>NC_092515.1:36851335-37498001 GCF_047511675.1 Marmota flaviventris | reverse complement strand
ATTCTGGAGGCTGAGGCAGGAGGATCACTGGTTCAAATCTAGCCTCAGCAACTTAGCGAGGTTCTAAGGAATTTAGTGAAACTCTGTCTCAAAATTTAAAAAACTAAGCCAGGTACAGTAGTGCATGCCTGTAATCTCAGCAGCTTGGGAGGCTGAGACAGTTAGGATCACAAGTTCAAAGTCAGCCTCAGCAACAGTGAGGCACTAAGCAACTCAATGAGACCCTGCCTCTAAATAAAATTCAAAATAGGGCTGGGGATGTGGCTCGGTGGCTAAGTGCCCCTGGGTTCAATCTCTGGTACCAAAAAAAAAAAGGTTGTGGGTTGTGTGCCCTAAAACCTGTCATGGTAGCACACACCCGTAATCCAGGCAACTCGGGAGGCTGAGTTCAAGGCTAACGTAGTCAATTTAGTGAGACCCTGTCTCAAAATAAAAAATAAATTAAAAGGCATGGGAGTGTAGCTCGGTAGTAGAGTGCTTCTGGGTTAATCCCCAGTACCACACTTTTTAAAAACGGGGTGTCCTTGTCCTGAGTTCTCAATGTCAAGATCTCACAGGTCCAAACTGCTCAGGAAGCAAAGGCCAGCACAGTGCCACATGCTGTGCAGGTTAGTAATCGGCATGTTAACCAAACTCCAAACTTGTATTCCCACAAAACCTGTTTCCAGTTGGTTATCAGCTGCTGTCAGCAGGCCGCCACGCAGAACACATACACAGCAAGTGAATCCACAAGTGAAACTGTAAATCTTGCAAAAAAGTGTGGGATTTCATGAAGCAGATGGGAGCAATACTGAGAACCCAGCAGTGGATGACCGCAGAGACACAGAACAAATGTAAAGGAAGTGACTGGGACCTTCCCAAAAGAAAGGTGGGGCCTTCAAAGGATTCAGAGTGATCCTCAGGTTTAAGGAAGCCCTCAAATTTTTGCAAAAAAAGCATCCTCTAGCTAAAAAAAAAAAAAAAAAAAAAAAAAAGTGTTAGAAGGGAAGGATGCTTACATACCCAACTTTGTTAGGGTAAAAAAAAAAAAAAAAGGCCTTCAAATATTAGCATTCGATTTCATTCTTCACTCTAGCTTGTGCGTGGTTGAGATTACAATCCATATTTTTAGTGATGGGGTAAAATAAACATCGTCATTTTTACTTTTTCGAGGTAATAACCCATTCCAGCGGGGTTCCCTTTAATTCTGTTAAGTTTTGGGTCCTCTTTTTAAAAATACATGCACCTTCAAACGGACTTCCAGGGTACAGGATGCGATCAGAAGACATCCTCTCAACACTCCTTGCCTGTCAAAACAGCAGTCACCCTACTGCCAAGACAGAGGAAGCCCTAAAGGGTCCTGCACGTGTCCCTTCGCCCCCAAGCACCATAGAACATCTTAAAGAAGTCTCCACAAGTAGGGCCAGGTCCCCACTATTCCCAACAGGCGTAAGGTTGATTTGGCCAACGCTTTTGTTGTACAGAAAGGGAAACTGAGCCCCAGGGAGGGCACAGACTCCTTGGCCCACGTCTACTGGGTTACATCGCTGGCACTTGAAAGAACGCAATTAACAAAAGTCAAGAGTCACCGCTCCTCCACCTGGGAGCTGGGGACCGCGGTGCCCACTTCTGCCCCGGGACACCTAGCATGTCGCTGGCGCTCAGGCAACCTAAGACTTCGGGAAAGCAAGCCCCGTGGCCCCCGATCTGCTTTCGGGTCCCCGCCAGCGTCAGCCCCCACGCGAGGGTGGGGCCTCGTCGGGGTCCTGCTGCTCTCCAGCAGGGCCCGCCGCCGCGGCCCGCGCCCCGCTCCCCTCGCCCCTGGCCTGCAGTCAGGCTGGAGTCCCCCAACCCAGTGACTCCGCGGGCCGGGGTCGCAGCCGGGCCACGGCGGGCGCTCGCGCCGGGGTCCCCGCCGCCCCCCCTTCGCCTCCCCCCGGGAGGGAGGAGGAGACTCGGCGGCCCTCCCTCGGCCCTCCCGGCGACGGCCGCAGCCAGCCCCGTGCCCGCTCCACCCAGCCGCGGCGGGCCCACGTCCGGAGCCAGCGCCAGCCCGGCCGGAGGTGAGCGGGGACCGCGGGGTGGGACGCGGGAAGCCACCGCGGTGCGGGAACACGCTCAGGGCGCGAGCCTCCCGTGGGAGGGAAGGAGTTAAGTTGGGGGCGGACTGGAGGAGAGGGGAGCTTGGGGGCGCCCGCAGCAGCCCCCAAACTCAGAGCAGAACTTTCTGGCCCCCTCCCCCGGGGGACTCCCCCACCTCCCGGGGCTCCGGGCCTTGGCGAGGAGGGGCAGTGGGGGAGGGGGCCGCCCTCGGAATGTCGCGGGCGGGGGCCCGGCGGGCGGGAGGGGGCGGCGGGCGGGGGCGGAATGTGGAACTCTCCCGGGGGACCCAACGTGGTCACCATGGCGAATGCGGGATGGACGGGCGGCACTGGCCAATCGGGGCGCGGAGTCCTGCCCAGACTCGCGGCGGTGGCCAATGGGGGCCCTTCGGTGGGATGGGTGGGGCCGCCCCGCGCCGGCCGGAGACCCGCGGGCCGCCGCTAGGGGGCGCTGTGGGGCGCACAGGACCCGGGCGATAGCAAAGGGGGCGGCGAAGTGAGGACCAAGTCGACTGGGGAAGCTGGAAACTAACTTCTGGAAGGAGTTGGGGCAGGTGGAGCCACGGCTTACTGCGAAGGGAAGGGAGGGGGCCTCAGTCGCCCCACCGTTCCCGGGGTACCAGCGTTGATCGCGACTAGCCCGTTCTTCACCCGGGGCTGCGGTTTGTCTGCCTTAAGTGGGGATAGTAACCCTGTCCACCCCACTCTCCGTAGCGATGGTGGGGGTTGGACTGGTTCGGTTTAGCACGCGTCCTGCCGCCTCTTGGTTAGATCTTTTTAGGAATCTTATTAATGTCTTTCTCTACCCTGTAGGTAGGTAAACTGAGGCCCTGAGAGGCCAGGGACTTGTCCACTGGTACCTGAGGACTCCATTTTATAGGTGCTCCCAGAGGCATTGTCCCTTTAAGGTGGTCACGACCCAGGAGAGAAGGCAAACCAACCCCAATACCCCAGTTCCCTGTCCTGGTTTTGCTTCTGGTACACGATGTGCAGGGACACATAGCTGTCCTTCTGGACCTCGGTTGCCCCATCTGTAAAGAAAGGAGTTCCATTCTGTCATCTAGGATATCACTGTGGCTCTTCAGTCTGTGATGGGGGGCAGCTGGGAACAGCCAGGGTGCCCACTGCTGGGCTCAGTTCCAGCCTGGAGACCAGTTTTCTGGCCTCCCAGTTCTCCTCTGGAGGTCCAGCGGCTGGAGTGTAGGCAGCAGGTCAGAGGGACAGGTGCCCACAGCCTGCGGCCTGACCAGCCGTGGGCCCTACACTTATCCAATCAGGCTGTTCTCTGTGGTTTCCTGCTGGGCTCTGCTCCCTGCCCGCAGCCAGGCCTGTGGCCCTGGGCTTGCCCCACAGCCCTACCTGAAAGGTTCTGGGAGGACACAGGGGGTTTTGAGTGTTCTTGGGAGGAGCAGTCAGTGCTTCTGGGCCCCCCATCCCGTCAGCTGGCCGCAGTCCAGGTCTTAGCATTGCTCACAACTCAGTGGATATGGAGAGACGTACCCATACATATTAAGGACAAAACACAAAGTTGTCACGCTTCCTTGGGCAAGAGGCCAGACCCTGAGTGGCCATGAGATCACCTCTGATTCTGACCTGGTCACAAACAGGTTCAGACACCTACCTGTCTTAGAGCCTGGCTGAAAACCGACTTCTGATTTTCAAGATGGCTCAACCCTTCCACACTGTCCCTGGTCACAAGGGGATCCTAACAGTAGCATGGTCCCTCTTCTATCCATCAGCCCAGGTAGCATTCACACGGCGTCTGCTGTAAGCTGGGCTCTGCAAGACCACATGCTCTCATGGACTTCACAGTGTGGCCATGAATGAAACCCAGAGAGGCACCTGGTGCTTGGGGGCACTAACACTCTGCACACAGAGATTAAGGGAGGCTTCCTAAGGGAGTGGATGCTGGGGTTTTGAATGCTCTGCAGGAGTTTGCTGATGGAGAAAGGAGGGAAGAGACATTCTAGACAGATCTGTGAACAAGAGGATCCTGGTCTTTTTCTGGGGGCAGGGCTGCTGAGGCTGTAGCCTGTAGTGAATGTTGGATTCAAACCTTCTTGCTTTTGTTGTGGGACAGGCAGTGAACACAACAGTGGGCTGGGATTCCCACTCAGATCCACTGCCCACTAATGGAATACAAGATCATGGTTCACCTTCCTGCTCTCCATCCCATCAGCCAACTTTAAGCAACTGCTGTATGCAGAGCCTGTCCTAGAAGCTCTAGGTTGCCCAAGTGTCCCTTCTGGGTGGGTGAAATCCGTACTGTAAAATGAGAGGGCAGCTGGCCAGGTCTGACTGTGGGAGGTTACTGGGCTGTGCCCCCCAGGTGGGGGACGGGAATGGGGACATCAAGGCATTTCCTGGTGGTGGTGGCAACTGATCTGGAAGATTGGGTGGGGGTTTTGGAGAGTGGGAGGGGCACTCGGAATGCTCAGGGTAGCCTGAACAGAAACCCAGGGAGGCAGTAGCGGGGAGGGCCTGTGGTGGCTGGGCCCACCCTGACCTGCTCCTTGGGGGTGGTGACACCCTAAGGGAATCAACCCGCCACCCACACATAGGAGCTCCCCATGCACTGAGCCTTGTGGTGGGAAGGGGAAGGTGAGGTGGTGGGTAGGGCGTCACTGCTGGAGCCTACCTGTACAGCTGTTCCCTGTGCCTCAGCTGCATCTGCCCCCTCTGGGAGTCCCCAAGGCTGTTATGGAGGGGGTGGCATTGCTAGACAGGTCTGGCTGCCCTTGGGTCTACGCACACGTGCAGGATTTCTGCTGTGCCAGTGGGATGGGCTTCTCCATAAACCAACCTGAGGACCTCTGCCCCCACCCATCCCCACACGCATGCGCACACCTCTCCAGGCCCTGTAGGGGAAAGGAAGGAGGCTTGTTCCCCAGTCTCCCTGCTCCCGCTGCTCCAGCCCCCAGGAGAACCCTGCCAGGCAGCTGGGAAGGGGAACAAGGAATGACTGGAGCCCCCACCCCCACCTCTTGCGTGGGTGCCTGGAAGCCATTAGGGGTCTGGGTGGGTGGCGCCTGCCCTGCCCCTGCGCCACCGGCTTTGGATTCCTGGAAGGAATCAGCACCCCGGTCCTGGCCAAGCCCCACGCCAGGCCTGGCAACTTCAGAGGCAGAGGATGTGGAGTGCCCCTCCCTGCCACATGGCTACCTTAGGGGCTACAGGAAGGGCCCTGCAGACAGGCTGGGCCAGCACCAGCGGGAGGGCTGTGGGGCTGCCACTGGGTTTCCGCCACCCCTCCCCCTCTCCACAGACGCACACATTGTTTTTCTTTTCCAAGAACTTCTCCATGTGGAGTTGGGCCAGGAAGATGGGGAGAGGAGGCATGTGAGTTTTGTGTCCGCTTCTAGGGATGAGGACATCTTTGTGTGTTCTGTGGGTAGGCTGACATGATGTGTGTCTGCAGGTGAGTCTGAGTCTACAGGTGAGCTTCTCCATGGACCATGTAGTTGTGTGTGCACGTGGGTCAGTCTCGTTGTGTTTTGCTGGTGTGTTTATGTGCATGGGATTGCATGTGTGTCTGCAGAGGTGTCTGTGTGTGCACAGATGTCTGGGCACCAGTGGACCTCAAGGCCAGCTACCCCACTGTACAGGCAAAGACCCTGATCACAAGGGCACTTGGCCTGCTAGGGATCCCTCTGGAACTGGGGCCTGGCTCTGTGTGGCTGCACAGGTGGGGTTGGCTCAGGACAAGTGTTTGTGTGTATGAAACTGGGTGGTGAGAAGGTAGCACCACATAAAATACTAAAATGTCCCAAACTTGGAACTCCTAAAATTCCCAGGCTCACACCTCTTGAGCATCATTGTCTGGGCACTAGGGCCAGGCAGCTGCATTTCAACTGTCCAGATAAATCTGAGGCAACCTCATGAAGAAGTGCCGAGCTCCAGCCAGGCATGGTGGCACTGCCTGTAATCCCAGCTACTCAGGAGGCTGAGGCAGGAGGATCACAAGTTCAAGATCAACCTGGGCAACTTAGTGAGATCCTGTCTCAAAGTTTTAAAAATAAAGGGCCAGGGCTCAGTGGAAGAGGACTTGCCTAGCATGTGCAAGGCCCAGGTGAAAGCCCCCGTACTGCCAGCCGTGGGGGGAGTAGGACCTTGCTTCCTTACTCCTCTCCCATTGTACAGGGAGGGGAACCGAGGCCTAGAAAGACCCAGAAGTTGGTGGCAGAGCTTGGCCTAGAGTACCTGTCTGGTGAAATAGTAAACAAACAGCCAGAGGACTAGAGGAACGTAGCAGGGTCCCTGAGGAGCCACGACACAAAAGTCAGGGATTTAAAGTGGTGGTGCAAGACCTGGGACGCCTGGCTGTGCGGGCGAAGGCAGGAGCAGGAAGACGTGTAGAGCAGCAGCGAGGCCAGCATTTGCCTGGGGAAGGGGCTGTTGGGTTTTGCAAGGGAGAGATCAGGACCATGGAGTATGAGCCCGGTTAGAAGACAGGGCGGTGCAGATGACACGCAGGGGCTCCGTGGGCTGTGGCTCCTTTGCCACTGAAGACCTGCTGGAGGGCCCCGGGGGTGGGGGGGGTGGGGGGGAGTGAGCCTGGGATTGAAGCGGGAGAGGGGTTCTGGCTTTTGGTAATGAGCGAAGGGGCGTGAGCGCCAGGCTTGGGTCCTTAAAAAGCCACTCCAGCTATTGCTGTGGACAGTGGATTTGAAGGAGTTGAAGTATGAGAGAGATGGCCAGGCACGGGCAGCAGGAGAAGGGCCCAGGCTGCTGGGTGGCAGCAGCACTGAGGGGCACCCCTGGGAACTGACCAGCTGGGCTGAGAGGAGCAGCCAGAGGGAGGGAGGACAGCGTCCTGAAAGAGGCATGCAAGCAAGAGGAGCGCTGGTGTGCCAGGAGCTAGAGAGGACATGGTGACACAGTGGGGTGGCCCATGAGAGGCCAGGGAGTGGATGGAGGGAGGACAGCAAGTGTGGGCCACTCTGTGTGGCCTTAAAAGGGAGAAGAGAGGGCAGGGAGGGGGGAGTGCCAGGATGGACTACAGCAGGGGGAAGGCCCTGAGAGAGGACAGCATTAGCAGGGTGGGTTGGGCGGGGACGGGCCTTGGACCCAAGGAAGGAGACCTCCCATGTCCTCTCAGGCTGGGGGGGGTGGGGCACAGCGCTGTCAGCTTCCCATTCACATTAGATACACCGCCAACATCGAGGGCTGGAGACTGGAAGGAGGTGGACACACAGTTTGATATGGAGTCCCACCACAAAGGGCAGGTCTTAGGGGCAGGTATGACTAGCCTGAAAGTCTGATGTCATAAGGCATGTTAGGGACACAGAAGGACAGGCATCCATTTATTTAAAAGGAGGATATTAGCAGGCAGTGGCGCTCACCTATAATCCCAGAGGCTCAGGAGGCTGAGGCAGGAGGATCGTGAGTTCAAAGCCAGCCTCAGCAACTTAGCAAGGCCCTAAGCAACTCAGCGAGACCCTGTCTCTAAATAAAATATAAAAAAAGGCTGGGATGTTGCTCAGTGGTTAAGTGTCCCTGGGTTCAATTATTGGTACCAAAAAAAAAAAAGGAGGGTGTTGTCTATGAATTACAGAGCCAGTGCTGGGCAAAGAGGGAGGCTGGGTGAGATACAGAGGTGTTTGCCACCATGAGGAGGTCACAGAGGGCAGCTCCAGTGGAGAAGCCACCCCAGAACCCCCTGGTCTAAAGTTGTTTCCATCACTGTCGCCAGCCAGTGCCTTTATTCAACAACTCTGCACTGGTGTTTGGATCTGAATTCATAGACATGGTTAATGGCCATGACTTTCACCTCAAGTCTGAGAGGAACACAGGAGGTAATTCACAGACAGTCCTGGGCATGGTACCCGCTGCCATCAGCCCTATACAAATGGTCATTGCTATGGTGCTTGAACTACAACAGTGGCCAGGACCAGCCCCTGTCCTTAGCAGACTGGCAGCCTGGGATGAAGTGAGGGAGCAGACTCCGGTAAATGGTCCAGCCAGCTGGTTAGTGTTAGCTGAGATGGGGCAGGGCTGATGGGCCTGGCCTGAGGGGTGGCCAGAGGAGGTGATAGCTCTGAGGAGTTGCAGGATGAGAGCCTAGGGTGTGTGAAGGTGGGCCAGTCTTACAAGACATTCAGTGTGAGATGTCACCATGGAGGTCAAGGACAGCAAATGCAGGTTTCAAATCAGCTGAGCTGCTGCGGGAAGGGACTCGGGGTGCATCTGCAGGCCCTTGCTCGCCAGGCCTGCCTCTCTCACTGGTTGCCCTGGAACACACCTCCCTCTGCCAGGGCTGTTCCCTTGCCAGTGGGCCGCTGTGGCCCATCTTATGGACCTACGATGGTCACAGCCTAATGATGGTTGCCTTCTCCCTCAGATACGAGGAGGCATCTCTACCTGATGGCCTGGCAAGCAGTGGGTCGCCGTGACCATCATGCACAGTGGTAACGCCAGGCGTCCCCCGCGCCGCTACTGAACCCGGCCACAAGTTCAAGCCCAGCACCCCCCTGGCCACGCCATGAGTCACGGGCCAAGTCCCCGACTGGCCGAGTCCCCGCAGCTATCCAAGGGCAGCCTGCTGACCATCCTGGGCAGCCCGTCGCCCGAGCGCATGGGGCCGATCGACTCGCTGCCCCCCACGCCACCCAGCGGCACGCCCTCGCCGGGGCCGCCGCCCGCGCTGCCCTTGCCACCGCCGTCCACGCTGCTGGCCGACGGGGACTGGGAGAGCCGCGAGGAGCTGCGCTTGCGGGAGCTAGAGGAGGCACGCGCACGAGCGGCGCAGATGGAGAAGACCATGCGCTGGTGGTCGGACTGCACGGCCAACTGGCGCGAGAAGTGGAGCAAGGTCCGCGCCGAGCGCAACCGCGCGCGCGAGGAGGTGCGGCAGCTGCGCCAGCGACTGGACGCGCTCACCAAGGAGCTGGCGGGTGCGCGGCGCGAGCGCCAGGAAGCGCAGGGAGAGTGCGAGGCGCGGGGCCGCGAGCTGGCGCTGCTGCGGGGCTCCCGAGGCGCCGCGGACAAGATACATGAAGGCCCAGAGCCGGATCCCGAGCGGGAGCATGAGCCAGTGCGCGACGTCGGGTCGGAGAGGCCCCAGGGCAGCCAGGTGCGCGGAAGTCCGGTTTGGGAGGAGGTGCCAGCCTTTTGCCTGGGTCTGGAAGTGAGTGAGGCTGATGGACCTGGTCAGAAGTCAGGGCTGCAGGGCTCGAAAGGAGCTGGTGAGGGCCAGGCCACCTGGGCGGCGGGGGTGGTCTGCAGGTTGGGCTCTGGATCACCTCCTTCCGTTGATCCTCAGGGGAGAGAATCCCAGGTTCTGTTGGTCCCTCTAGTCCCACACCTGAGAAGTCAGCAGAACCAGAGAACCCTCTCCTTTGAGCAGCAGGAGAGGGATTCCACAAAATCATTAGTACCAGAGCTGAATCTACTCATTTGTCAAACTTGAATAGCAAGGGGATGGTGATAACATGGACCAGTCTAGGCTGAGGGTGGGCTGTCAGGGCACTAGGAGCCACGGAAGAGGTCCCTGAGCCAGGCTGGGTGGGGGCAGTGGCAGGTTTAGAGAGGAGTTCCTGGAAGAGGCTACATTTTAGCTGACACTGGGAAGATCAGCAGGAATTAGCCATGGAAAATACCAGACGGCACTGAAACTGCAAAGATCAGAGGCTGAGAGGGCCTGGGGGGTTCGGGGAATGGCAACAACCGCCCCCTGGCCCAGTGCCTATGCCCAGTGCCTCTGCCTGCTAAACACTGTGTGCACATTACTTAGTCTATCCCCGCAGTCCTTCTAAGGACCCAGGGCACAGGAAGGGTCAGAACCAAGGTCCAAGCTGGTGATTAGAGTGGGTTTGAACCCAGGCCATCTGGCTCCAGATGCTGACAGTCAGTATGGCTGGAGCATGAATGGTCAGAGCCGCTGGGCCAGCAGGCCTGTTTCCAGAAGGCCACCTGAGGCAGGGTCCTGGTTCTGCTCCCCAGTTCCAGACTCAGACAGCCCCTTTCCAGACGAGCATCTTGGCAGCCCCTTGTCTGGGCCCAGCCCCCTCTCTGTGGGCTAGAGTGGGCACTGCCACCTCTGGTGACGGAGGCACCTCTCCCCAAGTTGGCCTGGTATTTGCAGAGGTTCCCGTCCCTTTTAGGGCCTCACAGTGCTGCTCCTGCCTAATATTCATTCTGGTTATGATCATAGTCAGGAGGCTGTGGGGACCGGGGGCAGAGCCCTGGGTCTGCAGTCTGAGCTTACACTCTTGACAGCCACTTCCGTGTCCTGTGATCCAGAACAAGTCCCTTCCCTCCCTGTTTCCCAATTTGTGAAAAGGGGATTTGGGCCAGGTGATCACGATAATCTGAGATCCAGGAGGAGGAAGAGATCACCCCTTGGGGACTCCCCGGAGCCACTGTCCTCCACGTACCTCAGCGTCTGCCCCTAAAAAACAGGACTGGAGAGCTGGGACTCCTCTGAGGGATCTTCCTAAGCCCTGGGAGGAACCTGAGCCTCGGCGTTGGTTCTGACCGGTGCCATTGTACGTCTGTGTGTGTCCAGTGACCAGGAAACGCAGCACCTTTCCTGGGGAGTCTCCCAGGATACAGGAAACCTTGGTGTCTGTCTGCAGTTCCAGGAGGTGAAGGGTGTCCCTCTTCCCAGAGACTCAAGGCAGGCTGCAGGAGCGGAAACCGGGCCCAGAGACACTGCGTGACTTCCACGCTGATCCCAGACCACGGTCTAGAAAGGCCAGGAGAAAGGCCTCCAGGGCCGGGGTTCAGTGGCCACTGCTGTAGCCCCCACCTTGGTCCCCACAGGACCTGGAGCTGGTGGAGACCCTCCTGAAGAACAGACCAGAGGAGCCCGAGGGCTGCTGGGAGGCTCGCAGCCTGGGGTCTGGGGGCCCTCGGGGCAGCTCCAGCCGCCAGGAGCGCAGCCGGCTACCCTGGGAGGACACCACCAGCACCGAGGAGGACACCTCCAAGCTGACCGCCCTGCGCCTGCGGCTGGACGAGTCCCAGAAGGTGCTGCTCAAGGAGCGAGAGTGAGTCGGGGGGCAGGCAGGGACTGGGGGCTGGGCCAGAAGGAAAGTCAGTGTGACGGCACCGGAGAGCTGCTAAGGTGCGGGTGCTATTCAGGCACAAGCCTTGGGTTTTGGAGGACCAAAGCAGGTTTTTCTTTATTCATCCTAATATTACATCTCACATCTGCTCTGGACGGGCGCTGTGCTCAGTCCTGACCACACGGCCATAAATAAGACAAGTCCCTGCCTTTGTGGAGCGTGTGTTCTGGTGGGGGAGAGAGTGATAGAGAGCTGTGTAGCCTGCACAAGGCCCTGGGTTTGGCCGCCAGCTCCACAGTGGGTAAAAGAACTAAACGCCTTTGTAAGGGTGAAGCCTGTGGTGATGCTTCTGCAGAGGTCATTGCTTCTTTGGCCAAGGAGTGGCAAAAGTGACCAGAACACCACCAAAAGCTAGGAGAGAGGCCTGAAACAGGTACCTTCTCACAGCCCGAGATAGGACCACCTCTGCCAGCATGTGACCTTGGACTTCCAGACTCCAAATCTGAGAGACAATAAATTGCTGCTGTTTAAGCCAAAAATACCAAACAAATGAAAATCCACCTAATGGTAATGGAGGTAGCTCAGTGGTAGAGCACTTGCCTCACATGCACAAGGCCCTGGGTTCAATCCCCAGCACTGCCCACCACCCTGCAATGTCCTAATTGAAACAGAAATACAGGTGTCTGCCTGCCCCTTCCTGTTCCTTTCCCAGGGATAAGATGGCCCTGAGCAGGAACATTGAGAAGCTGGAGGGGGAGCTCAGCCAGTGGAAGATCAAGTATGAGGAGCTGAGCAAGACCAAGCAGGAGATGCTCAAGCAAGTGAGTTGGGGACAGCGGGTCTTCCTGGAGGTGGCAGAAACACGCTGTTGAATCTTGGGAGTTGGGATGAGAGACAGAATAGAATTCATTCCTCAGTGGTTCTGGGTATCAGGGTACCTTCAGGAGGTTACCTGTGGAAGCCAGGGGCAGGGGGGTGGCTATAACCAGACACATAATGTCATGAGACACAGGAGTGGCAGGCCAGGAAGGGCCTCTCTAAAGTGACATTTGAGGCCAGACCTCAAGGGGTTAGAAGAAGCCATCCTTCAGAAGGGATGGGAGCAGCTGTTCACAGCAAATGCGAACGTCCTGTGGCCAGAACAAGCCTAGAGAGTGAAGGACACAGAGAAGGCCAGTGTTGCTGGAGAGTAGTGAGAGGTGAGGCCACAAAGTGGTCCAGATCTCACAGGACGAAGGGTGAAGGAATGGAGTGTGATGTTCCTTGGGTGCCTGGTGTGTGCTGGATCTCGTGGCAGTCGAAGGAACTGGTCCTCACATCCCCATATTACAGAGGAGGAAACTGAGGCTCCGTAGAGGGGAGTGACCACTGCAATTAGGGGTCTCAGGAAAGGCTGGGCTGCCACTTCTGCCTCCTGTGCAGACCTCAGTGGCCACCAGGGGGCACAGCCAGCCAGGGAAAGCCAGGCTGGATCCACTGGGTTCCCAGAGGTGGGAGGACCTGGGACGATGCACAACCTGAGGCTGTGCCCTGGAGGAGTCTGGTCGTCCCTTAGAACCTCTTAGGGAAGCTCCTAAAAGTCCAAGAAGCAGACCCCCTCCCTTCCTTCCTGAATCATCCATCATCTTAGGGGCTTGAGTCCAGAACCCTACCTCATTAATCTCCTCAACTTGTGAAGAGTAATCATTTGAAGAAACGTGAGTGAAACACAAATACACAGTTTAGCAGAAATTCTCTGTCTTGCATCTGGGGCCTTTCCCTCGGTGTGATTAAGTCTCATTGTCAAGCTCACGTGGAGCAGCAGTATGCCGGGTCCCACTGGTGGCCAGCAGGGAATGGTAGTATTTTAAAAGCACCCCGACCGATTCTGATGCACCTGCTTGCAGAGCCGTGTTTAGATCAGTGCATGCTGAGGGTTGCTGTACCTAGGCCACACAGGGACACAGAGACAGAAGATGGACGTGCTGCCTGTCCCCTCAACTTGCAATTCCAGTGGGCCACTAGGCCGGGTGGCCAGGAGAGGCCTCCTCAGGGTGGGGGCCTTTAGGCTATGGCCTGGGGATAAAAAGAGTCAATCCTGCAAAATACCTCAGAATGTTCCAGGCACACATGCAGAGTCCACGTGATAGGCAGGAACTCGAGTAATCGAGGGGACAGCGGTGGGAAATGAGGCTGAGGAAAGCGGACTCCCATTGTGCAGGACACCTGAGATCACAGGAGTTGGATTTGTCCCAAGTACCCCCTGGGAGCCATCAAAGGGGGTTTTGGTGTTGCGGAGGGGGGGGGGCATCCTTTGGAATTTGGCCCTCTTCAAAGCTCCGGCTGCACCCTGTCCTGGAGAATGGCGAGGAGGCCACGGTGAACCCTCGGGGGCTCCATGGTAAGGGGCAGGAAGCGGGCGACAGTGGAAATGGCAGAGTGGTCAGAGTCAGGGCCTGTCTGGACACCTGTCCCCACGTGGGCACGGCCAAGGCTCTCTGCTGAGCACCTCCCCAGGCCTGTTAGGGATGGATCCCGCGGTTTTCTTGTAAACAGGCTGGGCGGTGTCCTTGCAGCTCAGCATCCTGAAGGAGGCGCACCAGGACGAGCTGGGCCGCATGTCCGAGGACCTGGAGGACGAGCTGGGCGCGCGCTCCAGCATGGACCGGAAGATGGCTGAGCTGCGGGGCGAGGTGAGCGGCCCGGGGCCTGGGGCACAGGGGCCCCGCCATCGGCAGTCACTGGGAAGAGCCGAGCCAGGCCTGCTCTGGTGGGTGGGTGGGGGTCAGCCACGCCCCCAGGATCCCCCAGTCTGCAGGGATCCCCCCAACGCCTCGCAAAGACCAGAAGCGCCCCACATCCTGCGCACGTGGAAGACGCTCGGCTTAATATAGCGGCTGCAGCTGGATCTGACTTCCTGCAGCCCGAACCGGCTCGGGGCGGTGGGGGCCTCCAGCCCCCTCCCCCAGGGGCTCACTCCGTCCCGGCTGTCGCAGATGGAGCGTCTGCAGGCCGAGAATGCGGCCGAGTGGGGCCGGCGGGAGCGGCTGGAGACGGAGAAGCTGGGCCTGGAGCGGGAGAACAAGAAGCTGCGCGCTCAGGTCGGCGACCTGGAGGAGGCCCTGGCCCGGCGGCGGCGACAAACAGCCAGCGCCCTGGACTGCGACCTGCGGGCCAGCCAGGCGGCGCTCTTCGAGAAGAACAAGGTGCCCATCCAGAACCCCCACTGTACAGGTTGAGGGTCCCTAATCCACAAACCTGAAATCTGAAAGGCCCACCAGCAAAGGCCACCCCTGACTTGATGGTCCCAGTCAGAACACAGGTCCATCAGAATGCTGTATGAGATTATGGTCGGCCCCGGTGAGGGAGGCATGAGGTGTAGAAGAAACACAAATTAATTTCATGTGCAAGCTGTGTGTGGTAGTATGCACCTGTAAACTCGGCAGCTCAGGAGGCCGAGGAAGGAGGATCCAAGTTCAAGACCAGACTCAGCAACTTAGGGAGACCTTGTCTCAAAATTCAAAAATTAAAAAAAAGAGATAGGATGTCGCTCAGTGGTAAAGCACCCCAAAGTTCAATACCCAGTGCCAATAAAATAAAATTCATCTTTAGGCTTAGGTCCCATCCTCAGAATACCTCATTGCATGCATATAAAGATTGCAATATTTGAAATATGAAACACTTTAGGTCCCAAGCCTTTTTGATGAGAGAAGCTCAACCTATAGTTGCATTTATTGAGTCCCCCCCGTATGCTAGACCAGTTGGTTTAGCAGCCACATTTATTGAGCACCTACTATGGGTCAGTCCCAGTGATACATAGTAGCTGCATGTATTAAGCACTTGCTTAGGTGCTGGGGACGTAGCAGTGAGCAGACAGGTGGCTGACCTCTCCGCCCCTCCCGGAGCTGGTAGCTCAGGAGATGCAGGCATCATTCTCACTGTCATATATGCTCATACTGGTCACAGCTCCAGAGCTGTGGCAGGAAGAGAGGCTACCCAGAAACCTAGCTTAGGCCCAGGGTCCTGGAAAAGCTCCCTGCAGTCAGTGAGGTTTGAGCTGAGTCTTCAAGAAGAGCAGAGGTTAACTGGTAAGCTAACTTGGTTGGGGGGAGGAGAGAACTGGAGAATAATGAGAATGATTAGGGCAGCACCACTGGAGGGGGTGAGCAAGGGGACCAGGGTACATGAGGCAGGAGGTGAGCTGGGCACAGTGGCTCACACCTGTAATCCCAGTGACTCTGGAGGCTGAGACAGGAGGATCACGAGTTTGAGGCCAGCCTGAGCAACTTGGCAAGATTGCCTCAAAATAAAAAAGGGATGGGGATATAGCTCAGTGGTAGAGCACCCCTGGGTTCAATCCCCAGGACCACAGAAAATAAGTAAATAAAGCAGGAGGCAGGTGTGGGCAGGCTGCCCTCCCTCTTGCCCACTGTGCTGGGTGGAGGGCCAGGGGAGGCCGTTGCTGCGCCCAAGGAAGCGAGAAATGACGGAGACAGGAACCAGGATCAGGTTGGCAGAGAGAAAGGATGATGCTGTTTGCAGAAGGGAAAACAGATTCCAGTGCTGAGGGCTGGGCACCTTTGCTGGCTGGTCCTCCTCTTCCGGGCACTCCCACCTCTGACCTCTTTTCCTCAGATGCCCTCTCCCCAGCTTCAGTCACCCTCAGACCCAGCTTTGTAAATGCTCTGTCCCTCCTGAGAAATCCTGCCCTGCAGCTCCACCATCTGCTGGGCATCCTGGGGCATCTCAGTTCCTCGTCTAAAGGGGAGCCGGGTCCTCCACAGCCCAGCCTTCTCCTTCCTGGCCTCATCTCCCAAGCCTCCAGACCTCCCTAGATGGCACCTCCACTGCTCTCCAGACCATAATGCCCATGTGTTGGCAGCAGGAAGAGGAGACGCCCCACTCCCCTAGAGCTGCTGACCCCCAGGACTCCCTGGCCCAGCGCCCAGTGACACTGGGTCCTCCCTGTCCCCGCCCCCACCCCCAGGAGCTGGCCGACCTGAAGCACGTGCACGGCAAGCTGAAGAAGCAGTTTCAGGAGAAGGTGGCGGAGCTGGCGCACGCCAACCGGCGGGTGGAGCAGCACGAGGCCGAGGTGAAGAAGCTGCGGCTGCGGGTGGAGGAGCTCAAGAAGGAGCTGGCCCAGGCTGAGGACGAGGCGAGTACTGCGGCCGGGCAGCTGTGGGTCCCCAGGAGGAGTGGGACTTCGGGGCCCTGCTGTGCGCCGTGCTGGGGCCCTGGGGGCTGGCGCAAAGTCCTCGGGTGGTGGGTAGGGGAGTGACAGGTGGATGCATGGACAGGCGGGGCGGGGCCAGGAGGGTGGGGAGAGGAAGACCAGGCAATGGCAGGTGAGTGGTGGATGGACCAGGGGTGGGCGGCACAAATAGAGGACCAGGAGGGTGCCCTGGGGGGACGAACAGGTGGATGGGAGGAGGAGAAGGGAGGGTGGACAGAGGGGCTCAGAGAGCAGCTCTCTGACACTGGGGGAAGGATCGGTGAACTCCAGGTGTACAGACAGACAGCTCCTGGACGCGTAGACCGTGGTCAGATAGCTGGACAGCTGACCACATCCATGGGCAGAAGAAGGAGTGGACAGAGGGAAGGAGGGAGGGCTCGTGGGGGTGGGGGTGTCGGGGAGGTGGGCACAGGACGAGGCGGGTGGAGCGCGCTGATTAGGTTTTCCATAGTGAGGGGAGTGGGCATTCCATGCAGGCTGAGGGGACAGGTGGGTGGACCAGTGGCTGGGGACACTGGAGGATGAGTGGATTGGGGAGGGCACAGGAGTGACAGCACCTCAGGCCAGGCCTTAGGAGCAAACACGGCCCCACAGTGGAGGGGAGGAGTGTCTGGCCTGGCTGTCCCTGCCCACAGTGACCCCTGGGCTCTGGTCCCTGCTCACCCCGCAGCTGGACGAGGCCCACAACCAGGCGCGCAAACTGCAGCGGTCCCTGGACGAGCAGACGGAGCAGAGCGAGAACCTTCAGGTGCAGCTGGAGCACCTGCAGTCCAGGTAGGCCACAGGGGCCTCTGCGTGGCCAGGGCCCGCGGCCCAGGTGTGGCTCAGGGAAACCTGCCCGGCCCGGAGCCCCCCCAGAGCCAGAGCAGGGACGGGGAAGGAAGGGTCCTGGGGCCCAAATCCTGTCCCTTCCAGGCCGGAAGGGCCAGGGCCAGGAAGCCAAGGGGGGTGCAGGAAGCCACAGCAGCTGGAGGCCTGGATCGGCAGGCTGTGGGCGGGAGCAAGGGCAGGAAGCCTGGCCAGAGAGGTCAGGCCCGAGGAGCAGAGCCCTGGGAGGGCCAGCAGGCTGGGCATCGTGGACAGAACAAGGAGCCCCCAGGGCTGGGGTGACTCCAGGCCAGCAGGGATCTGAGGGTTTGGAGGCCAGGGAATACAGAGGCCCTGCCCTAATATCAGGTGAGACCTTCAGTGCCAACAGGACCATCAGCCCCTACAGTGAGACAGAGGGTCTCTGACAGAGGCACACTCTGCCCTCTGAGAGTCACACCTTCTCCCTGCACTTCCCCTAATGCCAGGAGATGGTGGAGAAGTTCAGGGCCCTGCCCTCCCCATTCCCACAGCTGGGAAGCCAGGGCCACAGGACTGACCCGCATCCCGCCCTGTGCCCGGCACTGGCCAGGCCGTCACCTGCCTTCTCTTACCTGCAGCCAGGCTGCCTGGGTGGTGGAAGGTCCATGCTCTGTGCTGAGGCACTTGGTAGTCTTAGGTCACTTAGCGTCTCTGGCTCAGTTTCCCCAACTGTAAAATGGGGGTGAGAATAGTTCTCACCTCGTGGCCATTGGGAGAATTCAGTGGGCTGATTCATGCTTATGAAAGCGCCTGGCGCAATCAATGCTGATCTAACTGCTGCTGTTACTACCACCATGACTACCCCGGCTGCCGGTTAGATACTGTGCCAGAAGCAGCCTGTTCCTTCTGAAAGAGAAAGGAGGGAAGGGGTCTTTTTTTCGAGGGGGCAGGCAGAGGAGGAAACTAAGGCCCAAGAGAGAAAGCCCTTGCACAGCCACGCAGATGGCAGGCGGCCCTGCAGGGTCACCCCGTCATCAGCAGCCCATATTTATTGAGCATGTATTATGTGAGGCCGTGCGCTCAGCTCACGGCTGAGAGTCCAGGCTCTGGACAGTGCTGTGCTGTGGCTGACTGAGCCTCAGTTTCCCCAGCTTCGTGAGATGATGATGCCCTTGGTGTCGCGCAAGGGCCCACCAAGGGTCAAGCCCAACCTGGGCAGACTGTGCCTGCCCCACGCCGCGCACACCCCTCCAAAGGCCTTCTAGTCCAGGGCTTCCCCGCAGTCTCAGCCACATTCTTCAGGGGCCAGAAACTCTCACAACAGGCGGGCGCCTCCCTGGGGCCGGGCAGGGCCACCCAGCACCGCTGCCTCGTTTTAGCTGCCCACTTTTTATACTTTAATGTTCGGAGACAGCTCACAAATCACTGCGCGGTAATGGAGCGCCGGCCCCTCCCCGCTCGTTAATAATTCATGCCTTCCAGGAAGCCGCCGGGCGGGGCGGGGCGTTTCCTCCCTTGGCTCTTGTTAGAGGCCAAGTTGGCCTCCACGTTTTTGGCTTCAGGAATTTTGACAGGAGGACCTAGGGCTGAGCACCTTCCCGCTGACCTTGGGAAGGTGAGGGGCTCAGACCCCCCCTCCCTCCCCCACCACCAAACCCTGCTCCTTCTGCTCTTGGAGGCTGGCCTGGGACCCCGGCCTGGGACCCCAGCCCTGCAGTGTGACCTCAACCAGGTCCTTACCTCTCCAAGCCCCCTCCCCAGAGCCCAGCCCCATGGCCGCCTGTCCCTGTGACTGGGGGCACTCACTCAGCGTCTTTGGGCCCAGTTTCCTTGTCTATAATTAGGCTGACAGTAGCTCCTCCCTGAGTCCCCACCAGGGACAGAGCAGAGGTCACACAAGGTGCTGGCCGCTGTCAGGCTGCAGCCACTATCAACCCAACTGCAGCCACGTTATCAGGAGGTGGCAGACCCGTGCTGACCCTTCACCCTCTGCCCCCCGCAGGCTCCGCAGGCAGCAGCAGAACGCCCCCCTCTTCGGGAAGATCCGCAGCACCCGCTTTGGCACCGAGGAGGCCGGGGATGGAGCCAGTGACCTAGATGAGGACGAGGACCTGCAGATCCAAGTGGCCTAGAACTTCCCAGGGCTGGGCAGGACTGGCCGGAAGCCACAGACCCCCAGGCTGACCAGCCACATGAAGGGGCACAGCTGCCTGTGCTGCCGTGGGTGCAGACACGGCTCCCACCATGGACCATCCCTCCCTCCATGGCCTCACAGGTCGCCTGGGGAAGGGACTCCTGCCTCATGTATGTCATATGCACGTCCAGGACTGTGTGGGCCCAATCCAGGTGACCCCAGCATCCAGGATTTACACAGGGTGGAGCCTGTCCGGGGAAGGTTGCTGGGGTCCCCACTGGGCTGCCTTGGTGGTCTGGCAGGAGCTGTTCATAATACATGCGAAGAACCCAGTCTTTTGTAATAAATGGAGTTCAAGTTCTTGGGGCAGAGTCCTAAAAATGTGGCTGACCCAGGAGGGGACATGGGGGTCAGCGTCAGCCTGCACCTGACACTGAACCAGAGCTCAGGAGCATCAAGTGACATGATTTTTTTATGAATGAGCCCACCGCCGTGTCGCACGCCTGTAATCCCAACAGCGGCTCGGGAAGCTGAGGCAGGAGGATCGAAAGTTCAAAGCCAGCCTCAGCAGCAGCGAGGCGCTAAGCAACTCAGTGAGATCCTGTCTCTAAATAAAATACAAAATAGAGCTGGGGTGTGGCTCAGTGCTCTAGTGCCCTTGAGTTCAACCCCCAGTACTCCCCAAAAAAATAAATAAAAATTTAAAAAATGAATGAATGTGAGAAGGAAGGAAGGAAGGAAGGAGCATCCTAGCTGGAAGGAGGAGATGCTGTGCGCAGCCATGTGGAAAAGTGGAGACTGCACTTCTGCTACCTGATGGTTCAAATTTCTACTCTGGTCCTCACTGGCTGTGCAGTCTCAGGAAAGTTACTTGTCCTCTCTGAGCCTTAGTTTCCCCAAGTGGTCTCACACAATGACAGTCTTCAAGAGAATTTGATGAGTTTCTCCAGAGACATAAAGGTTAGTTATTATCAAAGCACTTGGGGGTCTGCCCTGGACAGGAGGGAGTGGCCAGCTGGGCACAGGGATGAAATGCAGGTGATCAATGGCAGTTCACCCAGAGGGAGGTGTGGCACAGTCAGTACTGTGTCGTAAGCACATTAAACATAGACACAGTAGTAATGGGGAGCTGTGTCTGTACCCTCTTTCCCTCAGCTCCGCTCTAGGAATAGTAACATTACAGGTAATTTTATTTTATTTTTTTAAATTACAATAATTTTATGGCCACAAAATTATAATAAGTTTTATTCATTTACCTTTATATGGTGCTGAGGATCGAACCCAGGGCCTCACACGTGCAAGGCAAGTGCTCTGCCACTGAGCCACAGCCCCAGCCCTTATTTTATTTTTGATGTTTAATTTTGAAACCTTCCATAACCAGAAGATCATCGCAACCCTGATGGGAGTGGTTGTTGGGATCACCGTAGTGGGAACCTTTCTAGTCAAGGTGGGACTCAGGGGGGACCTGCCTCTGGGGTTGAAGTGCTTTGGGCGAATTCTGAGCCACCAGGGCTTGCTTCCTGTGGGAGGCGGCATTGTTGGGGAGGCCCTAGCAGAAGGGGGTGAGGCCCTGTTTCCTGGGGTGTGCAGGAGAGGCGGGCTGAGCCCGGCACCAGGAGTCTGGTAAGGCTGAGGAAGGGGCTCCCCACCAGGGGGAGGAGTGCATTAAATGTGGCCTAGTGGTGAGGTCTCCCTGAGGCCAAGTGCTGGGGCCCAGGGACACCCCAGCCCTGGGCCCAGGAGGAGAGCAGAGGCGGCCCAGGAGCCCAGCCGGGAGCTAAGCCTGGCTAACGGTGCCAGCCAGTGGGGTTTGCTGCTGCGGAGGCAGAGGTCCCAGGGCCCCTGGGGGATGACTTCCCGCCCCTCCAGCCCCCACCCTGAAGTCGCCACAGCAGGGAAGGGACCATTTCCTGCCAAACAGGAAGCTGGCCCGAGGATGGCTCAAAGTGCTGCCCTTTGACCCCAGGAGCTAGGAGCCAGATCCTTGCTGGTAGCAGCCCTGGGAGCCACCTCCACCTGCCCGGCCACCCCAGACACAGAACAGGCCCCTTCCGGGCTCCCAGACTGCCCGGCATGGCACCTGGGCGAGATTGGGTTGAGCCGGGCCCCCTACAGCCCATCTCCCCCCAGGCTGCACCCGGAATGGCAGGAAAGGGCCGCCTCCCACCCCCACTGTGGAGGGGCAGCTCAGCCGGGGTCCCCTGGGTCCCTGCTCCAGCCCCCTGCGCTCCCCTCCCTACAGCAAGCCTCCCAGTGGGCGGGGCGCGGCGCCTGCCAGAAGAAGCATTAGCTTTGGCTCAGATGATGCTTTAAAAAAACCTTTAATGCACGGCTAATATTAGTAATGGGAAGTTTTCACATAAAAGTGTGGGTTTCTCTCTCCTGAGGCATCAGCACCTCTGGCCACTCCGGGCTCACGCTCCCCCACGGCCAGAGCTGCTGGGCAGAGAGACATGTCTCCTTGGAATGCTGTAGGCAGTCCCCACCCTTATCCGACCTTACCTGCACCCATCTCCTCTAGATCTCTGCCCCAACCTTGCAGGAACTTGAGCGTGGTGCGGCCTCTGGCCGAATCCAGTTTCCCTTGGAACAGGGGGGGAGCCCTGGAGTGACCGAGAGGAAACACACAGAGCCAGGTCAGTGCCAGATACAGTCAGGACACATGCACATCATGCACGGCTCAGCACTGTCCCAGGCTCCCGACAGCACAGAGGTGACTGCCAAGAGCCACACTGGGTGCCTCACATGCCGTGTGTCTTGCTGATCTTTCCCAACAGCCTCAGGAGGCGGCTATTATCATCACCAGCCCAATTTATGCTCAGAGAGAGCAAGTAACTATCCCAAGGTCACACAGCTGATGAATGATCTCATGAGACAGGGATCCCAGGTCAGGCAGCCTGTGTCTAGAGTCCACCCATGCCACCCTCTGGGGCAAGGCTGCACATGGCCCCTGCACCCCACCCACTCCACTGCAGCCTCAGCCAGGCCCAGCCCCACTCATTCCTAGAGTACTAGTGGGTTGCTGCCTGCACAGTGCCCTGGGGATCTTCGAGTGTTAGCAGACAGGGAAGAGGGAGGAGGGAAATGGTGATGGATGGTGGAGGGAAGATGGGTGGTGGAGATGGTAGAAGGTGGAAGCCGGAACCCAGCCCCTGGCTGGGGCTGGACAGCTGCTTTTCTCCTAGAGGGCAGCCGCCAGGGGGGCACTGAACGCCGTAGCCCCGGGCAGTGGTGCCAGGGCCTCTCCTCCAGGCCTGGAGTGCCCAGACTGGCTGCAGAACCAGTGGGGCCAGACCCAGCCTGACCAGCCTCCTCCCCTGCAGTCTGCCCTTGCACTCCAGCCAAGGTCATTTTGCCCAACCTGACTACCAGACAGCCCCTCCTTGGTCCAGAGCCAGGCATTCAAACCACAACCCTCCAGACGAATGGGGCTTCTGACCCAGGCTGCTCTCCAGTTAGCTGTGTGTCTTCTGCTAAGCTGCCTCCCCTCTCTGGGCTTTCATTTCCTTATCTGTAAAATGGGAACCACAACAGACTGGTCCGGGTCGACCAAACCCACATCCAGCGTGACTTCGCTGTTCATGTTACCTTTCTGGCCTTTCCTATGGCTGTGAAGACCCCAGGAGCTTGTCTGCCTGGGAGACCTCTAGCCCCGCCAGGCCGAGCCTCTGGGGCCGCAGGTTGGGGGCTGGAGGCAGAGGCAGGACCCAAGAGCCAGCTGCAGCCCTCAGCCTGCTCCGCCCCCACCTGGCTCCTCTGCCTCCTTCCCTAATTGCAGGGTTGCTAGACGCCAGCTGCCTCCGGGGCCCCAGGCGGGCGCCTCCCAATGGAGCAGGGGCTCCCTGGACGGCTTCCCCTGCCCCCTCCAGCCGAGCTGGGGAGGTTCCGTGCTCAGAACCCTCGGCCTCCTCCCCTTCCCACTTCCAGCCTCTGCCCCTATCCTCCTCCTCCAGGAGCCCTGGCCTCCCCCTCTCCAATCAGAGGACCAGCCGCTTTCCACGGCCCCACAAGTGCCCCCAGACGCTGGCTCACCCTGGAGCACTTTCTCCCAGGGCTCTCGGTGCCTGTCACTCTGAGATACAGTCCAGACGGGCCCTGGGTGAGCCCCCTCACCCCAGCTTCCCCAGCACCATCTCTTCAACTGCTCATGGCCAGGTCAGACTGGACACCAGATGCCTTCACAGGGATTTAGGGACATGCCTGGACTGCCCCACTCTTGAGGACAGGGATAGGGGTCCTGCCTGCAGGAACCGGAATCTCCCCATGAGGGGAGGGACAGGGTCAGCTGGGCTCAAGCTTCTCTGTTCTGCCACAGAATAGCAATCTTCACAGCTGCCCAGGAGATGGACGACAGCGAGATGGGGAACCTGAGGTCCAGAGAGGGACAGGACCCACCAGCAAGTGACAGGAGTAGGGTTCAAATCCCGTCAACTCAAAGAGCTGGCATTTGGGGCTACAGCCTTAAGCTCAGGTCTGAGCCTGGTCCCAGCAGGTTCTGGGTAGGTGCCAGGGAGAAGAGGAAGGAGGGGCAGAGAAGTGGGGGACAGAGCCAAAGAGGCACCAAGGAGCTGGAGGGACGTCCCCAAGCCCTGTGCCCCTAGATCACTCCGCAAGCCCTTCCTCATCCCGAGTCTCACCCATCCTCGTTACCCAGTTGCAAACACTGAGCCACACGGCTTCTCCCAGTGTGCCTAGCAACTGCATCCTGGGAACCCCAGATACTCCCAATAGGATTTTTTAAAAATCCTTTATTTTATTTATGTATATGTGGTGCCGAGGATTGACCGCAGAGCCTCACACATGCTGGGCAAGCGCTCTACCACGGAGCCGCGACCCCAGCCCCTCCAATAGGATCTTAATCCGTTGCCCCTTTATTAAAATAACTCCGGAGGATATAGATCCGTGATGGACCATTTGCCCAGTGTGTGCAAGCACCCAAGAAATAAATTTACAAAAACTCTAGAGAGGGCACCCCAACCCTATGTGGGTTCTCCTCCCTGCTAACTAAGCAAGAAGCTCGGCCTCTGAGCCTCAGTGTCCACGGTTGTAATCTGGGGGTGTTCTGTAGGGAGTAGAAGGAGGGGTCAAGACCCCAGAGGTGCAGTTGTTCGTCCGCCCTTGGTTGTCCAAGGGCACCTGTCCTGACCCGTGTCCCCGCCACCCCCCATTATCCAGGTGGGGAAAGTGCATTTGTTCAGCTGGGCCAGGGATCCACTGTCCCCCATCTGCGGCTGCAGACTTGGCCCCACCCAGCCGCTCCCCTGGCCCAGCCAATCCCGGGAGCCTCCCCCTGAGGCCTGGGGGCTCTTCACTGCAGGAAGGGCTGTCACCTCAGAGAGCAGGCAGCTCTGTCTGCTCCCGGCCACACCCCCTCCCGCCCCCTCCCTTCCCTGTTAAATTGGAGTCAGGTGTGGAATGAGCTCCTTGGGAACTTGGCTGTGGGAATATTGCATCAGATAGAGCTTATCTGATCCCGTCCCCAAGGGGGGAGCTGAAGATGCTGCCAAGCTAAGAGGGGTGGGGCCCAGAGAAAAGAGGTGCAGCCTGGGAATCGGCCTCTGTGGTTTCTTGGGCTACCGCCGCAGCCCAGGGTGGTCACGTTGTGACGGGCCTCGCAGGTGAGAAAGCCAAGGTAAGGCCTGCAGCAGCCCCCCTGGCCTCACCGCAGCTAAGAAGCAGGACTCGAACTAGGGCCACTCCCAGAGGCTCACGGGGTTCATTGAAGGGACCACACACCCTTCCCTGGCCTCCAGGACCGCGGAGGTCTGGATGGTGGCCCTTCCAACCGTGTCCCACTGTCCCTTCACTCACTGTGTCCCCGCCCCGCCTTCCTTCCACTCCTCCATCACCCTTCCTGCCTCAGGGCCACCGGGTGTACTGTTCCTTCTGCCTGGGTCAGCTTCCCTTCACACCCTCTGGTCTCCTTTTAAAGGCCACTCCCCAAGGGCAAGAAGTGGCAAACGCTTCCCCCGCTCCTGTGCTCCCAGGTCCCCGTGAGCCCCCAGTTCTGTCTCTTGACATTTACTTTTCCAGATGACTTCGCCTTCCTGATCTCCCCACCTGACCAGTGCCCGCTTCCTGCGCCCGCGCTCACCGGGGTACCAGCCCCTCTGCCTGGCACACAGCCAGCTCGCCAAGCCCTGGGTGAATGGAGAGTGAGCCTCCGGCTCCCCGCAGGCCCCGGCTCCAGGCGGGTGCCCAGAGGCCTGCCCAGAGGCTCAGCAGGGAGCCGAGTCAGAGCAACAAGACGGCGAGCGCACTGCACAAAGTTTTTTGAGAGGAAACTCACAGATGCAGCGCTATTAAAAATTGATATTTCAATGAGATAATCCCTCTCCCAGGCTTTTAATTGATTGTCTAGAAAGCCTTTCCCCGTTGTTGTGCTTATTTATTTGCAGGGACCATTAATTTTTTTATGGAAGAGCAAACCCGGATGGAGTGGAAGGGCTGCTGCGTGGCTGATTCGAAAACACTAACCCAGGCGCCAGGGACCAGCAGCCAGGGCCGGCCAGGAGCTGAGACGTGGCGGTGGCCTTGGCCCTGGCTCTGGAGGCCAGCAGGTGGGGTCCGACTGCCCTGAGGAAGGGGGGGCCCCTGCTTGTCCAGAACACACTCGCTCCTGCACACCCCTGCCCAGACCCCACCTCGTGCAGGCAGGAGGAGCGGGAGCAGAGGGTGGTGGCTGTGGGAACTGGGACCCCAGGCTCCTCCCCTAGGTCCCCACCGCCATTGGTCCCTTGCAGGATGGGATGAGACGTGGACAAGAAGAGCAAGTGAGTGGCAGGCCGGCTGCTTGGGCTCTACCCTTCCCCTCTCTGGGGGACACAGGCTCCAGTCCAGAGGGGTGGCTCTGAAGGCCAAGCACAGACCCAGGTGCATGTGAGGGCGCAGGAAGTGCCGCCATTGTGCATGCGGCTAGTCTCCACGCCTTCTCCTGATTCCTCAGAGGATTCAGTCCTGCTACCCGAGGCCACCCATGAGTCAGGTTCACAGGGTTAATGGCCCCCCAGGTGCTCTGGGTGCACCTGCCCTGGGGGTCCCTGGCTGTGCGGCAGTGGGCCAGGGCTGGGCTTGGCTGGCCCTTGGTCCTTTCTTCCCCCACTTCCTCTCTGCTGCTCCATGAGGAGGGTGGAGACCCTTTCCAGGCAGGACCGGCTTCCAGGACAGGCAGGTGGCTACGAGGTCACAGGGGCTCTGCCCTTCCAAGAGCCAGCACTTGGTCTAATGCTCTGTTGCTGCTGCCTTGAAATTGTAAGCAATTTGGAAAGGGGGGTCCCACACCTTCATTTTAATCTGGGCCCCACAAATTAGGTAGCTGGTCTTGCTGCCAAGGGACAGGGCTGCCTGCTTCAGGAAATGACCACAGGCTGGATCCCCAAGGCAGTGCCCCAGCCTTTAAGCCGTGGCCTTGTCCCCCAGAGGGCTGGCCTCATCCCACAGTGTCCCCTCCTCGCCTTCCCCAGTCCTCCCAGCTCAGCAGCCCTCCGGCTTCCATCTCTTCCCTCCGAAGAATGAACAAACTGGAGGGGAATGACTTCCCAGGTGTCCCGAAGTCCCAGGCCCTGTGGGGGCGCTCAGAGCCACAGCAAGAGGGTCCCCAAACCCACATGGTCACAAGGCTCATCTGTTGGCTGAGCAATAGCGTTTCACCCCTACAGAGCCATCTGTCGTCTGGGGGAGAACTGGAGCCCACGAGGAGGCAGGCACAGAGCATCGGAGTGATCTGGGGGCTTCATAGAGCCTTGCTCAACAGGTTTGGGCTTTTTATTCTCCAGGTACCAGATATTAAAGGTAGAGCAGCGTTGGCCTTAGGCATGGGAAAGGCTCCCTCCATCCACCAGCGAAATGCTGCCGAGACAATGGGCACAGTTACGGAAATCTACCCCAGGGGCGTCTCTGGGCACCTGTAATCTGTAAATGTGGGTGCGAATACTCAGCCACACAAATGCTCATTGTGGCATTGTTTACAAAAGCAAAAATACAGACAGCTGAGGGCCCAGTGATCAGGGCTGGTGGAATGAGTGAGTGACAGGGGCTTTCTCCAGGGGCACACCACACACACCTTGTCAAAGCCCAGGGAGGGAAGGAGAGAAAAATCAGCTTTGAAAACAGTGCGCCAGGGGGCTTGGATTTCTCGCTGTGCGTGGAGGCACGGGCACTGCCAGGTTAGTCTGGGGTCATTGCATTCTTCCTTCTCCTGAACTCAGTCCTGACTCCTGGCGATCCATCACCCAGGACTCAGGGACACTTGTCTGAAAATCCTTGAGATTGGCCTCTAACCCTCTTCCCACCCTCTCCCCTCTCCTGCAAGGCCTGCCCTGGCTTCCTGTCTCGCTTCCCCAATCCTAGGCAGGACTTTCTCTCTATTCTCGAAGGGCAGCCAAAAATATGTTTTTTCAAAATGCAAGTTAGCACCTGTGACTAGCCATCGGTTACTCTTAAGATGGGGACTGAACCCTGAATTGGCCTCTGAGACCCCGCACAGCCAGTCTGGCCAAGCACCACGCTTCCCTCCTCCCTCTGTGCTCTGCCATGCGGACCACCCCTGTTTCTACAGACCAGACTGTCTTCTGCCACAGGACCTTTGCCCATGCAGTCCCTTCAACCCAGGCCACCCTCCCTCCCCTCTTGGCCTGCTTAACTCACTGCTGTTTTGCTCTCACCTTGAGTCACTGCCTCAGTCAGTCCTCCCAGACGCATTAGGTCTCCTTATATCTCCTCCAACACCATGTAGCTCTTTCCCTTCCTCTCAGCCCATCTCACAGTTATGCCTGCAGCCGTGGAGTGTCAGGATCAATGCCTGTCACTTAACTAGGCCATGAACTCTTCAAGGGCATGTGTTGTTCTTATAGACCACCGTGTCCCCAGGGCCCAGCGCCTGGCACAGAGTAAGTGCTCGGAATCTTTGAATGAACCCATGAATCACTGACGGGAGGGGAGGGGCGGGCCCAGGCTCTCAGCTGCCTTCCCCACGGGTGGGCACAGCCTGTGGGACCTGCTGTCAGCGGCTCACAGTGCGCTCAGGGGGAAGTGCCCAGAGAGAGTCCTGTGCTCAGAGGTGGGACCGGCATGTCCTCCTAGGCCTCCTTCCTGAGCCCAGCTGACGTCTGCCCTGCCTGGCCTCCGTGGGAGGAAGCAGGGGGAGTCTGGGGGCCATGTCCTTCCTCTCCACCGGCTTCTCCTCCAGTAGGTCCCCTGGTAGGTCTCCTTTGATGTGACGTTTCCTGGAGAGACTGGTTTGTGTCACTGTGGAGCTGGAGGAGGGAGATAGGACAAGGCCTCATCTTAACTGGTCAAGTGACCCGGATGTCAGGGCCCTGTACGGCTGAGGGCCAGCTCTCGCCAGCCTCTCACCATCGTCATTTGAAAAGAATTCACCAGTCTGATGACTGCCTTCATGTCGCCTGGGATCCTGGGACGCGTCTGGCTCCACCTCTCATCCCTACCCCAGGTCTGGCTCTACCAAGTCGTCCCTCTTCCCAAGAGGAGACCTGGCCGTGAGCCAGTGGGGACCTTGCAGGAGGCTCTGTGGGGTGGGGGTGGAGGGTGACATGGACAGGTCCCCTGAACCTCCAGGTGAGGCCAAAACCTGACAGTCTCCATGGTCACCAGGTCAACTCCTGGTGCGACTCCTGTATTTCCGGGGTCCTCAGTTTCTCTGCCTGTGAAATGAGGATGCTCCCCTCCTCGAGATTGCTGCTGGGATGTTCAGTGAGCTAGTACAGTGTCCCCAATGTCACACCACATTGGTGGACAGAATGGTGTCGGTCTCCACAAAACGGTCTCAACCCACACCAGGTGGAACTCCAGAAAGCCAGTCTCCCTGTCCCCTGGCTGTTGTCAAGAAGGATGTCCTGGATGGGTGGCCAAGTTGACTTAGCACCTCTCTAGCGCTTGCTAAGCATCTCTTTTTTTTTGATGATGGTGGGTACTGGGGACTGAATTCAGGGGCACTCGACCCCTGAGCCACATCCCTAGTCCTATTTTGTATTTCATTTAGAGACAGGGTTGCTTAGCTCCTCGCTTTTGCTGAGGCTGGCTTTGAACTCATGACTCCCCTGCCTCAGCCTCCCAAGCTGCTGGGATTACAGGCCTGCGCCACCACACCTGGCTTTGCTGAGCATCTTTTTAGCAAAAGCCTTGGAGCTTTTTCTTCAGTGTTAGCAGCACATATGTGATGTACTTGCTTGATTTTCTGTCTTTCTTTCTTTCTTTCATGGGGTAGGGGGTACAAGGTATTAAACTCAGGGCACTCAACCACTGAGCCCCATCCCCAGCCCTATTTTGTATTTGATTTAGAGACAGGGTCTCACTGTGTTGCTAGAGCTTTGCTTTTGCTGAGGCTGGCTTTGAACTCACAATCCTCCTGCCTCAGCCTCCCGAGCTGCTTGGATTATAGGTGTTCATCACTGCGCCTGGCTGCACCCTAAACTCTTGTTGATTGGTTTCTGCGGTACAAGGACTCGAACCTGGAGCTTGGCGCAGGCTCGGCAGGCACTCTGCCACTGAGCCCCATCCCAGCCCCAGAACCCGAGTTCTTGAGCATTGCCCTTCTCTGTCCAGGATCCTCCTGGTCTCCAGAGCCCGACCTCTAGAAGCTTCAGGGAGCTGGCTTCACCTTCTCCCTCGTCTCCTACCCGTTGCCTCAGTTTCCCCAGGCAGCACGTGGGGCCTGGAGGGTCCTCCCAGCAGAGGAGGGCAGGAGAGCCGGCAAGGAGGAGGGAAGGGTAGGCCTGAAAGGGAAGACCCTCAGGCCACTCTGGTGCTCGTGCCAGGCCTGGGCCTGGGCCTGGGATGCCATGGCACCTCTCGGCCTTACCTAGATGCTGCCCAGGAGGACGCAGCTCGCTGGTTCAGCCTCGACCACTCCAGCTCATCCTCTCTCAGCTGAGTTGGGCAGGAGCCAGCACCCGGAGCGGCTGCAAGCTCTGCTGATGCTCGGGCAGGAGGTAAAGCTGGTCTCCCGAGCGAGAGCAAGTGTCAGCTGGGGAATGAAAATGTCATAAAATGAATCCTCTGCCCGCGAGGGCTGGGGACCTCGAGAGGGGCCTCTGAGGCTGGGGTAGCGTGTGAGTTCCCCAGGACAGCAGGCATTTAGCTCAGCAACCTTGAGCCAGAGGATCCAGCAGAGCAAGCACAGCTGGGGACCGGGTGACCCCACTCCGACCCGACCCCAGGCCTAGCGTCAATGCTGAGCTGACACTGGGGCCGAGGACCCCGCTCATGAGCTGAGTCCCCAGCACTGCCCTCCTTCATCAGCGATGCCGACAGAGAGGGCCAGCAGCTGTGGATTAAGGGGCAACCCGGGCCCACCCCCGTGACTGTAAACACCAGGGCGCCGGGGTTCCAAGAGGGGGCATGGCCTGCCAATGGCTTCATAGAAGGATGGCGGGCTGTAGCTGGGATGCAACTCTCGTCTCCATTTCAGTCTTTTCCCAGTAATTCCCAGTGGCCTCCCCTCCCCTCAACCTTCACCCACACCCAGGATTGAATGAACACCCACGGGAGAACTGCCGAGTGCAGATGTGGAGATGGGAGTTGGGAAGGTTTTTCATAATAGTAGTTTTAGAATTCCTCATTTTAGGTAGCGCATGAATGAAACAGTTCCAGGTCGAGATGTGATAGATAGAGACGGAGATAAAAATAAAATATTGTGATGTAGATGAAATATAAATATTGTGACAGATCGTCTATGCGTTGTATATATGCGTGCATATGTGTGTATGGAGTCATACCATATATACTCTGGCTTCTTTCACTTCCACTAGTCATAATCCCTTTGAGACTCATCGATTTTGTTGCATTGGTTGGGAGTTGGATCCTTTTATTGCTGACTTGTGTCCCACATGATGTATATATAGTCATGCACTGTGAACCAATATTCCATCTACAGTGGTGGTCCCAGAAGACTAGGGGTTGGAGATGTAGCTCCGTAGTAAAGCACTTACCTGACATGCATGAGGCCCTGGGTTTAATCCCAGCACCATCACAAAAACAAAAAAAGACAAATAAATAAGATGCTATTGCCTGGTGTGGTTGTAGCCATCTTATTTTGTGTAAGTAAACTCTATGATGCTCCCACAATAACAAAATCTCCGAAGGATGCATTTCTCAGAGCATATCTCCATTGTTAAGTGACGCATGGCTACATCTGTAAGATCATTTAAAAATGCAAATTCATATATAGAGGCAGACAGCAAATGGCTGGCTGGAGGTTGGTGGGGAGGGGCAGGGAGTGATGACAGAGAACATGAGGAGGGGGAGCAGCTCTGGGAGGAGGGATGTGCTCACTCTCTGGATGGTGCTGGTGGTTTCGTGGGTGTGTACCCATCAAATTGCATATTTTAAATATGCGAGGTTCATTACAGGTCAATTATACTTCAACAACAACCACCACCATAACACCTGTGGTTTAATGGATATTAATTACTTAATTCAAGGGCAGAGCAAAAATAGTGTTTATGGATTTTTTTTTATAAAGGGAATGGGCTGTTCTGCTTCTGGAAAAGACAGAAGGCCTGTATTATCCTCTTCTTCCCACGAAGTACCACTAATAATGCTGGAGGTTATATGTGAAACAAATTCAAGAAAACCCTGAGAACTGGAGAGAAGAAGGCTGGCTGGCTAGGGGACATGGGACCTGAGCAACACTCGGTGGTAAGCTTCCTGGGTTTCTGTTTCACCTTATCTATTGCATACCTGGAGGTGAGAAAGCTCACAACCTGGAAATGCCAATGCACACAAAAAATAACAAACAACAAACAAAGCCTCTATCTCTAGCCAGAAGATCAGGAAAGGGACATGGGACATGCTGGCAACAGAGAAAATTTATAGACAATACTACTCTACTCTGACAAAAAAAAAAAAAAAAAATATATATATATATATATATATATATATATATATATATATATATATATATGTATATATATGAAATAGAAAAAAAAACAAAAAACCCTGTGGTCCCATCTGTACCCGTACCAGCCAAGGCTGAGTGGAGAACCCTAGATTTCCATGCTGGTCAGTCTGTCATAACCCCTGCCACACACATTCCAACCAGCTTATAATGAAGGTCTCCTTCTGAGTGACAGCAGGGCCACCTGATTTGGCAGTCCTGAGATGTTCTGCTCCTTTCTCTCTGGGGTGGTATCAGAAGAGGCCTAGTGGAGAGTCAAGACTTTCAGACAGCCTGGTGTGGAGAGCGGTGGCTTGGATCATGATCTCTGTTGGCCTCATGGCTGCGTTTGTGCTGGGAACTTCCTGTGCAAAGTGCAGATCAAGATTGTCCAGTTGCTATGGTGATGCCCAGCCTGAAAAGGCTCTGTGCAGATGCACCAAGGTACATGTGTCTGCACCTAGAGCTCAGAACTAGCTCCAGGGATAGAGAATTCTGAGCATAAAAGATCACACTGATGTCTCACCAGTGCTGTGTCCTTCAGTCTACCTGCTGTGCAGAAACTTTCCCACAAACAAGCTTTTGATGGTAAAACCTATATAATAAATGTGCTGAGCTAGCTCTGGGACATTGTTCCTCCATCAGGGGACAGTTTCCCACCTGGACCCAGCTTTCTCTCTATGTGTTTGTTTGTCTTTTCTCAATCCCTCATAGAACCTCCCCTCATCAGTTTCTGAATTTATGGCAGTGCAGGTCATGACAAAGCTAGCCCCACAGTCACGTAACAAAGTAACAAAGCTAGCCCCACAGTCACGTCAGTGGTGAATATGAGGAACTAGAAATCCTACTCCTGCCCAAAGGGAAGAGGCAATAGCCTCCTCCAAGGTGTCCACAGAGGCAAAGGGGAGAACTTGAACTTGAACTTCTACCTTCAACTACTGTCTCCACCAGTGCTACACCCCTTGCTCTGCTGGAGCATTTCAAAGGGAACAGGGGGAACAGGAGGCTTAAATAAGATCCAGAGTCATATAACATGATACAAAAATGTCTTACGATTTAAAAAGCACTCATACCTGAGTCAGAGAGATCTCAAACTGAATGAAAATAGATGACCAATAAATTCCAACACTGAGGTGGTAGAGATATTATCTGACAAAGGATTTAAAAGGGCCATCATAGAATGCTTCAGTTGGTAGTTATGAATATCTTTGAAACAAATGAAAAATGGATAGTCTCAGCAAAGAAACAGAAGATACAAAAACACCCAAATGGAAATTTTAGAACTAAAAAACACAATTATTGAACTTAAAAACTTAGTGAATGGGTTCAACAGCAGAATAAAGGAAACAGGACTGGGCACAGTGGCACACACCTAGAATCCCAATGACTTGAAAGCCTGAGGTGGGAGGATCACAAGTTCAAGGCCAGCCTTGGCAACTTAGTGAGATCCAGTCTCAAAATTTAAAAATAGAAAGGTCTGGGGATGGACCTCAGTGGTAGAGTGCTTCTGGATTAAATCTCCAGTAGGAAAATGTAGGGAGGGGACAGAAGAAACAATCAGTGAGCTGAAAGAGAGAACACCTGGAATCGCCAAGTCTGAGCAAGAGAGAAAATAGGCTGAAAAAATAAAATCAAAATTAGCAGAACCTCAGGGATTTGTGGGATAACAAAAATCCAATATTTGTGTCATTAGAGTCCCTGAAAAAGGCAAGAAAGATGCCAAGGGCTATGGCACAGGCCTGTCATCCCAGCAACTTGGGAGGCTGGGCAGGAGGATCTCAAGTTCAAAGCCAGCCTCAGCAACTTAGTGAGGCCTTAAGCAACTTAACAAGACCCTGTCTCAAAAATTAAAAATAAACAGGCTGGCGATGTGGTAAGCACCCCTGAATTCAATCCCTGAATTCAATCCCTGGTACTGTTATAGTTAAAGCTTTGTCCCAGGGTTTCATAAACTGACTTCCAGACCACTCATGTATAACCGAATCAAGCCTTTATTGAAGCACACCGGTGGCGGCTGACCAGAACATAAAGCTGTTCCCCTGATCAGCCCCAAACAATTGCAAGGGCACTCCTTATAAGCCTGAAAACCGCAAAAGGGATGTTTGGAGGGGTCTAGCCAATGCAAGCAAGCCAGGTTACAGAAGCGGGACAGTGCAGTCAAGCAGAGGGAAGCCTAACCAATCACAGTTATCCCAGTCACCCCAGTTTCAGAAACAGAGCCCTGTTACCCTAGTTACAGAACCAATGCCCCATTAGGTAGTTCTGTGTTCTTAAAGGTTTCTTTAGCAAAAGGAAAAGAACATCTTGCCCCAGTCATGACTCTTCTACTTGGCATGGCTGTTTTACAGAATGGAGTCATAAAACAAAATGGAGTCACATTTGCTCCTACTATCACAGTACCAAAAAAAAAAAAAAGGAAGGAAGAAAGAAAGAAAGAAGAGTTGGTCAGGGTGGTAAGCGCCTGTAATCCCAGTGGCTTGAGAGGCTGAGACAGGAGAATTGCAAGTTCAAAGCCAGCCTCAGCAAAAGTGAGGGGCTAAGCCTCTCAGTGACTCAGTCGACCCTGTCTCTAGATGAAATACAAAATAAGGCTGGGGATATGGCTCAATCCCTGGTACCCCCACCAAAATAACAATATAAAAAATACTTTTCCGATGAGAGAAACACATTTCCAATGACAGCAGATTTCTTACCAGAAACCATGCTGGCTGGAAGGAAATGGAACACTATTTTTCAAAAGAACTGTCAACATGGAATCCTCAACCCCCTGACAGTGCTCTTCAGAAATGAAAAGCAAATCTAGACATTTTAAGAGAAAAGTAAATTAAGACAATTTACCTTCCTTAAAAAATGACTATAGGGCTGGGTTGTGGCTCAGAGGTAGTGTGCTCCTCTAGCATGCGTGAGGCACTGGGTTCGATTTTATTAAAAATAAAATAAATATATTGTATTCATCTATAACTAAAAAATAAATAATTTTTTAAAATGACTACAGGAAATTCTCTAAACAGAAACAATGAAAGAAGGAAACTCAGATCCTCAGGGACATGAAAGAAGCACCATGGTCCGTACCACAGGCTTTCCTCCTTACCTAGAGTTTTCTAGGTTGTGTTGTAAAGTTGACACAAAAATTGTTACAGCTTCTGATGTGGTTGTAAATATATAGAGAGAGAAAATTTTAACACAATTATAGTATAAACTGGGTAAAGGACCCTAATAGGAGGTAACATGTCTATATGTCACTCAAACTGGTAAAATGATCACATCAGTGGACAACAATATGTTATATGGTCATAATGTAATACCTAGAGCAACCAGGAAACCACTCAAAATAGGTGCATCCAAATAGACGGAATTCTAAAAACAAAACAAAAACAAAAACAAAACGAAAACAAACAAAAAACAAATAACATTTCCCAGGTTGGCAGGAAAACAAAAACACAGAAATTAAATTTAAAAAAAAAGAACAAACAGGGGCTGGGGATGTGGCTCAAGCGGTAGCGCGCTTGCCTGGCATGGTCGCGGCACTGGGTTCAATCCTCAGCACCACATACAAATAAAGATGTTGTGTCCACCGAAAACTAAAAAATAAATATTAAAAAAATTCTCTCTCTCTCTCTCTCTCTCTCTCTTTAAAAAAAAGAACAGAAAACAAAGACATAAAATGTCAAAGTCAAGTCCCAGCCTACCAATAATTACATTAAATGCAGAGTCTAAATGCACCAACTAAATAGTAGATTGGCAGATTTAATTTAAAAATATGAAGCAATTATATACCCCTCTCCAAGGTTTTAAATATAATCACATAGGCAGGTTGAAAACTAAAGAATAGAAAAAGAGATACCATGTAAACACTAATCAAAGGAAAACAGGAATGACTGTATTAATAAATTAGCTAAAGTAGGCTTCAGAGCAAAGAAAATTTCCAGAGACAGAAAGGGACAATATAAAATAATTTTTAAAAAGATTAATCTAAAAAAACAACAGAACTATAAAATATGTGAAATAAAAATTGATGGAATTGGAAAGAGAAATGGACCAAGCCACAATTAAAGTTGGAGATATCCGCATTCCTCTCTCAACTATTGATAGGACATTTAGATTTAAAAAAAAATCAAAAAGGATATATAGGAATAATCAGCCAACAAGGTCAAATTGATATTTTCCACCTTAAAACAGCAGAACATACACTAAATTTGCCCATGAACATATACCAAGAGAGACCATATCCTGGGCCATAAAGCAAACTTCAAAAAATTTAAAAGAATCAAAATCTTATAGAGTATTCTCTTTATCCACAATGGAATCAAATTATAAATTGGCAATATAGATATAACAGGAAAATCTCCAAATACTTGGAAATTAAGCAGTACACTTCTAAATGAATTAAAAAGGAGAGAACCAAAGGAAATATTAAGATATCGTTAACCTAATAAAAATCAAGGTAATCCAGGTGTGGTGGCGCATGACTATCATCCCAGTGGCTGGGGAGGCTAAGGCAGGAGGATTGAAAGCTTGAGGCCTGCCTCAGTAATTTAACAAGACCTTGTCCAAAATTAAAATAAATAAATAAACAAAAAAGAGATGGAAGTCAGTGGTAGAGCACCCGTGGATTCCATCCCCATTACAAAAAAGAAAAAAAAAAAAAGGTAAAACATCAAATTTTGTGGAATCCACTGAATGCAGTGCTGAAAGGGGATTTTACTGCACTAAATGCATATGTTACAAAAAAGGAAAACCCTCAAATCCATAGTCTAAGATCCCACCTTTAGAGCCAAGGAAAAGAAGAGCAATATAAACCCTAAGCCAGCAGAGGAAGGAAATAATAAAGATAAGAGCAGAAGCCAATGAATTATTTTTAAATGGAGAAAATCAATGAAATAAAGGGTTGGTTCTTTGAAAAAAATCAATAAAATTGACAAACCTCCAGCAAGACTGACAGAGAACAGAGAGAAGGTGAGAGGACACAAATTGCCTGTATCAGGAATGAAACAGGGAAGGTCACCACAGACCACGCAGATCTAAGATGGTGATAATAAGAGAACACAGCACATCCGGCTGGGGCTGGGGCTCCGTGGCAGAGCGCTTGCCTGGCATGTGTGAGCGCTGGGTTCGATCCTCAGCACCATGTATAAACAAATGAATAGAATAAAGATCCACAAAAAAGACCCCTTTCCCCAATACACAAGCTACGACAGTTCCACCACGAGACAGATCATTTGAGTGGACCAATAATTATTAAGGAAATTGAATTTAAATTTTTAAAACATGCAAAAAAGAAATCTCCAGACTCAAAATATTTTGTGGGAGAATTCTACCAAACATTCGAAGAACGAACCCCAATTCTGCACAAACTGTTCCATAAAAAAGAGGTGAGAGAAAGAGAGCACTGTTCAATCCATCTTTTGAGATCAGTATTATTACCCTGAACCCAAACCAGGTAAAGACAATGAAAAAGAAAAATTCACTGCCTGACAACCCTCATGATATAGATGCAGAAAATCCTGAATAAATTCAGAAATATTGTATTAGAATTAAACATCATAACCTAGTGAGGTTTATTTCAGGGAGGTTTATTTCAAGCTAGTTCAATAGTTAAGAGCTGGGTGTGGGGCCAGGTGGTGCACGCCTGTAATCTCACCTACCCAGGAGGCTGAGGCAGGAGGACTGCAAGTTGGAGGCCAGCCTGGGCAGCTTAGATCCTGTTTCAAAATGACAGGGGCTGGGATGAAGAAAATGAAATTATGGCAGTTTCAAGAAAATGGATGGAACTTGAGAACATTCTGTTAAGCAAAATAAGCCAAACCCAGAAGGGCAAGGGTTGTATGTTTTCTCTCATATGCAGAAGCCAGAGAGGAAAATGCAAAAGTAAGGTGGGTGGGTGGGGATCTCACGAAAATTGAAGGTAGATCAGAGGAAAGAGACAAGGCGGGAGGAGGAAGAGAGGGGAAGAGGAAATACCGAGGAATGCTGCCGACCCAATTATACTGTTATATTGTGTGTGTGGGCAAATAGGAGCAATGAATCCCACCTTTAGGCACAACTATAATGCACTAATAAAAATATGGAAAGTAGCTGGGCGCGGTGACACACACCTATAATCCCAGTGGCTCTGGAGGCTGAGGCAGGAGGATCACGAGTTCAAAGCCTGCCTCAGCACAAACGAGGTGCTAAGCAACTCAGGGAGACCCTGTCTCTAAATAAAACACAAAATAGGGCTGGGGACGTGGCTCAGTGGTCGAGTGCCCCCGCGTTCAATCTCCAGTATGCTCCCCCCCCCAAAAAATATGGAAAGTAAGAGAAAAGAGCTGGGATGTAGCTCAGTAGTAGAATGCTTGCCTAGCATGGGTGAGGTTCTGGGTTCAGTCCCCAGTACAGGACAAAGGAGGCGGGGGAGTGGCGGGTAAGAGGAAGGGGAAAGAAGGAGAGGAGAGAAGGAGAAAAAAGAGGGGGAGAGGAGGAAGAGGTGGGGAGGACAACAACCGCATGACCAAGTCAACACAGAAAAGGCATGTAACGACACGGACTTCCATTTATGAGAGAAACTTCCAAACCAATAGAGAACCTCCTCCATTTGGCAAAGCACATCTAACAAAAATCTACAGCTACCACTTATTCTTAGTGATGAACAGTGGAATGCTTTCCCCCTAAGACCAGGAACACAATAAGTACTGTGACTTGACTGTGTCCCCTTCAAAACTCAAGCGTTGGAACTTAATGCCCAGTGTGTCAGTGTAAGAGGCAGTGCCTTTAGGAAGGGAGGAGGCTGTGAGGCTCCTTCCTGGGGAATGAGTTGAGGCCCTGAAGCAGAGGCTTCCTGCGTGCTGGGCCCTCTCCGGCCTCTGTCTCCTCTGCCATGTGACACAGCACAAGATGCCATCTTGGAAGGAGAGGGCACAACCCACAGCAGACAACTGAATATGGGGGGGGGGGTGATCTTGGACTTCCCAACCTCCAGAGCTGTGAGAAATAATTTCTATTCTTCATAAATCTCCCAATCTGTGGGGTTTCATTGTGTCAGCACAGATGGACCCTGACTGCAAGGATGTCAGCTTCTCATATTGCTCTTAGGCACACAGGAGCTGGAAAGTTCTAGCCAGAGCCATAGGCAATGAAAGATACTGACAGGAAAGGAAGAAATAAAACTTCTCTGGGTACAGACGCCATGATTTTTCCTTGTAGAAAATCTTGAAGGCTCCATCCCACAACGCCAAACTCCTAGAATGAAGTTCGGAGATGTTGCAAAATATAAGATAAATATACAAGAAATTACTTCTATACAGCAAAAACTCCTAAGCGGCAAAATTAAAAATAGAGTACCGTTTAAGATTGCCAAAAATCATTAAATAAAATACTGAGATATAAATCTAACCAAGCGTGAATAGGACTTGCATTCTGAAAACCCCCATAATTGCTGATGAAAGAAATCAAAGACAATATACATTGGTGGAGAGACTTAGTGTGTTCTCGGATTGCAAGACAACATAGCAAAAGGTCAGTTCTGATGAACGGGTTTAATGCAGTTTCTACCAGAATCCCAGAAAGATATTCTGAACAGATAGATAAGACTATTCTGAAGTTTATATGAAAAGCCAAAGGAACTAGAAGAGCTAAAGCAATTTTGAAAATTAACAAAGTGGGAAGAGTCAGTGTATCTGATTTCATGACTTACCATATAGCTTTAATAATTAACACTGTGTACTTTTAGCAGAGGAACCTACACATTAATGGAACAGAAGAGAGAACCCCGAAATAGGTCCTGCTGTGTTTTGTTTTGTTTTGTTATTGTTGTTTGTACCAGGGATTGAATCCCAGTTCCCTTAGCCACTGAGCCACATCCTCAGCCCTTTTCATTTTTTATTTAGAGTCAGGGCCTCACTAAGTTGCTCAGGCTGGCTTTGAACTTGTGATCCTCTGCTTTAGCCTCCTGAGTCACTGGAATTACAGGCATGCACCACCACACCCAACTTGGGCCTGATGACTTCTGACAAAGTTGCAAAAGCAATTAAATGGAAGAAAAAGAGCCTTTTCAACAAATAGTACTAGAACAATTGGACATTTATGGGTAAAAAAAAAATAAATACACAAAGCTTCACAGATTTAAATGTGTAGCATAAAGTTAAATAACTTTCAGAATAAAACATAAAAAAAAAATCCCCAGACTTAGTGGATTTAGCACCCAAAGCATGATCCATGAAAGGAAAAAATTGATAATTTGGACTTCACCAAAATTAAAAGCTTTTGCTTTTGAAAGACCCTGTTAAGTACACAAACAATGGATTGGGAAGAAATATCACATAACCAAAAAAGGATTAGTATCTACAATATATAAAGAACTCTCAAAATTCAACAGCAAGAAAAGCAAATGATCAAACTGAAATTTTCACAAAAAGTATAAAGAAACATTTCATTGAGGAAAACACACTGCAAATCACCTAATGAAAAGATGTTCAATATCATAGCCATTAGGGAAATACAAATTAAAAAACAAAAAAAAAAAAACACAGTGAGGACTAGGACTGTAGCTCAGTGGCAGAGTGCTTGCTTCAAGTGTGTAAGGAACTGGGTTCAATCCTCAGCACCATATAAAAATAAACAAAATAAAGGCATTCTGTCCATCTACAACTACAAAAAATAATTAAAAAAAAAAAAACTCACAGGGATACATCCCTACACAATGATCAGAATGGCTTAAAAATAGAAAAGAAGTAATTTCACCAAAGGCTGAAGGGGATGTGAAGAAAATGGGTCATGCCTACACTGCTGTTGGTGATATAAAATGATACAGCCACTCTAGAAAACAATGTGGCAGGTTAAAAAACAAAAACAAACAAACAAACAAACAAAAAATATGCAACATACTTACTATACTATAAATGTAGGCATTTATTCCAGAGAAATGAAGATACATGTTCAAATACAAACCTATGCAGTGTTCATAAGAGTTATATTCACTGTAGTCAAAAACTGGAGATAATGTTAAACGGCTACGTGAATAAACTGTGGAACCTCCATATCAGGGAATACTATACAACAATAAAAAGAACAAACTATTGCTCTATGCAAAAACACTTGAATGAAAAGTTTTCAATTAGCAATAATCGCGCCTCGGATAAACCTCATTGGCTACGATACTGCCACTGCGCAAAGCTAAAAAAAACACTTGAATGAATAACCAAAGATTACTAAGTGAAAAAAAGCCAGTCCCTAAAGATAACATTAATGATTCCAACTGTAAATATTCTTTTTTTAAAATTTGTTTTTTAGTTGTAGGTGGGCACAATATCTTTATTTTATTTTTATGTGGTGCTGATTGAACCCAGTGCCTCACACATGATAGGCGAGTGCTCTACCACTGAGCCACAACCCCAGCCCTTAAAATAACAAAGTATAGAAATGGAGAAGAGATTAGTGGTTGCTGGGGTTACAGAGGCGTGGAAGTGAAAGAGAAGTGAGTGTGCATAAAAAAGCAATGTGAGAGCTAAGAATGCCCATCTTGTAATCCCAGGGGCTCAGGAGGCTGAGGCAGCAGGATTGCGAGTTCAAAGCCAGCTTCAGCAATTTAGCAAGGCCCTAAGCAACTCAGCAAGACCCCGTCTCTAATAAAATATAAAAAGGGGCTGGGGATGTGGCTCAGTGGTTGAGCACCCATGTGTTAAATCCCCAGTACAAAAAAAAAAAAAAAAAAACAGAGAAAAAGAGGGGTCTTCCTGGGACGCAATATTCCCTATCCTGACTGTATTGTGCTGTGGTTTTGCAAGAGGTTACCTTTAGGGGGAACTGAGTAAAGACAACTCAGAACCTCTCTGTATTATATTTGACAACTGTGTGTGAATCTACAGATATTTCAAAATAAGAAGTTTAATTTTTAAAATTTAGGTGAAAAAAAAATTAGGTGACAACAGAACAGACAGAATGGATTGGGGCTGAAGTGAAGAGGTTTGAGAACTCCATTCTAGAAATGAAGCCTTTTTACTTTGAAAACTCATTTTCACTCTTCAGAGGTTGCTGGGGGTGAAAGCAGTTTGCAGTGATGGATCGAGTGCTGGGGGCTTTATGGGCTGTAGTTTGAAGCAAAGCAGGTGGGGTCAAGTTTGGAAGATGCACAGGAAGGTCAGCAGGCCAGCAGGTCAGGAGGTCAGGCTCAGGTCAGTTTGGCTGCAGGGACTGCAGAGGCCACTTCCTTACCAGTCAGTCTGGAGCCGGTGAAAGACTCCGCTGGAGCTCCTGAAAAGACCCAGGGGCTCCCTAACTGGTCACAGGCACCAGTGACCATCCAGGGACATATACTGGGGGAAGGAAGTGACTCCCATGGAAGTTTCCTGGGAAAGGCTCAAGCGCAGGTGTCTCAGAGGCAGAGGGATGGACCCCAAGGGTAAGTGTTAGGGTTCTTGTCCTCCGGATACTAAGCCTGTCCCCCTGAGAATCCTGAGCACTGGGTAGATTGGAGGTGTCTTCATTTCTCAGGTTTCCGTGGTTCAGAGGTGGCCTTGTTTCGTTTTGTATTTATGGTCTGAAGCAGGGTTTCTCAAATGTTAGCCTGCAACAGAGTCACCTGTGGGTCTGGTAAATCGATTTCTGGCCGAAACACCCCAGAAATCCTTATTTCCTAGGTCTGGAGTCTGGTGGGCAATTTGCATTTCTACAAGTTTCTGGTGAAACTTCTGGTCCAGAGACCACCTTCCCAGACCCGCTGGTTTGGGTAGACTTAAACCCCGGAGGGGGAGAGGTCTCTATCCCTACCTGGAACAGCTGAGGCCTGAGATTTGGGGTCCAGGCAGAACAGGGGCCCAGTGGGTGGCGAGTGGAGGGGTGAAGGAGGTCACTGGAACAAGGAGGCGGCCGGGCTGTGGAGGGCCGCGGGAGGAGACAGGGGAGCAAGGGCGTGTCTGTGATTTCTGAAGAAGTTGGGGAGGGTGGGATTTGGGGGGCGGGCAGCTCATGTGGAATTCAGCTTTCAGGGACCGAAAGGCAATGTGAGCTTGGGCTTTGGAGCCCAGAGATCTGGGCTTCCTGGTTGCGCGGAGCCTGGCTCCGAGGGCGCCCTGAAGGGGTGGGGCGCCCCCGAACACGCGCAGGCCCCGCGACTCGGAGGAATACGGCGGGGGCGGGGCCTTGGGGGCGGGGCGGCGCTGCGGGCCCCGGCGGAGGAGCCGCGCAGCCCAGTCCCAGCCGAGCGGAGTCTGCGGCCGTGCCTCCCTCGCGGTCCCCGCCTGGAGCCCGGCACCGCCGCCTGCCGCCCCCGCCGGCCGCGCCGTGACGCGGGCATGAGCCTGCCCCGTGGCCCCGCCGAGCCAGCGCCCCCGGCCCGGGCCTCGGCGCCCAGGTAAATGGGGGGCGCGGGGCGGGGAGGGGACCTAGGCCGCGCCGAACCCGCGAGACCCCCGGCAGCTCTCATCCCCCGGCCCCTCCGGAACCTGCGGACGCTCCAACCCACCGAGCCTTCCAATCTGTGAGGGGGAGGGGTCTCAGACGCGCGCCCCGAAGCCAGTTCTTGGGCCCTAAAACTACCCCTGAACTGTCCCCACCCCCAGCTCTCCGCTCCGGGAAGCCCAGCTCAGGATCTGACCTCACCTGCACCCACTCACACCTCATCAGAGAAACCCAGGCCCCTGGCGCCCTCCCAGCCCCATTCCCGGCACCCCCCCCCCCATCTCCCAGCCCCCCCCCCCCCCCCGCCCTCCTGCTTGCTCAACTTCTCCAGATTCCAAGAGACTGTGGCTCTACCCGCACTGGCCCCGCTGCCCACCCCCACCTGAAGATGGGGTGCCTACAGTTGCTTACACTCATGGCCAACTGCCTGCTGCCCTTGACCCTTTCTCCCCTGACATCCTGGGGCCTCCCCCCCCCCCTTGGTTCCAGTTAAATGCTTTCTGTCATGGCAAAGGGGCACGAGCTGAGGTTGAGCACCTCAGTCTACTATGTGGTGGCCTCATAGTTCACGGCAGGACAGTTGCCAGGGCACTGAATGGAGGGCTCAGGCTGGATGGGGTCTGATAGTGCTGAGCAGGGGCCAGAGTCTACTCTAGAACACTCCACTAATAGCAGTTAGGGACTAGGCTTCAGGTGACCCCTTTCAGGGGAATTGGGTCCAGGACAAGCGGTTCCTGCCCCCCATCTGGGGTGGGTCCCAGAAGCTGTAAGCTCTCTGACCAAGTGCTCCTTTCTATGTCTGGGTGCTGGTTACTCCCCGGAAAGGCAGCAGGCTGGGCATGACCTCACCTAACAACCCCAACCAAGGTGGGGCCACCCAGTGAAACCTGGACACAGCGTCAGCAGCACGCTGTCCCCTGAGGCAGCTTTGAACCAAACTGGGTCCTGAGTCCTGAGTCCTGCTGGCTCTCCTCTAACAACTCTGCTGCCCATGATGGTCAGCACTGGGCCTCAGGGCACTCATGCTTTTGGAACTGAGCTGGCAGCCAGATGTGTGGTGGTGGAAGGATGAGGAAGAAAAACCTAGAGAGAAATGTTTGTTCAGTCCCCAAATATTGAGCACCTCTCTCTCAGCACTTGGCAGTGTCCTCGGAGCCAGGCTGGAGCTCTGACTAGACAGAAGAGGCCTGTCCATCAGGGAGCTGCCAACCTAGATGTCTTTCTGTGGCTGAGGAGTAGACAGATGAAGGAACAAGAAAATCCCACAGTGACACTGGATGTCCTGAGAGAGCTAACTAGCAGGGCTCCTCTGGCCAGGGTGGTCAGGAAAGGCCTCCTGGAGGAGGTGACCTTTGAGCTGAAGTCTGAATGAAGCAGTGGAATGAACCTTGAGAACTTGTGAGGGAACAGTGTCACAGGCAGGGAACAGCAGGTATAGTGGGCCTGTGTGGGGAGGAGTTTGGCATGCTGAGGGGTGGTAGGACAGTGGAAGAGAATAGATGGCAGTGACATAGCACCACTTTCCTGGGCTCAGGATCTGGATACTATGGCTGTTCACATGTCCCTTTGCCCAGTTAGGTACTTGGTGTCCATGTCACCTAGGATGGGACCTGCAGTGTTTTGGTGGTGGCTCCATACCCGGGGCCCTGATAACAATAGCACTGGGGATGAGGAGCCAGGCGAGCAGGTAATGGGAAGTGTCCCTGGTGCTGGAGAGAATCCGCCCTCTGATAGGATCTTTGCTGTGGGGTGGAGGCAGGCACACAGTGAGATGGTGTCCAGGTAGGGCTGTCCCTGAAGCTCTGATAAGATCCCATCTGTCTGGCGGGTGGAGAGGCCCAGCCAGGCGGGCATCTGCTCCTGCTCTGTCATTGGTTGCCAGCTTCAGCGAGTAGCGTTTGTTCTGGAGCCAAAGCCTCCAGGCAGAATCCAGGGAGGGAGTGCTCAGAGTGGCTGCCCGATGGGGCAGGTGGGCAGGGACCTGCCTGCCCCGGGAGCAGAGGGAGCAGAGGGACCGTACCTGGCTCTTTCTGAAAAGCTGTGGGGGCCTGGCCCAGGCACTGTCTGGGGTGGAGCCGCCAGGTTGATGTGAGGCTGGGATGGGGCTGCTGGAGGGGGGGCTGTGAGGGGGGCTGCTGGACACTCACTTAGCTCTTCTAGGTGATCAGAGCTTCCAGACCTCTGGTCCAGTGCCCAGGACCTCACATCCTCTTGCAGTAGTGGGCAGTCCCCTGCTGCAGACTTGGGAGGTTGCTGGAGGCTCAGTGGCTCCACAGTTGGGCAGGGCAGGGGCTCTCTGCATCCCTCTGCCTTGGGATGCTCTCTGGGCTTTACAGGGTCAGCGTGGGGGCGCTTTCTTGCTCACCACGTTCAGGCCCTCTAGGGAATGGGGTGGGTCTAGGTCCCCCTTGACCTTATTGCCTGTCAAATTTGTGAGTCCACCTGTTGGCCATTCCCCATCCTGTACCATACCATTTTGGGTCAAGGTGGGGGCTTGCTTTTGCAAACTCATTAGGGACTGAGTGTGGCCTGGAGCTGCTGTGACTTGGAGCCGGAGTCAGATGCCAGGACGTTGGCCCCAGGCTTCCTGGTTTATCTCTGCGGGCTGATTCTAGAGCTGAGGGTCCAGGGCCATGTGTAGGGCTGTGCCAGACACAGCGGGAGCACTCTGAGAGCTTGGGGCCACTGTCCCTCCCTGCTGCCACTGGGAAGATGGATGATGGCACCAGAGGGAACAGGCCTGACGGGAGGTGGAAGGCTGGCTGTGGGGGGCTGCCTAGCCCTGACTGGGCAGCTGCTTTCAGAAAAAAGCAAACCAGAACCAGCAGCCCTGGGAGTTTTTCAAGGCAGTTTTTCTGGGTCTGCAGTGAGCATCGGGTCTTCCAGATTCCTCTCCTCATTTAAGAAGGGAGCTTGTGCTTTTTTAACCAATGGGGAAACTGAGGCACAGGAAAGTTAAGTGGCTTGTCCAGACTGCACAGCTGGCTGGATTCGCACTCCTGGCTGTGCCGGCTGCTGGCCACCTTGGATGAACCCAGGGGCCCGGTGGCTTCTCATAGATGTGTTTGGGAAGGGGCCTTCGGCACCGGACCACAGCGGTGTCCAGCCTGCTAGTCCTCTTGGGAGCTCCAGGGAGCCAGCGCTTGCTCTGGTGACAAGGCAGTCCAGGAGGCAGGCAGTGGGGACAGAGCTGGGAAAACTGACCTCTCTCTGACTGCCGGAGCCCAGGTTGGGCACAGCCAGTGGGGACCGGACCTTCCAAGAGCAAAAGTGGAAGGCTTGGGTTTGGGAGGGACAGACAAATTGAATGAACAGGAGGGCCGCTGAGAGTGGCACATGGAACTGGGGATCATTGCCCCTCTGGCCCTCTCCTGGTTTGTGTGTGCTCACTGTGGTGTCCCATCTGTTCCCTGTTAGGGACTCAACAGATTGGCCTCCAGGAGACTGATTAAGGCCTGGTGGCCGCAGGTCCAGCAGCATGCTTGTCTCAGGGCCCCATCCAGGCAGAGGCTAAGCTGATCCCCCAAATGCTACTGCACCTCCACCTAGTGATGCTGGAGACACGGGAAGCCACGTGGTTGACCAAGCCCTGTCCCTGAGGCTCCGTGGCCAAGAAGGCTTAGGTGGTAGCAGGCAGCCAGAGTTGTCCAGAGGACGGTAATCTGTCCCCAGACTGGCCTCCATCTCCCATCCTGAAACTTCTCATTCATTTCTGGCTACTCCTTGGATTTACTGTGTGACCTTAGTCCTATGGCTCACCCTCTCTGGATAAGTTTCTTTCCCATTTGTAAAATGAGGCTGTTAGACAGTCATTGCTAAGATCCCCCTGAGTCTGTGTTACCTACTGATGTGCCTGATTTGAAGTGACCCTGCTGGTACCCTCGTTTCCAGTTCCATATTGAGCTCGGCTTGGTGCCCACACTGGCTTCTGCATCCGCTGGACTCTATCTTCTGCCCCGCACCCAGGCTAGTCTCCCTGTAATTAACTCTTGCCCATGCTCAGAACATGGAGGCGCTGTTTGGCCCCACCAGACCCAGTGGCCCGTTGGGGCCCAGTCCCCACCCTCACAGATTGGCCCAGTTTTCCCAGTTTCAGGGTCAGGGTGAGACATCTACTCCCACAGCGGCCACCTCCAGCCGGCAGGCACATTCCTCAGGCTTATCTGGGGGCCCGCCCCACTGAACTCTGCCCTCCTACCCAGGAAGCAGGACCCAGAGGAGCGCTAAGTCCAGGGGCCTGGAGCTGGCCTGAGGGGCCTGGGAGGTGCTCCCCAGCTTTCCTCCCGGCTGGAGAGAGTCAGGTAGAGGACGGGTGGGGCAGGGGTTGGAGTCTGCGAGGCCCCTTGTCTTTAACCCCAGGGAGCGGGGTGTGGGCTTTGCTCAGCCCTCAGACCCTGGGCCCTGTCCTAGGACTACCCCCCCACCCGGGAGCGTTGCCCCTGGGGCTCAGCTGCCCCGGGAAGGGGTTTGTTCTGGCAAGTTGCCCCAAGTCTGCCCCAAAGTTGTAACAGGGAGAGGGCCAGTGGCTGGAGAGCTGTGGGGACGGAGGGACCCAGCTCCGGGTCCCAGCCCGGGTTGGGGGGAGCTCGTGGCCACCCTTCCTCCGCCCTCCTCCTCGGTGGGAGCAGGAGCCGGCCCGCCCAGGAAGGGGTTAACCGCCAGCCCCGCGCGAGGGAGGGACTGGGCTGGACCATTTTCTCGTGCTGCCTCCACCTCGGTTTTCCTGAATGGTTCTGTCGCCCTGGGGTGGGGAGGGAAGGGAAGGAAGAAGGGCGGAGGGAGGGAGGGAGGGAGGGAGGAGTGTGGGAAGAGGAAGGAAAAAAGAGAGCGAGCGAGACAGCGAGGGGAGAGAGATGTCACTGTCTCTGATCTCGCTGTCATCTGCGTTTGCAGCAGGCGCCGGGCACAGGAGCTGCTAGAACAATGCTGACGCGGGCGAGGTGAGGAGCGGCCCGACGACAGACGGGCGCCACGCCGGCTCCTCTGAACAGGTGACCCAGGTGATCGGAGGAGTCCAGACCCAGGCCACCTGGGCGTCCCTCCCCTGCCTCGGCCAGCCTAGCACCCCGGAGACGGCGGGACAGCCATGGCGACCAATTTCAACGACATCGTCAAGCAGGGCTATGTGAAGATGAAGAGCCGAAAGCTGGGGGTGAGCCCGCGGGCCCTGCCAGGGACGGGGGGGAGGCATGGCGTGTGTGCGCGCCGCCTGCCCGCCTGGGCATCGTGCGTTTGTGGTCTTGAGACTTCTCTCCGCGGGCTGCCTGGCATGTGCCACCCAGCTCGGCCCGCGGCAGCCCCCGCCCCTGCGCGGCTGGCTGGCATCCCAGCCGCTGGGCAGCTGTGGTGGCCGGTGGGCAGGCGGCTCCGCTATTGTTGAAGTTGGGCCGCAGCAGCAGCAGCAGAGCCGGGAGGGCGGGCTGAGCTGGATCCACTGCCTCGGCCCTGCTCTTCTTGCCCCTTGCCCCCCACCTCTGGGGGCCTCTTTTCCCTAGAGCACCCCTTCCCCTGCCCCCCCCCCCCCCCCCCCCCCCCGCTGCTTTTCTCCTGTGAATATGTACATTTCAGGGTGTTTCTGATGGTAATGAAGTGTTTGGAAAGAAGAGTGCTTTGGGGGAACAGGGCCAGGAGAGCGAGGGGCAGAGCTGGCACTTACCTGGCCTGTACTTGAGAACTTATGGTAGGAGTTGGTGGTGGGCTTGGAGGGGCGGCAGATGAGGCTTCGAGGATGTGCACCAGTTCCCCCGAGCCTTGAGACCCGGCTGGGGAAGATCCCCTAGAAGGCATGAGCAGGGCCCCCAGGGACCCACTGAATGATCTTGGTGAGTCCAAGAGCTGCCTTTGCTCCCCTGCAGACCCTTCCCCACCTCCAGTGAAGGGGCTGGCAGCTGCCCCTCCCCAGCAGGAAGGAAAGCCCTGGTGACCCCAGTCACCGAGTCTGTTCTCCTCAGGACTCCGGTCCTTTCCTCCTCCCCCACCCCCCATTGCCTGGACTCGGGAAGGAAGCTCCAGGGCTCCCAGTTCAGCCTGAGTGGGGCAGAGGATGAGGAGGGGCCCAAGGATGTAGCACCTGCTTTCCAGCCTGAGCACCAGGTGGGAAGGGATGGCCTTGGGGAGGGGTGTAGCAGCCCTTCTTCCCCTCGTGGGCCTTTCAGGGCTGTGTTATGTGCTGGGCCAGTGTCCTCACTGCCATCAGGTGGGCCCTTGGTCCTGCAGGGCAGAGCTGGTGGCATGATTTGAATTTGAAGCCCAACTCCGAACGCAGCCTGGTGGGAACAGCCCTGGCAGCGTGGACCCCTGTGCTCTCCCTAGACAGGGATTCAGTCACTGACTTCAAGCACAGAACAAAGAGGCTGAGGCCTGGGTGGGGAGGCCAGGAAGGTGGAACCCAGCTTTAAACCCACTCCTCATTCCTGTGGCCTGGACCTCGCAGCCAGCTGGGCTGAAGCCTGTCTAGGGCAGAGCTTGCCCAGAAGGTGCTGGCCTTAGGGCGGCCACTTGGGGACAGTATCCGACCTGTTCCAAAAGGGGCCCTGGGAACCCAAGTGGACAGGTAGGCACCGCCAGGGAGAGGGGCTGGGAAGTGGGGTGTGGCCAGGTGTTTGGGTCACTCCTTTCCATGAATTCAGCTTCCCTCTGCAGACCCGAGCCTCACTCCCCGGCGTCAGCCTGCAGAGGTGAGGCGGAGACGCTGGAGGAGCTGGGAGCCCACCCCACTACCTGCCGGGCCTCCCTCCCCGGCAGAGCTGTGCAGAGTGCTTCTGAAGCGCTGATCAAAGGCCTGGGAGAAGTGGGAAGGAGCTCTCGAGTCAGGCTCCCTGGGGCGGTGTGAGTGTGTATCCTGTAACCAGGCAACCAGGGTGCTCAGGCCTCGGGCTGCTGCCCCTGGTGCTGCAGGCTGCGTGGGGCCCAGCCTGGCACGGTGTATCAGGGCCAGCAGCATGCACTCGCTGTCCATCCACTGTCCCTTCTTGTGGTCGTCCACTCGTTCAGCAGCTCTGGGAAGGAGGCACCAGGATTTGAGTGAGGATTCTTAGAATAAAACAATTTCTACCCTAAAGGAGCCTTGCAGCTAGATGCTCAGGGTGCTGTGCTAGGTGGATGGGCCAGGGGCTGAGCCAGGGTCAGCGTGCAGGGGCACTCATGCCTTCAAGTATCCTGGGCAGGAGCCAGAAATGACCGGGCTCTAGGCACTTTCTGGGGACTACCTAGGCCCACTATGACCCTGCCTGCCAAGTCTCTGATGAATCCATGACTGATTATGGCTAGCGAAGGGGCAGGGCCTTGGGTTTGTGGCCCAGGCCCCCCGCTGGCCTCCCCTGCTTTGCACTGGGGCACCCTGTAGGTCCTTTCTGTTTGCCAGTGAGAACGGCATCGGGGATGCCCGGGGAACAGGCCTGTCAGGCTTCTGGACCTGTTGGAAGGAGCAGGCATCCCAGGCAGAGCTCCGTCCCATGGGGGAGGGGCCCCTGGAAGACGAGTCCATTCAGTAGCTCGTGTAGGTGGCTGTGGTCACCCCTCAAGGTGTCTGGTAGGTCAGTTTGTCCCTTTAACCCTGGAGAATGGTCAGCCCCTCTCCTGCCCCTTGGGAGGAGTTTCTAAAGCTCTGGAGGATTTAGGGGGAGTGGGACACAGGGCGTTGGCAGTGGTGAGACACAGGGAGGAAGCCGTGTGGGGAAGGCAGCATGATGGGGGCACCACTGGATTAGCTCTGCACCTTCACCTCCTGGGGCCTCTGGTTCCCCGAGGGAGCAGAGACGTAACCCTGATTCCTTATATTCCAGGGTTGGTATCAGGATGAGAAGAGGGTGAGGGAAAACTTTTGCGGACAAGAATGGTGGCACCAACACCAAGAGCCTGGCCTGGCTCCCAGAACAGGACCAGGGCAATTTGACCAGGGTCTCCCTGTCTTTGGAGACCATGTGGCTGGAGCCCTGGCAGCAATGGCCTGTGCAGTGGCTACCATGGGAGGCTCTGGGTCTCCACAGCCTGCTTTCAACCAGCACCACCATTTACCAGATGAGACTGTGTCGTGCCTCACTTTCCCCACCTGTAAATGGGGGTAATAGAACTGTCTTGGGAGTGACTCTGAAACTGGGAAGCGCTAATACAAAATGTATAAACAGGAACCACTCGGAAATGATGGCCCCCTCACAGTAAATGTGGAACAGCCTTCCAGAGCCAGGAGAGAATGGCTGTTTTTGCTATTTGGGGAGGGAGCCTCTCCCCAGGGAGGTGTCACACCAGTTACTACCGTGTCCAGGTTTTCTCAGGCTGAGGCTGCAGGCAGGGCGGTGTGGCACTGCCCCCTGCAGCAGGGAGGGGAACTGCAGCTGCACTGGCTGGTGGAGGGGCGGGGAGGCCTGATCCCTGTGGTCTTCCCCCCAGATCTACCGGAGGTGCTGGCTGGTGTTCCGGAAATCCTCCAGCAAGGGGCCCCAGCGGCTGGAGAAGTATCCGGATGAGAAGTCTGTGTGCCTCAGAGGCTGCCCCAAGGTGAGGGGCCAGGGCCTAGCTCCCCGCTCCTGTGAGCAGAGATGACCTACTGTTGGGAGGTCCAAGGACATCCTCCAGGCGGTGGGGGCAGGGGTGGGGGAGTGCTGTGGGGAAGCAGAGGGAGGTGCTCCAGCCTGGTAAGTCCCTATGGATGCCATCCTAGGTGACAGAGATCAGCAATGTGAAGTGTGTCACACGGCTCCCCAAGGAGACCAAGAGGCAGGCAGTGGCGATCATATTCACCGACGACTCCGCGCGCACCTTCACCTGCGACTCAGGTGAGGTCCCAGGCTGCAGACTCCTCTAGGCTCACTGGACTGGTCATGGTCAGTGGTTCGGACAAGAGGCGGAGAGGGTGTGGCGGTGTGGGGTGTCTGAGGGACAGGCGGGCAGACAGGGGTCATGGCCTTGCCCTCCTTGCCTTGCAAGGTGGGGTAACTGAGGGTCAAGGCGGATGGGGTGGGCTGCTGGGGACCCTGAGCTGGCAGCATGAAGAGGTGCCATTTTCTCTAGAGCTGGAGGCAGAAGAATGGTACAAGACACTGTCTGTGGAGTGTCTGGGGTCACGGCTCAATGACATCAGTCTGGGAGAGCCTGACCTCCTGGCCCCAGGGGTGCAGTGCGAGCAGACAGGTGAGCCCTGGCCCTGGGGGGTGGGGGTGGGCGGCAGGAGGTGCCTCCTGTGGCAGCTCCACGCCACTTGCCTCTCCTGCTGCAGATCGCTTCAATGTCTTCCTGTTGCCCTGCCCCAACCTCGATGTGTACGGCGAGTGCAAGCTGCAGATCACCCACGAAAACATCTACCTCTGGGACACACACAACCCCCGCGTGAAGCTCGTCTCGTGGCCCCTCTGCTCATTGCGCCGCTATGGCCGGGATGCCACACGCTTTACCTTCGAGGCTGGCCGGTAGGACCCTCTTGCCTCCCCACCCTGCACCACTATCGTCATGATAGACCTCTTCTGCATCAGGCACTGTGCTAGAAGCTTCGTTTACTTATCAGCATAACAATCCAATGGGGAATGTGGTTTCCCATTATGCAGATGAAGAAGTTGAGGCTCAGAGAAGCAACTCACCCAGGGCAGGCAGGGCGGGCGAGACTGTACCAGAGGTCTAACTGCCTGGGCTCAGATCCAGTGCTGGCACCGGCACTTATTTGTGATCGTGCACTTGGGTCCTGGCTTCCTCATCTGTCTCCTGGGATAGTAAAGTACCTAACTTCATAAAATTTTAGTGAGGATGGAGTAGCCCCAGACTGGAACCCAAAACATTCTGTATGATCCTCTGTATCATCTTGGTTGTTATTCAGCTGCTATATGCTTCAGTTTCCTCATCTGTAAAAACCATTTAAGGAAACACAAAATGAGAGGGGAGATCAGAGGGTGGTGGTGGGGAAACGGAATGGGTTAATCCTGTGAAGCATTTAGACCTCCAGCTGGCACACAGAAAATGGCACATGTGTGCTATGTGGCCAGGCTCTGGGAGCAGAGCCCCCTGCTTCCCAGAGGGCCCGGTGTGGCCACCGCTGGCGTGCAGGAGAGCCTGAGAAAGCACAGGGTCTCCACCACCTTGCCACCTGTGTCCTCAGGATGTGTGACGCTGGGGAAGGGCTCTACACCTTTCAGACACAGGAGGGGGAGCAGATATACCAGCGGGTCCACAGTGCCACCCTGGCCATCGCCGAGCAGCACAAGCGGGTCCTGCTGGAGATGGAGAAGAATGTGAGGGTGAGGCAGTGGGTATCAGCCCAGGGTGCAGGGGAGGCTGGGGGCGGGGGAGGCTGGGGGCAGGGGTGGGCAGGCCTGAGTGCCTGGGGTCTGCCAGCCAAGTCTCTAGCCGGGTGTGCTCAGTCAACAGGCAGGGTCTTGGGCTGGCTACTCAGGGGTAGAGCAAGCCACTGCCTGCAGAGCTGACGGAAGGGACCCCTCTGCCCCTCAGCTGCTGAACAAGGGCACTGAACACTACTCATATCCCTGCACACCCACTACCATGCTGCCCCGCAGTGCCTACTGGCACCACATCACGGGTTCCCAGAACATAGCCGAAGCCTCCAGCTATGCAGGTGAGTTGCTTCCGTGTCCCACCCCCATGGAGGGCACATCTTGTGACCTGGATCTGAGTTCTGAGCCAGTTTCTATACCCACAGGTGAGGGGTACGGGGCAGCCCAGGCCAGCTCAGAAACGGACCTTCTCGACAGATTCATCCTGCTAAAGCCAAAGCCCAGCCAGGGGGACAGCAGCGAGGCAAAGACCCCTTCCCAGTGACAGCAGGGCTGGCAGGCACCAATGACTGTTGGGGGCTGCCTGTTGCAGGATAGACTACAGCCTACTGTGGATGGCCTCAAGAGGCTGTTGGCCAAGACCTGGAGAAAGGGAGCAAGCTGTTCCCTCCCTGCCCCCGAGGGTGAGGCTGGACCAAGGCAAAGCGCTGGCCACACTGCCTGAGCATGTGAGGGGCCGGAGCCACCATGGACTATATCCTGTTGATGATTTTAATATTTATGGCTTATGACATATTCTATATTAAGATTTTCCCCCTGTCCCTTCCCGCCAACACATACATTTTTAATCCCATGACCAGGCCATGGTCAAGGCTGTTATAAAGATTATGAGGGCAGCTGTTTGCCTGTCCTTTGTGGTACAGCCCTCCTGCTGCCAGGACCTGCTTGAATTGCCAGGGCCAGAGGAGGGGGACAATCAGAACTCAAGGCTGGCATTGCTTGCTGACTTTTCCCAAGCAGCCTAGTGGCCAAGACAGCAGGTGGCTTCTCTGTTCCTTTGGGCCTGTAGTGGCACAGGAAGGATCCGAACTTCCAGAATGCCACTTAGCAGCCTTGCACTTGGAGTTTTAAGCAGAGGTGACATCTGGTTGATGCCTCAGGTGAAAAATCTGGTTTTAAAATGTAATTTCTGCACAGGCTCCTTCCTGCTTAGCAGGATGAGAAGAGGTCCTCAGGGTAGGGGTGCTTATTACCTCAGCCAGGTGGAGGATGGCTGGGGCCCGTTCCTGCCCCAGGGCCAGGCCAGGCCAGGCGGCTGCGGCAGGACTGCTGTGGGGAGCACCCCTGCTGCCCTCTCATTGACTGGGGTACAGTGCCCCAGGAGAGGGAGACCCTCTGCCATGGGTTTGGCCACCCTATGCCAGAGCACTCAAACCACCACTTCCCCATTTCTCTTCCCCACATGGTGCTGAGGCTCCCTGCTGAAATGCAATTAAAGCAATTGATTTTCTAGTGCTGGTATTTATTGACTACCGTTGCAGAAGGGCTATCTTTCTATTCACATCAAACCTTTGGTTGCGTGGTTTTTGTTTATTGTTTTTTAATACTTTAGGGTTCGGATTTGTGGGAACAGACCTTCTTGTAAATAACCACTATTACGTTTGTGGCAGGAGAATGCTAAAGCAAGAGGACCCCTCCCAAAGGAGCCCTAGAGACAGGGAGGTGGCACAGCCAGCTCAGCTCTGATGTGACCCAGGGAATGACCACCCAGAGTAAGCTAGTCTGCAGCGGGAACTGGGGTCCACAGGACTGGGTCTGGTGGTAAAGCTGGCTGGCTCAGCTAGTGGCACGATGACGCATGAAGGAGATTATGTTGTGCTCTTTATTGCCAAAAATAAAAACTTTTAAAAAAGACAACTACTGTTAATCAATAAATACCCCTTCCTTTCTAGACTGAACTCTGGTTTTCTCCAGGCTGCCTCATTAACTGCTTTGGGTAGGCTCCTACCTGAAGACAGCGCTAGGGGGCCAGGGCCAGGGCCAGAACCTTCATTAAGGAGAAATGAAACAGGTGAAAGGGGCCTTTGCTTCTGCGGTCCCCCACACCAAGCAAAAGGATCAGGCTGTTGGCGGGGAAAGTGTTCAAACAGCATGTTTATTTGTGGAGGGAGGGGACAGCCAGAGTCTATCCTAAAGGATTACTTTCCAAATTAGGAACACCCAGAAATTTGAGGTGCCAGTAGCCTGGCTCTGGGGAAAGAGTCAGGAGCATTTATCACCTGCCTAAATGAAGGTTCTAGCACTCAATCCTAACACCGAAAACCTAAGCTCCAGCTGTGAAAATCCCTTCTTGTTGGATGGAAAGGGTATTAAGGAGCTGCAATGACCAGGAGGAGTCCAGCTCAGTGGTTCTCAGAGGGGAAGCAGTATGCCCCCTACTGGGGTGCTAGGAAATGGGATGGGAGGGATGTTCTGGGTGCTGGGGAATACCACTGGGCCTTAACAAATAGGGCCAGGCATGCTAACTGTCTAGTAAAAACTGTCCTACCCTAAATTCCAGTGGCATCCCTGGTAATCTGCAGCCCCCCTCTGGCGGGCACTGATGGCTTGTCATGAGGCTTGAATAGCAGTCCAGAGACCCCAAACCAGAAGGTGTCAAAGACCTGAAACCCAATTACTATCTGGAATCCCCACTTTTGCTGAAATAGGTGAGCTGAAGCTAGTTTATGGTCAGCACATCACTTTGGATCTCGTGGCTTAACTGAGTCTGTAAATCACTCAGCTTCTTCTTTAATCCAGAGAGAGCTGAGAGAACAATGGTTTCAGGGCGCAGAGAACCACAGGACTCCACGTTGTAGTAAAACCTAAAAAGCAAGAATCCAGTGAGAGCCCTGGATGCAGGCTGGCCAGCCCGCCCCATCTCGGCCAGGGACTACCCTTCCTCTGAGTCTCGACTTTGTTCCCATAAGGAACTTGACTTTAGCACTGGCTGACCTCCCTTCATCTAAAACCTCTTATGCAGAGTGGTCCAAACTCTTTGCAGGCCCTCAAGGAGGCTAACGTTACTTCAAGATGCATTGTGAGACTCCCGAAACAACCATGTATGTTCTACACTGCGGAAAAAGTGGAAAATCAAATAAGCAATGAATCTGTGCTACAGCCCCATATATTCTGCACTGTAGCACTGTGGCCAGTTTCTGCCTTGAACTTGGACCTGCACAGCCTTTTCTTTGGAAGCTCAAGGCAGAATAGGAACAGCTTGGGTCAGCGGAGAGTTCCTCTTTCTCATGGTTACCAAAAAGGGCTTGGGATGTGCACATATCACAGGCTGTTGGGCAGCTGGGGCCTCCCTCAGCTATGGGAACTATGATGTGAGGGAGCGGGACTGCCTAACTCAGCCTGTACCCACATCCCGGAAAGGACCAGGGTCTTACCTTTCTGGCTTGCCATTGGGGTCATAGGGAGCCTGTGACTCATCCTCATCCAGCTCTGAGTATTCACTCTTTGGCCTGAGGTCAAACACAGGTCAATAAGGCAGCTGCTTTTGCTCTTTGACGTTCACAGCCAGCCAACCCTTTCTCGCTCACTAGCAGTTGTGTCCACCCCCGCTCTAGCCCTAAATGCCCACCTTCATTTCTGAAAGGAACATACCATTCCTCAGGCTTGGGGTACACTGTATGCCTCAGGGCATTGTCGGGATCATATTCAAAAGCCACCCCTGCAGTGGGGTTCCACTTGGCATGTTCCTTGCCAAAGCCCTTTTTGGCATAGGCTCGAAGCCTCAGCTCCTGGCCCTTTCTCAGCTTGACGATGAGGATGTCTGCAAGGAGACATGTGAGTTAGTCAAGGACCAGGAGAGGTAAATTTGGCCTGGAGTGCGATCAGAAGACAACACACACACACACACACACACAGAAAAACAGAACCAAGTCACAAGGAGACCTGGCGGCACGAGAGGCTGCCCCTCTGGCCCATGTGGTGACAGCTCAGGAAAATGTTTGCACACTCCTCCAGCCCCTTACCATCCTGCTCCACGTAGTCGTTGGGGTCATTATCTCGGTTCCGGGATGTCACCTGCGTTGGAGCCCAAACAGAAGCATCTATTAGCCTCTCCCCCGCCAGGTGCCCCTCTGGCAGCCATCTCCCAGCACCTCCAGCCTACAATCTGTCAAGCAGGGAAATGACACCTGAGAAAGTGGTGGCAGAGGTGCCGCCAGGGATTCCACTCCACTTTATGCTCCTGTAATACCGTTTAGTCAAAATAATCCCGTGGCCTTTACAGGTTCCTCAGGTGACAGGGCACAAGGCACCAATCCTGTTCTGCCTAAGAATCCAGAATCAGCACTTCCACGTGTCAGGTTAAAGAAGACAGGGCACAGGAAGGTCAATGACTCGCTAGGATCCACTCCAACCTGGCCCATGTGGAGCCACCACAAGAACAAAACCCTGGGGAGGGAGGATGTGCTCAGGCACTGACCGGAATGACCCGGGGGCTGTTGGAGATGAGGTCTCGGGATGTGACGTGCCGCGTCTGGTCTTCATTGCACCTCACGTCCAGGGTGAACTCCACAGAGCACTCAGGGCAGAATTCCTCACACGTGCAGTCCTGAGGTAGGAAGAGAAGGAGGAATATGTGTGTGGTGAGCCGGTGAACCCCACCAGACTCCCTGCTTCTAATATCCACTGCCTTTAAATTTCTTCATCTAAAAACAATGGGTTGACCAGTCTCCAGGCTTTCTGGGCTGTGACAATCTGCTACTCCACTCTGCTGCTCAACTTTCCAGCCAACCCATGCACACTGACACCAGCTTCCTCCGCACCCATGCCGCCAGGCACCACAGGGACACAAACTGCTAACCGCCCTCTGGCCTGAGTACCTTCCTCAGAGGACTAAGGCTGTTAGGGAAAGGATGCTCCATGTGCAGTGGTTCAGCTTGCCTCGGACTAGGAAGACCAGCTTGGGAATGAAACCATTTAAAATATAACAAGCCAAAGAAGAAAAGAAAAAAGCACTTTTCAAGTTTTAGCTACTGACCTATTTTTAAAGAACCTCATGACATTTCATGCATACACAAAAAAGAGAGGTGAGTAAAATAAACTGATGTCATGTAACTATCACTCAGTTCCTGTAAATGTCAATATTTTGACATTTTTTTTTTTTTTGGTACCAGGGATTGAGCTCAGGGGCACTCGACTACTGAGCCACATCCCCGGCCTTATTTTGTATTTTATTTAGAGACAGGGTCTCACTGGGTTGCTTAGCACCTTACTTTTGCTGAGGCTAGCTCTGAACTCGCAATCCTCCTGCCTCAGCCTCCTGAGCCACTGGGATTTCAGGCATGTGCCACTGTGCTCAGCAATATTTTGCCATTCTTTAAATAAGTCACTCTTGAAACCACCTATTCCTATGTTAGGGACTTCCTGCAGCAATTTAACTCTGGGCAAGAAGAAACTCAGGAGAACACAATCACAAAAACCATTCTCCCCCTCACATCAGTGAGAAAAACCCAACACAATTTGATGTTTCAAGATGATGAGGAAGAAGAAATAATTAGGGCTCCCATCTAGGTACTCTGCAGTCGTATACAGATGGGGCAGGAAGGCAACTCAGACCTTTGGACTGGATCCCTCTTAAAGATGTGAAAGGGAAGAATCAAAATATATTCAGGAAGATAAAATATGAAAAGGAACTCAACCTGAAAAATAAAAGTATACCAAAAAGGAGTTTGTTCAAGATGGAAAAAAGACCACAGAGCTAAGATAACCAAATGCAAAGACTAAAAAGCTCTACCAAGTAAATCTTTTTTATGTATATATTTTTTCATTTGGGGTAGACACAACATCTTTATTTTATTTTTATGTGGTGCTGAGGATCGAAACCATTGCCTCACACACGCTAGGTGAGCACTCTACCACTGAGCCACAACCCCAGCCCCCAAGTAAATCTTGACAATGTCACAACCCACATATACATACAAACAGTAAAGAATATCTTGGGGATAGCTAGAAAAATATGAATATATACTTTATATAAATATTATATAACTAATGCTAATTTTCTTGGGCACAATAATAGGGTAATTATATAAGAAAATACCATTCTTAGAAAAAGTGTCTGAAGGGGCTGGAGACATAGCTCAGTTGGTAGAGTGCTTGCCTCACATGTACAAGGCCCTGGGTTCAATCCCCAGCACCACCACCAAAAAAAAAAAAAAGAAGTGTCTGAAAAGTATTTAGGTGATATATGGATCAGATGTCTGTAACTTACTTTCCAATAGTTCATCAAAAAAAAACACCAGATATGAAAATAAGTGAATGTAGCAAACTATTAACAACTGATAACTACAGACAAAAGATAAAAGAATGTTTAATATTTTTTCCCAAAATTTTCTGTAGATTTTTAAAAAAGATGAGCTGAAAAAAACCTATACCATCTTTGTTCAATAAATATAACACTGGAAGAAAATTTAATGGAAGGAATTGCTAGGCCATAGGACATGCATATCTTTATGCAAGACATTGCCAAATTATTTGTAATTGTGGTACAACTATCTCCACCAACATCCATGTTTTATTTCTTAAAAACAAGTCTTGGCTGGGGATTTGGCTCAAGTGGTAGCGCGCTCGCCTGGCATGTGTGCGGCCCGGGTTCGATCCTCAGCACCACATACAAACAAAGATGTTGTGTCGGCCGAAAACTAAAAAATAAATATTAAAAAAAAAAAACAAGTCTTGCCAGGCCATGGTGATGCACCCCTATAATCCCAGCAACTTGGGAGGCTGAGGTAGAAGGATCACAAGTTTGAGGTCAGCCTCAGCAATTTAGTGAGAGCCTAAGCAACTTAGCGAGACCTTGTCTCAAAATAAAAAATAAAAAAGTCTGGGGATGTGGCTCAGTGGTCAAGTGTCCCTGGGTTCAATTTCCAGTTCCAACAAAGCAACAACAAAAGTCTTGGCTAGGGGTAGTCCTTGCCTAGCATGTGGGGGCCACTGGGGTCAGTGTCCAGTTTGTCTGTCTGTCTCTCTCTCTGTCACACATACACACAAAAGCAAGTTGTTAAGTGCACTATGTTATTAGCTTCATATTTTTCTGTGTGCTTCAATATTCCTCTTAAAAAAAAAAAAAACTATGTTAGGGGCTGGGGATGTGGCTCAGCGGTAGAGCACGCGCCTAACACGTGTGAGGCCCTGAGTTCGATCCTCAACACCACATAAAAATAAAAAGATATTGTGCCCAACTAGAACTAAAAAATAAATATTTTTTAAAAACTATGTTACAGGGCTGGGGATGTGGCTCAAGCGGTAGTGCGCTCGCCGGGCATGCGTGTGGCCCGGGTTCGATCCTCAGCACCACATACAAACAAAGATGTTGTGTCCTCCGAAAACTGAAAAATAAACATTGAAATTCTCTCTCAAAAAAAAAAAAATTATGTTACAAGATGTATCAAATTAACTACAACAAAAACAAACAAGAACCCCCTCCCAAAAAAAAAAAAAACACAATAAAACAAAAACACAAACACATGCCCTTGGAAACAGAGAATGAGCTGATTCAAGGATCACCAAAGCCACCAAGAAAGCATACTCAGACTGTTATCTAATGCAGCCCCATAAAAACATGGAGGAAACCTAATCTCCCACTTTTTCCTGATAACATCATCAAAGAACAAACCTGACCTGGAGCCAGGGATCCTACCCTGGTCATGTTAACCAGCATCACCTACAGGAAGAGGCATGGATCTGGCAGGCACCAGTTAGTTATGTGAGTGCCTCGGGTGCTATTCTTCTGGGCAGCTCCCACTCCCTCTGTATTCCTTATCTTCACCACAACCTTCTGCTGCCTCCCTTTAGGCTGCCAGGCCTCCACCCTGGGAAGACACACTTTGGAAGGAAAGAAGGAAGGAAGGAACCCACTGTTCAGCATAAATGGACATTCTGATGGATGCGCCCTCTTGTGTGGCTAACAAGACACCTCATGCCCTGGGTACCTCTCATCAATCTGAGTTCCATCAGAACCAAGAACCTGGATGTACTTCAGGCTTTAGACGACATTTTCACATGTCTTTCTAAAATATCAACCTAAAAGCAAGAGGTCAGAAAAGATCCCTCAGAGAGCTGAAGCTTCTCCCCTACTCCACAGTCAACCCATTACACACTTACCCGGGAGTACTGCAGCTTGTCCACAATGTCATCACTAGTGAGGGGAATTAGTCCTGTAAGACACAGAAAAGCCCTTTAAACAAGACCCAACAGCTGGACATGGTAGCACACTCCTATAGCCCAGCTACTCAGGAGCCTGAGGCAGGAGGATCACAAGTTCTAGACCAGCTGGGCAACTTAGCAAGACCCTATCTCAAAATTAAAAAACAGAAAAGGGCTGGGCAATGTATGCTCAGTGGTACAGAGTTCCCTAATTCAATCCCCAGTTCTGGGGAAAACAAACAAACAAACAAACAAACAAAAAAACACCCAACAGGAACGCCAACCCAAGAACCTAAATTCCCCTTGAGGGGCTCCTATGACACCAGGCATAGTACTCTCCCTTCACCCTCCCAACACCAGCACTCACCAAGCCTGTGAGCAATGAACTCATCATGAAGGACTGAAGAATTGGCATCAATCTGAACCCAGTCAATAGCTAAAAAAAAAAAAATGAAGAGTAGTTAAGTCACCAACTTCATCAGAGATTCAAACAGTGTGCTCAAGATTCAGAAATCACCTGATGCTTCTAAATTGCAGACTCCTGAGCCAGGCTGCCAGAGGCTGATTCCACAGCACCAGAGCCTAGGAATCTGCATTTTAACAAGAACTACACACCCCATACTCCACCTCCCTGCCCAGGTGATAATGCAAGGGGTTGACACTCACCTAAAGAATATAAAAGGAATGGGAACATATCATTGAGCTGAATATTTCTGTGAGAAGCCAACCCATGCCAACACCAAATCCAAAAACTATTGGGGCACTTAAAAATTATGGAAAATGGACTGGGGTTGTGGATCAGTGGTAAAGCACTTGCCTCACACATGTGAGGCACTGGGTTCGATATTCAGCACCACATAAAAATAAAGGCATTGTGTCCATCTACAACTGAAAATATTTTTTAAAATGTGGAAAATTTCACAGAAATAACAGACTTATGGTCATATGTCATTTTATGATACAATGACCAGATCACCCAATTTAGAACTTCACTATCTCTCAATGGATAGATGTTTACTGAATTTCTTCAGTGGGTAAGGCACAGTCCTATCAACGATGAGGTGGATGAGGAAGGACTGTACTCTCAAACAAGCTTGACTTAAACACAACTGTCCTCACATATACATCTGCACATGATTAAGTCAAGAAGTAAAACAGCATTGCAGCCCAACTGTTACTAGGGCACGGACACTAGTTACAGAGTGTCCTGCTACACTTCCTCAACCCAAGCAAGGACCATGACCCAAGCTTTTCTGCTTCTTTACTCTCCTATCCCCATTCCCTGAAATGTCTTTACCTCTACTGCCCCCCACCTCCATACAGGTTAAAATCCTGGCCTAAAAACCAAGACTTCTCTGCTCTTCCTATTACAGCTATGATCAATTGCTCCCTTTGAAATGCTTTCACAAGCCACCAGAGCTCCCTTAAGTCACCTCTCACATGTTGCCTTGTGACATGTGCATGTCTTGTCTCTACTTCAACCTTTGAAAATGCCCAAGGCCAGGGTCTTGAGACCCTTTGCATTTCTAGTGTGGGTGCTCAATGTCATTCGTAAAACCAAATTTGTGGGAAAAGCAGCATTTAGACCCAGAAGTACATCATGAAGTACAACTCTCTTTACTCAGGATGAAACACAGCCAGGGGCTGCAGGGATTAGGCAGGGGGAGGACCAGCAGTCCAGGCTGAGCTGATAACTTGACTGGGAGTGGTGATGTGAATGAACTAAAAATTTTCTTGTTCTATAATCATTTGATCTGTTTATTTCCTTAAAAGCCTGAACACTTGAAGCAGCAACTATGACTCATATTTCCTTTTTTGGGCCCATTTTCTTTGAGCTGACACTTAGAATCTACTTGTTGAATTTTACATACGCATGGTCAGTGTATAAAACACCTGCAGCAGAGTGGCTGGATCCCAACCAGAGACACGTTTTCCCTCCACTAAGTGCCAGCTTCACTGTGGCTTTGCTTCTCTTGTCCTGACCACAGTCTACCTTACACCAATGTTGTGTAAGGATTCGTTTTTCCCCCCCTGCAACTTCACTGTGAGCTCCAAGAAGGCTGAAACGCTGTTCCTCACAGCTCTGCACCTCCAGTGCTTGGAACCATGCCTGGCACGTACATGCTCTATATATGCAGCAGAAGAACAGATCAATAGAAAAGGCTCAGTGATCGCAAAGCACTTACAGATGACCTCACTTGATCCTTGCTAGAAGCCGGTAAGGCGCACCAGTGTCTGAACGTTGCAGATGAGGACTACCTGCAGCATGCGGAAGCTGAATAACTTGCCCTCTTACCTTCTCTGGTTTGCACAGACGGTAAGTGAAAACGGTACTGGAACCCAAGCCGGCCTACGCTCCTCACCCAGAGGGTAAGGGTTGGCCTAACTGACCCGAGGGAGCCAGGAAGGCCAGCAGTGACCACGGGATCAAGGGCACAGGGCCTGATCAAGTCTCCAGCACTGCCGTCTTCTCAGCACCCCCAATGCCAGACCCACCCGAGGACCGGAGGCAGGAGCCCCAGGTGGGCGGAGGGAATGGGGGCGGGAATGGCGGTTCTGGCAACCAGGGGGTCGCTTACCTATTATGGGCACCTCGGCGATGAAGACCCTCCGAATGGAATTGGCCACTCTGAAGGAGAAAACCCCGAGCGGCGTGAGGGTGCCGCTGCCGAGACAGGCCGGCCCCGCGCGCAGGCTCCCAAGCGCAAGCCCTGGCACGGGGCGGCTCAGGAAGGTCCCTCCCTCCCCCCGCTCCAGAGCCGCCAGCCTCGCCCCTCCGCGGCCTTACGCCAGGTCCGTGTTCTCAATGATGAACTTGACGTTCTCGTCGGTGAGCTCCGTGATCCGCACCGTGGGCTGGTTGGCGTACGGCATTGCGCCCCGCGTCCAGCCGGCCCCCGCGACAGCTGCGCCGCGCCTGCGCCGACTCCGCCACCGGAAGTCGGTCAGCGCGGCCTCTGCCCCTTTTGTCGAGGCTCGCGCGCAGCGCCACCTGCTGCTCGGAGGCCGAAACCTCCCCAGGTCCGCGTTTTCGAACCCCATCTGTTCCTAAGTACATCAGGTTCAACCATCGTGGCAGGTAATGTGGCAAAACTTGAGCATGTTTTTGACTCAACAATGAACTAGCTGGTGGCGCGCGCCTGTAATCCCAGAGGCTTGGGAGGCTGAATCAGGAGGATTGAAAGTTTGAGGCCAGCCTCAGCTACTTGGTGAGACCCTACCTCAAAAAAAAAAAAAAAAAAGGGCTAGGGATATATGTTGCTCAGTGGTACACTGGGTTCAATCTCCAGTACCAACTTTTTAAAAAATAAACTTCTAAGAATTCATACTGCAGAAAAATTTGCAGTTGTAAAAATATGTACAGGGTTATTCGTGGCAGTATTGTAATGGCAAAAATATTTACTACACAGTAATTTTTGAGAGACTTGGTTAAATAGACACACATAGGAATACTATGAAGCTTTAAAAAGAATTAAGTAAGCTTGGTACACCTATGGAAAAACAATGTGTGTATACTTGAGCTAAGTGTGCTTGAAAGATAGGCATATACCCTTTCCTGTTGGCCCTTTAAGTTGGGATCATGCACTTCAGAAAACAGCAGGAAGATACAATGCATCTAATTTTTTTTCTTCTTTGTGGTCCTGGGAACTGAATGCAGGGGAACTCTTTGAGTAACATTTCCAGTACTATTTATTTTTTGTGATAGGGTCTTACTAAATTGCCAAGCCTGGCTTTGAACTTCAATCCTCCTGCCCCAGCCTCCCCAGTAGCTGAGATAACAGGTGTGCACCACCATGCTGGGCTTATCATCTACAGCTCTGTGTAGTTACAGTGGGTGAGAGCTCTTCAACTCTGCATCCCCAGTGCCTGGTGGTGGGCTCCACAGAGTGTGTGCTCCATTACCAAAGCCCCTAAACAGACTAGAGATGAGTTTAAACGGGGCTTAAAAAAAGTGGCAGCTGCTCATAGAGAAGAGAGGCCCTTGAATAGAACCCAGCAGGAGCTTCATCTAGGAAGCAGAAAAGCAATCAGAAAATAAAGAGAAGTTTGCTGTGGCAAAGAGTAACACCTTTTCCTGAGCCTAGAGGAAGGGCACCAAGGGGGCTCTTACTCCACAGCTCATGCCATCTCAGGGAATTCTGAATTATAGCCATCTGCTAAGATGAGGTGGATGCCCTGAAGGATAAAGGGGAAAATGCGATGTGGAGTAGCTTCTGCAGGAACTTCACAGGGTGTCACAAGGCACAAAGAATCAGAAGTATAGGGGGAAAAAAAACCCAGTGGTAGGCCCAGGAGAAGAGATCTGAGATCTGATTAGCTCCTGACATCCCCATCAATATTCAGCTGACACAGGCAGGAGAGAGCAAAGCAGGAGACAGAGTCAACCAGAGATGCAAAGGAGCCCGGTGAGCACTGGGCTGAGAGCTACAGATGATCACTGAAGTGGTGAGACAAGAGCAGCCAAGACAGCGAGTGGTTTAGGGGGACACCTGTTACCCTCATTTGTCTGATGGAAGACCTGGGCCCAGAGACATGGAGTGGTCCTAGTTATCCAGTGGGGATCAGCACCATAGTCAGAACTCAAGTCTCCTGGCCACTTGGCTCAAGCCTTTTCCGGCGGGGGTCTTGGATATCGATCATGGTCTACATGGAAAGTTCAAAACAGCAAAATGCTTCAAACGTATTTATTATTTTTACAGATTCTAAATACACTAATAATGCTGCAATGCATGCTGGTGTAAGGTGACACCACTGGCCACCCCTGGTGTAATGTGACACACTGTATCACACTTCTGGCCAGGCTGAGCGCCACCACCCAGCAGGCACTGTCTCAGGTGAAACAGTGTAGTTACAGTGAGTGAGAGCTCTTCATCTCTGCATCCCCAGTAGCTGGTGTTGGGTATGGTTTTTGAATGGACCCACAGGAGCCGCTCTCAGGACAGCAAAGGAACACCTGGGTCACTCGTGCCTGTGTCACACTGGGGCTGAGCTGCCACCTGGTGGTAGACTTTGTTTCTGACTTGGGAGTGCCACAGAACATTCCTAGGAAGGTTAGGACAGGACCAAGGTGACTGGGACACCATGACAGGGACATGCAGAGTTTCTGTGGCTTGAAAGCTTGGGTGAGTCTTGTTTTCCAGTCACGCAGTTGTAATGCAGAAAGGCATCAGAAGGCCAGGCCTGGGATCAGGAACTGAAGCAGTGGCCGCATCCCACGTCACAACTATATCACCAAGTGCCCTGGTTTCCAGGTAGCTGCTGTAGTGACTCGAGTCCTCCCGTGTTCTTGGTAACACCCTGTCCCAGGGGTTGCACTCCTTACTTGTTAAAACCCTTTAAATCTACCTGCTCCTTTTCTTCCAGGCACTCAGGGTTCACCCCTTCCTTTCACCGGCGCTGGTTTAGACCTGTCAAGTTCTTGAGCTGATACAGGGATGGAAACAGAGTGGTGAGGTCCTTCCCTCCTCCAGGACTCCAGAGGGGAAGACTGGCGTTTTCCAGGTGGCAGGCCTGGCTCTGAAACGGGCTCTTGACACACACCGGGAGTAAAAAGGGGCATTTGGGATCAAGACTAGGGCTGCCAGTCTTCTTAGTCTTAAGACTACAAAACCATGTGGGGTGACACGTAAGTATCAGAGGGGTAGATGGGATAAGCTGGGCTGTACTCACCGTCACTGCTGCACCCATGAGGCCCTGCACCAGCGCTTCTCCAGTGGACTTCACCTGGAAGGAGTCAGTTGCCCTTAAGCCCCAACATGAACTCAAAGGTGGGACAGATGGGACTGATCAGGAAGCCTGTGACCCCCTGCACTGTGCACTGGAGGAAGAGTCTATGGACAACACAGTTACAAATGGGCAAAGCACAGCTCCTCAGGGCGGGCTAGTATAAGAGAGCTGCTCAGCCAGGCTCCCTGGGAAGGCCCTGGGGACCGTCAGCTGAGGCAGAGAGAGAGCAGGAGCAGAACAGCCAGGTGACCAGCTGTGGCCCAAGGAGAATGAATGCACCCTTTGAAGAGGTTCCTAAACGGCTAGTCCCCAATTACCTGCTTGGCAGTGTGGCCCATGTTCATTGCATCATTAATCCGGTTTTCCAGGAAGCGCCAAGTGTCCTCGAAGTCTGGGGACGAGTCCTGCATCATCACCAGCTCTGTTGTGTTGTAGATGCCAACCAGCACGGCCCGGCGGGTGTACCAGTTAAACTGCGGAGAAACCCCCCCGGGAAAGAGAGTCACCACTGCTTTTGTGGGCTGTGGCGGTCAAGGTATTCCTATCCAAGGCCTTGCTGACTCCCGCACTCTCTCCTGACTTCTTTCCCTCACAGATACACATGGTCCTCTGGACAACAATAGTGTCCCCAATGTGGCTGCACATCAGAATTGTCTGGGGGATTAAAAATGTGAGCTCCTGGCCCCAACCTCTTAAGAGTTTTGAGTCAGTGAATCTGAATTAAGGGGTAGGAGCCAGGATGTCTAATAAACATCTCAGGTGATCTGACTACATCCAGTCCATTTTAGAACTGCTGGGGAAAAGACTAAGTCTTAGGGCATCTTAGAGTCCTGGGGAGGCTCTGCAACCAGTTATGATCAAACCCTAGTGTGTTGTCAGTCCAGTGAGGCTGGGGCAGATCAGGGACAGGTTACAACACCTGGGAAAGGTGAGCATTCAGGTCTCTGGTGACTTGTGTTGGTCCTGGCAAACCACTCTCCAGAGGACCAGCTCAGCTGCTTGGTGTTTTATTCCTTTAATTTCTTTGCTTTCTAATTTCATGTTCCTACCCTCTCTGTTGGTGGTATATTCCCACATGAAGATGTTGATTAAAGCACTTTGTTATAAGTGTGGTGGGAGGATCTGTGGGCCTCCTCATTCTGGATTCCACAAAGTACCATCACATTTTAATTTATTTTATGAAGGTGTACTTTGATTTTTTAATTTCCCACCAGAAATACAGTAGCATTAACAAGTCAGATTCTTCCCTGGTACCTCTTTAAAAGGAATTATTGATCTCTTAGCAAAGCAGGTCAAGATGGGTGGCAGGGAGAGTTTCTCTTTAAGGCAATGGTGTCTACATGGCACCTCCTTTTTTCAAAATCAGTCTCAGCAACGACAGACACTGAAGAACTCTGCTGCAGAATCTACATCTCAGGAGAGGGAGGGAGCATGACTAATAAAGGGCCTCCCAATCCCGAGGCCTCCTGAGATCTCGCACCACCACCGTGCCTGGGAAGGAATAAGCACCGGCTTGTGACTAGAATGCTGGTCCCTGAATGAAGATGACCTACATCCCACTCTGGCTTATTGAGGGATCCTCTTCATGCCTCAGATGGGAATGACTCTTGCAGGCCCCCTGAAGAGACTTGTGATCAAAGATATTTCACCAACTTTTAAGAAGTGCTTTCCCCAACCCTCTCCTAGTGTCCTGTGGGCCTGCAGAAAACTCACATCAGTAGACTGGTCCCCAGCATAATGCCACATGTCATCCACCATGCTGGTCAGCAGGCTCAGGCTGGGTGGGATGTTGTGAGGGAGCAGGAGGATGCTGAGGGCCTGAGGAGAGAGTAACAGGAATAGGTACTGCACAGGCAGCTACAGAATATATAGGGGGTCGGCCCAGCTCTGGTTCTCTGAGATCTGCCCTCTCCACCCAGCGGTGGGAGCTCCTGGCAGTTACCAACCCTGACTAAAGCTGGGAGCCTGGGGCATGTTTTTGTCCTAACTTGGACAAAAATAGATTCTCCATCCCTAATATTTGTAATTGGGAATGCAAACAGCCAAAGGGTCTAGACTGGTCTCTCTGAGTCCTGAGAGCAAGGATGGGAGAGGGGACCTCATTCTGTCACAAAGAGTTAGAGCAGAGGGGAGCGAGGGTAAAAAGCAGGAGAGTTTGGGGTGGTTTCCAGGACATGCCGGGCTGACCCCAGCGCCCAGCAACATCCGGCCCTCAGTGCCCCCCGGCAGCATCACCAGGAATCCTTCCCAGCTCGTCTGCTTAACTCAAGCTGACTTCGGTCTCCTGAAAGCAAAAACCCTTCAACTTATACCAGTGATGGCACAAACCAGGGACCTGGCCATTAGCAGACCTCAGCTCCTCCTGGCCTAACTGGACAAGGTCCTGCCTCTTTATCAACTCTAAAACCCACTGGCTGTGGTCTGATGACAGAGGTCTCGGATGGGCTGGGAAGTTTTCTCTTAGCTAAGCAGCCCTGGAGGAAAAGCTGTGCTCAATCTGGAAGGCAGCTGAGGCCAGGCCCACGCACTTCCACAGCTTCACCTGCAGGGGGCGGGATGACCCCAGGCTGTGACCCCTTCACACCCAGCTTGAGGTCAGGAGCACCATAGGTGCTCACAAGGCTTATGGAAATTACGTGTTCAATAGTCTTCCAGCTGGACTGAGGACACTGGACGTTTAAATCCCTCTCATTTCTAAGGTACTTTGACTGCATTTTCTTAACTCAGAGAATGGCCCACACTGTGACATGCTTTGAAACAGAGGAAAAAGGAAACTTCAGAAAAGGGGACAAAAGCCCTTTCCCAAGCATTGGCAATTGGACAAGAAGTTCCAGTCCTTGAGATGTTAAGCACAACAGGGCTATTATTAAAGTGAAGACGGCTGAAAAATCCCTGACTCTCCTAACCTCTTCCATGGGGTCTTCCTCACAAAGATCTGGTGGCTCACTCAGCTGCTGGGACCCCTCCCCCCCACCCCAGGATGTGATCTAGGCCATTCACATGTCCAAGACTGAGAGAGAAACGGCTCAGAGTCGTTCTTGTGGGCACTCCCAAGCTTGAACCTAGCTTTACTGAGTGTAGTAAGCGTTCCTGGCTTTATGGAGATTAGTGAGCTAACTTCTCAATAATATGCAAGTCCTCTGAGTGAAAGGTACTGAGAATGTTAAGTATTATTGTGCTCTGGGGCCTGGATGTGGACTCTGTACCCGGGGCCAGTGCTCAATGTACGGGATCAGCATTCTCAGTCTGGTTTCCACTGCGTCCCTCAGGAACTGGTCTGTCTTCCTCTTCCTGGAAGAGGGAAAAGAAAACAGTGTGTTTCCAGTTCAGAGGCCGGAACTTGGCCCTACACTGCTTATTCAGCCCTGGGGAGGAGGGTCCCACCAGCTCCTGATGCTGGCCTGGCTAAAGCTGTCAGAGACACGCTACTGGGTTTCAGTTCCCTCCAAGCAGCAGGGCCGTTGGTGCTACCCTCTTTTGGCTCTGCTTGGGCTGGCTTCCGGGGACAGGTGGTAGGGCCCGAGTCCCCATCCTTAGCTGCCACTCTGAACAACAAAGCCAAAGGACTTACTCTGCCTGGCCCAGCTGCACCAACTTCTGCTCCTCTTCTAGTATGTGGGCGAGCCGAGCGTTGCATTGGGTGACAAAGTGCAATATCAGCTCACTGCCATCGTTCCCAAACATGCTGGCTGCTGCACTGGACAGACCCAGAGACTACAGAGGGGAGAGAGAACACAGAGAGGTGGGCAGGTGTGGCAGACATTCATCGCCTGTGCATCTCTAATGCCTCTCCAGAAGCAAGGCCTTGACTTTCAGTGAGACTCCACATTCCTCGCCCCAGGTCCCTGTGATTTTGGTGAAACTCATCACCACCTGTCTCTCCACTGTCCACAGAGCCCCTTGGTGTGTGTACCAAGCACATGTTGGATGACCAGAGTTCACTGACCAGCATAGGGATGGGCACAGCACTACATGCAGGTCCTGGGTCCACCGTAGCACTCTCCCTAGTACTGAGGGAAGGTACTCTTCCTGCTGACCTTCTGCACCACCTTTACTCTTGCATGGGTGGCCCCTGCTGGGAAGGCAGCTCAGAGAGGAAAGCAAAAAGAACACTGGCCAGGGCTACTTTCAGACTATTCTGTATTAAAATGAGCCAAAACATCCTCTCCAGCTTAAGTCAGTCAGAGTCATAAGTCGGTCATAAGTCAGTCAGAGTCAGAGTCGAGCTCTGGTCTGGCCATTGAAACCTAGAGCCCTAATACCTCCAGGGGGTCTGGGAAGGGCACTCATTCCTCCCTTCCTGACCCCTCTTTTGATTTCCTGTATCTGCTGGAAATTGGAGCGGTCAATGGTTTAAAACAAATTTTTTCATAATGAGTTGTCAAGGAGTTAACAAAACCACAGAAATTTTGTTATTCCTGATCTACAGCAATAATTGAGCATCTACTGAAAGCAGAACACTGACAGCAGCAGGGACAGATGGCAGGAAAAGAACACAAATATATTAAATATGAATTCCTACTGTTGGGAGGAGTTAGCACTCTCTTTTGGAGGAGTGCACAGACTCCATAGAGGACAGTCTGACAGCAGCCTCGATGCTGATGGTGACTTCATGCACGCCACCTGCCAGGGACACCCTGAGCACATTACGTGGTCTCTGCCCCTGCACAGCAGCTCTATCAGCTGGGCACCACTGTCACTCACTCTTCATAGAGCGTGAAGCTCTGACACACGAGGCTGCTCTGTCTCCAACAGGGTGTGAGCGTGGGCCACATGTGACATCCCTGCTGGCTCCTGCACTGTGGGGCTGGCACTCTGCAAACACATTTCTTGTCTGCTTCCTGTTGCTTGAGGTTCCCAGGAGCAGCACCCCAGGGAAGTCCTTCAGCCTGGAAGCAGTAATTCCCTCCAGGAGCAGCAACACAACTGCTGAGCCTGGTGTGCAGTTTTCCAGCATGTGCAGAACAAGCTTCATCAAGCCACATCCTCGTCCTGCCCTCCCAACTCAGGTGGCAGCCCCCAAGGACCCTCCCCCCAAGCACAGAGACACCTGTGCCAGCTAAGCAGCGCCTCCTCAGAGGCCCGAGATTCCTCCCACGTGGGAACTCTCCTTCAATCTCCTCTTTTCAATAATTCCAACTCTTCCTTTTGTTTCCTTGGCCGGATGAAGTTGCTTCCTGCGGCTGCCACCTCCATGATACCCTTCTTTCTATCCTTTCCATTACCTGGTTACTGATACTAGTTAACAACTCTTTCTATTAAATTCTATTCCAATAATTGGCAAGTTATGGTCTCCTAACTGAATTCTGAGCAATATATTCCCTGAAAAAGCAACTCCACCTGAAATTTGTCCTAAGGAAACTAATCAGAAATGTACTATGTTGTATAAATAAGTTTACAATACTAAAAAATCGGAAATACCCAAATGTTTGACAACTGAAGTCGAGTAAATTCAGTAGGTACTCTGCGGCCACTAAAAAAGAAGATGCACAGAAGAGTTACCTAGAATATTCAGCATAATCTGCTGTTTCCACACGACCTGTTACATTCCTTTCTTCTACTTTATTCCATCACTTTCTTTTAAACCTTCTCTACCCTCAAACCTCTGCCTCCTCCCACTCTTTCCTCACCTCAGGTTCAAGATGCAGCTACGCCTACTTCACAGAGAAAACAGGGGCCATCCTCTGGGAACCCCCTTAGTGTTCTAGAAACCAAGCCTGCAGCTGTCTTTTCCAGCTCTGTGCTCACACATTCACGGTCAGTCCTTCTGTTTTCCAGAGGTCAAGTCCTTGCCTTGGAGGCATCTGCTGCTTTGGATTTTGCCCATCTTCTCCCTTCCCCCTTACCTGTTTCTGTGCTCTTCCTGTGGGGTCCAGTCAGGCTCAAACTTCCACTCCACCCCCCTGCCCGGCCAAATGCTTTGCTACTTCCTCACCTTATCAACCCATCCCAGCTGGTTTCTGACCCAGGTCTTCACCCAGTGACAGTTGCCACTGAAGCAACCAAAGTTTTGTGGCTCAGTCTACCCTCTCCTGCTCTGCCTCCCACAGCCAGGACACTCTAACCAGTACTTAAGTGGCTCGCTCTGTCCCACTCTCCTCTGTCATGTCAGATTTCCTTGAAGGTCTATGGTCCTCTCTCTCATCACATTACTCCCTTGCCTTGGACAATCTCGTTCACTTGCACAATTTAATCATGACATACACATGCCGGCCATGCCTGAAGGCCCACCTCTAGTCCAGCTAGCTCCTCCAGTGCCAGGGCTCCGTGCCTCCTCCAAGCAAATTCAAAAGACAAAAGACCTGTCACACTTAGCACAGATCAAGACTGTATGGTCCTTCCCCAAACCTGGCCCTCTGCCACTGGTTCTCCTCTCAGAAGCCACACCACCATGCACCCATGCATGACAACACTGGTACCACCATCCTGTCGCTTCCTCCCATGTCCAGTCTACCACCACACCCACCCACTGGTCTCCCCTTCACTGCCAGTGCTCTAAACTGGGTCACTTCATCTCTTGTGGATGACTGGCTGCAGATTCTCTCTGCCTCCAATCCATTTCTACCCAGCGATATTCTGAATTGCCAATGTGACCTCACATCTTCAACTGTTCTTAGAGTAAAAGCTCCTTAACGTGACCTCGCAGCCTTGCCTGACCTGGCCCCCATGGGCCTTCCTCAGTCCTACTCCTCCAGGCACCTCCTTCGCTCCACGCTGGTTTCCTCAGGCCCTTCTACGGCAGTGTTCTTCTCCTCACGTTGCACATGCAGTTTCCCTATCTGGACTTAGCCATCCCCATCCCCCTCCAAAACCAGAGAAAGTCTACTTGTTCATCAACACAAGATCCTTTCAGAGTCTTCAACTGCATGTCCCAATAGCACCTCTTCTTGGCAGCACTTGTCATATTTCATAAGTCTACACTGTGTCTATTTGCTTAATGTCACAGACTTGGAAACTCCACAGGCAGAGACTTTGTCCACTGTGACCACTGTCATGTCCCTAATAGAGTGCCTAATGCACACTACTTGCTCAATAAATAATGATTAATAAAGTTCTTTTTTTTAAATTGAAAGAATAGGCATTGAGCTGGGCACAGTGGCACATGCCTATGATCCCAGTGGCTCTGGAGGCTGAGGCAGGAGGATCTTGAGTTCAAAGCCAGCCTCAGCAACAGCAAGGCACTAAGCAACTCAGTGAGACCCTGTCTCTAAATAAAAATACAAAATAATAGGGCTGGGGATGTGACTCAGGGGTTGAGTGCCCCTGAGTTCAACCCCCAGTACAACACAACAACAAAAAAGAACAGGAATTGAAATACTGAAAAGAGGCTCTCTGGTGTGATCACAGGTGCTTTATTTTCAAATTCTTTTTTTTATACCTGTTTGTACTTTTCAAAGTTTTCACAATGAATTAATAACATGCTTCATAGAACTAGGGAAAAAAACCCCAAAACCAAAATTGCCATACTTGATTTCAAATTATACTACAGAGCTATTGTAACAAAAATTGTTTGGTATTGGCATAAAACAGACACACAGACCAATGAGACAGAATAAAAGACACAGAGATAAACCCGCACATCTACAGTCATCTGATCCTTGATTAAGGTGCCAAAAACATGTTGGAGGAAAGACAGTTTTTTAAACAAATGGTGCTGGGGAAACTGATTATCCATACATAGAAGAATAAGACTAGATCCTTATCTCTCACCCTACACAAAAGCCAACTCAAAATGGATCAAAGACCTAGGAATTAGTCTAGACACTGTGCAACTCCTAGAAGAAAACACGGGGTTCAAAGCTCCAAAATATAGGCACAGGCAATAGCTTTCTCAATAGGACTCCTAAAAGCAAGAATTAATAAATACAATGGCATCAAATTAAAAAGCTTCTGCACAGCAAAGGAAACAAGAATGTGAAGAAAGAATCTACAGAATGGGAGAAAATCTCTGCTAGTGACTCTTCAGACAGAGCATTAATATCCAGAATATATAAAGAATTCAAAAAACAGGGGCTAGGGCTGGGGCTTGGTGGTAGAGCACTTGCCTGGCATGTGTAAGGCACTGGGTTTGATTCTCAGCACCACATGTAAATAAATAAAATAAAGTCCATTGACAACTTTGAAAACATTTTTAAAAATTCAAAAAACATCAAAAAAATAATAAAAACAAAACAAATAACCCAATTAATAAATTGGCACGTAAACTTAAGACACCTCTCAAATGAAGAACTATAGATAGCCAAAAATACATGAAAAAATGTTCAACATCATTAGCAATTAGGGAAATGCAAATCAAAACTACACTGAGACTTCATCTCCAGTAAAAATGGCAGTCATCAAGAAGACAAGCAATAATAAATGGTGAGGATATAGAGAAAAAGGAACCCTTTTACACTGGTGGGATTGTACATTAGTACAATGTACAATCTAGAAATCAATATGGAGGCTCCTTAAAAGACCACACAAGGAACCACCATATGACCCAGCTATACCACTCCTGGGTCTTTATCCTGAAAAATTAAAGTCAACACACTGTAGTGATACATGCATGCCTATGTTTACAGCAGCATAATTCACAACAGCCAAACTATGGAACCAGCCTAGGTGTCCCTCAATGGATGAATTGATAAAGAAAATGTGATACACACACACACACACACACACAATGGAGTTTTATTCAGCCATAAGGAAGAATGAAATTATGTCATTTGCAGAAAATGGATGTAAGTTGGGAATATTATGTTAAGGGAAAGTCAAGGGTTGTACATTTCCTCTCATATGAGGAAGTTAGGAAAAAGGAAAAGAAAGGTATGTGTGGGTGTGTTTCTTGAAAATCAAAGGGAGACCAATAGAGTAGAGGAAAGGGGCCAGAGAGGGAGAGGAGGGGAAGGGAAAGGGGAAATCCTAGGGAGTGACATTAGCCAAATTATATCACTGTATCATGTGCATGTATGGATATGCAGCAATGAATCTAAACATTACATGTAATTTTTAAAATATTTTTTAGTTATACATGGAACAATATCTTTATTTCGTTAATTTATTTTTATGTGGTTTTGAGGATCCAACTCAGTGCCTCACAATGAGCATATGGTGGAATCTGAGTTTACAAATTCTACTTACATGATTTCTATTACCAAATGTTCTCTTCTGAGAGAGTGATAGACAAGAAACAACAGATCTAAGTAAAGCAGCAAACTTGCCCATCATCCAAGAGGCCCTGCATAGGATAGTATCTGGCTTTGCTAGATGATTCTGCACACATGGCCTAAACTAAAAATAGACTACTAGAGGTAGTCTATTTCAATGCATGAGTAAATGCTGTTAGACCTACTGAAAGAAATCTGGTTTTCACAGTGGTTCCCTCCTGGGGGTTGACACCATATCTTATTAATTCTAAGATGCACATATATTTTCTATTAATAAAAAAAATCAGTGTGAATCACAGAATTGATGATGTGTTAGTCAGCTTCCTGTTACTGTGACAAAATACCTGAGAATAACAACTTAAAGGAGGACAGGTTTATTTGGGCTCCTAGTTTCAGAGGTTTCCGTGCATGACTGGCTGGCTCCATGGCTTTTAGGCCTGTGGTAAGGCAGAAATATCATGGCCCAAGGGCATGGCAGAGGAAAGCTGCTCACCTCTGGGCAGCCAGGAAGCAGAGAGTGAGGAAGGTGTAGGGACAACATATTCCATCAGTAACCCCTTCCTCCGATTAGGCCCCACCCCCACCAGTCTCCATTACCTCCCAACAGCCTGTTAATTATGAATTCATTGGTGAAACCAGCCTTCATGATCCAATCACTCCCCAAAAGCCCCAGATCTGAACATTGCTGTACTGGGGATCAAGCCTTCAACACATAAGCCTTTGGGGGACATTCCAGATCTAAATTATAACTTTGTGTCAGTTTAATAACAGCATTTTTATTTTTTATTGATACATTAAAAATGGTGCTTCTTACAAACAATGGCATCTTAGAATCAGTGAAATGTGGTAATTTTGATCACAGATAATGCCTGCTTAGCCAGCTACCTTAGACCATAATGCCGCGTATTATTTTTGTGATTGAATTCTGGGTGGATGATTTCTTTTTTTTTTTTCCTTTTTGGTTCAATAACCCAGGGGCTGCTTTACCACTGAGCTACAAAATCCCCAGCCCTTTTTATTTTTTTATTTTGAGACAGGGTCTCCCTACGTTGCTTATAGCCTTGGTAAATTGCTGAGGCTAACATCAAACTTGCAATCCTCCTGCCTCAGCCTTCAGACTCGGGATTACAGGCATGTGCCCAGCCTGCTACTCTTTTTATAATTAAAAATAAAGCCGTATCCACCCTGTTGGGAAACAAACCCCAAAACCTAGACAGTCTTTACCTGTGAGAGGCTCCAAGTTGGGCTGGTAGAGGGCATGAAGCCCTCTGTCGCCTTGAGGGACTCCTCCTGGCTGATCTGGGTCAGGCTGCCCCGCCCTCACCTATACACACCTGGGCTCCTTCGGCAATAGCTTCTGCGGTCCACCCATGGGCAGGCACAAACTCCAGGGCTGCCGTCAGGATGCGGTCCTGCAATTGCTCCTCACTCTCGTGGTCCTCCTCCTCCTCCCCGCTCTGGTCAGTGTATCTGAAATGTGGGAACAGTGCCCAGCACACTTTATCTCACTCTCTATCGCCTGGAGTGCAAAATGGGCCTGATCAGAAGCCATAGGCTCTGGGTCTCCTCTAAGCACATGCTGGCAGGACATTTACTTCTGTTAGCATGAATGTCGCACTGCCAGCACAGTAAAAATCCCATCATCCTTCCCCTGACACACAGCCAAAGAAAAGGGACCAAGTGAGTTGAGGTCTCGTGACATGAAGGCAACGTTCCCACAGCACCCTGGGCTTCCCTGTTTCCAGCCCTCAGCACACTGAGCTCAGAGTTTCGTTCCCAGTATCTGCAGCAGACTGTAACTCCGTGCCCCCATAAGGTAGAGACAATAGTGTATCATTCATAGGGCTGACACATGGTAGATTCTCAAAAAAATATTTGTTGAATTGAAATGAAAAGATTTTCATTAGGAAACCAGAAAAAGATGAAGAAGAACACTCTAACTTCACATCGAGGAACATTCGATTTTCAATGGTAGGATTAGGAAGAAAAATCAAATCTAGTGGAAAGGTAAATCATTATTATCTTTTTGAAAGGTAATTTGGCCTCACATATGTAAGAAGACTTAAATGTAAATCTCTTTTGACTCAGTGCTCCCATCTTTAAGGAAAGTTGACACAGTTTATCACATAATCTTTCATATAACTAAAGGAAACCTAAATAGTCATCAATTTAGGACAGGTTAAATAGATTTTGGCCCATTCCTTCCTGGAATGTTATACAATCACTAAAATAAACTGTGAGGGGTTATTAAAAGTGTACTGTTGAGCTGGGCATGGTGGCACACACCTGTAATCCCAGCAGCTTGGGAGGCTGAGGCAAGAGGACTGTTGAGTTCAAAGCCAGCCTCAGCAATTTAGTGAGGTCCTAAGCAACTCAGTAAGACCCTGTCTCTAAATAAAATATAAAAAAAGGGCTGGGGATGTGACTCAGTGGTTAAGTGCCTCGGGATTCAATCCCCAGTACCAAAAAAAAAAAGTTACTGTGGAGTGAAAAAACAGGTTCTGAATAGCATATAGAATGAAATCAATCATTTATTATATACACAGATTTATGAAACATGCTTAGAGAAATACCTGAAGGCAAAAATGTCAGCAGGGTTATCTCTATGTGGGGTTTCAGGTAATTTTTGCAACTTCTCTGTATTGTTCAGATGTTTTAGAAAGCACGGGCACCATCTTTATAAAAACAATAGGTTCTTTTCAAAGACAGCTGACAGAAGGTGAGGAGGGGGATGGACAGGAGCCTGAGCCAGGAAGGGACAGATAGAACCAAGCAGGCAAGGTAGCCACAGACAGGTGGGTTCTGGTGCCTACCTGGGAGGTATGCGAGGAGACTCTACATCGGGTTTTTGTGCCCCTGGTGGCTCAGAATGCTGCTGAGAAAAAGATGGGGGAGGCTGTTGCTTCTGCTCCTCGGAAGACCTGAACCCCAAAGCTGAAGCATGGAAGGCACGTGGCACCAGGAGTGTTCGGCAGCGGGACACTGAAACAGAAACTGGGCTGTCAGGATCTTGCATCAAAGAAGACCCTTTGAAACCTAGAGATGCTAAAAGAATGGGGTTGAGGAAATATAGGGCAGAAACACCTCGACAACCACTTATCCAAGTGTTGGATCACACGCAAAAATCTTGTGTAAAATGGAACCTTGCGACATGATGTGTTGGCAAAAACAGTGAGCCAGGAGGAAAATCCTACCTGGCTTCTGGGCCTGTATCTGCATTTGTCAGCTGTGTGGTAATGGCAAACCATTTCACCTCACTGGACAGATTCCAAAATTTTCCTTTCTGCAAAGTTGTTATTGATTAAAATCTGTCCCAAATCCTTTAATTAGTGTCTGGCTTTGTTTATCTTTGACAGATCTTTCGGTTGTTATTGCCTAGTATTATTACATTAGCAAACTCTATCAAGCCACTGGTGCATGGCACAAGTCCGTAATTCTAGCCACTAAGGAGGCTGGGGCAAGAGGATTACCAGTTTGAGGCCAGCCTGGGAAATGGAGACCAAAAAAACCCCTCCAAATCACTATTGTTTTGTTGATGGATACCTGGGATGATTCAAATTTTGACTGTTATGATTAAATGATTATGCATATACTTGTACAAACCTTTTTGTACACACATGCTTTCAATTCTTTTGGATAAATATCTTAAGGGTAGGTCATAGGCATTACTTTTACTAAACATATTACTAGAAATTTGTATAAAAATGACAAAAAGGCACTCATTAAAAAAATCTATAGAATTCAGGGAACAATGAATTCAAAAGAAACAGAATCAGTATCTCTCCCTCATTCATATATATATATATATATATATATATATATATATATCTTAGTGGATAAACAGAAGTATCCATAAAACTTTGAAAAAGAGGAAGATTCCAAAATATGTCGGGAATTACTGCAGCTCATGAGAAAATTTTAGGTGAAATGCCAAAGAATATTTCATTAGCTATATATTTATGTTAATGGGTCAATCCATACTATGTTCTATTTGTGGCAAATGATATCAGTTTTCCACTTATGACAGTGATATAAAGTAAATGTCTATTTTTAGGATACTCAGATGTAGAAATAAAATACTGTGCACATAGCGGCAAAGGTGGTAAAGAGAATGTCACAGAATTAGTGAAGTGCTGGGGAAATGACTGACTTTTAGAAAGCAACAGACTGGACGCTCTCGGTCCAACTGTCCCTCAAGTGATCCGGTCTTGGGATCAAAGGCAATGGACTTGGGAATAGGTCCGCGGCTGACAGTTCTGCAACAGACGAGCAGCGTGATCTGGACTCACTCAACCCTCAGAGGCTCCGCGAACTCCGTGAAATGGGAGTGACAGTCCCTGCCCCGGGGCTCGCGCCCCTAACAGCTGCAAACTGGAGACCGAAGCGGTTAAACGGACCGTTCAAGCTCGAAAAGCTGGCGACTCCGCGCCGATGTCCTTCATCTCACCTTGCTCGCGGGCCGCCACGACGGCCTCTTCCGCCCCCCACCCAGGCCAAGCCGACCTCACTCCCCATCCCAGTTCTTCCCCGCTCCCGGGCTCGGCCGCTCCCTCACCGGGCAGGCACCGCAGCTGTAGGAACCTCCAGCCTGCCTTGCCCAGCACACCCGACGCTGCCGCCGCCGCCGCCATCTTGGGAGCGGGCACGCACGCCGACGACTTGACGTAAAGGGAAACGCCAGGTCGGCTGCGCAGCCGCTCTGCCCTCTTGACATCGCGGAGCCTCCCCCTCTCGCGAGAAGCACGAGACCCGGAGCCGGCCAGCGCGGAGAGCTGGGGAGCCAGCCCTAGCTGTAGGTGAGCGCACTCGGAGCAACCTGAACGCCCGACATTCTCCAACGGCCTCTCCCGCCACCTCCATGACCCACATCCTCCCATTTCCTATTTCCAGCCTCGTGCCTAGGTAGGAATGTAGCCAAGGCCGCCCCGTGGAGAACCCCGGCGGCGGCGGGCTTATGCCTTGGGAAGCAGGGGGCCGAGCCCGGTCCCGGACCTACTGGCCTGGGCTCTTGACGCTGTGGCTCCCTGTCCTTCCTGGGTTGCCTCGTTTGTCGCTCAGCCGCCCCCGGGCACTGATCGCTGAGGTGGGAAGGACCTGAGCTCGGGCGGGGAGACGGAGTCTGAGACCCGGTTCTACCTCTTAGCCAACTCTTGTGACCTTGGGTCCCATTTCTCCGAAGTTTGCGTCTCTGAAGGTGCCAGGCAGCGGAGCGCGAAAGCTTGGGGCTCCATAAGCCAACAGATGAAATTTGAACCTGTGATTTGTCTGAACCTCTCAAGATATTGAGTCTTCCTCAAACTTGCCAGATAGGACGAATCTTCTAGGATGCTTGTTAAAACGAACACCCCAGTCTTGGTCCTCGAGAGTTGTTATGGTGTCTAGGCGGCAGTCTTGCTTTACCAAGTGCCGAGGGTGGCTTGTAGGATCTGCAAGTTTGGGAGAAGTTGATTGTGTTGCTTCTGGAATTACTAACTGGCCAGGCAATGGCCTGATGGCTCGAGGAGGTCACAGTGTTGTCATTAAAAAATGTAAATGCAGAGCACCTCAGTGGGGAATCATAAGGGTAGGCTAATAGGAAGAAGTAAATGATTTTTGGTTAGGGGTAATTATAGGAGCATGCAATTATGTAAATTTTGTGTTTGCAGATTAGGCCCCATCTTTTTTTTTTTTTAATCTGCTTAAATTGTGTTTTGCTCGGCCCTTGGCACAGGCCTGTAATCCCAGCGACTGGGGAGGTTGATGCAGGAAATCTCAAGTTCCACACCAGCCTCAGCAATTTAGCAAGGCCCTCTATCAAAAATTAAAGGATTCAGGGTGTAGCTCAGTGGCAAAGGGCCACTGGGTTCAGTCCGAAGTACCCCCCAAATTTAAAAAGTTGTATGTACACACCCAGCAACTAGGTTTTTTTTTTTTTTTTTAATGCTCTCCCCTGCATGGGTGATGGGGGAAGGGGATGAGACCCCTGGGCCAAAATTCTACAAATTTTAGATCCATATCTCTAAATTTAGGTAAAGGAATACTGATCTCTCTCTGAGGCTTTGTTTCTTTTTGTTTATATTTTGCTCTGTGGGTCCCACTATGTTGCCGAGTCTGGTCTAGAACTAATAGACGCAAGTGATCCTATTTACCTCAGTCTCCAGGTGGATGGGACTGTAGGCCTGTGCTCTGCTGGGCTTTGTTTTCTTTATTTCCTTCTTTTTTTGGCTTTATTTATTTAAATAATTTATGCATGCTAGGGATTGAACCCAGGGGCGTTTAAGCACTGAGCCACATCCCCAGCCCTTTTTTAATATTTTATTTTTGAGATCAGGTCTCGCTGAATTCCTCAGGGCTTCACCAAGTTGTTGAGGCTGGTTTTGAGCTTGAGATTTCTCCTCTCTAGCCTCTGAGATTACAGGCATGTAATCCTTCTTAAGAGGGTCCAAATGCCTCAAGATTTGGATAGTGTAAAAATAAGCAAGTATGTTCTCAGACGTTTGCTTTTATTTCCTGCCGTTTTAGTAAAGCCCTGGATATGTGTGTCAGCAGTCATTTGGAGAGGTATCTAATAAGCAAGGTCAATGATGTGACAATGACTTCTATTCCACTTCTTTAGTTATGAAATGGGCCCTGAGTCAGCTCCTAAGTATGTTGACTGAATTTTTTTTCCTTATCTTTTTTTTTTTTTTACATATATAAAGATAAATTCACAACAGTAACACAAAGCTTATGAGGAAAAGTATCACACTTCTGGTTTTTAGATATATAAAAGAACACAGTCTCCTATTTTATGCAGAAAACACCAACTGAAAGTAGGATCTATGCCTATTTGTTAGTATTTAGTAAATGTATTTTATGATCTCCCTTTTGCTGTAAGACTGTTTTGGGAGATATGGAAAGCAAGATATTTACATTTTTCTAACTTACTGACAGTCCCACAAGGATACTAAGATGTCATGAAGTGTAACTCTCATATTAACCATGAAAAATAAGCTTCACATACTTCCCTGAGGAGTCCTAGCAAGTATGGCCAAGGAGGAAGAAAAAGGTTTTATAGGACTATCTAAAGCAAAGGCAAATGAACTAAGCCACAGGAGTGGGAGCCTAACGTACTTAGAACTTTTTTCTTTTTCTTTTCTTTTTTTTTTTTTTTTGGTACCAGGGATTGGACCCAGGTACCACTGAGCCACATTCCCAGCCCCTTTTTAATATTTTATTTAGAGACAGAATCTTGCAGGATTGCTTAGGGCCTCGCTAAGTTTTTGAGGCTGGCTTTGAACTTGCGATCCTTCTCCCTTAGCCTCTTGAGCCACTGTGATTACAGGCATGCAGTGCCCAGCTTAGAACATTATTTTATTGAACTCTGTATACCAGACCCTGGTGAGAACTTTGCATATTGTTTCCTTATTTCCCATAGCAGCCTTGCAAAATAGAAGTTACTGTTCTTTATTGATGAGAGATAAACTCAGGAAGGCTAATAACTTACCCATGGCCATGTACCTGATAAGACCCAGTGTAGATAGAACCCCAGGTCCTTTATTTCTTTTTTTTTTTTTTTTCTTTATGGTGCTGGGGATCCAACCCAGGACCTTGTGTGCGTGCAAAGCAAGCACTCTACCAACTGAGCTACATCCCCAGCCCATATTTCTTATAACTTAACTGCCCAGCAATTTGTATTCTTGTCTTCTCTCACTGGTTCTTTTTTTGTCTTGTTTTGGTTTTTGCCAGTAATCAAAATCTGGACCTTGCACATGCTAGGCAAGTGCTCTATTACTGAGCTTCATTCCCAACCACTCTCCCTTACTGGTTCTTTTGTTGTTGTTGTTGTTACTGAGAATTGAACCTAGAAGTACTTAACCACTGAGCCACATCCCCAGCCCTTGCCTCCCAAGTGACTGGGATTACAGGCGTGTGCCACCATGCCCAGGCCCTGGCTGGTTCTTAAGTGTGAAACTGATCCTAAGTTACCATAAAGATTTTGCAAGAACTCTTCTTCAACATCATGTGACAATTAAAAGCTTAAACATTTTAGTTCTCTCTGGTATTCTTTTTAGGGATTTAAAAGCTGAAATTAAATGACTAAGGAATCCTGCCTGTCTGACACTTGGCATCCTTTTACTGACTTGGGTTTATAATCAGATCAGGATAACAAAGGGTTGGTGTTCACATGAAAACACCATAAAAGGCACAATAGAGAGAAAATGCAAACTTTTGGAATGGTAGAGCCAGATTATGAAGAGCCTGAATCCAGCAGGCTAAGCAGTGTTGATTTTGCTCTAGAAATTAAAACCTTTAATAACTCATTTCTGAAATGAGTAATAACATCAGAGCTCTATAGTGTTTAGGGAGGAACTCTGGTTAACATGATTTGTAGACACTGTTGGGTTTTTTATGCCTTTTTTTTTTTTTTTCTTGGTACTGGGGATTGAACCCAGGGGTGTTTATCATTTCTGGTCCTTTTTTATTTCTTATTTTAAATTCTCACTACATCACACAGGCTGACCTTGAACTTGTGTGCTCAGCCTCCAGAGTTACTGGGATTATAGGCATGTGCCATTGTGCTTGGCTAGGAGACTATCATTTGAAGTACACACTTTTATTTTTTTATTTATTTTTAAAAATTTTTTTTTAGATGTTGATGGACCTTTATTTTATTCATTTATTTATATGTGGTGCTGAGAATCGAACCCACGGCCTCACATGCTAGGCAAGTGCTCTACCACCAAGCCACAACTCCAGCCCCCTGAAGTACACATTTTTAAAGAAGGAATAGTGTAGTGGACAGGGCTTAAATTCAGCCCCAGAATGTCCGTGGTGGCATAATTGTCTCTGAGTCAACCACTTCTGCAGAAGCCAGAAGTGTTCCACATAAGATTAATCCATGCTTGACCTTCTACCACCTATTCTGTTTCATTTATTTGAGCTATTTTAAGTCAAATTTAGTGGCATTAATGTTTAAGTAAGGAGGAGCTGAACAGCAACTCAGCTCTTGACCTATTTTCATTGTAAACACTGTATATACTTATCTGCATATCAAATGGAGGAGAAAGTTGACCCTTGGAGAGAAATTTCCATAGTTAAAGTACAGGAAATTCCAGCCCTTACTTTATCCACCTAATGCTTACTGGTTGTGTGAATTGTACATAGTTACCTGCCTCAGTTCCCTCTCTCTAAAATGATAGCAGTATTGTGACAGTGATCCAGTTTATGCTTTGAATATAACCCCTGCTGCTCTGCCACTGCAGCTTATTTTTAAAAAAGGATGTGTTACTTTCTCTTCCTTTTCCCCTGCTCCTCCCTAATCTCAGGGGAAATAGGATTATTTTTCTTCCCCCATCCCAGGCAGTTATCTGTCCTTGAGCACACACTCACCATAGAAATGAAGAAATCCAGACTTTGGGGATGGTACCAGAAGACCTCAGAAATGACTGTCTCCCAAATTAACAAGTGAATTACACTCCAGACAGAGAACATTGGCATGTAGCCTTTGAGTCACCTCTTTAAAAGCCCCCTGTTCCTGCTGATGGGCAGAATCACAGCTTCTGGGACAGGAGTCCCTTTGTTTCTCCTTTGCTAGCAAAGCAATAAACATTCTTTTTCCTTTTTCTCAAAACCATATCCTCGTTATTGAATTGGCATCAGGGACAATGATTGAGCTTTTGGCAACAGTATCAGTTTAAGGCTGTTCTGAGGTCAGCTGAGATAATATATGTAGTGTTTTGAAAAGTCTGGCAATGTTAAATGTTAAAGACATAGTTGATACCATTGATTTTATAGATATGAATGAATTGAATTTTTATACTTTGATGAAAAAGAAAATATCGGTTATTTAATTTGTAAAATTTAGTGTATTCTCTTTTTTAGAAGTAGTAAGCTGTGGTTGAGTTATATCTCCATTTATTTGCCTTCCTTGCTGAGTCACACTTCTGCCTAATTAATGCCCTTTGTGTTTTATAGTCTCTTCTTGCTGAGTTATCTCAAAAAAGAAATAGTCTTCCTGCTGCCAACTTCTTACTTGAATCTAATCCCCTTTTCTTGACTCTGCCACATCAGGGTTCCCACCTCCTGCCTTGTTGGAGAATAAAGGGATTAGGAAGCCTTGAGGCCATGGGTTCATTTATTCAACTCCAGAATCTACTATTGTAGATTATTAAGCTTATTAGCTTTCTGATGATGTCAGCGTTCCTGGGTGGGAGGTTGGGAGTAGGTTGCCATTCTAATGGCGTTTGGGTTAAATTGCACTGCTGTCTCTGCTCAGTCCTGATTCTCTCTTGGCCAGTAGCTTTTAGGTCTGTCAGCACATGAGGAATGGCCAATTTTGGGATCTCAGCTGGCCAGGCTGTGGCAGTGGTCTGGGATAAGTCATCCCCTATGGAGGCTCTGAAAGATCTGGTGGATAAACTTCAAGTGTTAACTGGTGACAAAGGCCAAGTGTCGGTGGAGAACATGAGCCAGCTGTTGCAGTGTAAGTATGTAGCCTGCTGACTTCAGGGCTTCCAGGAGTTTCCACGGGAGTGCTGCATGTCTGCAGTTCTGTGACATCCAAGTTTTTTGTTTGGGGTAGTACATGAAAGTAGTGGCCAATCACCTTATTGTTTTTCACTTGAGATATGTAGTAGCCTTAGGAGTATAGTTGATTTTTATGTGTTCTTTTTCCTTAGTAGCTGTTCCACTTTTTTTTTTTTTTTTCCACTTTTTACTTTCTGAGCACATGAAAGAATATGAAATTACTGAGTCTGGAGGAGAGCAGGCAGAGCCTCATGCCTGCTTTGCTAGTGATGGTGGTTTAATTGTGCTCACTAGACCGGTAGGGTTTCACTGGCCTGGGCAGGAGGCGGAGCTTCTGTGGGGGCTTGGGAGGGGTTGGGAGGCTGCTTCAGGGTCTCAGGTGATGGCTGACTATCTTCCTTCTTTTCAGCTGCCCACAAGGAATCCAGCTTTGACGTTATCTTGTCAGGTGTAGTCCCAGGAAGTGTGACTCTGCACAGTGCTGAGGTTTTGGCTGAGATGGCCCGGATCCTTAGGCCTGGGGGATGTCTTTTCCTGAAAGAACCAGTAGAGACAGCTGTAGGTAAGGAAATCTTCACTTGAAAAACTAGAGTGGGCGGGTTGATGGGCATGCTTGCTAAGTCTTTCTGAACAAGAGATGCCATTTTGGAGATCAGTATTCCTGTCGCATAGCCTCTCATCAGGGATAAATTATTGATAAAGACTGAGGAAATAGATCAAAGAAACTCCAAACTTTGGCTGACCCAGTTGGTAATAAAACAGAAGGAAACTTAACTACCACCTACAAATGGATGGGTCATTCAGCAGGTGAAAGGTCAAACTTTGGTATGTCTGTAGTGTGGAAAAGAGCACAATAAAAAGGAGTTGACTGATCTGTGTGTCAGTTTGTGTGGCTCAAGAGAAGTGTGCAGAGAGGAAAAGTTAGTCTCAAAAGTCTGTATATTTCTATTAATATTCTTGAAATAGCAAATTATAGCACAGAGAGCACATCTCAGTTTTCCAGGGAGGGAGAAAGTGCATGTGGTTTCTTGTAGGTAAGGAAGGATTTCTTCATATTTTGAGAAATGTTAGCCTGCACGAGATGAGATAAAGGGGTCCACAAACCTCCCTGAACATTTTTCCCCCTAGGAAAATTAAACCCAGGGCCTTACACTTGCTAGGCAAGCATTCCACAACTGAGCCACGTCCCCAGCCCAAATTTAATATATTTTATTATATTTTTTTATTATTATTGTTATTTCAAAATACAAAGTTATTAGAATAACAACTGGAAGTCTGAGAGTGGTGAGGTAGATTTGAGTCACGTGAAATTAATGGCAGTGTCCAAGAAATAAAAACCTCCTTTTTGCTCAGGGGCGTAGCTGTCAGAGACCTTTAATTATGTATCTGATTTTTAGCATTTTCCCCTGGTCTTTCAATCAAAATGTGAGGATTTACTTAATCAAATAAAATAATAGAAATGAAAGGATTTGGAAATGTATAAAAGTATCCATTACTTTTATGGAACTAGCAGACATTCTTTGTTGGATGACTAAATATAGTGTTTATGACAGAACTTTAATTTTTAAATTAAAATGCTGTTACTGCACTCTGTACACCTTGGACTCTGGGGCTGGGCCTGCTGACTTGCATGGGGAGAGCCTCTAGTATTTTTCCTGCTCTGACCTATTAACTGGGGATTTCCTCTTGGCAGATAAAGATAGCAAAGTGAAGACAGCGTCTAAACTGTGTTCAGCTCTCACTCTCTCTGGTCTTGTGGAAGTAAAAGAGGTATGCATTGTGTAGACAACCTTATTTGCTATGAATTTAAACCTTGGGTGGCCACATTGAGCCTGCTTGTTAGAATAATCAGGGGTCAGTATTGCAGGGAATGAAGAAATGAGTTCAGCCTTTCCATGGGTGGAGATATGTGCTGCCTAAAGGAGAAACCGCAGGCAGCAGAGCTCTTTGAAGAGACTCAGCAGGACCCATGGGGACCACTTGTTCTGGTCGCCCAGGAACTATTTGGTGGTGGTAGCAGTGTGGTGAGGAGAGAAGGTGACCTGCTGCTTCGGATCCATCTCTCAGTGGACACAAATCCTAGGCCTGGGTGAACGCTGTCTTCTAGACAGCCTGCCACCACTCTGTCAGGCTGGTAAGAGTTGAGGGAATATCATGTTTGAGACCACTCAGCAGAGATGTTCCTGTGCAGCAGGGGTGTTTATATTTCCACGCTCCTCTCTGATGCCAACATGGTCTTGGGTGTGGGAGAGGTAAATGTTATCCTGTGCTAGCTTATAGCTGATTTCTTATAGGCCTTAGATTGTTTTGCCATACTTGCTTATTTTTCCTTTTAAGATTTTCCATGTTTGATTTTAAAATAATGAATGTTCATAAAGATTCAGTTTATACTGAAAAATATAAAATTTGAAAGTGAAATACCAGTCATTGCTCACACTCCCTCCCTCCTCAGAGGAAGCATTTTGTGCATCTGTTCAGAATTTCTCTTTTGTACTTACTACCATATGCATAAACTTCTTTTTTATGTAAATGATATATGTCAGTGTAGTTTAGTCACTATATTTTTCCTATCTTTAAATATTTTTGACATTTATTCACCTTAGTATGTTTTCCCTTATTTTTGTGAATGATATAACAGTACTCCATGCCACAGATGGACTATGATTTAACCATTCAAAAATTAGTGGACCTAGAGCTGGCACCCTGGCGCGTTTTTTCCTACCTTTACTATCTGCTCTACTTCTCAAGGAATATAGAAAGGATTCCTTTCCTCTTTTCTTCTTTTTTTTTTTAATATTTTTTTTTTTAGTTGTAGGTGGACACAATATCTTTATTTATTTATTTTTATGTGTTTCTGAGGATCGAACCCAGTGCCTCACATGTGTGAGGCAGGCGCTCTACCACTGAGCTACAGCCCCAGCCCTCCCCTTTCCCTTTTAGGATATAAATTTCTACTATCTTCACTGTGAATAGGCTTCTCTGTTATTCAGCAGGACCGTGTCTAATTCATCTTTGTTTTGTTTTTTTTTTTGTTTTTAATTTTTATTTTTTATTGGTTGTTCAAAACATTACAAAGCTCTTGATAATTCATCTTTGTAATCATAATTATTAAACACAAAGACTAGCATAATGCCTTGAACCTAATTTTCATAAGTACTTTAAAACTTTCCAAAGGTAGACTCTCAAAGCAAACATGCCAACAAAACTATAGTTTAGGGTTCTGATCAGTGAACCTGAATGTGTCATGAAAAGTGATGTTAGGCTAGGCATAGTGGGCCATGCCTGTAATCCCCACCACTCAAGAGGCTGAGGCAGGAGGATCACAAGTTCTAGGTAAGCCTCATCAGCTTATTGAGGCCCTAAGCAACTTAGACCAAGTCTCAAAATAAAAAATAAGTTAAAAGGTCTGGGAATGTGGCTCAGTGGTTAAAAGCCTCTGGATTCAGTTCTCAGTACCAAAAAAAAAAAAGATTGATGTTCCCTTCTGCTATTATATACTTAATACACAGGACGAGTGTTTAACCCTGTGTGGATGAACATAGTAAAACGTTTGATAGAAAGTGTGTGGACTAATTCCTTTGATATCTTGAATTCCAGCTGCAGCGGGAGTCCTTGAGCCCTGAGGAGAAGCAGTCTATCCAGGAACATCTGGGCTGCAGCAGTGAGAGCCTGCTCTCTATTCAGATCACAGGCAAAAAGCCAAACTTTGAAGTGGGTTCTTCCAGTCAGCTTAAACTTTCTACTACCAAAAAGTCTCCTTTGGGTAAGTCTGGCCTGGGTACATTCTTCTGTGTGACTGGGGCAGGGAAACATGTTAGAAATTGGGTGAGCGATCTAAATATTTTTAGAAGATTATTCCTTTAATTTTTGTCATTTCCAGAGCACAGAATGCTCAAATATTTCTATTCTGGGTGTATCAGGATACAGACCTGATATAATACATAAATATTGTCTAGCTCAGCCCCTTCTGCACAGAGGACATTGAGGCTTCCTCATTCCGGAGGCTGGAGTCACATAGCTAGTCAGTGAAGTCTTTTTAGGCCCCAGAGATATGGGGTATGCTATTTCTCCTCATGGCAATAGCAATAGAGATATGATACCCAGTTTCTGTTCCCACAGCTTTTTTTGTATGCCTATTAAGTCAGCTTTTCTAACTTTGAGGGTCCTATAATACCTTTTTTTTTTTTTTTGGTGCTGGGGATTGAACCCAGGGGTGCGTCACCGCTGAGCTACAGTCTCAGCCCTTTTTTTATTTTGAAAGAGGCTCTAAGTTGCTGAGTGTTTTGCCAAATTGCTGAGGCTGGCCTTAAATTTGTAATCTTCCTGCCTCAGCTTCCCAAATTGCTGGCATGTGTCACCATATCCAGCCCTGTCATTATTTTCAATGTCTGAGTTTCTGTCCCAGCTATGAGAAATACAAAATTTGATCGGTATTTACTGGCACATCCGTGTAGCACACTTTTGACTGCCTAGTCTAAATCTTAGGAAATCCTTTGGAATCTGACTTTTGGATTCATAGTTCTAATGGGTGGGCACAATTAGACGATGGAAAGTCTGAGCACCTCATTGTAACATCAATCCCTGGGGAGTACGCTTGCCCTAAAAGCCTTTCTGAGATTTTCCCCCACTCAGTCCCAGGCCTTAGCCCTCTCAGCCCTTCCTTGCCTTCTTCTGACCTAGACAGAGAATCAGGAGGTGTGAGGGGTGTCTGCCAACTGTGATAGCTTGCCACCAATAGCTCTAGTGCATATTTTCTTAAATAGCAGTTTAGGTGAGGTTAGGTTTTGCTATTTATGAATTCTGACAGATTTCTCATTTAATTCTCAAAATAGATAGAGGAAACTCGGTTTAGCTCCATGTTATAGGGGTGGGAACCAAGATAAAAAGGAGAAGCAATGTATTTGTATTTGTGACCTCATATAGCAGGCCTAAGTCTAAATCTGTTTTCACAGGTATAAAATTAGGATGACAAAAACCTCACAAGGTTGTGAGCAAAATTGAGTTGATGTATATAAAGTGTTGTTGTAGTGTCTGGAACAAAGGACGTGCTAAACAAATGGCTTCCAAGGTCATGCCTCTTGTATAAGTGGTCAAGCTGGACCCAAACTCTGCTCTTCTCAGAAGAGTCCAGTAGTTCTCTACAGAGTCCATAGAAAGCACTTGAGTGGCCAGGTGCGGTGGTACATGCCTGTAATCCCAGTGACTCAGGAGCCTGAGGCAGGTGGAGCACAAGTTGAAGGCCAGTCTCAGCAACTTAGTGAGGCCCTCAGCTACTCAGTGAGACCCTGTCTCCAAATAAAATACAAAATAGGGCTGGGGATACGGCTCAGTGGTCAAGTGCCCCTGGGTTCAATCCCTGGTCCCCTGCCCCCGTCCTCACCCAAAAAAAGGAAGTGCTTACATCTACGAGTAGTTTGTTGCTGTTTATGGAACTCTTTTTCTTTTACTGGTTGGATTCAGTGAAACCTGCTGTGGACCCTGCCACTGCCAAGCTCTGGACCCTCTCAGCCAATGACATGGAGGACGAGAGCATGGTGAGTTGGCACTATGGTCACTTGGCCTCCTCCTTCCAGGTACCACTTTGGGTGTAAACAATTATAGTTTGGAGTGACCATTCTGGACCTGTAGGTATGAACGTATTCAAAGTCCAGCATTGTGGTTTTGCCTGTCATTGGAATCTTTGATTTCAAGGGCACTCCCTGTTGGTGGCATTTTAAATTATTTTTTACTATCTCTTTTCCCCACAGATTTTCTTATTCTCATTTATGTGATACATCATACACTTATGTGAACATGTGTAAACCAAAAAAAAGAGTTTGTGAGCTAAAATGTTTTTATTGGCCCTTTTGGACAAGTCCCTGTATGTTCACTGTCTTAAAAGCAATACCTTAAGCTGGCTTTGCTGCTGCATGCCTGTAATCCCAGCTACTCAGGAGGCTGAGGCAGGAGGCTGCAAGACCAGCCTCAACAACTTAAGACCATATCTCAAAATCAAAAGGACAAGGGATATAGCTCAGTGGTAGAGCACTCCTGGGTTCAGTCCCCGGTACCAAAAAGAAAAACACCAAAAACAGTCCTTGCAAACATTGATCAGCTCTGTCTATAATAAAGTTCTTTATTTCTGTGCTTCCATGATTAAAGTTAAAGTAATGGTTAGCATGGGTCCTAGTTCACACCTTCATAGAACTTACAGACCCACTGTGTGCTTGTTTACAAAGAATTACACAAATACATGTGTAATCATTTGACTTTGGACTTATGTGGAAAATATTTCACTCCCTTTTTCCCGTGGCTCTTCCTACACTGGACTAAGTGTAACCCTTCTCTCTGCCCTGCCTGCTTCCACCCTTCGTACAAGTGCACGTATTCTCTACGCATTGCTGGCAGTCTTGCAGGAATTTCTCATGTAATTAGTTCCCAATTCCCTTACATCCTGGTGCATTTTTGTGAACAGTTGGCCTCTTGAGTGTGTGGTCTGGTTGAGCATGACGACCAACCCGAGGAGGACAGGGTGAACGGTGCACATTTGCTCTCACAGCCTGTGATTACTTCAACTTTTTATTAGACCATGTCGGTGTCACTAATTGCTTTGAACATTCCAGGATCTCATTGACTCAGATGAGCTACTGGATCCAGAAGATTTGAAAAAACCAGATCCTGCTTCCCTACGGGCTGCTTCTTGTGGGGAAAGAAAAAAGAGGAAGGCTTGTAAGAACTGGTAAGTGCTGGAGTAAGTTGTCACAGTGTCATACTCTTTAAAACATGCTTACTGTGAAATGCGTATTGTATAAGGCATGTATTAAATAGGTGCATTTTAAAGAATAATGAACACCCATGTATTGATCACCCAGTTTAAGGAAGAGAAATATTTACTGTTACCTCAGCTGCATCTTCTTTCCCACAAGAGGTTACTATTCTCCTGAGTTTGTGTTAATCATTTCTACTTTTTAATTAGGGCATAATTAATTGTATAGAACAATGGGTTCCATTGTGGCATATGTGCATATAACACTTTGATCATATTTACCCATCTGGTTTTTGGTTTTGTTGTTGTTGTTTTGTAGTTGTAGATGGATGGCGTGCCTTTGTTTCATTTTTATGTGGTGCTAAGGATCGAACCCAGTACCTCACACATGCTAGGCAAATGCTCTGCCACTGAGCCATAACCCCAGCCCCGCATGTGGGGTTTTTGATAGTTGACCGCCTATGTGTGAAAATCTCCGTGTGATATTGTTGAAAGAACTGAGTAGAAAGCCCACTCTGACTGTAAAGGACAGGTCAGTATTGAGCATGACATGGAGGCTCCCCAGGAAGGTCAGCTGAACAGGGTCTTGGGTCATGGATTATTTGGTGTCAGCCTCTTTAAAAATCTAGAAGAGCCCCTCTGGAAGTGAGGAAGAGTCCTGAGAGAATTGAAGGGAACCGAGGCCACAGTGTGGTGAGCATTGGGCAGGGTTCAGGAGGTGCAGTTAATAATGGGGGTGGGGAGGCTGCTGCAAGCTTGCTGCAGCCCACGCTCTACTTTCGGGAGTGGGTCAAAGCAGAGGTGAGCGTCCTCAGTGGTTCCGGGCCTCAGAGTGTGTGTGTGGCAGGGCGGGAGGGAGTTAAATGTTACCAGCCCATGTTTGAAGTAAGCCAGGGACAGAAACCTGGCTGGCCTCAGAGTCACATAATGCTGTGATGGTAGCAGGGAGCATGGGGATGGCAGCCTTCGGCGTGTCTGTCTTCATGTGACTGTCACAGAACTGACATCCTGACCTCCCACTTCACTGTCCTGAGGAGTCCCTCCTGCTCCTGTCCTTCCTCCTTCTTGTTTTTGTTTTGTGTGTGTGTGTGTGTGTCAGTGGAGTGAATTCTTCTGTAGTACTTTTTGAAATCCTACTTAGAAGGTAAGTTTTGCTTAAGACTTTGTATGTATGAAAATGTCTTTTTCCTACTCTTGGATGATTGGTAATTTGGGTACAGAAATGTGGGCTGAAAATTATTATTTAGTTTTGTTGTTTTCTTTCTTCAGATGATTCTGATAAAATATCCCTGGGTTTTTCATGGTTAAGAGTGGCAGGCAAGGGGGCTGGGTTTGTGGCTCAGTGGCTGAGCGCTTTCCTCGCATGCGTGGGGCACTGTGTTTGAACATCAACGCCACGTAAAAAGATAAATAAATAAAGATATTGTGTCCATTTACAACTAAAAAATATTTTTAAAAAAATGGCGGGCAAGAGCTAGCTGGCTGCTCTGAGCCTGTAGGTGGATTTTGTATATATTGTAGTTGGTACAGTATATTTATTTATTTCTATGTGGTGCTGAGGAAGGAACCCAGTACCGCACACGTGCCAGGCAAGTGCTCTACCACTCAGCCCCAGCCCCTGTAGGTGAATTTTATGAAGGGAAGCCAGGCAGGCCTTTGGGGGGACAGTCCAAACTCTTTATCTTTGAACCTTTCCCCTTTTAACCCTCTCAGGAGGATCTTCTTGGCACCCCCACCCCCACCCACCCCCGCTCTGAAGGCAGTGCCAGATCTGCCAGGGCAGTGCCCTCTTCCTCTCTGCTTTGGTTTCCAGCTGCATCACAGTTGTCTCCTTTCCAGTTTTCTGTCGTTGTGGCTCTAGTCTTTGCTGAAGTTTGGTGGGGTCGGAAGGAGAGTGAAACTGGGGTACCTGCTTCAGTGCATCTTCTGAACCTGCAAGCCTTGGTGTTGGTATTTTACAAGTAAATAGAACGGTGGTGAAACTCTTGGACTGTTGGCTGCAGGCTTTTTGAATTGTCAGTGATGTTTTGCTTTAAGTGTGCAAGTTGCTTGTCACTTAAGAGTGAAGTAGAACTCCAGACTTTTCCCCTCTTGGATCTGCTTTGCACCATGATGGGCAGGCTGAGCAGTGGCGCCCTCTGTAGCAGGTGCTCCCCAGCACAGCCCCACCCACCTCCTGCTTCCCACCACCTCTCTCCCAGCAGCCCCCTGCCTGTGGCTGCTGTCTGCCTGACCTTGCAGGCATTTGAGTCGAAACCCTGGTAATGAGGAAAGTCTTTGAGCACATTTTGGTACTGTTGTGGATTTGGACTTCCTGGGTGGTAGCATATCTCATTCATCAGCAACTGTTTTCCCCTAGCACCTGTGGCCTTGCAGAAGAACTAGAAAAAGAGAAGTTACAGGAACAGAAGAATGCCCAGCCCAAGTCAGCCTGTGGAAACGTAAATATTGGGATCCTTACTCAGCATTTGCAAAACCCCCAGTGGTATCAGGCATCACCCTAAACTAAGCACAGACTGGCTCCACCTCTAAAGGATCACCTGTCAAGTGCTCTAGTACTGGGCCAGCATGGAAAGACGTGTGTGTTAGGTGGTTGTGGGAAGAGGCTGACTCCCTACATGCTCACACATGGGGAGGACTCTGGTCACTTCTTTACTTGGCATCCCTAGTCCTATTTACTTATTTATTTAAATTTGAGATAAGGTCTTACTAAGTTGCTGGGGCTGACCTCTAATTTTTGATCTTTCTCAGCTTCCCAAGTCACTGGGGTTATAGGTGTATACCTCCAGGCCCGGCTTGGCCCCTTTCTTTCTACAAGTCCACTCAGAGTGGGACTTGATGTTGTTCAGCCCTAGGGCTGAGCTTGGCTATGACTTGAACTGCTTAGAACATAGACATGTGGCTGGGCCTGGTGGCGCACACCTGTAATCCCAGCAACTCCGGAGGCTGAGGTAGGAGAATCGTAAATTCAGAGCCAACCTCAGCAACTTAGAGAGTCCCTAAACAATTTAGCAAGATCCTCTCTCAAAATAAAAAATAAAAATGGCTGGGGATGTGGCTCAGTGGTTGAGCACCCCTGTGTTCAATCCTAGTACAAAAAAAAAAAAAACAAAAAACTATATCCATGACCTGTGAAAGGGTACTTAACTTAGCTATTATTTTTCATGCAACTAGAGATCTTAAAAATTACTAGTATTTGGGTCCCAGTCCCTCCTCCTGGCCCGCATCTCTGGGGTGAGCTGGCTCTTGGGTTCCCCTGCGTGATTGCCTGTTCTCTCCTGACAGTGCTACCTGGGCGATGCTTTCCGCTGTGCCAACTGCCCCTACCTTGGGATGCCAGCCTTCAAACCTGGCGAGAAGGTGCTGCTGAGTGATGGCAATCTTCACGATGCCTAGGAGGACCCATGGGACACATCTGCTCCTCCACCACCTCCTGTCCCTCAGATCCCACCACTGTGGCTCCTCCCACCTCCTTGGACTCTCTGGCTCTCCCTTGGAAATCCCTTTTCAGGGAAGGTGCTTGTAGACAGGGAAGCTGGCTGTGGGTGCAGTGGTGTGTAGTGCTGCTGTTTGTGTGCAAAGACCCAGGCTTGGTTGCCTGGCTTCCTGCAGGGGGGGGCCTCTTTCCTCATCTAGTGTTAGGAGAAGGGAGCATGCCCAGAAGAGGCCCCCCTCCTGGTGTTACAGAAGCACTGAGCAGACACTCTCGAGCCCACACATCCTTGAGTGTCTGTGCTCTGGGACGAGCTCCAGGCCCTGCCCGTCCTAAGCTCAGTTACCCTGCCACGTACCTGTCTTCCCAAGTTGGTGGTTAACTTGATATGCAGCTTTTAGTGACGAGTCAACTGTCTCATGTCTCAACACCAAAGGAGTCACTCACAGGTTACTGTGATCCCATCCCATGTCTCTCTACCCCTTCCCGCCCCCTCACTTTAGTGTTGCATCTGTGTCCCGTGTCATTTCTGTTCCTCTATAGGTATTAAACTTGCATACTTCTGTGTATCCATTGTAAAGAGAGGCTCTGTACGTGTGTGTGATATCTGTCACAGACATCCAGTCAGTAGGGACCATGAAACTGTCTTTCTGGAGGAACTTAGTGTCTCCCCACAAATAGGGCCAGTGCTGTACTATAGTATAGCCTCTCTCCTCTACTGTGGAAGAGTCCAGGTTAGTAAGAATTTGGAGAGAAGTAGGAGAGCACTCTAAACCAACTGAAGTCTCTGAGCAAGAGACCCCTTTATTCTCCTCATGACCCACCCACAGAGATCTGGGAATCCATCTTGCCAAATATTTGAAGAGATTGTGTGGATTTCAAAAGTGTTGATTCTCTCAGTTTGCTTTTGCTTACCCTGGTCCACACTGCTGGAGTTATGGCTGTGACTAAATTCTAGCTGGATTCCAAATCCTTTGTGGGAGGCAGAGTTTTGGAGACAACCATTGGCCCCTGCCCTGTGTGACCTTGAGTTTGAGCAAGACCTGTGAATGCACTAGAATCTCCCTTCTGGGATTAGGTGAGATTCTGTGGCAAAAGTAAAAGGATTTTGCAGAGATACTTAAAATCCTGATGGATTTAATGAAAAGGAAGATTATCCTGAATGAGCCTGCCCACAGTTGATCCTTTAAAAGAACTTAGAGAAGGAAGAGCTTGCCTTACCCGCCTTGTAGGGATCAGCACGACAGTGTGAGAGGCCCGTGGGGCAAGAAACTCCTAGTGCAGACAAGTCCCGAGCACACAGTCCTCGGGAAAATGGGGACCTCGGACCTTTGGAAGAACTGGAGTTCCAGGTGAGAGCACAGCCTGCGATGCCCTGATAGCAGCCTTCTGTGCCTGGACCTCAGACAGAGACTGGGAACAGGGCTGGGAGGTAGCCCAGTGGCAGAGCACCTGCCTGCAATGCGCGAGGCCCTGGTTCCCTCCCTAGCCCTGCAAAGTAAAAAGGATGCTTGTTTGATGCTGGAGAAGTTGAATGAGAAGAAGATAATAAACAGGTGTGTTAAGCAGCTATGTGTGGTGATTTATTTACACAGCATCAAGAAACTAACATTGATGTGTTGATCAAGCTACAGAGCCATCATTGTCGCTTCTCCTGCAGTTGCCAAGACATCTCAACCTCCAGGTTGAGGACAAGATCCTAAGCCAAAGAGCTTCTTAGGATGGGTTGAGCAAATCTGTCAGGGAGACCGGTGTCCACGGGGCCCAGCAGGGAGCCAGCTCAGCCGGGACCAAGAGTGACCAGAGAGGCCTTGTCTTTGAACAGTGCACATCTGGGCCTCGAAGCCTGGCTGCAGCTCTGCCCTGTGAGGGGACAGAGAAGGGGACTCTGACTTTGGAAGACCACAATTTTGAGGGCAGGTTTTGACCTTTTTCAAGCTCACAATATTGAAGGCAAAAAGTGGTCTCAGATGATCACCAAATTAATCCATTTGCATTTGAGGAAACAGACCAGAAGGGTGACCTGCTGCCACCAATCACCTGATGACCCTTTAAAGTCTTTGGCTCAGAATCTGCTGGTGTGCATTTAGAATTCTGTTTGTCCCCCTTCTGAAATATTCAAAAGCAGCAGGTGGGATGGGCAGTGAGGGTGAGTGAGCTGTGTCTTCCTTAGGGTGAGGGGCAGCCAAGGGTCCGAAGGGCTTCGAAGTGTGGAGGAAGAAAAGGGGAAGAGGCTGTAGACCTGCTCCAGTGAGGCGCCCTTGGGTTGCAGGATTAAGCCTGGTTGTAGGTGGCGTCCAGCAGGGCAGAGGGGAGAATCCCCGCTTCTGGAAGCACCTTGGCTGTTGGGCTGGAGGAGAGGGGGAGTTCCGGGGGACAGTGGGACAGCCTTACAGCTGCCCACCTCTGTTGGGAAGGGGGAGGGGTGAGGTTGTGGCCAGGTGGGAACACACTGCTGGTTGGGATCACTTGGGCATTCATTGATGGCTGCATATTAGAACCACCTGAGTAGTTTTCAAACCCACCTGTGCCTGGGTTTCCCTTCCAAAGACCAATCACATCAGATTCTGGGAGCAGGGCCAACAGGCAGCAGTGTTTTTGCAAAGCTTTCCCAGGGATTCTAAAGTGCCTCCAGGGGGCTGGGGTTGTGGTTCAGCGGTAGAGCGCTCGCCTAGCACATGCAAGGCCCTGGGTTTGATCCTCAGCACCACATGTAAATAAATAAAATAAAGGTATTGTGTCCAACTACAACTAAAAAATAAAGTGCATCCAGGGCTGAGAACCGCCACACTAGAAAAATTCATTCACACATGCACCAGAAGATAAGCTAAAAATATCCAAAGCAGCAATATTTGTAAGAAGAACCTGGACAACCCAAGCAGATATTTTTTTAATATTTATTTTTTAATTGTACACAATACCTTTATTTATTCATTTTTATGTGGTGCTGAGGATCAAACCCAGGGCCTGGCATGTGCTAGGCGAGTGCTCTACCACTGAGTCACAACCCCAGCCCCCCCCAAGTGGATATTAACAAGAAAATGGCTGAGTTTTGTGGCCTCATGGGACACTCAAGCGGTGGTGGGCTCCAGCTGTGCACACCTGTGTGCAAGCCCCAGAACATGGAGCAGCAAGAGCAGGGCACAGAAATATGTGTGGACTGCATTATCATGTATATGAAGTTGAGAAGGTCAAAACATTGAAGGCGCAGCAGTGGTCATCAAGGACACAGGCGTACTCAAAACACACACAGGTACAAAATGGAAGCTCAAGGAGATGGGCAAACACAAGGTTCAGGACTACAGTTGGTTCTGGAGGGAGATGGGAGCGGGAAATGGGCCTTCCGAGTAGCAGGAAGGTCTTCATTTTGTTTGGGGCTGGAGAGGGAACCCAGGGCTTCACACATGCTAAGCACTTGCCCTGCCCCTGAGCTGCACCCCAGCCCTTGACGCTTCTGTTCAGCTGGGTGGTAGACCATGTTAGTTATTGGCTTGTATGTCTTACACACGGATTATGGGTTCTGTTTGCTTATTTGTTTTTTGTGGTACTGGGGATTGAACCCAACATTGCTCTGCCACTGAGCTACATCCCCAGCCCTTTTTAATTTTTATATTGAGACAGGGTCTCACTGAGTCACTGAGGCTGAATTTGAACATGTGATCCTCCTGCCTAGGCCTCCCAAGGAGCTAGAATTGCAGGCATGTGCTACCACGCTGGCCTTACACATACATTATGTGTTATGCTCGAATTCGGGACCCCCAAAAGACCACCAGAGACCAAGATCAATGTAAACAGCAAAGAGGTGTTTATTTTGAGCTAGCTCGGTCCTCCCGCGTGCACACAGCAACTGGTGACGCTGAGAGGCCCCGAGCCCAGGGTTTGCAGCAGTTTTATACATTCTTTGGAGAAGGCAGGGATCCCCACATACATCATAGCATCTCTTAGCAAATCATCACACACTGCGGGAAAATCAAATAACAACTCTAAAAAATGATTACCACATTTACTGGCGGGAACAAGTTGGGTAGGGGTGGTTACTACAAGAGGGGGATTCATTTGAACTGATTGGTTTAAGCCAAGAGGGGTGTTCGTGCTGAACTACATGGTTTCCCAACACCATAAACTACTGGGAGGGTCATCTGGCATCCCAGGTATTTCCCTGTCTCATGCTGATTGGTGGCTGCTAGGGGATTGCTATGGGTCACCTAGCCTGACTGAGTCAGGGACACCTGGTGCAGCAGATCTTTCCTGTTATTTGTAGATAAACAACTTAGCAGGGTGGGAATGTGCCTAGGAGTGCTCTGTGGGTCTTTCCAAGGACAAAGGTCATGTCCCTTCCTTGGACAGGCTTTGCTCTGAGGTAGAGGCTGGTTTTTCATTGTATGTTATATTTATAGAAAACTTAATTTAAAAAAAATAGGAAAACATAAAACTCAGTTTTAAGGAAAATGTCCATGAGCTAAAACAAAGTCCCGTGCCTCCCAACATGAACCTACAGGGACTATTTGGTGCAGTTATAATCCCACTGAGTATTTAAAAAGTGGAGCCAGCACAGAATCCATGTAAAGATACCACATGATCATGGTAATAATGACAACAGTCCCCAAGGGAGGGGCTGGAGTGTCACTCAGCCTTAGATAGTAGAGTACTTGCTGAGCATGTGCCAGGCCTGGGTTCCATCCCCAGCACCGCCAAACCAAAATAAATAAATAAATAAAAGGAAAACCAAGAGAGAATGTCACCACACAAAAGCAAATGAACACTATGACCAAAAAAAAAAAAAAAAAAAACTTTAAAAGAAATATATATACATTTTTTGGTACCAGAGATTGAACCCAGGGGTGCTTAACCACTGAGCCCCCTTTTTTTTTTAATTCTTTTTTAGTTGTAGATGGACACAATACCTTTATTTGGTGCTTAGGATTGAACCCAGTTCCTTACACGTGCTAGGCAAGCACTCTACCACTGAGCCACAACCCCAGCCCATCCCCAACCCATTTTATATTTTATTTAGAGACAGGATCTCACAGAGTTGCTCAGGCCTCCCTAAATTGCTGAGGCTGGCTCTGAACTCGAGATCCTCCTGCTTCAGCCTCCCGGGCTTCTGGGATTTCAGGCGTGCATCACCACACCCAGCAAGACCAAGTTTTGTAGACATTACACAAAGACATAAAACATGGTGGAGAGACACAAGAGCTCAAGGAAATGGCAAGACAGAAGGATGTGTGATGAGGATGAACCAGCAGATCTGAGTCAAGAAGTGAAAAAACATGAGTCCCAAACATGAGGCCAATGTTGGAAACATCGCCAGGGAAGAACGGGCAGTGCTGAGAAGAGACAGGAAGACAGGAAGAGAAAATACACCTAAATTACACGTAGGAGCGCACCCCATGATACCCCATCAGTACACAGGATTTTTTATGTGTCAATTAAAAAATAAATATAAAAAAGATTTGGAAATCATGAAAAATAAGAACTGAAGAAATAGAAAAAAAAAAGAAAATTAGCCAAAATGAAACGTAAATAAAGAGGGAAAATGATCAGTTGAGAAAATGACTAGACACTGAAGACAAAAAATAATAATAATAATAATGTATCAGAGTAATTATTTAAAGACCATCTGAGAACATTTTTCAGAAATAGGAGTTGCTGTATAGCTTGCAGGAAAAAGTGGCACAGGGTGTTTGTCCCCTGCTGAACATAACAGTTTTATTCCTGGGCTGGGGATGTGGTTCAAGCGATAGCTTCTCGCCTGGCATGCGTGTGGCCCGGGTTCGATCCTCAGCACCACATTCAAACAAAGATGTTGTGTCTGCCAAAAAATAAATATAAAAATATTAAAAAACTCTCTCTCTCTCTCTCTCTCTCTTAAAAAAAAAAAAAAGTTTTATTCCATGTCATTTATAGTGGCTGAGACCTGTGTGACCAAGGTCTGTGTGTGTCCCAAGAGTCTTCATTAATTCTCAAATCCCCTCCTCACTCAGAGGGTGGGACACTATCAATAAATGAGTGGAACAAAAATTTTTTATGAGTCTATAATTTTCTGGTTTGTACCTGTTGTCTTAACCTCTTTGTCCCCAAAGACTTTGTTTGCATCCTCGGCTGTTTGGTCACAGTGGCCAAGGAAGACGGGCTGCAGTGGGATGGGGCACAGCCTCTCCTGGAGTCCTGCTGCCTCCAGGGGCAGAAGCCCCTCTCAGCCCTTAGTGACCTCAGGTACAGCCTTCCGTGCTCACAGTGCCCAATGCCCTGGCCACCCACCACCTGGCACCAGCCTTGACCTCTGCAGGACTGTGATGGCCTGAAACCTCACTGGGCTTCTGCTGGGCTCCTGAGACCCAGAAGTCCCTCTTCTCTTCTTCCTTCCCCTCCTGCCTACCCCCTCCTCTTTTTTCCCTCTAGGATTCCTTAAACTTCTTTTTTCTTTTAAATGATGAAAAGTTTCAATGCCAGAGAAATGCAGATACAAATGACACTGGATTTGCTGTTTGGATCCAGATCTCTCTTTAGACACAAGTGTGTAGCTGGGGCTCCTCCATCCCCGGCCTTCCGTTGTCTGCTCCCCCAGAAGAGCTCTGACTGCAGAAGCCAACGGGTGTCACATCCAAGCCTCTTTTACACCTCTACCTGTAAGAGCTTCTATTGAATGTGTCCTTTTTTAAAGTTGAAATTCACATAAAACTAACCATTTAAAAAGAACAATTCAGTGGCATTCAGCACATTCACAATGTTGTGCAAACAATACTTCCCCATGTTTTCATCTCTCCAAGAGTAAACCCCATGCCCACTACACAGATGTGACCACCTCGCGGCTTCTCAGGGCCCAGGCCCCTTTGTTTGGCTGAGTGTTACATCCTGGTACCACCGCTGTGGCTTTGGAGGAGGGTGTGGCGGGGGGACTGCAGGGTTCCCAAGGTGGTGGTCCCCTAAGTGTAACGTGAGAGGCAGAAGAGCAGCCGACTAGGCACTGATTCCCTTTGATGGCACATCTTTAAACAGGCCATGAAGGTCCAAGTTCATTGTCCCAGGCAGGGAGGCCAATGTGGGAAGGTGCCTGAGCCAGTCAGAGCAGGGTAAGGACTGGAAACAGGGCCCTGACCCCTTGTGTTAAAATGAGTCTGTGGGACGTTGATCTATGAGGGAATTGGGTGTCAATACAAGGCCAACATGGGAAGAAGAATTGATTACGTACATTTTCCAAGAGAAGAGGGCATGCGTCACCACGCAGGGCCACACGGGGACACACTGAGTCTGGCCAGGAGGCCACAGGAGCCAGAGGAAGGCCTGGGTCGCTGTCTGTGTGGTGTCTCCAGGGGAAAGGCAAGGCAGGGCGGGAAGGAGCTTAGGACTGGGGGCTTGAGTGGTTCCAGAGGGCCCTGGGCCATGGGCTATCCCTAGCCTGGGGGACTTAGAGATAAGAAACTTTGATAAAGGAGATGTTGGGGGTCTGGAGTCAGGATTAGTTGGAGGGTTTATGATTTTTTTTTTTTTTTCTTTGAGGCATACCCTTGCTATGTTGGCCAGACTAGCCTTGAACCTCTGGGCTCAAGTGATCATCCTGCTTCAGCCCCCGCAGTAGCTGGAACTGCACCCGGCTATAATTTTGGACACCCATGAAAGCTGTCAGTATAAACCACCTTAGCCATTCATGTGACCTTGGATGAACTAATGCCAACTAGGCAAATGATTCTAAGAAAACACACCCCTGCCCAGGGCTCTGGGCTCTGCTCTAGGCTCTTCTGAAGTCAGTGGCCCAATAAGACCCAGGAACCTTATCCCCCTCTTCCTCTCTGTCCAGCTAACCCCAGGCGGTGCATTTGGTGGTTTCCTTTCTTCTGCTCCCTCGGGAGAAAAGCCGGCCAACTACTGACCTCTGGCACCCAGGCCTCGTGCTGCTGCAATCAGAAGTCCCCCTGGGGACAGCCCTGAGGCAGGAGCCTGGACCTCACACAGATGCAACCTCCCAACTTTATTGTGGGGCTGGAGCGCCCTCTGTGGGGAGCCTAGGGAACAACGCATTTTAGTTTCCACCGCTTACTGAGTGGGACCGTTCAAACCAAGTAGTTAGGGCTCTGGGAGAAATTTCTCTTTCCCCACTAGTGCCCTTCGCAGAATTCACCCAGGTGCTGTTGATGAAAATGTATAAATCAAACGTCCACTGTGCACAGAGTACCCCTCCCACTTACAAACAAGTCGCGTACTGACCCAAATACCTGCTGCAATGAGCTTATTGGGTGAACCCAATTCGCAAGCTGCTAAGGTGATGAGCAGCATGTGGCCAAGATCAGACAGATCAAACAAGGGGGCTGGAAGAGTGGGAGGGGCAGAGGCAACCAAGGAGACCAGGGAGGGCTTCCTGGAGAAGGTGGCATCTGCACTGAGCTCTGAAGGGGAGCTGGATTTCAGAAGGAGAGGGACTGTGCCTTCCCCACTGTTCCTCAGTCTCTGCCTGTCCCTCCCTTCTGCTCACCAACCACGGGAGTCACCAAGTCCCAGTTCCTCAAAATGCCTCAGAGGAACAAGGTAGCGTCTTTCCCCACCCACCTTATGCCCTAGACTGCTACTGAGCACTTGGGATTGGAACCCTGCACTTTGCTGCCTGTCCTGGCTCCACCTCTTCCCTGCCCAGTGACCTTGAAGCAACGCCTTGCTCACTCACTTTCAAGGGTCCCCTCTCCCACAGCCTCCAGCAGCTCTCTGAGTTCACCTTGGGGGTTTGAGAATCTTGATTCTTTTGAGAAAAGTTTGCAATGCTGAGATCCTGGCTCTGGCTTGCAGGGGGTCCAGGCCTTAGCCTTGCCCTCCATGCTGATTTAGGGGATCCTCCTTGCCTTCCCTCTTTTTTAGATTATTCCCCCATTCCGTGGCCATAAGGGGGCAGCAGGGAGCAAGCAAACACACACACACACACACACCCCCCAAAACAAACAAACAAACAAACAAACAAACAAACAACAACAAAAAAAACCAACCAACCAAACAAACAAACAAAAACCTCCTGATAGCAGCTGGGCCAAACATCGCCTGTCCTAGGGAGAGGAATATGCAACGCTTCTGTCCCCTCACGAGGTCCCAGACAGAGAAGCTGGCTGGGTGAGTGGTAGAACTGGAATGCAGAGACCCTAACTCTTTTCCTTCCTTCCCACGGTGTCCCAGTCTTGAGCTGGGCCTGGGCAGAGGGGCCTGGGGGTGGGGTGACCAGAGGCTCCTGTGCCCATCTCATCCTTAAGAATACACGTGGGTTCCCAGAGTGGCTCCTGCTCCTGCTGTAATGCAGGAGTTGAGACTGACAGGCACACAGGGGCATCACTGGGAGAGCAACCCTGCACCAGGGGCGGCGCCACAGCAGCCCCTGGGAGCTGGAGGGGATCCAGAGGGCGTGAGGTTGGGGCAGCGGCTCTGCTCGGACTGGGCTGCGCTGAGTGGGGCGGGGGTGGGGTCCGCTGGAGTCGGGAGGAACTGTGGGTCCCTGGGCCAGCCTGCCTGGGGACTGGAGGGGGGTGGTGGTGAAGTGGAGCAGGAGGGGCTGGGGCTGCAGTTTGAGCGGGGAGGGCAGGCAGGGCGCCGGCCGTGCGGGTCTCCCAGGGCTCGCGGGTGCAGTGGGCGCCGGGGGCTGAGCGGTAAGGGCGACGGGGCCAGAGCTGCCGGAACTGGCCTCCCTGTCCCCTCGCGCCAGGGAGCTCCCGGCACTTGCAGGAGAATCCCATGTGGAAGGAGAAGCCCCAGCTCAGCGCCGCGTGTGGCCAGACAGCGGCTGGCTAGAGGGGGCGACTGGGAGACTCGGGGGCACAGAAGATGGGAAAGAATCCCCCCGAGCCTGCCCAGGACCCCCACCTGCCGGCACATACAGCGGACAAGAGGGACAGCCAGGGGCTGGGGCTGTCCTCCCGGCCACCCGCGCCCTGCTCCGCCCACACCTGCCGCCCCGCCCTCCCAGGTCCTCCCCTCGCCTCTGCTTGGTCTGCGGCGGCCACGCCCCCGTCGGCCTCCGTTTCCCTTTGTGACCTGGGCAGGCCGGGGCCCAGGGTCCTCTGAGGACCCTCGCTCAGTGAAGGCAGGAGTGGAAGTGTGGGCTGTGCGGTGGGGACAGAAGACACTGACCCAGGCTGGGGAGGAGACTTTATTCAGGGCTTTCATGCCCGCGGCTTCAGTCCAGCAAAGGAGCCAGGGTCCCCTGACTCCTCCCCTTTGTCCTTGTGAGGCCTCCCGGGCCCGGGGCTCCGGGTTGGGGTGGTGAATTCCCACACTGGAAGTCTCCAAAAGGTCCGGAGGAAATCAGGGCTTCTGGGTGATGGGGCCAGGTGACTTCACAAGTCTCTGCAAGAGTCTAACTGCCTTCTTCACGTGCCTGTCCTTGGGGTCCGAACAGATGGACTTGCCCTGGGTGGTGACAAGCCTGCAGGGAGGGGAAGCCACAGGCTCAGTGGTCTCCACACTCTCAGGACCCCACCTCGGTCACAGCCCTCCCGGGGAGCCAGGGCTGCAGGACCTGGCGCCCACCCCTCAGACCACCTGTGCTCAGACCCCCTAGAGCCTGGGAAGCAGAGGAAGGGCCTGGGGCTCAGCTGTCCCCACCAGCTCAGGGTCAGGACAGGGAAGGACTGCATGGCCACTGACTGGCCCCTCAGACAGGCTGTGCCGCTGCCCCTGGGGAAGGCTGCTGGTCGAGGGGAGGAAGGGCCGCCCTCTCCTCCTTGCTCCCTGGCCATCCCAGGAGCGCCAGCAGCCCGCCACCTGCTCCCATGCACAGTCCCAGGAGCAGCAGTGGGCAGAGGGGACTTACACAATGGCATCCTTGGGACACTCGGCTGAGGTTCTGTACCAGGTCACCAGCTTTCTGATGGGAATGGCCCCCGTGAAGAACTCCATGCAGCACTCCCGGCCCACGTTGGTGGCTCGAGCTAGGGAGACAGCAGGAGCCAGGGTGACCCCAGGGTCTGGCAGGGGGTCCGCACATGGTGACTGCATACGTGTCCCCGTGCCTCTGTCTGGGTTGGGTCCATGTTCGTGGGTCCGGGGGCACCTTGTCCCTAGTGTGTGTGCACCTGTGAGGCCTCGTGTGCCGTGGGGGGTCTGGTATATGTGTGTATCTCTTTATCTGTGTGTATCTCTGTGTGCACCTGTGTGTGTCTCTACCTAGCTACCTTTATTTCAGCTTTCTCAAGTGAATATTTTATAGTTTACAAGATATCATTATTATAAAAATATTTTACATCTTCTCGTGTTCTTGGAAACAATTCTGCTGTCTCTATGCTGTTTCCCTCATTGTACATGAAACCCACCAATAAAGCAGACAGCTTAGAGGATGATCCTCTCTGCACTGTAACGCACAGCCCGGCCCGGTCCTCCTGGCCACTGCAGCTGAGATGCCTGCCCCTTCCCAGGCCACCTGTGCCCTGCTCTCACCTGCACGGATGCTCTGCAGAGAAGCCCCGAGGAGGAGGGCGGCCAGCAGCAGGGTCTTCAGGGGCGACATGGTGCCAGGAGCCCAGGAGAAGGTCTGGTGCCTGTCTCAGGGGAGATTGGGTGAGAGCCAAGCATGCAAGTGACCTATTTAACCTCTTTGGGGGTCTTGCCCCGCCTCCTGCCGCCTGCCTCCACACCCTTCCTAGACCAGGGTAATTCAAAGAATTGGAGATGATTCAGTAGAAGTCCAGTCTTGGAATGTTTGTGGCTTTCCAGAGAATGGACATTCAAATGGGGACAGAGGTGGGGTACATGTGTCCGGGGGCTAGAGCAGTGACACACTTCTCCTTTCAAAGAGGACATTTCTTGGTTCCTCTATCAGCAGAGCCAAGAGGCTGGGCTTGCTCCTGCCCCGTCTGCACGGGTGGTGTTAGATGGGCTCTCTAGAGGAACAGCCACAGGATCCATCGACATAGAAATACATCTGTATGTATATACGCACACACACTCAGAAGAGAATAAAAAGAGCTTACATGGGCAGCAGCTGGACAGTCCACAATGGCCGCCCACAGGCTGGAGAGGTGGAGGGAGCAGCAGCTGCTCAGTCGAAGGAGCTGGAGCCTCAGAACCAGGGGGACCAAGGATGCAGCCGGAGTCCAGGACCGAAGGCCTGGAAACTCCCTAGGGGGGTCACTGGTCAGAGTCTGCTTTGGAAGGTGAGCGAGCTGGAGACTGCAGTCCTCAGGTGACCGCAGCAGCCACCAAGCACCTGCTCAAGAAGAACGGAGCTTGCGTCTGCGCCTGCTTCCTAGTTCTTCTAACATTTTGTTCCTTCAAGGTCCCTACCTGTTGGTCGGTGCTGCCCACACTTAGGGAGGGTCTGTCCCTCAGTTTGCTGTCCCACATGCCAATCATTCCTAGAAACACACTCACCAACACGTCTAGAAGCCTCCTAAACTTAGGCCTCTCTCTCTCTCTCTCTCTCTCTCTCTTTGGTACCAGGCATTGAACCCAGAGGCATTTGACCACTGAACTACATCCCGAGCCCTTTTTTATATTTTATTTAGAGATGGGGTCTTGCTAGTTTGCTTAAGGCCTCACTAAGTTGCTGAGGTTGACTTCAAACTCATGATCCTCCTGCCTCAGCCTCCCAAACCACTGGTCTTAGTTATCTCTTCATCCAATCAAGTTGACAAAGATCAACCATCCCAAGTCCAACCCTTGTCAACTTGACACCCAAACATCTTTACATCACATCTAATCTCCAAATAAACACAACAGCAAGGCCATAATTCCACCCAAAATGACATAACTGTTCTTCATACAACTAAAAATACATTAGTTCCTTCCCCAGAACAGGAGGGGAAAATTTTTTTTCTTGACTAATGTATGCTTTTCTGATACCCCACAACTTTAATACTCTAATGTAGATGTACTATCATTTTGAGTACTGAAGTTAAATCAACCAATATTACATTACATGATGAAGGAATAAAAGGGGACGGTCACATGTCTACTGAATGCCTGCGTACACGTGCACAAACATTCTTAACAGAGAAGGAAAGAAATACGCATGACCATTACGGCCCTTGCTTCTGTGATGGGTGGCATGGCCGTAGTTGGTATTTATCACTATCTTCTACCACCCACTCTGTATTTCCTGGGCCTTCGGCAAGCACCTCAGCAGGTCTGGCTTCTTTACCTGGAGGTGTGACCCACGCCTTCGTTCCTGGAGGTCTCCTGCCAGTCATCCTGCCTGCAGAGGGTGGCTGTGGTTTCCCACTGACCTTGGTAAAGGACATGGTAATAGCAGGGGACGCCCCGGGGTCTCCTGTGCTCCAGGAGCGCCCCTCCTGGCCTCCGCTGTGGTAGTAGTCCATCTCCCCTTGGTCATCTGGATCAGTCCCCTGCACCCCCGCAGCACCACAACTCCTTTCTTAGCCTGTTGACTCTGGGGCACGAGGAGCCCAAAGTGGCCGGGGAGTCTCGACTCTCATTTTAATGAAGTCCTGTGGTGCCTCCTGGGAGAAGCATGCCTCCTCCTGGAACTGAGGCTTCTAGGCCAGCAGAGCATACTGTTGCGGGGATAGTAAGCAGATGCTACGGGTCCCTAGGGATAGAGGGGAGTGGTCCCATTCCCATCGCCACCCCTTGATTTCTGGACCCATGATCCTAGCCACGGGAGAGACGGGACCCTGTAGCAGACGCTGATGCAGAGTATACACAGCCTTCGGGAGAACCTGGCTCCAGCCCTGCAGGACACTCCACCTGGCTGGCACTGTAACTTCATCTTCAAAGGCCAGTCCAGGGGGCTGGAGTTGGGGCTCAGTGATAGAGCGATTGCCTAGCTATGTGTGAGGCACTGCGTTCGATTCTCAGCACTGCGTACAAATAAATAAAATAAACGTCCATCAACAACTAAAAAAAAAAAGATTAAAAAAGAAGGCCATTCTATCAAATCAGCTGCTTTTTATAGCCCAAATCTAATGGGGTCTCTGGGTCTGCAAGCTGCCTTGTTTGCGTACAGTGAATGGATCTTACAGTAGTGTCATCTTCTGCCTTCAGGCAGATGGGGCAGGGGTAATATGTGGGTTTCCCTTGCACCAGAACAGGTGGGGCTCGAGTATTCAGCCTTGAGTCGGGTGGAGTGTTCAGACTTGATGCAAACAGGTGATAAAAGACCAGACTGGGGGGGGGGGGTTGAGTGCGTGGGTTATCCTGCACCTAACATTCATTCAGCCTGGCCTGCTGACAACTTAGTTCAGTCTGCCCTGCACCTAACAATGGGGACATGGGAAGACCAGTGAATCTCCTGAGCAGGAGCCATTGCCTCACTTCTTGGGCTGAGAAGTGAGTTCCTTGGTCAGGAGCAACGCTGGGTGGGATACCAGGACAGTGGATGAGGCGTTCTGGAAGTCCCTGGATGGTGGCTTGGGCGGAAGCACTATGTGCAGGGAAGGCAAATTCATACCCAGAATGAGCATCTGTCCCAGTAAGGACAGACCACTGCCCCTTCTATGATGGAAGTGGTCCAACACAGTCAACCTACTACCGGGTTGCTGGCTGACCTCCCCAGGGAATGATGCCACATCAGGGACTGAGGGTCAGCCTCTGCTGCAGGCAAGCTGGGCACTCAGCAGGGGCTGTAGCCAGGTCAGCCTTGGTGAGCGGAAGCCCACGCTGCTGAGCCCAGGCATAACCACCATCCCTGCCACGGTGACCCCTTTGTTCATGAGCCCATTGGGCCATGTCAGGGGTGGCCGGGGAAGAGGTTGACTGCTATCCACAGACCCGCCATCTTAACCACTTGATTATTAAAATCCTTCTCTGCTGAGGCCACCTTATGGTGAGTATTCACATGGGACACAAATATCTTCACATCCTTTGTCCGTTCATAAAGTTCTAAGCACATACCTCTTCCCCAAATGTCATCCATTTTCCAATCATGAACTTTCCAGGTCCCTGACCAGTATCCAAACTGCAGCCCGTGAATCAGTACACAGTTGACATCTGATCCTTTTTCCTTCCAAGCAAAATGTACAACCAGGTTCACTGTGCAAAACTGCCCATTGTGAAGATTTCCCTCCACGACTGTCCTACAGGGTCGTCCCAGAAAGGGACAGTAGTGCTGCAGCTGTCCACTTCCAGGGGTGCCTGTCTGTGAACCAGACCTAGCCTTCTCTTCCTTTGTCAACTGATCATAAGGGACACCCCAGGAGGTCATAGGTGCATGCTGGGGGACAGAGGCATTGTAGCAGGAGTAGGAGCCATGGGCACTGGGCCACGTGGTGCAGCCTGTTCATGCCTTTGGGACCCACCGGGGCCTGATCATGTATGTACCTGTATATACATGGTTTGGATATGAGGTGTCATCCTAAAGCTCGTGTGTGAGCAAGGCAAGAACATTCAGAGGTGAGATGATTGGGTTTTGAGCCTTAGCCCCATCAGTGACTCAGTCCCCTGATGGGATAACTGAGTGGTGACTGGAGGAGGTGGGCGGTGGCTGGAGGAGGTGGCATTGGGGGTGGCTCTGGGGTATCTATTTTGGATCTGGAGAGTGGAGTCTCTCTTTCTGCTCTCTGATCATCACATGAGCTGCTTCCCCCCCCCCCCACACACACACTCTTCAGCCTTGGTGTCCTGTCTCACCCTAAGCCCCGGGGGATGGAGCCGGCTGCCTATGGACTGAAACCTCTGAAACTGTGAGCCCCTAAATGAACCTTTCCTCCTCTAAAATTGTTCTTGTCACAGGTGTAAAAAAGCTAAGACCGTACCCCTTCCACTGGGTGATGGACTGCTGCCCTGCGCGTCCAACTCCATGGCTTGGTGGGTCCAATAACACCTGGTTCATGATGGGCAGCTCAGGTCCCATAGTAACCTGGTGGCCCATGGTCAAGTGCTCAGTTTCCTCTAAGGCCCAGTCTCAGGTCAAGGGCTATTTCTCAAAGGGAGAGTAGTTGTCTGCAGATGATGGCAGGACCTTGCTCCCAGATCCCAATGGTCTCCTCTGTGATTCACCTACGGGGGCTTGCAAAAGGCTCCAGACAGCGTCCCTGTCTGCCACGACACCTCCAGCACAATTGGGTCTGCAGGTTATAGGGCCCAAGGGGCAGAGCAGTCTCCATGGCAGTCTGGGCCTGTTGCAGAACCCCCTCCTGCTCGGGCCACACTGGAAACAAGCAGGTTTTGGAATCGCCCAGTAGTGGGGCCAAAGTGACCCACCCAAGCGAGGACCATGCTGCCTCCAAAGTTCAAATAGGCCCACCAGGGGCTGTGCTTCCTGTGTCTGCAGGAGGGGCCAGATGCTGCAACTCTGCCTTAGGAGGGGGGTCGTACACCACAGGCCTCCTAGAAACCTTACTGAGGTTGAAGACCCTTGAATTCTAGTGGGATTTATTTCCCATCCTCTGAAAAATGCTTCACTAACAAGTCCAGAGTGGTGGCTACCTTTTGCTAAGTAGGTCCAACCCATACACATCATCCACATAAAGGACCCACATGATACCTCATGGAAGAGAATGGTGATCAAGATCTCTGTGAACTACCAGGTGTGGTAGTGCACACCTGTAATCCCAGCAGCTCAGGAGGCTGAGGCAGGAGGGTCACAAGTTCAAAGCCAGCCTCAGCAAAAGTGAGGTGCTAAGCAACTCAGTGAGACCCTGTCTCTAAATAAAATACAAATTAGGGTTGGGGATGTGGCTTAGTGGCCAAATTCAATCCCTGGTACCTCCCCCGCCTCCCCCAAAAAAGAGATCTCTATGAACTAAGCTGTGACCAGGACTGGAGAGCTGACATACCCCTGAGGAAGGACCGTGCAGGTATATTCTGGCCTTGACACCTGAAAGCAAATTGCTTCTGGTGGTCCTTAGGCACAGGGGTGGAGAAAAAAGCACTCGCCAGATCCACAGCTGCATACCAGGTACGAGGAGATGGATTCATCTGCTCAAGCAAAGAAACCACGTCTTGTACAGCAGCGCAATTGGAGACACGCCATTCTCTAAGACCCAGCTGTCTTCTGCACAGACCAAATAGGAGAGCTGAATGGGGATGTGGTGGGATCACACCCCTCCCCTCGATGGTGGCACTAATCTGTAACCCCGCCAGGGATGCGGTATTGCTTTCTGCTTTTGATTCACTATTTTCCCAGGTATCGGCAACTCCAGAGGCTTCCATTTGGTCTTTTCCACCATAATAGCCCTCACTCGGTTTAGGGAACCTAGGTGAGGGTTTGCGAAGTGCTAAGGGTATCTATCCCGAATGGGGGAAGTAACCACAGGATGAATTTGGGACCCACTGGTTCTACTGTGAGTCCCACCTTGACCAAATCTCCATCGATCACCCAAACCCCAAAACCCCCTACCTTTACTGGAGGGCCACCATCATATTCTGGGTCTCCCAGAATTAACAGCCATTCAGAGCCTGAGCCTAATAGTCCCTGAAGGGTCTGATCATCGCCTTTTCCCCAGTGCACAGAGACATTCCTAGAAATGCCCTCCCTGACGTACCCAGAAGCCTCTTCATCTTAGCATCTCTTAATCCAGGCAAGTTGGCGATCCCTTCATGCCCTGTGCAGAGGCCAAGTGGGCGGGCTCCTTCCCTGGGCCAGGGAAGAGCTTCAGTGCCAGGAGAGGTCCTCAGGCTGCACGCACAGGGCCCTGGCGCCACCCTGCCGGAAGCCACGCTCCATCTGACTCTGAGAGAGGCCTGAGACCCAAAGGCCCGGAGCGGCTTTGTCCTCCCCCAGGCTGGGCCCTGAGCACAGAAGGCCTGGGTCCAGCTGGGCTTTAGTCACCATTCAGGCCACACGTGTGCTTTGGGGATCGGGGATGCCCTCGGATGGGGTGGAATGCAGAGCGTTGAGACTCCACTTGCCTAAAGCAAAGCTGCCCACCCCCCTGGAGTCTGCCCTGGACACCTGGTCAGGGTCCAGCCAGTGCAGGCCCTGGCATTTCCAGGACCCCCAGGCAGAGCTCTTGGGGTACAGCCTCGGCCACAGCATCACTGCATGCTAGTCGGTCCCCTGTCCACCAGGGCAACCAAGGCCAGGCCTCCTCAGCACCCCACAGAACACGCCAGGAGGCTGGGCCTGGGGCAGTTCCTGGGTAGGGGATGTACCTGCCCATGGCAGAACCTCCTGGGGCAGCGTCCCCTGTCACAGCCTTGCAGTGTGACCCCTGGCAGCTCACAGGCCCGCTTGGGTCTCCATTTAATCACCCACAGGGGCAGATAGACAATAGGTCCAGAAAGGACGGGAGCCTTCCCTTGGCCAGCCTGACACCAGCACTTCTCTGCTTCCCTTGGAGTCGCATCAGCTGCTGGGGACCCTAACTGTGCCCCCTCCCCAGGCCACAGCCCGGGGGAAGTCCTGCCTACCCTACAGCCTGCCTTGGCTGGGTCCTCCCTCCTGTGCTGAGTGGGGACAGCAGTGAGGGGCTTCCATTTGCACAGGAACAGGGGGGAGGGCAAGGAAGGGGGTGTTCTTGGGGTGCACATGCCTGGTGCACTTCCCATGGCACGGGAGGAGCTCCCAATGGCTCCCCCTCCTGTGGAGCAGGGAGAGGCGGGGAGGCTGGGGAAGGGGTGGAGGCCTGGGTCCCAGGAGGAGCACAAGGAAGCTGTCCCCGCTGGTCTACCCCTCAGGGGTGCCGTGCCTCTGGGTCCTCGTTGCTCACCATGCCCTCTGCCCAGTGACTTTTGTCCTGCTGCAGAGGTCACCAAATGCTGTCCTATGCCAGTAACAGCAAGTGTCTACGGTGGCATGACCAGCAGCAAAGCAGTCCGAGGCCCGCAGGGGAAACTCCCTGTGTGGCTTCTGTGTCCCCTTTGTCCTCCTGCACACTCAGGACTTTTCTGCAGAAGGACCCAAATTCCCCTGGCCTTCCAGGGAACAGTCATAGGAGCTGGAGCAGAAGGTTCTAGACTAGCTCTGGGCTGGTGCAGGCTGCCAGGCTGGGAGCCGAGCAGAGCAGCACACCCAGCCACCTGGGGCACCCTGGGGCCACCTGGGGCACCCTGGGGCTGCAGGGACCCGGTGCAGCCTCCACCCTCGAGGGGTTCACCATGTGGGGGGGTGGGGTGCAAAGCCTGGCCCTTCCTGGGGACATGTAGGGCACAGGGTGGGAAGTTGCTTCTGGCCAGCAGATCTTGGAGGGCTGCCTGGAGGAGGTGCTGGTGGGCTGGCCTGGTAGGTGGGATTCCTACCCAGAGGGGAGGGCAGGCTTTTCACAGGAGGCAAAGGCAAGTAGGAGGGAAGGTGCCGAACACTCAAGGAAGGAGAGGTGAGACGGCTGGGCAGGGCCTTCCGGCCTTACGCGGGACACAGCAAAGCCCAGGGACATTCTTTTTTATTTTTTGGTGCTGGGGATGGAACCCAGGGCCTTATGCATGCGAGGCAAGCACTCTGCCAACTGAGCTATGTCCCCAGCCCCCAGGGACAGTCCTAAGGTGGTTTCCTTCCAGGGATTAACCAGACTTCTCTCTCCCCCATTCCCCAGGCCATGAAACGGACTCCAAGGGACCTTCCAGGTGGGATGCCCTGGAGTCTGAGCTGGGAGCAGGGCCTCGGGGAGACCGTTACCGTGATGTGAGGACTCTAGGATCTGGAGGTGCCATTGGGGCAACCGTGGGGGGCTGCCAAGAGGAGGCGGCGGCAGCGAGGCAGGGCTGTGAGGAGGGCCCCGAGAGGGCGCTCTGGAGGAGGGAGGGAGGGCCGGGCGAAGGCAGGGAGGGGCGCAGGTCTGCCAGCAGCAGAGCGGGAGAGCGGGATCTGGGTGGGAAGGTGGCCATGGTGACTCTGTACCCACTAGCTCTGGCTGAGCTCTGCCACCCTGCTGTCCCCACCCCACGGTTGCTGTCTTCAGGGAGTCCCTGGGGGTGAGATCAGCTGGAGGGGATCCATGCCCCCCTGCTTAGGGCAGACTGGCCGCACCTGCAGGATTCTGTTCCTTGGCCCTGCAAGAGAGGCGGGAAGGGTCCCTGCTCCCACGCGGGGTCTCTCCAGGCTTGGGAGCAAGGCCACCTGGGGGTGGGGTGGAGTCAGCGGTGCTGTCAGTCCCAGGCCGGGGTCAGGTGGCTCATCACTCTCACGGGGCTAGACAGCCGTGGCAGGAGCGCCAGGGTGGGCCGTGCTTTCCCAGGTGGTGCCAGCCTCAGTGAGGCTCCAACAGCGGCAAGGGTTGCCCAGGGCCCTGAGCATCCGGGTGAGGATCCAGCCACCTGCACCCGTGGCTCCGCCCTGTGAGGTGGGGATGGGGGCCTAAGTCCGTAGTTCTTATGTGGTTTCCACGTGTCATCCCCAAATATGGCCCCACCCCCTTCCCAGAGCTGAAGCACTCCCCCATGACTCCAGGTGGGGCCTGCTTGGCTCTCAGGTCAGAAACCCAAGGGTCGTTGCTGCCCGGGCTGTCACTGTCACTCGGAGCCCAGGTTCAACCAGCAAGTCTGGGCGCCACCCTGGATCCAACTCCCCTGGCCATCCTCAGCCGCCCCGCCACCCTCTGTGGGCCACACTAGGTCCCAGCTCCACGGTCCTTCCCAGAACAAAGCTGTCCCTTCTCCACTGCCTCAGCGCCTCCCGTCACCCTGAGGGTGGAGCCCAGGTTCCTGGGACTGTGACCCTCAGCTCACCTCCCACCCGCCCCCCTTTTCTTAGCTGTAGATAAACACAATGTCTCTACTTTGCTTGTTCATTTTTACGTGGAGCTGAGGATGGAGCCCAGGCCTCACGGTGCTAGGCGCCCCCACCGCCCCCAGCCCCGGCCGGGCCCCACTTGGTTCCTGATTCCCTGACACCCTCTTCCACTCCCCCTTCCACTTCCTGTCTCTCCCACCTTCCTTCAGATCCCAGCCTGGACCCCCTACTTCCTTCCTTCAACCTCCACCCTCGTCTGTGTCCCCAGAGGTCACTGACTTCCCCTGTGCAGTGACGGCTGGCTTCCCTGGGTCTCCGCAGAGACTGGGACCCTGGAAACAAGGACCTCCATCCGCTGGGCTCCAACTCGCTCCTCCAGCGCTGAGCACCTGGTGGGTCTCCATAAAGTATGCTCAGGGAAGAGAGGAAGAGGAGGGTGGGTGGATGGGTGGGTGGGTGGGTGAATGAGTGATGGGGGCTTAAAAGAGTGGACGGACATATGGATGAATAGTGGACGGACGGACGGACAGATGAGGGAAAGGTGGTGTGTGCGTGGATGTGGGTAGATGGAGGGGTGGGTGGAGGGGTGGGTGGAGTATGGGTGGATGGCTAATGGCTGGTGATGGAGGGAAGGCACATACACAGATGTGTGGACAGATGGATGATCCCGCACACATTTCTCTCTCTCTCTCTCTCTCTTTCTTTCTTTTTTTTTTTTCTTTGATACTGGGTTGAACCCAGAGGGGCTTAACCGCTGAGCCACACCCCCAGCTCTTTTTATTTTTTATTTTAGGACAGGTTATCACTGAGTTGCTCAGAATCTCACCAAATCGCAGAGGCTAACTTTAAACTCACGATCCTCCTGCCTCAGCCTCCCAAGTCACTGGGATCACAGGTAAGCGCCACCACGCCCTGCTGATCAGGTATGAATTTTTGAACTACACTGTGGGCTTGGTTTGTTCTCTATCTCAGCTGCTACTTTACCCCAGAACAATTTTTTTTTAATGTTACTAGAGATTGAACCCAGCTGTGCTCAACCACTGAGCCACACCCCCAGCCCTTTCTATTTTTGGGGACAAGGCCTTGCTGAGTTGCCCCGGCTGGCTGCCTTGGACTTGCGATCCTCCTGCCTCAGCCTCCAGGGTCCCTGGGATCACAGACGTGCTCCAGTCTCCAGGGGCGGCTGTGCTCCCAGAGCCTCCTCATCCCAGAAGGGCCTCCTGTCGCAGCCACACCCCATCTGCTGGCTCTTCACGCCTCCCCGCCCGGGACCCTCCCCTCCTGCTGACCCCAGGGTCCTCCTGTCCTCTGGTGCAGACCTCTCCTTGACCCCACACCCCCACACCCTCCTCCTACTTCTCCATGGCGCGGCCTGCACTTCTCCCTCCCATTTCCTCTCTGCCCACTTGTGAGTCCTTAGTGTCACGGCTTCTGCTCCTGCTGCTCAGGGAAGCCACCCTCTCTGGGCCTCTCAATCCCCCGTGGCCACTCTCACGAAGGACCGTGTGGGGCAGTGGTTACCAGCAGATGTCCTAGAGCCTCCGCAGCCCCCGGTCCTCCTCCCTCTTTGACTCGTTCCTGGTCGTGTAGCCAAGAACCCTCTCCCGGGCCCCATTTCCTGTCTGTGAAATGGGCACCATGACGGACACTCCCTCGTGGCATGGCTGGGAGAATTCACAGAGGTCACCTGGAAAGTTCCTCATCTCCAGCCTGGTTCTGTCAATGTCCTCGTCATCCCTGGGACCCTGTCCCTTCTCGACACATCTCTTTGCTTGGAGTCAGGACCTGATTCTGCCCAGGGATCCCTGGGACTCAGCTTCTTACGAACGTGCCTGAGCTGGGCAGGGTCCTGAGCAGTGGCGTACTGTCCTTGTGACAGTCTTACAGATGAGGACACTGGTGACCAACCAGAATGGTTTGAAAACGAGTCCCAGGGCACAGCTGGGAAGGGGACAAGCAAGTCAAGGTTCTGTGCTAGACTTTGATCTCGCCTCAAGCAGCCCCCTCTCCCTCCCCGACGTCGTCTACCCCAGACCTTTGTCCTCTGGATGGACACTTCCCTAATCTCTGGCCTCCGCTCTGGCCATTGGCCAGCCGGACACACCCTGGTAATGGCCGCTCCCCTGGCCCCTGCCCAGGCTCCCAGCCCTGCAGCTCTGGCTCCTGGACCAGGACAGGAGGGTGGGAACCTGCCCCCTCCTGGTTCGCCAGCCCCAGGAGCAAGTTCCCTGGGGAATCGGCTGTCCTTCTCCTGCTGAGGGACGCCAGCCCCGCGCCACGCCAGCACCCTGACTCGTTCTCACCTCCAGCCCCCACGTGGCCTCAGAGACCCTCTGCCTGCTCACCTCCTCCTCACCCCGGCAGCTCCACCCCTCCCTCCCCACCGTCTCGACAGCTGGCCCGTCTCCTCCTCTCTGGTCGCTCCTGGCGCCCCCCCACCCGGCAGGCTCAGACCTGGGAGGTCTTTCATCAGGGCCGGTTTGACCGTGGGATGCCCTCCTCAAGAACCATCAATGGCTCCCTGCTCTTTTCCCCGTCCAGCTGAGACTCTTCAGGCCAATCTCACGCGGTGCCCTGGGTCTGGCCCATCGTCCCTCTGCACCCTCATCTCACTGCCCCCCATTTGGCCTCTGTGAGCGCGAGTGTGTCCCTCTCTATGACTTGATTCGCCACTCCTCACACCCCTGGCCTCTTCTTTTCTGGATCATCGCCTGCTCCCTGAGCCTAAGTCTCTCCACATCCCATCTGTGACACCCCGTGACACTGCCTGGCTGGGGGTAGCCTGCTCTTGAACCTGGCTCTGTCATCAACAGGTGGTGAGTCTTGGTTTCCACGGCTGCAAAATGAGCATTTTGTCCTTCTACTGTGGGTACCTTGGGAGGCTCTGCTTGGCCTCCCGGCCTCTGAGCTGTGTCTGGCACGTGGCCCTGCGTCTGACGACAAATGTCATCTGTATGCCAGTGACTCCCCAGGTTCTCTCCAAGCCCCAGACTCGTGTCACCAGCTGCCCACTCGCGGTGCCAAATAGGCCTCTCCAAGCGCCACGTCCATCAGTGAGATCCCTGGCCCCCACGTCTCTCCACCCCCTTCCCCAGCCAGCCTCTTCCTTCCGGTTACTGGGGCCAGAAACCTGGGTGGCTCCAGATGCCTCTTCCTCTCACCGCCACTTCCCATCTGCCGGGGAGCTCCTGGCACAGCTTTCTAGATATATCCAGAAGCACCGCCTCTCCCTGGGTTCCTGCACCGCCACCCTGCAGCCTCCCGCAGCCTCCCTGCAGCCTCCCCCAGCCTCCCGCAGCCTCCCACAGCCTCCCACAGCCTCCCGCAGCCTCCCGCAGCCTCCCCCAGCCTCCCGCAGCCTCCCACAGCCTCCCTCAGCCTCCCACAGCCTCCCGCAGCCTCCCGCAGCCTCCCTCAGCCTCCCGCAGCCTCCCGCAGCCTCCCACAGCCTCCCTGCAGTCTCTCTGCCTCCACGCTCATCCTGCAGTCTGTCCTCAGCAGCAGGCAGAGTTGCTGTGGCCCCTGAACTTGGAGTGTCCCCGTGGCCCTGCATTCACTCAGGGGACAGGCCTGCATCCTCCCTGGCGTCCTCCCAGTGTCCCTCGCTCTCTCCCCACACTGGCCTCCTCCCTGGCCTTGCAGGACGTTGGCATGCACTGCCCTCTCCATCTAGAACCTTCTCCCCTGGCTCCTGCTCAGCTTCCTCCCGAGCCCCACTCAGACCTTTGTTTCAATGTCACTTACTGCCAGGTGGGTGTCACGGCCTGCCTCTCAGGTCTGCGGCTTGTGGCCTGTCTCCCACCTGTACCCCACCCTGCGGCCGCTGAGACCCAAGTCCCACGGGACAGAGGGGAGCACGTCCCCAGGCCCATGGCAGGTCCTCAGTACTGGCATGTTGATCTGAACCAACGGTGGCTGGCTGGCGTTGTTCCCGGGGCCTTCTCTCCGAGTCTCTCTCACACTAGTGGACGTGACTCCTTGTCCCTCTGGTGCCTGGGCCCCAGGACTCTGGGCTCCCCTCGGGCACCACGAATCAATCCCTTTATTCACGGCTGGGCCCAGCTCTCTTTCCAAGGGACACTTGCTCCTATTCTTTCAGAGGCAGGTCATTGGTTTCCTGATGGCCATGGGACAGGTCAAGGTCACCGCATGCCCCCCTCCCCACAGGTGAAATGACAGAGGCCTTTGAGAAGCCAGAAGCCAGCTGTTCCCGGCCTGGCCGCCTGCCTCGTGGTGGCAGGGGCTTCCTCCTGCCGCTCTGGGCCTCTCTGTGCTCCCAAGAGACACTCGTTCAGCACCAGGGTCAGCGCCAGAAGCCCTTGGCCTGGGAAGGAGGACCACAGACCCCAGGAGGCCACTGCAGCTGGCCTCTGTAAGGCCCTGGGGTCATCCTGTCCAGCCCCACATGCCAGGAAGCCAGCAGGGAGAGGGGTCGCCCCTCATCAGAGCCCGGAGACGGGACTCCTGAGTGGTCCCTGGTGGGTCGGCTCACCCCAGTGGGGCTGGGGCCACTTCTGAGCGGGACCCAGAGCCAGGAAGCAAGAGCCCAGAAGCCCTTTCTGGAGAGAAGCCGGTCCCAGAGCCGCTGGGTCCAGGCCGGAATGGGCCCTGGCCCTCCTTCCACACAGCCGGTCCCTACCCCAGCGGCTGCCAGGGGCCCTGCGGCCCCTCCTGGGCGCAGCCAGCGCCCTCAACCCCTTGCTGCTGCTGCTGCCGCTATTTTTAAATGAAACTAAAACTATCTGATCGAGCTCCAGGAATAACGTGGCGATTCTATTGGAGACACACTGAGTTTACAGGTTACGTAGGGAGGATGGCCCTCTGCCTGCTGGCTCCTGGTGACCTGGTCTCCTGCCACCCCCACCCCCCTGCAGCTGGCGCAGGGTGACTCGCTCCTTCTGTCCTCTCTGTGGGGCTCATTAATGCTTCCAGGAGGAGGTGACAGGTAAATGAGAAGGGACCCGGGTCACCCCAGCAAAGGCCCGGGAGGGTCACTGAAGTGTGATCACTGTGGGGGGGCGGTTCTCGGGAGGGAGTGGGAGCCAGAAGTAAAACTGACCAAAGGGACCGGGGTCTGGGTGAACCCCAGGGTCAAGAGCCTCCCAAGTGCCCCTCAGGTTGACAGATGCGTGACTCATGTCCCCGGGGGTTCCTGAGCCTCTCTGACCGAAGTCCTCCGTGGGCTAGGAGGGGAAGGGGAACCAGGATTTGGCAGCCACCAGCCCACATATTTTACTAATTAATGTGCGTGTCCCTAAACACCGTGAGTTTGTTTCTCGATGTCTGGAGAGGACGGGTTACAGGAGCCCACTTGAATGCCAAAATCCACGGAAGCTCAAGTCCCTTCTATAAAATGATGGAGGTAGTATTTACATAGGATCTTGCACGTCCTCGAAGTCACCTTAGATTACATGTAACACTAAGCACAAGGTAAAAGTGGTCAATAGCTGTTAGACTTATTGTTCAGGGAATAATGAACCTCTGTTCAGTGCAGATCAATTTTCTTCTGAATATCAGTTGGTTGATTCTGTGTATGCAAAATGCTCCGATGTAGATGCTACTGTTAAGGTATGGCTTATGCACATTTTAAGCTATATTTTTGAAATATATATTTTTTATTTGTAAGTGGACACAGTACTTTTATTTTATTTATTTTTATGTGGTGCCAGGGATCAAACTCAGGACCTCACGCATGCTAGGCAAGCACTCTACCACTGAGCCACAACCCCAGCCCACATTTTAAGCTTTACATTAACACCATCACATTGTACCTGTACTTTTGGAAACTTGCAGCATTGTGAGTCATTTGTGTTGATAATCACCAGTGTGTTTCCTTCTTTGCATCACGGTGAGGTAGTTCATATAATAACTAAACCACAAATAACTGAAAAATACTTAGATCTCTGCCATCAAAGCACCTGCTGCTTATACATTTACTAGCTGTGTGACTTTGAGTAAGTTCTTTAACCTCTCTGTGCCCTTGTACTCCCATCTGGCAAATGGAACCCTTATGAATATGAGCTTCTCTTAGAACTATGGCAGGAGTTATACGATAAAATTCACTCAAAGGCTCACAGTGGGGCTGAGGTGTAGCTTGCTGGTAGAGTGCTTGCTTACCATGTGCAAGGTCCTGGGTTCAATCCTCAGCACCATACAAACCAAAACAAAAGAACAGCTGGGTGTGGTGGCACATGCCTGTATTCACAGGAACTGGGGAGGCTGAAGCAGGAGGATCGTATTTGAGGCCAGCCTCAGCAACTTAGAGCCTAAGCAATTTAGTGAAACCCAGGCTTAAAAACTTAGAAAAGGGGGCAGGGGCTGGGGATGTGGCTCAGTGGTAAAGCACCCCTGGGTAAAATCCGTGGTACCAAAAAAGAAAAGAAAAAACAGAATAATAGTAACAGAAGCAAAGGCTCACAGTGATGTGATGGGGACAGTGACCCTCACCAGAAGGCCAAAGTCTTATTCTCATTGATGCCTCTGGCAATAGGTGGCTAGCTCCTGCCCCCACCCTCCCTGGCCACCAAGCCCAGGAAGAGGACCCTGGGCCATCTGGATGGCACCTCTGTCCGATGGTAGTCATGACAACGTGTGAGCACCTGGAAACAGGTCCCGAGGCGCAGGTGCACAGTGGGTGGACCAGGGACAGGGGTGGGCAGGAGCCCCAGGCAGAGGCGGCCTAGTCCAGCTTGGCGAGACTCCCCCCTCAGCTGCGCCCTCCTGTGGGGAGATTTGGAACAGCAGGGCCTTGTTCCAGTCTCGGGGGCCTGTCCTGACCAGGATGTGATGGTGGCTGAAGGGTCAGAGGGGCAGGAGGGCCTTAGACCACTCTTCACTGGAGACCACCTTCAGTCTGGCACCTCCCTTGGAGGCAGTCTGTCAAATCCCCGAGTATGCGGGGACCTGCCTCTCCCCTGGCCCACAGGAGGGAGGTGGCTCTGGCCCCTCCCCCTTCACTCCTTCCAGGACCTGTGGTGGCCGCTGGGCAGACAGAAACACAGGAGAGGCTGCCTGCCCCCAAGAACCTTCCAGAAACACCGCGGAGCCATTGGGCATGGCGGGCCATGTACAGACTGTCTCTGCACAGGGGCAGCAAGTCTCCATAGCTGGGAACCTGAGATGTCAGGGAAGGTGACATCCAAGCTGAGACCAGAAGAGGGTAGGATGTGGCCAGAGGGACAGTGACCTGTGGGTGAATTATCCAGGCAGAGAGAAGAATGTGTGGCCACAGGACTGGGGGAGGGGGTGGGAGAGGAGGGGGAGGGAAGGAGGGGTAGAGGGGGAGGGAGGCAGAGGGAGGGGCAGGTGATGGGGGCGGGCAGGTGATGGGGGTCGGCTGGCCAGTGCAAATCCTCCAGAGGCCCAGACACAGAAGGCCCTTGGTGGCTCCCAGAACAGTGCCTGATGGCCCAAGACCTGTGCCCACGGGCCCACAGGCTCTGGTTTGTTTTCTGGGCTCCCGAGACACTCAAAAAAATGGCTGACCAGGTTTCCTGGCAAAGAGGTGGTGCCCCACACCGCCGGTTTTAGTTTTCTTTTCCCTGTTTATTTACTTATTGCAGTACCAGGGGCTGAGCCCAGGGGCACTCTCTACCATTAAGTTACATCCCCAGCCCTTTTAAATTTATTTTGACATCAGGTCTCACTAAATCCCTGAGGCTGGCCTCGAACTTGCAATCCCCCCTCCTCAGTCTCCCGGGTCGCTGGGATTACAGGTGTGCACCACCATGCCCAGCTCCCTGGTTATTTCTTCATCTCATGAAGCAGACCCAGGCCACTAGAACCCTGAGCACCAATGTATTTCGGAAAAACCCCAAACCCTTCTTTTCAGTTGCCCTCACTGAGAGTTTCAGGTGAACCCAGAGCCAGCCAGTAGCCTCAGTGGACATCCACCTCAGGGGCAAAGAGGGTGAACTAAGGGGAGCAAGCTGAAGGGTGGAGAGGGCATCTGCCTCAGTGAAGACGTCGTCCCCAAGCCTTTTACTAGCAGCATGAAGTGACTGACAAGTGGAGCCAGCTCAGCCGAAGGATGGTGTACTTTTTCTTCCTGATAGTGGTGTCTGTCAGGACAGGCTGCGTTCTGCTGCAGTAACGAGTAACCTCCAACACTCCCTGGCTTAAAACTACAGAAGCCTATTTCTTCCTCACCCTACATGTCCACATAGATCAGCTCTTTCATGGCCAGAGGTCCAAGTCACCTCTAACCCGGGATCCAGTCGTTTTCTGGAGACCGGCCAAGTGCTGTGCCCAAGGTGCTAGTGGCTCTCATGAGTGTGCTCCCAGCAATTAGAAGTCACACACTGGTTCCACTCCCAGGTTCCTAACCAGAACTGGTCACTTGGCCCCACCAACTTCAAGGGGGTCAGGAAGAGTGGCTGGGTCATTTGCCCAGGGGCAGTGAGCCAATATACACCAGAGACTGCCCATCCCAGTCTCCAAGGACTTGAAAACTTATTAACTTCCTTTTTTGTTCCAAGTCCTCTTGTTAGTCTGGTTTTATTTAAGCTGTGATTCATGAGTTTTGACCTTACCAAGTTCAAATGCAATTGAGAGGAGAAAAGTTGTATCAACTTGACCAGTAGGTATTAGTTTGGGGGAGACCGGGCACATCACAAGTTACTCTTATCTGCTTAAGGATTTCATAACATTCCTCATTGACTTTACTGAAAACCAGGAGGATTTAGCTTCTTTTTTGATATCCTGTGATTCTACACCCTTGCTTGGGTACCAAGCCACAAACTCAGATAGAAATAAGATGTTTCAAGCCTGGTAGGTGGTGTTTGCTGGTAATCCCGGCCACTCAGGAGGCTGAGGTAGGAGGATGGCCTAGGAGTTCAAGAAGAGTCCAGGCAACACAGTGATACCCCATCTCAAAAGAAGAAAAGAAAAAAAAAGGAAATAGAATGTCTCAAGTCCTTTGGAAACATCTATTGCATAATCATAGATTCTATTTACTGAGAGCCCCAATAGGCACGGCATTTTTCTTAAGCATTAGACAATTGTCTCATGATATCTTTACACACGAAATATTATTTCCCTTTTACAAAGGAGAAAACCAGGGCCCAGAGAGGTTAAGTCACTTGCCCAAAGTCACACGGCCAAAGAGCCCCATGTTATATTCTGCTCCTATATTGTTAGAAAACAAGATGTTCACTGCAAATAATTCTACTCTGTCCTCTGAGGATGACAGGACCCCCTGAAGAGGGGAGAGAGAGGGCATCTCTTCTAAAACACGTGCTGTTCCAGAATTCTCCTGGGTCCAGAGGCAGTACCACCCCCAGTTTGGCAAGAAGAAGGAGGAAGCTCTTGGGTTCCAGCCATTGAACTTTGCTGGCAGCTCAGGAAATCCAGCCTGGCACTCGATCTTGTCTTAAGTTTCTGCAGTTGAATCATGATGAATCAGGAAAGCACATGACTGAGCTGAAATCAAGGGGGCTCCGGTGGTCCCGGAGCTCTGCCTCCCACAGGCAGGAGCAGCTGGGCATGTGAGCACAGAGTGTGAGCACACACACACACACACACACACACTCACACTCACCCCCATCCCCCAGGACCTTGTTGTTCAGCCTGAAGTTGGGAATTCCCAGCCGTTCATTTCTGTTTTTCTGCCTGGCCTCACCCTTTTGGGGAATGTACAGAGGACAGAGCAGAGCAAAGAGGAACTAACAGAAAGGGCAGGAGGCCAAGGGCAGCTACCAAGGGACCTGAGAGCCCAGGTTGTGGGGCGTGATTCTGGGCAGAACAGGGGCTGCAGCTCCGGGGGACAGTTCCCAGGTCCCCCGACTCCGGCTCCTGAGCCTGAATTCCACAGGGTTCTACTTTTAAGAATCGGCCAGTGACACTTTTAGAAACAGTGCTTAAGATTCAAATTCTGGAAAAAGACTTTGGGTCGTACCCAGCTCAGCTGCTTAAAAGCTGTGTGACCTTGAGGGAGTCCCACATCCTTGGGCACATAGATAACTTAGCACACTGCCTGGCACCTGGCCCAGTCAGTCAGTGACAGCGATCGATTGTTACTGCACATGACATTATACAACAACAGCCCCATCCCGACGCGGGACCAGCGCTGGGAATCGCTTCCTGGAACTCTGGAACTGAAAGAGAAAAGAAAACGGCACAAATATTGCCAGGTCCCTGGGGAATTGCTCTGAGCCCAAATCCAGGTCTGTCCCTCTCAGCCTCTTCCTGAGCCTGTTGGAGGGTCCCACGTCACCTAGAGGGGAGGGTGCCAGCACTGCCATGCGGAAACTGGCCTCTGCCTCTGGCGGAGAGGCAGCGAATACAGAATCCTGCAGAAACTGCAAACCCAGCCTCCACGGGGCTTGGTAGGTAGTAAGATGTGGAGGTCAGAGGACGTCAGGGCAAAGAAATTGGGTGCCTATCGTGGTCTGGCTTTCTTGACCTACCTACTTTTTTGAGGGGAGGGGTACGGGGGATTGAACTCAGGGGCACTTGACCACTGAGCCACATCCCCAGCCCTATTTTGTATTTTATTTAGAAACAGCGTCTCACTGAGTTGCTTATCACCTTGCTTTTGCTGAGGCTGGCTTTGAACTCAGGATCCTCCTGCCTCAGCCTCCCCAGTGGCTGGGATCACAGGCGGGAGATACCACACCCTGCTGACCTACCTACTTTTGATGGAGACTTGGGTTCAGAGAAAATCATCTTATAAGAACAACAAGAGAAAAGAGACAGTCAGTGGTAACTGAAGCACCCGAGGAGAGGGGGTGGTCTCACCCTGGCCTGCCCCACCTGCGGCCCCTGCCCACTGCCCCCCTGGGGGAGTGTGAGTCTGTGAGGCCAGATCTTCTATGACACTGAGAAGATGTAGGAAAGGGAGTCCCCGTGTGCATTTCTGATTTTTAAATGTTGCCTCTGATTTTTAAAAGTACCATGTAGGCATTGAATCAAAAATGTCATTAATGGTAGGATGTCCTGATATCTAATTAATTAATGAAGCTATGATGAGCCGTTGATTGCAAAGCAAATTCCAATTCCCAACCTGTCACCGTGGGGAAAAAAGTGCTTCTTAGAATCCATGAAATACTGTCTGTCAACAGGCTGGACTTGACCTGGGGCAGCCGAGGGGCCACTAGGAGGCTCACACTTGGGTCACATCCGTGGACTCCTAGGTCCTTTGAGATGTTCTAACCCTCATTAATCTTTGTTTTAATCAGGAACGAACCAAGGTAGTAAAGAGGAAAACGTGGCCCAGTTTGCTTCATGAGTCACTGGGTCACTGACGGTGATAACAGGGTCCCTGGGGTGGTGGCTCAGGGGGCCTGGGGTAGGGTTTCATAGAGGATTCTGAGTCTTACCAGACAGAAGACATCTCACATCCTTTTTTTTTTTTAATGTGGTGCTGGGGATCTAACCCAGTGCCTCATGCATGCTAGGCAAGCGCTCCACTACCGAGTCACAACCCCAGCCCTCACATCCACTTTTAAACAGGCCCAGAGAGGTAAAGACGCTGGCCCAGCATCACACAGCTGGCAGAATAGACCCGGCCAGAGCCCAGCCCTCCTAAGCTGCATCCCCAGTACCCCTTCTCCCTCCTGCTAGTTGTCAAAGGTCCCCTGCTCCAGGCAGGCTGGAGATGGGGCTTCCCAGGGCCCATACAGGGTGAGGCCTGTCCCTGTTCCACCCCGCTGGGGCCTGCCCCAGAGAAATCACCCTTATTTGATTCACAAGACTTTTGAGTTTTATTAATAAAATACAAAATGGCACAGACATTGGTAATGAGGGTTGAAAAGCAAAAATATCAATCAACTCCTTCAAGATCCTTCCCAGAGTGTCTCTGTGCATGTCCTGCTGAGGGGACCTCGTCCAGCAGCCTTCTTACACGGGAGGGATGTCCCAACAAGAAGCCAGCGCAGAGTGCACCCCGCCCTGCCCTCTGACTCCTGTCAGGAGTCCCCACCTGAGGGGCAAGGCCCACCTAGGCCAGGCTCCTGACAGCCGGGGGAAGGGCAGGTGGCCCAGCTGGGTTGACTTCCTCTGAGCAGCCACCTGGTGCAGCCCAGCCCTGCAGAGGCTCCTCAGTAGAGAGCAAAGGTCAGTCTTGGGGGCAGCCAGAGGGAGGGGTGAGCTGCCACAGGGGCCCTAGAGGCCTAGGTCTGTAGGTCCAGCCCAACAGCTCACCTCCAGGCCTGACAGGATCTCCAGCAGTCCAAAAGGGAACCCAGGACTTTGTGGTCACAATCACCCTCCCTCGCCCCTCTCCCCCAGGGCAGAGTCCCTTCCAGAGCTAAACACAGGACTCCTGAGGTCCTCACGGGAATTCCTGGCCCTGCCTGCAGCGGAGTCAGGTGAGGGACAGCACCCAGGGAGCTGGGCTCTCCAGGAGAGAGGGAGGCGGGAGGGAGCCCTGGAGTGTGCACCACGGGGAGCCACCCTGCACACGCCCTCAGGTCACACCCAGAGAACGCTCCGGACTTTCCCTGGCACCTTCCACAGACTGCTTGGCCCCTCTTGGGCGGGTGGCGGCTGACATCCCCCCCAACATACACGGGTCCTCCTGCCAGCTCAGAGCCTGGACAAGGAGGGGCTTCCTCTGTTCCCACAGGTCCCCCAGGCCAGCCCCCACTTGGGGACCCACAGCACAGGACCTGAACTATCAAACGGCCCTTTGCAGGTCCCCCAGGAGTCAGGAGTGGCAGAGACCCTCTAAGTGCTCTGCGGACGAGGCTCAGACAGCATTGAGGGGCCGGGGAGAGGGTCTCGCAGAAGTCTGGGAGTCAGCAGTACAGCCATGGCACGGACCCCCATCCCCCCTTCCTTTTGCTGGGTGGGCGGGTGGGTGGAGTGGACCCCAGCCACCAACTCAAAGTTCCTTCACTGCACAGAGGAGACCCAGGAGGAAAAACATCCATGCCACTAAATGACCTCAGCTCCCTCCCCACGGTGCCAGGGGCTTCTCCCAGAGCAGGTCTGGGAACACCACACGAGCCTCATGCAAGAAAGACATGGCCCCTGTTGTGGGGTGGGCTCTGTACAAGGGACAGGGAGAGATAGCACCGCAGCTGGCCGGGGTGACTGGCAAGTGCAGCAGGACCAAGAGACACAGAGGTCTGGGGAGGGGACCGAGGGCCTGGCCTGTCACTCATCTTGAGATGGGAGGAGGGCAGTCCTCACAGGGAGGGTCAGAGGGGGCTGGGCGTTCAATAAATAATTGTTCACTGGGGGCTGGGACAGTGTCCAAGGGAACCTCTAACCAGCCAGCAGCAGAGGAGGGTTCTCGGGTTTGGGTGAGTTGGAGGCCGCTCCTTCTGTCCCTCGTAGGTTGACAGTGGTCAAGGGTGGCCTCCCGGGGCCACTCCTGGGGGCGCCGAGCAGCTTGCACCAGGAGATCCCGCCTCCCAGGCTCCATCATCCCAGCTCAGGCCAGGCCCTGGGGTGAGGGTGGGAATGAGGATGGGGTCCCCAGGCAGCTGTCTGAATCAAACAACGGGACACAGGCAGGTGGCCAGCTCACACTGGCACCAGGACATAGGAGTTACTGCCACAGCTCCGGGGGACATAGCGAAGGCCTTCCACCATCTCTCCCGCCATCTTGCGGGGGCAGCCCTGGAGGCTTTGGTAGGCGAACATGGCCACCCCCAGGCAGAAGAGGAGGCCGAGGAAGGCCAGCAGCCCCACTGCCTGCCTTCGGGTGGCTTCCTGGGGGCCAGGGTCAGTATTGATAGGGCCAGACGTATTAGTCAACCTCTGGGTATGGGTGGGCTCCTTAGTTTTGGGGGCCCAGCTGCCTGAAGCCACTGGCTCCTGGCTAGGGGTCCCTTCGGAGGAGACAGGGACCACAGGAGCGTGGGTCATCTTTCCAGGCCCCGAGTCCTGGGACGCACCCCTGGGTGTTGAGACAGGACTCATCTCCTCAGGCCCTGGAGAGGTCTCTGGACTAGGGGTCTGTCCCCTGCCCGATGTGGGCTGGCCTTTAGACAGGGTGGTCTCCTCGAGGGCTGGGTATGACATGTCGGGGGTCTGGGTGGAGGGGGGCTCCGTGGAGAGGACCTGGGTGGAGTGGGTCTCAGAGTGGGCCTTTATGACCCGGAGGCCAGGCCCAGTTTGGCTCTGCTGGGCAACAGTGGTAGAGGCCACAGCTGTCCCGATCGGCTTGGTGCTCCTTGGCCCAGCGGGAGGCCTTTCCTCTGGAGCCTTTGACGTCGGGGTTGACCTGTACCCTGAGGAGTCCGTCGTCCCCACTGGCAGCTTTGGGGAAGTCCCCATGGACCTCTGGGCCTCCTGAGAAGAAGTCGTCACCTCCAAACTATTGCCTTCCCCTGTGGCTTCAGGCTCAGAGAATGCAGGATGGGACTGTCCCTCGGTGGTGGCTGGGGTGATCGTGGGCTCTGAGCCAATGTGCTTCTCAAACGTGCCGCCATTTTGAGTCTGAGCCGAGCGGTTTAGATGCTTCATTGCTTCTTGGACCCATTTCTCCTTTGGGTCGGCACAGAAATATTTGTGCCTTTTGGTCTCCAAGCTACAAGGGAGGGAGACAGGGACCCGGTGATGCCCAGAGACCAAGAGAGCCGGGGAGGTGGGAGTGGGGGCTGCCCGGGCCCGGCAGGCCAGCAGACTCCATCCTGGCTCCCCAGCCCGAGGGCCCCGGGATCACGCCCCTGGCCCACCAAACCTCACGGGGCCTGGAGACAGAAATGCCCGGCAGCAGGAGCGGGGCTGACCCAGGCCCCAGAAAAATCCTGTTGGAAGACATTCTCTTTCTAAACCAGGGAAGTCCTAGGCAAAAGGGGCCAGGTTGGTGGCCCTGCTTCTTATATTGTTTAAAAAAAATAAAATAAAAGGTAAAACTTAAAAAAAAAAAAAAAAGCAAAAAACAAAGTTATGTAAAAGGAGTACCCGGAGTAGGAAGTCAGGAAAAGCTGAAAATATCACCCACACTAATGATCCTGCCGTCACCCTGGAGGCAGGGGCTCTCCCTGATGGGGAGGGAATGTCTCCGCTATTTTTTGAAGTCAGGTGTGTGATAAGGAAGCTCCGTGGTGGGGACTCTCACTCTGGAAAAGACCCCATGCCTCAAAGCCCTGTTGTTCCTCTCCCCCCCATTTCATGGCCGCCAACACCCACCAGACCCCTCCCCCTCCTCATGTGTGCTCAGGCTGAAGGCCTTCTGGGAGCCCGTGGGGGTCCTGAGTGTCTTCCAGCTCTGCAGTTTCCTCTGAAGCTGGGTGCAGCTGGACCACCCACTGAGTCTAAAGCGTGGAGCAGCCTGGGGCTCTTGCTCCGTGCCGTGGTCTGTGTACTTCCTACCCGGCTGGCAACCCAGATGCCAGGATCATCCCCATTTTCCAGATGAGGAAACTGAGGCTCAGATGAGCCTGGCCCTGGTGTTCTGAGAAGCCAGAGAAGTCCAGGAAACTGGGGTGATCCTCACCATGATCCCCTCCCGCCAATTCCCCTTTACCTAGAAAACAGAAATAATAATTTGGGGGCATCTGGCAGAAGTGATCTTTGACCAGAGAGCAAAGAGGTCAGGCAGGAGCATGTGCCACACCTTGAGCCTCGAAGGAGCTGCATGGCCGAGGGCAGGAAGCTCTGAACTTCCTCGAGCAGAGCCTGGACAACAGATGGCTACTGGCCATTTCCTGTCCCTGGCCTGCGGTCTGGTTGAGGCTGCTTGAGGACCCAAAAGAGAGCCCTGTGGAAGGGTCTCAGAGCTGAGGAGCTAGGCAGTTACCCACAGGGGCACTGGGGTGGGGGGAGTAAGTGACCAGGATGGCCAGGGAGAGAACGGCTCAGCTTGGCCCCTTCCCAAGTCCCTCAGGGCCCCGTTTGTTTCCTCATCCACCAAATGGCCATAATGATCCTGGTGGGGTCCAGGCATCCTGCCAAGCCATGAATTACATTGTCTCTTTCATCTTCATCTTACCGAGGAGGAAGCCAAGGGTTGGGGTTAAGCAGTGTGACCAGGCCACCAGGCCAGTCACAGGCAAGGGCAGGACTTGCGCCCAGTCTGTCGGGGCCTAGTGTGCCCTGTCGGGATGCCGCGCGTTCCTTTCCTCAAGACCCAGCAGGGTTGGGGGCTGTGGACTACACACTGCAGCCCAGGAGCAATGAGCCCTGGGTGGCTGCCGCAGGCCGCAAGCCACGGCCCTGCCCCTTGGCCACCCTGGGCCATTCAGGAAGCCACTCCCCACCTTGGTCAGGTGGCCCAGATATTAAGGTCCGTGAGGTGGCCTGCAGCCCGGGAGCAAGGGGAGCATTTGCCAAGGCCTTTGGTGGGAGCCCAGGGTGAGGTGCGCAGGTGCGGATGGGGACCACGTGGGGGCCCAGGACCCACGTGGGAGGATTGTGAGGGGAGTACCTACACGACAGCGCGCCTGCCGCAGGACTCCGGGTTCTTCCAATAGCCAATGAGTAAATTCACGGGGATTGGTCGGGTCATCGTGCTGCACGTGATGTTGCATTTCGTCACACCGTGGTGCTGTCCTGTGTCAACAAGGCCTGGGTCAGCAGGACTACTCATGGCCTCTGGCTGCCCATCCCCAGGCCAGCCCGCCTCTGCCACACCGCCTAAGCCAGAAACCCGTCCCAGCGCTGGCTTTTGAGGCACTGGACTCAGCCCCCGCCTCTTGATGTCACTAGGCCTGAGTTTTATGCCACATAGGGACAACTGTAGCACCCACCTGCTAAGGCTGTGGTAAGGGCTAGGGGAAGTAAATTCTTGTTTACAAAGCTCTTTTTATCTAGCCAGGCGAGGTGGTGCATGCCTGTAATCCCAGCAGCTGGAAGGCTGAGGCAGGAGGATCACAAGTTCAAAGCCAGCCTCAGCAAAAGAGAGCTGCTAAGCAACTCAGTGAGACCCTAAATAATATGCAAAATAGGGCTGGGGACCTGGCTCAGGGGTTGAGTGCCCCTGAGTTCAATCCCTGGTATTAACACCCCCTCCCTCAAAAAAAAAAAAAAAAAACCCAAAATAAAAACTTGCTATGTGCCAGATAAAAAGAACTTTGTAATTTTTTTGAGAGGGGGGTTGAACTCAGGGGCACTGGACCACTGAGCCACATCCCCAGCCCTATCTTGTATTTTATTTAGAGACAGGGTCTCGTCTTACTGGGTCGCCTGGTGCCTCGCCCTTGCTGAGGCTGACTTTGAACTCGGATCCTCCTCCTCAGCCTCCTGAGCTGCTGGGATTACAGGTGTGCATCACCGTGTCCACTAGATAACATAGTTTATAAACATGCAGGTAACAGGTGCCTTCTAAGAAGGTGGGGTCTGCAGAAGAGGTGCCCCTTTGTTTGCAGAATGAGTTTTAGAGAAGAAAAGAGGCATCCGGAGTCCCAGGAGCAAGAGGAGGAAGGGGGAGGGAAGGAGCTGGAAGGGCAGGCATGGCAGGGGTGCAGATGGGGCGGGCAGGGGTGCAGATGGTGGGTGGCAAGAGGAACCAGAGTGGAACCCCAGGAGCGGTGGGGTAACTAAACCCAGTCATCTGATAGAAACATTGAAGTTGTCTGCACTGCATTCTGCCTTTCCCATTCTTCTAAAATCTCCAGCAGAATTTTGTCTGTTTGGTAGAAGCTCAGGGAAAATGGGTGTCAAAATGGGGAAGAGCTTGAGTCTCAGATCTGGGTCAAGGTTATGTCCAGCAGCAGCAAAGACCCCGGAGAGTTTTGCAAACATCTAGAACCTTCCAGGGCAGTGGAGTGGAGAGACAGGCCTGATCTGAGCTAGCTCTTCAGGGTTGATCCCTCCGTTCCACCAAAACACGGCCTGCTCACACACTTACACACGGTGGACGTGCGCATGCACACACCACACACACACACACACACACATACACACACTCACTCTTCCTAGAATCTGCTGCCTCCTTGCCCCGTCACTCCCCTTAGCCTTGGCCCAGGCCACCTGCGGGAGGGTGGGCAGAGCCTGCAGCTCTGGGCTGGGTCACCAAAGGGCAGCACTTCCAGGAACAGCCCCTTCCTAGGACGGACAGGAGGGGCTGCTCTACTCTGCAAGGAGACAGGATGTGAAAGTGACCGTGCGGAGTTGTCATCCTCCTTTTTCCCCAGTGGGACCTCAGAATGACTCAGCAGCAGCCTCTTAGGGTCTCTTGAGGGGAGCAGGCAGTAGCCCCTGAACTGGTGTGGCAGGTGTCGTCCTGGGGAAGCCCCAGAAAAACCGTGTCCCTGAGTGACATAAGATAAGCAGGGCCGCAGGTGGGAGGGGAGCCCCCACATCCAGGACGGGGAAGCCACGGAGGCCTCCATCTAGGAAAAGCCACACAGACACTCTGCCCCAAAGCCCCCACCCTCCTCCACGGGCGGCAGGACATTCGGTCCCACCAGGATGGCTGAGTTGCTAACCTGGGGGAGGCCTTTCACTTCCGGGGGCTGAAGTTTCTACAAATAGAGATAATGCCACCAGTCACCCAGCCAGCCCCCTACTAACTGTCCACTGAGTATCAGGACAGCAGGGAGCTTGTCTGTCTTGGTGTCACAGTTTTTTGCAGCATCAAGCCCAAGGTGGGAACTCAATATTAATATTCACAGAATGAACTAATGTCTCCATCTACCTATCCCTCTTTATGTTCCCACCTACTATCCACTCATCCCTCCCCCTTCCACTCTGCCACCCACTCATCCCTCCCTCACCCACCCACCCACCCATCCCTCCACCCACCCCTCTATCTATCCACCCACCCTCTATCTTCCCCCTCCAGTCAATCTCCTGCTCAGCCCCACCCACCTATCTACCTGCCACTCATTCCCCATTCATCCAACTGCCCGCCCCCCACTCACCCACCTACCACCTGTCCATGCTCAGCTTCCCTTCATCTCACCCTCCCACCTGCTTTCTGCGGTCCATCCTCCTCCCCAGCCATTCACCCATCCTTCCTCCATCCCTCCATCCTCCCTCCCCCATCCGGAGGCAGCCGACACTTGCTCCAATTTTTTGAGGATATACAAATTTTTTTAGGTCCTGTTCTCCTGAACCCTGGTAGGCTCTTTCCCCACAGGTGCTGGGACTGAAGACAGCACCTCAGTTCCAATAAATGGGACTGACACCAAATCACCATATGTACCCAGTTAACCACAAAGTTTGATTCCTTCGCCTCCCTAGACCCTGTGCTGGGTGCTAGGAGGCACGGGGCGGGGGGGGTGGTAAACAAGGCCAGCCTCGCCCTCAGAAGGCTGCTAGGCTGATGGACAGGCGAACACACACAAGAAAACAAAAACAGTTGGGTTTGTGTGTGTGTGTTGTTGTTGTTGTTGAGCACCTACAGGTGTCAGACCCTATATGCAGCACATACACATTTGCACTCATTAATTCCTAACATCCCTGCAAAGGGATATTCTATTCCCGTTTTCCAGATGCAGAAGCTGAGAACCAGAGGTTAGACCACTTGCCCAAGGCCACACAGCTGCTCAGTAGGGAGCTGATTTTCTACTCAGCCCCCAGACATCCCAGTATTCTAGGTTGCCATGGGCGCCTGGTAGAAACACCATGTTCCAGAACATACCACAGACATACTGGGGTTGACAGGAAGGAGAGACCACTTCCAACTGCAGGAGATCAGGGAGGCTCCCTGGAAGAAGCCCTCCAGGCCTGCAAAGAGGCCTCCGAGGCGGCACGGTGTGGGTCCCTGGGCAGGGTGCTGAAGATAGGGCATGGGCCCTGGCTCAGCTGTGTGGCCTCTGTGGGTCTCTCAGAGCCTCAGTTTCCTTCTCTGTAAAACGGACGTGATAACCACAGCTTCACAGGCAAGGTGTGAGCATGAGCAATTTTTTTAAGGTCTGAAGCATTCTGCCATTAGAGCAGGGTCTCTCAACAGCGACCCTACTGATATTTGGGAGCAGATGATCCTTTGTTGAGGAGGACTATCCCGTGAGCTTAGGATGTCACAGCACCCCTGGTCTCTGCCCACTAAACCTCAGTAGCACCCTGAATCACAAACACTGGGACCTTTGGAACAACCAAAAGTGTCTCCAAGTTGGGCACAGCTGTGCACACCCAGAGACTTAGGAGGCAGAGGCAGGAGGATCACAGGTTTGAGGCTACCCTCAGCAACTTAGTGAGACCCTGTCTCAAAATAGAAAATAAAAACATAAAAAGGTCAAGGATGTGACTCAGCAATAGAGCTCCCCTGGGTTCAATCTCCAGTAGCAAAAAGAAAAAAAAAAGTCTCCAGAAATTGCCAAATGTCCCCCCATCTTGGATGCAAAACCATGACGAAGGACCACTGCCCTGGCCCACTGCCCCTATGGCTCTTCTCTCCTCTATTTTTTTTTTAATCACGGTGTTTTAAATTTTTTTCTACCTTTTAACTTTTTTTTTTAACCTTTTAATTTACATATTGTCTGTCCAGTTACATTCCAGCACACTGGGGCTGGGACTTTTGACCTTTTCATTCACTGATGTGGTCCCAGCATCTAGAACTGTGCTCGTCACCTAACCCGCAACCAATCCACATTTGTGCAATAAAGGGTAGAAATGCCAAAGGAAGTGCTTCGTATGTGGCATAGAAAAACCTGAACCAGCAGAGAACTAGAGGAATTTTTATTTAAGTTTGACAGGGACCTGGATCTGACACTCTGAATTTACCCTCCCCTGCCCACCCCCTCTACCCCCAACCGCTAAGCAGGGGGACAGGACTATAGCTGCTTAAAACAGATTTTTTTCCTCTTTCTTGTCGGGACTTGAGTGGGAGTGAATGCGTCAGTGCTTGGTGAGAAAAATCCTCTGCTCCGACTTGCATCTGCAGGTTTGTTATATAAAGCGCAGAAGCTCCCCTCCTGACAGCCCTGCAAACCCACATTTGGGAACTGACGCAGCTGCCCTGCACCAGCCAGGCAGCAACCATGAATCCTGAGTCCCCTCCTGGGGGACCTCCAGGGTGGGCTGGGTTGAATGCTCAGTTTTATAGGAGAGGCTCAGAAAGGCTGAAAGGAAGCCCAGCAATGTCAGTGACCAAGATCAGGGCAGGAATGGGCTGGTCTTTAAGCCTCAGGAGTCCCTGGGGTTCTCTTTCTATCCTAGCATAGAATTACCTACATCAGTTGAGTAAAAGTAATCCTCCTCCCTCTGCAAAATATCCTCATAGATACTGCAGCCTCGTTACCAAGGAGGCAATAGCTATTTTTAAAGGTGCAGTGGATAAGACCAGAGAAGACAAGACCCTACTCAGGGACACACAGCAAAGTGATAGCCAAGGAACTTCTTCCTGACTCCTCACCTTCCAGTGCTCAATGTCCTCAAACACCTCAGGCTTCCAGGCCCAGCTCAGATAGCAGGAAGCCAGCAGCTGTAGGCTGCCACCACCCCACCTACCTGCCCACGCACCCGCCTGTCCCCTGTCCCACTGTGGGGTTTGCTCCACGGAGATATTCTGGACCCAGGCCACAGGTTCTCACTCTCGCGTTCTCTCTCATTCTTCCTAAGGCAGAGTCTCACCTTCTCTGAGCATTAACCTGCCAGAAGGCTGGGGGGCCAACCTGGGGACAGGTGGCCCAGAGAGGTGGTGAGCGCAGAGCTCCTGCACCAAGTCCCATAGGTCTTGGCCTCTCCAGTCCCCCTTGGTGCATCCTCAGGCCAGTTTTCAAACCTCTCTGGGCCTCTGTCTTACCCACATCAGGTAGGAGGGCTACACTTGGTCCTACCAGGTCCTGGGCTCCAGAAAGCAAGGGACTGGAGGTGACAGCATAATCCAAGCTGTGCTTGGAGGAGGAGGCCATCTGGAGGGGGTGGACCCTGCTACAGACCCCTAGAGCCACCAGCCTATCCGTGAGCAGCAGTGACCTTGGCCTTCACTGCCCTGGTTCCCTTACTCCTGGGCCCTTGACATTGGGGCAGGAGCCAGCCCTACCTGCACCCTGGTCTGGGACCAGACTGCAGGTGACACTTTAAACCTAAGTGGGAAAACCCAGGCCACTGTCAGCCAGGGCCCCCCACCTGCACCACAGGGGCCCCCTCGGGCTTCTCCTGGCCCCCACCCTCCTGGCATAGCCACACCTGGAACCCTTGTGCCACCCGCACCCCTGTAGGTCGCGATGTTGCTCACAGGGCCAGGCAGGGACAGTCGCTGGAGGGTGGAAATCTGTCCCCAAGGAGGAACAGCCCTGCATCCCGGCCAGGGAGGTGCCCAGCCCCCTCCCGCGCATCCCCTGGGCCTCTCCAGGCAGCGGCCAGGGGTCCTGGGGTCAAGTCCTGGCGCCAAACAGGGGCTGGCTCCCCCGCCCGCTGGCGAGGCCAGGCCCCACTCACCGGCCACTAGGATGGTCAGATGGCAGAGTGTGGCCAGGCTCAGCAGCCAGGCGAGAGGCGTCGGAGCCATGGCGGAGGCTGGCGAGGATCTGGGCCCGGCCAGGGCAGGCGGCTGCGTCCACGCGTTGGAGGAGCTCAGTGCTGTCCCTCCGCCGCTGGAGCTCTGTCGCTTTTTATAATGGGGCTCGGCTGCCTCCGCCCCCAGCCCCCGCAGGCGGCGGTGGGAGGGGAGAGGAAGGAGCCGGGGCTGGATTCCTCCGAGGTTGCCAGGGAACAGGCGGCCAGGGGCGGCGGCAGGGTCCTGGCTGCTGCTGTCCTCCTGTCCTCCTGTCCGCCTGTCCTCCTGTCCTGGCACCGAGCGACTGGACCGGGCCTGCCGGGCTCAAAGGGCGTGTCTCCTCCCCTGCGCACAGGCCACCTCCCCTGGGAGGTAGCACAGGTCCTTGTCCTCCTTCCTAACTGGACAATCAGTGAAAGGATCGCAGGACAGGCGAATAGAGAGTCACGCAGCCCACCTGGGTGTCCCCTGCTCCCTTTTGGCCTGGGAGGTATCCCTCCCACACGGTGATGGGCCCCCAACCTCCAAACCCAAGCCCCAAACTCTGAGCTCTGGGAACCTCGCTCATCAGTCGTCTCCTGAGCTCAGCACAGGGTCAGGCAAACAGTAGGTGCTCCATGCAGTGTTTACTGAATGAATGACCCAGTCCCACTTCAAATGGCCAGATGAGGAGGCTGAGGTCCAGAGAGGGGGCAGAAACATCCAGGTCTACAAAACATCAGGGTGGAGAACCCCCCCCCCACCCCCCCCCCACCCCTGGCTGCCAGGAGAAGAGGGGGCGTGAGGTGCAGAGGCAGCCTGGGCCAGAGAAAAGGACTCTGGCCTCCCTGCCTCCTGCTCCTCAGCCTCCTTTCTTGCTTTGTATCCACGCCCATCTCCTGCTCTGTCCCCTGCCAGTCTGTGGAAATGCACTGCCAACCCTGCCCGGTGACTCCTTAACTCTGTAGAGGTCCTGGAGAGGTCCTGCCTTCTTTGGGACTTCTTGTCTTGGTCTTGGAGTAAGTCTGGTTAGTCCCCTGGGGGCTGGACTTCCTGGCTCTGGACTTGTAGGTGTCCTCTCCATGAAACTGGCAGGACCAGCAGGCCGGGGATTGAGGCCCACCTCAGCGCAGCCTTCCCTGGAGGCAGGAGAGCAGGAGCCTGGCCCAGCCTCAGGCCGCAGGGGATTGTGTGGGGCTGGTTCTCTCTGGGCAGACAGCCAGAGGGAAAACCAGTTTGTCTAGGAGCCAGTGTCCCGGGCTGGTACAGGTTGGGCTGAGCAGAGTGACCACGGCTCGCTCCATGGCCAGGGAGACTCGCTCTGTCTTCAGTCACCTCCACCCAGGCACAGATGGACACTCTGGGGTGTAAGGCCGAGAGGCTGGACACTCCTTAATTGGGGGAGCCCCCTTGGTAGAGGTCAAATGTCCACTGGGGCCCAGAGAACCTGCCCCAGGCCTTGCAGATAAGAGATCCAGGAACTTCACCTTCGCACCTTCCAACTCCTCATTTTACAGCTGGAGAAACTGGACCCAGGGAAGGTGATAAAAACGGAGATGCTCTGCCATGTGAGAGCAGGAAGGGTGAGGAGGGGGAGGAATGGGGGAAGGAGGAGAAAGCAGAAGGAGAAGGCGGTGAGGAAGGTGGAAGGAAGTGAGGGAGGAAAGAGAAGGGGAGGCATCCCGGGAAGCCCGACCTCATAAAGGACAGGAATAGAGGCCCTTGTTCCTCTGGCCCCAGAGTAGGCCCCAGGCTGGGGGGTGGGGTAGTCCAGTGATACACCACTTGCAGGTCCTGCAGGGCCCTTGGTTTGATCCCCAGCACTGGGGAGACAGGAGTGGTCAGAGAGTGAGGGCTTTGGGATTAGCTGCTGGGGCGCGGGGCGCTATTTCTGTGTGATGTCTGCAGCATCCTGCCCTATTCAGACAAATCACATGGACTCTAAGCCAGCCACTTTTTTGGGGGTGGGTACTGGGGATTGAACTCAGGGGCACTCGACCACTGAGCCCCATCCCCAGCCCTATTTTGTATTTTATTTAGAGACAGGGTCTTGCTGAGTTGCTTAGCATCTCGCCGTTGCTGAGGCTGACTTTGAACTCCAAATCCTTCAGTCTCAGCCTCCCCAGCCGCTGGGATGACAGATGTGTGCCACCTCACTGGGCTGCCAGGCACTATTTTAAGAGCTTTCCCCGAGACTGGGGTGTTGCTCAGTAGTACAGCGCTTGCCTAGCATGCATGAGGCCTAGGTCTGAGGCCCAGCACCAGAATAACTGTTTTTATGTGATCATCCCAACAAACCCAAAGTATAAGCAAAAACATGGCTCTCAGAGTCTATTTTGTGGAAGGGAAACTGAGGCATGTGCTGAAGGTAAGACACTTCCCAAAGATCATCAGTAGGAAGTGGAGGAGTCTGGGTTTGCCCCAGCTGGCTGGTTCCGGGGTTTGGGCTTAAGACCCCAAGGCTGCCCTCCCTGCCTCCGGCCCCACTGTGAGAGCCAAGTGGGTTTAGATCCCTTAGGTGCCAAGACACAAAATTGCAGGAGCGGTTAGTGTTTGCTGTTAGTGTGGGGAACTGTCATGGGATGGGGACCCAGAGATAAAAACACTGAAGTCCTTGTCCCCAAGGGCTCAGCCCAGTGGGAGGAAGAAGGCCTCGGGAGCACTAAGGCCGTGGGGCTGGGGCAGGGGAACAAGAAAGGAGGGAGAGAGAGAGAGAGAGAGAGAGAGAGAGGACGTTTCAATCCAAAACTGAGCAGAGGTTAAGCTTTATCAAATCAACATCTGGTCTGGAAAATTTCAAACAATGCACAGGAAGGAATGGTACAAAGCACTTTTGTATTTCCACCACTGAGGCTCAATGGTGAGGTTCTTCCATATCTGCTTCATCTTTATTTATTTATTTTATTTTTTTGGCTAAATTGTTGCAGAGTGGATGGGATGACTGCTCCACACTGAGCCCCTAAATATATCAGCTCACATCTCCTAGAACAAAAGCACAGCATGATGCTATTATTCCGCCTCACATTAACAATGACTTGTGGATGTCATCTTACACCCAGTTCAAATTCCAATTTCTCCAGTTACTACTAGAATGGTTTTAGAGGTTTTTTTTTCCCTTTTCTTTTTGGATTGGTGATTGAATCCGAGGGTACTTTACCAATGAGCTATATTCCCAGTTTTATTTACTCTATTTATTTTTAAATTTTAAGACCAGGTTTTGCTAAGTTGCTAAGGCTGGCCTTGAATTTTTTTTTTTTAATTTTTTATTGTTGGTTGTTCAAAACATTACATAGTTCTTGATATATCATATTTCACACTTTGATTCAAGTGGGTTATGAACTCCCATTTTTACCCCATAGGCCTTGAATTTTTAATCCTCCTGTCCCAGCCTCCTCAAGTTGCTAGGATTACAGATAGGTGCCACCATGAGGGCTGGAAAGTATATTTTATACCTTCTTCTCCTTCCCTCCTTCATCTTCTCTTCCTCCCTTCCATCCTTCCCTTCTTGCTTTTATTTTTTGAATGAGGATCCAGTTGAGATTCATGTGTTACATATGATTATTTCTTTTTAGATCACCTGCACGTTTTTATGATCTTTTTATTGTTATTGTTATTGTTGTTCTTTTGGTACTGGGGATTGAATCCAGGGGCGCTCAACAACTGAGCCGCATCCCAGCCCTTTTTATATTTTGAGGCAGGGTCTCACTAAATTCCTTAGGGCCTCCCTAAAGATCCTTTAGGATCGTTTGAACTTGTGATCCTCCTGCCTCAGCCTCCAGAGCCACTGGGATTATAGGTGTTGACCTTTTGAAGAGTCAAGACCACTTTTTAAAAAAATGTTCTCATTCTTAATTCATCTCGTTATTTCCCGTGAGTCATCTAATGTGTTCCTTTATCCTATGCATTTCCTGTAAACTAGAAGTTAGATCTGCAGGCTGATCAGGCACCGGTGACGTGGTCTTGCCAACAATCTACCGGGAGTAATGCGGCGCACTCCGCGTGGTGCCCCCAGGGGGCGCCCGCGAGCAGGTGGCTCCGCTGTTCTGGGGCTCCCCGAGGTTGAGGGGTGGCTGGGGCCGGGTGCAGGAGAAGGATTCCCCTGCGAGTTGCAAGCGAGCTGGGGCCTGGAGTGCGGTACGCACAGAGGCAGGATCTTGACAGAGAGAAAATCCTAACCGAGGTGGACCCATTGGGGGCCGGGGAGTAATCGGACGCCACTGGCTCCCAGAAGGGCGTTGTGGGGGGCCCGCGGCTGCCCCAGACTACGGAGGGTCTTGGAGCTGAGAGAAAGGGGGCTGGGAAGGCTTCCAGCTGAGGGTAACCAGGGTAACAACTGGGCAGGTGGACGTCCCCAGGCTGCCGCAGGGGGCTTCTTCTGGAGGGGCCAGGGGTGTTGGGGGTGGATTTGTCCCTGCGCACACACATCGCCAGGCCGCAGGTGGTTGGGACCCCATCTGGGTGCCCCAGAGAGTTGGTGCTGTGACTGTGACACAGGAGGGGGATCCCCAGCTCCGAAGCAGACTGTGGAAAGGAGGGTGGGGAGCCCCGGGTCCTGCAGGGACCCCTGCAGGGCCCAAGGAGAAAGAAGGCTGGGGCCCCGCCCACCATCTCCAGGGGCTGGGAAGAGCGCATCCAAACCACCCTAACCATTGTAAGTGTGCCCTTTGGTGGCAGCGAGTGGCTTCACACTGTTGCACTACTACCTCCACATGTCACCTCCAGACGTTTTTCACCTTTACAAACTGAGACTCTAACGTACTAAACACCGACTCCCATGCTCACCTCCCCCCTACTCACCTCTGTCCCAGGTTGCCACTGTTCTACCTCCTGCCTCTGGGATCTTGACTACTCTAAGAACCCCCTTCAAAAGAAACAACGCGTGTCATTTTGTGACTGGCTTATTTCACTTAATGTAATGTCCTCCAGGTTCATCCAGGTGTCACATGTATCAGACTTCTCTCCTTTGGGGGTCGAGTGGTATTCCATTGGATGGATACATCCTGTGTTTATTGGCTCATGTGCTGATGGACACTTGGCTATTTACACTTTTGGACTATTACCAAGGGTGCTGCAAATGAACGGAATGTTCACATATCTCTTTGACACTCTGCTCTCTTTTTCTTTCTTTCTTTTTTTTTTTTTTTTGTAGACCTACCCAGAAGTGCAATTGCTGGATCATATAATTCTATTTAATTTTTTTAAAGAACTGCAGCTGCAACATTTTCTATTTCCCACCACCAGCATGAAAGAGTGCCAATTTCTCAACACCTTCCCCAACACTTGTTCCTGTCTGGGTCTTTCATTTGTTTTTGCCGTGCTGGGGTTCGCCTAGGACCTCAGGCATGATAGGCAAGTCCTTGACCACTGAGCTACATCCCCAGCCCTTTGTGATTTTGAAAGGCTGGTCTCAAACTTTGCAACCCTTCTGCCTCAGCCTCCACAGTAGCTTTTTTGTTGGTTGGTTTGATAGTAGCCATCCTGATGGGTGTGCTGTGGTATGTCATTGTGGTTTGATTTGTATTTCCCAATGATTGGTGGCATTGAGTATCTTTCATGTATTTGTTTGTTTTGGTCCTGGGGATTGAACTCAGGGGCAGTCGACCACGGAGCCCCATTCCCAGCCCTATTTTGTATTTAGAGACAGGGTCTCACTGAGTTGCTGAGTATCTTCTTTGGAGAAAGGTCCATTCAAGTCCCCCACTTTGTTACTGGGCTCTCCTTGCCTTCCTGTCTCATTGGATTCTGACTGTCACATGAACTGACATAGACTTTTCTGTCCCTTGTTGACGAGACAGACTGAGGCTCAGAGGGGCACAGCACCTTGCTCCAGCTGCCCAGCCAGGGAGAGTTCCTATATTTGTCAGAATCCACAATATGTGCCCTTCCAGATGCTTCTTTCTGGCAAGTGCTCTGGGTGTCTGGGGCTGCTGCCCTGGAAATTGCATTGTGAGAGGCAGATATGGGGACAAAGGACACTTGTGGCCAGACGTCCACAGAACCGCTGCTTATGCTTGGGAAATAATGAAGGCATCCAAGGGCAGAAGGCCTTCTTTGCTGTCTCAGCAGAGTGGATGAGCTGTATCCAGAGCTCCAGGGAAGGGCCAGGACCATGGACAGCTGAGGACCCCCAAGGAGTCCAGCACCCAGTGAGCCCCAGACCCGCTTCCTCCTCCTCCTGGACACACAGCTGGCCATTTCCCAGCATCCCTTGCGGTCAGGAAGGCTAAGGCTGGGTGGTTGAATGACTGTGCTGCTTCAGTCTCTCGACTTGGGGACTAAATAAATGGCCTCTTCAAATCCTCCTAACAGCGGGTCCCAGTGTGGGCTGGGGGGTGGGGCTCTGGGGAAATGTCTGGGCCTCCTTGTTGGCCCCTGAGTGGTTGCCCCTCAGCCCTGTATCCCCTCTCTGGGGACCTTGACAAGTCCTCTCATATCTCAGTGTCAAGGCTTCCCAATGGGAGAGAGGGGGACTCCGTGCACCATCTTGCGGGAACAGAAAACACCAAAAGCCACAGCAAACACTATTTAAGAGGATTTATTTTCCAGAAAGTCTGAGCAGCAGAGGGGGTGGGCAGCAAGGAAGGAGACCCCAGGGCAGGTGAGGGCTGTGCTCACAGGCAGCAGGCAGGTGAGCAGGGCCTGTGGCAGGCGGATAACGGGGGCTCCCGGAAGGCAGAGGCCCCGAGAGACGCAGCAACGCGGCTGGCAATCCGTCCCTCCCTACACACTGACCCTGAGCCCTTCACAGCCCCCTGAGGCGGCTCTTCTCCTCCTCCCTCCTCAGGTGAGGCCCAGAGTGGGGCACCCATCTCCTCAGGGGTCACACAGTTCCAATCACCCACTGAGTTCCTCAGAAAGGACTCCCACCACCTGTGACACTGCTGTCCCCAGGGAGGCACAGGTAAGTCCCGAGTCCCAGTTCTTAGCCTGACCCCAACCACCTGCAGACGGACTCCTTCACGTCACTGTAAACCCCCCCACAGCTGCCCCACCACGCCAGCCGCCTCGCAGGCCAGGACCTTGTCCCCTCCCACCCAATTCCTGAAATCCCCCTATTCTTTCATTTCCTCTTAAGTAGTTACATTCTTTTCACATATAAATAACTGGAGCTTATAATACCAAGTCAGGTAGTCGTTGACACCACAGCATGAATTCGGTTATCAGCTATTTAGGGAAGGAGGCGGGAGGTGGCGTGGGGTGGAGCTCGGGCCTGAGTGCTGGATGTCAGAGGGCCACCAAGTCTGAGGGAAGAAAAAGAGCAAGAAGCCCAAGCCGCGCTGGGCAGGCACCTCAGCGGCAGAGCGCTTGCCTAGTTCAATCCCCAGAGCCAAAAAGAGAAAAAAAAAATTAAAATTAAAACTAAGATTTTTTTTTAAAAAAAGACCCAGTAGATAGCAAAAATTTGGCACGGGGGGGGGATGAATTTGGGCAAATTTGGGAATTCACAATTGACACAGCTGTCCCCTTTCTAGTGACCTGAGTCTGTGTTGAAGGATTACATCCTTTTGGTGAAAGATGGGGGGACATTATTCTTGTTGATTCAGCCCGGGGCCCCTTGCTACTCTTGGATTCAGGCCCAGGGCCTGGAGGCCAGCAGACAGAGTAACACAGATGGGGACCGTGGCCTAACCAGGAGGGCCGGACAGCAGGCAGCCCCAGACCCCGAGCAGACTGAGGTTGAGTCTGTTGGGGACCAGGAAAGTCACAGAATGAAACCCCATCGTGGCCTGCCGAGGCAAGCAAGGCCTCAGAGGGACTTGCCCAGGGGTACAAATGACGGGCTGGGACGGGAGGCGGGAGGCTGCAGCTCAGTGTGCAGGAGGGGAGGGGACGAGGCCGGAGGGGACCAGCAGACCTGGAGGCTGGGAGCAGGTCCAGGAGCTCGGAAGCCAGGAGGAGCCAGGGCAGAGACTGCCCCAGGGGAGGAGAGGTGGCCAGGAGGCCTGGCTGAGGGGACAGCTGTTGGGACGGAGCTCGGGGAATGTGGAGTCGCTGGCACAGGCTTCTGTTTGGCAGCTGCCATGATGGCGGAGAGGGAGGGCTCGCCGAGCCTTCGGAAAGCCAAGGCCATGGTCATCCGGGACCTTCTCACTCTTGTAACTTCTGAATGATCCTCTTCACCCAGGGCAGTTTGGGGTTGGCACAGATCTCCCGGTCCCTGATGGTTTGCAAGCTGGAGGAAGATCACAGGGAGACCCGTGGCAACATTAGCATCCAGCACACACCCCAGGACCTTAGCATTTATGGCCCACCTACTGTATGCAAACCACATTTCTCAAGCAGAAGAGGAGGGGAGCAGGAAGGACTTCGGGATCCTCCGCTCTTTAGTCCCCAGCCTTGACTGCCGGGTCAGGCCATGCTCCACCCCCAAGAGCCCCAGAGGGTTGGGTGGTGGACTTTGGAGCCAGCCTCTCTGAGTTCAGCTCTAGCCTGGCCACTTGTTAGCAAGTCGCTTAACTTCTCTGAGCCTCAGTTTCCACAGGTGTAAGATGGGGATGATAATCATAGTGTAAAGTTGATGAAAATTTGATGAGTTAATGCAAACTGAAGTACTCAAAAAATTACACACTGAAGTGCTGCATGCAGCACATAGTAGGTGCTATATAGTTACACCAGGAGCTGGCATGAATTTTTTACAGTGATTTTCTTTGTTTTGGGCAAGGGGCGGAGTACCAGGGATTGAACTCAGGGGCACTCGGCCACTGAGCCACATCCCCAGCCCTATTTTGTATTTTATTTAGAGACAGGGTCTCACTGAGTGGCTTAGTGCCTCACTGTTGCTGAGTCTGGCTTTGAACTCATGATCCTCCTGTCTCAGCCTCCTGAGCCACTGGGGGATTTACAGTTGTGTGCCAAGGTGCCCCCACCTACACGGATTTTCTTAATTCTCACAATAACCCATCGAGGCCCTATTATTCGACCCATTTTAAAGAAACTAAGGTCACTGGACATAGTGGCACATGCCTATAATCCCAGTGACTTGGGAGGCTAAGGCAGGAGGATCACAGGTTTGAGGCTAGCCTTAGCTCCTTAGCAAGGCCCTAAGAAACTTAGTGAGACCCTGCCTCAAAATAGAAAATTAAAAAGGCTGGGAATGTGGCTCCGTGGTTAAGCACCCTTGGGTTCAATCCTCTGTACCATAAAAAAGAAAGAAAGAAAGAAACAAGAAACTGAGGTCTACGGAGGTAAAGCAAGTGGCTGCACCATGATCGTGAAGCTGGGACTCCCCTGGCCCTCTGAGAGGCCGGAGGCTCGGGGAGGAGAGGTGGGCTCTGGCCCAGGTCACACAGTAAGCTGCGACTTCGGCTCTTGCCTCCCCACTGCAGCAAACATGCGGCCCTGGCCCTGGAGCAGGTATCGGCAGGGGTGGGCTCACGGCTGGCTGGTGGTGGGAGCCATGCCCCTGCCCAGGATTCCTTTTCTGCCTCTCAAGACCCTGTCCTCTGGGCCCAGGAGCTCTTGGTCCCCTCACCCCCTGGCCTGCCCCGCTGCACAGACAACTGAATGGAGAAAGACTAAAGAAGGCAACAGTGCCCACCCGGGCCCCATGGGCGGCCTGCCCAGCCACTGTGGTCCGTGAGCAAGACCTGGCTCCTCCCTGAGCCTCCATCTCCCCATTTGTCAAGCCACATTCTCTCTAGAGCCCCAGCTGGCTCAGAACCCAAGGATCACATGTGTGCCGTCTTTTACTGAGCACCTACTATATGCCGGGCAATGAGCTTTACACCTCCCACAGGCTGTCACTGTGCCCTGTGATGCTCAAGAGGCCACTTAGCTCCTTTGTGCCATCTCCTCTCCCGTGGAAAGGGAGGGAGTGCCCGCGGCACCGGGTGGGTTCCAGGATACACGAGTCCATATGTGTTCAATGGACACAGGTCATTCCTTCCCCTGTACTGACAGGCAACCGAGGCTCAGAAGGGGAATGTGAAACCCTGGGAGGGCTTCCTGCTCCGGCCTTCATTGTCCCCACCTGCGACCCCTCTGAGAGCTGGAGTCAGCAGTGGAGAGGAGAAAGATGAGAGGGGGCTGGTGATGGAGCCCAAAGGGGGTCCTGAGCCCCCAGCCCAGCTCCACCGCATGTGAGACGTGGAGGCCACAGACCTGGGGAGCGGGAAGCGGTCAGGGGGGCTACCACTGAAACAGGTGGGGGCCCAGGGAAAGGCAGCCAAGAGCAGAGACCAGGACTCTCAGGAGAAAGGCAGCACAAGGCCCCCGGGGTCCTAGCACACTGGAGCTGGGCCTTCCCTCTCCGAGCCTGCCTCTCCATCCGGAAAATGGGAGCAGTGGAAGCTTCGGGAATGAACGCTGTGAGGACAGAGGGAGTTGACATGGGCCAGCTCAGGAAGGCCGGGCACCGGAAGCTCTTAACAAGTGCTAGCTCTTAATGTTGTTGTTCTGATCAAAATGGGCGTCCTCAAATAGCTCCCAGGGGACTGGGGAGGACCGGGATGCTTCTGATGGGAGTGGCTCCAAGCCATCGGCCACCTGTGCCCAGGACTGTTCCCTAGAGCTATCAGCCGGTAGCCGCCTACTGCCCACGCTGCCGTGCCCATGCCCGGGCGGCACCCTGTGCATCCTCAGACCCTGGCATGCATAGCACAATGTCCTATAATATCTGTCGAATGATCACATTATTTTTGTTTTTGGAACACGCCAACCTGGGGTGAGCCATCTCTTCCAGCCAACTCTTCCAACTGGCATCCAGAGGCCCGGCTGCATTCCTCCAGCCCTGAGTCCGCCCCCCCACTTACATCTGGGCCACCCGGGCTATCCCCTCCAAGGCCCTGTGGCCCGGCTCCCTACTCACACGACACCGGGCCTGCGGCAGGAGTCTGAGGTCCAGTAGAAACTCTTCACTAGACGCTGGGGCAGCGGGAGGCGGATGTAGTCCCGGCAGCAGATGCTGTCTTCCACGTTGGCGCCATAGGGACCTGGGAGAGGGACGCCCAGGGGTGAGCAGGGTGCAGCACAGAGAGGTCACCCTGGGCCCCAGCCCCCGGCCCAGGCCCCTCCAGGGAAGAGATTCTGCGCTCATGTGGAAGGATGGTGTCCAGGAGATTCTAGGCCTTCAAAAACCCTAGCCTCTGAGGAGCCATGAGGGCCCCGGACTACACTCTGGAGTGGGTAGCTCAGGGGGTGGGATGAGAGCTTCCCGGTGGGTCTCAGCCACTCTGAGCCAGAAGGATCCTGGGACTTGCTACTCAGAGTGAGGCCTGGGAGCTCCTCGGGATGCTCTCCCCGCCCCGGACCAGCAACCCCACATGCACTCAGCCTAGCATCTGGGGAGTCCACTCCCACTTGTCTATTCGAGTCCCCACACTGTGCCCTGGCAAGGCGAGGGTCCAGAGAGGGGGACTCACTTATCTGAGGTCACATGTGACCGTGGCAGAGTTAGAGGCAAGGTTCAGACAGGGGACAGTCACACAGCCCGGGCTTGAGTCCCACTCTGCCCTGAGTTGCCAGGTCCCCATTGAACATCCCTGAGGCCCAAGTCCCTCCTCTGACCAAGGGAGTGGTAACGGTCCCCACTTCATGGGCCTTCTGTGCTGGGGAAGCTCTGAGGACACTCAACACTGTGAGCAGTGACCTGGTGGCTGTCTGACTCTACCTGACCCAGAGCAGGGAGCCCATGTGTGGTGAAGGAAGCCTGGACCCCCATATTGAGGGCAGGTGCCAGAGAAACTGGGGTGTGGGAACAGGACCCACTTTCCAAGCTCTCCCTGCTCTGCCTTTTCCTACTCAGGTCAGGCCCTCGGGGGCTTTGCATCCACACCCCAAGGGCCCTGTGTTCCAGAGACGGGGGATCCCTGGGTCTTGTCCACCACAACCCCGCAACCTAGCGGAGACAGCGCTAGATGCCAAGCCTTTAGATTACCCATTTAACAGCTGTGTAAACTGAGGCCCAGGAGAGCCCTGCGACCAACCCAAAGCCAGAGGACCAACAGCGGGCTGGGCTCTTCTGCCCTCAGCGCAGTGCCCTCTCCAGGAGCGGGGCCTGTGCTGGCCTCTGTGGGGAACCCTCCTGCTCCCCAGTCTCACCTGCATCCGTTGCCTGAAGAGCCACAGAGAGGAGGATGAGGGCCACCAGGATCGGGGCCTGCAGGCTGGCCATGCTGGGTGCTGTGAGTGCCGGCTCAGGCGTCTGCAGTCACCAGGGGCAGGAGGACCTGGTATTTAAGCCATCCCTCCACCCACCAGGCTCAGACACCTCTTAGTCACCCGTGAGCCCAGAGCCTCTGACATTCAGATCTTGAAAGGAGAAGTCCTCACTTCCTCCCAAGGAGATTCTGTGGTGGGGAACCACTCAGGGGGGACCCCCACCCCGTCCAACTCCGGGCCTCCAGAGATTTACAAAATCCCCCTTGAGCCAGGCCTCCGGGCCCCTCCTTCCCGGGGTCTGCTTGCCGAGGGGCCCTGTCCCTGCAGGTCTGGGGGGCTGGTCTCCCAGGAGGGGGTGGGGAGGTGTTTCCATGACCTGTGTCCCTCAGCGGGTGACGTGACAAGCCCTCTCCTGGAGCTGAGGCCCATCTCCGGCTTGACCCATGTCACCCACTTCTCTTGGAGGGGAGTGGCCCATGAGCCCCTGGGGTTGGTCTCTGCCCCTTCCTAGCCTTTTGGGGCTTCTCACTAAGTCCCCACCTGAGCCACCTAGAGCTTGTGGGCCACTCATGAGTCTTTAAGGAATTTCCACACCCCCACCTTGCTGGTTCTCCTTCTTCACCCTCCTCCTCATCGGACACCATGACCACTGGTTCTACTTCCTCAACCTCCCCTGATCTCTGTCCCCACTGCCCCTGCCCCACTGAGGTCACCTCCACCTCAGTCTTGGACACCGTCCCCTCCATCCCTTCCCCACACGGCAGCAGCCACAGTGCGTGACCCAGACGCAGCTTGACACCTCTCTCCCTGCTTCAAACCCTGCTGTGCTCCCCGTGGACTTGAGCAGGGCCAGGCCCCTGGCCGTGGTCACCCAGGCTCCTTTCCTGACCTGCCCCCGTGGCCTCCCGCCCTGCGGGTCGCACCACGCTCTTCACAGTTCCTCAAAGAGGTCTGCAGCCTGCCCCAGCGCGATTCCACTTTCCACTCCTCCACCGCACAGACTCCAAATCATGCGTCAGGAGCGGATGAAGATGTCACCTCCTTGGTGAGCCACCCCCTCAGGGCATTCCACTGTCCCAGTGACCCCAGCCCACTGGGCCAGGTTCTATCTTTCTCAGGTTCCTCAGAAGCCAAACCCCAAGTGCTCTGAGGGCTGGTGTCTCCTTTCTTCCTGTCCCCAGTCCCCTCCAAGGACCAGGCTCAAGTGGAGCTCAGAAACTGAGACTCGGAGCAAGAGAGGACTTGTCCAAAATGACCCAGCCTCACAGCGCCTGAGCCAGGCCTGCACCTCGACTCAGGATCCCGTGGGCCGGGGACCCATCCCCGACTTGCTCATTCCTTCATTTCACAAGTGGTCATTGAACCCTGGGTGGAGCAATGGCCCCTAAAAAGAGCCATATCCTAAACCCTCGATCTGTGAATGTGTCACCTTACGTGCTGAAAAGGACTTTGCAGGTATGGTTAAGCTGAAGACCTTAAAATAGGGAGATGTTCTGGGTCATTCAAGTGACCAGGTAATCCCAGGGTCATCTCAAGAGAGGGCAGTGGTCAGAGTCAGAAGAGGACACAAGGTGACAGGGCAGGGACCAAACGGTGTAGGACTGTGGAGCCAGGCAAGCAGGGACCTGGAGGAGCTGGAGAGCGTGAGGAACTGGAGGGTACCCAGAGCCACCGGGGAGCACGGCCCTGGCCACGCCTTGAGTAGTCCAATGAGACAGAGTTAAGACGTCAGCTTCCTGAGCCGCACCGTTATACACTCGTGTGGTTTGTGGTGATTTGTTAAAGCAGCGAGGAGGAACTAACACAAGCACCTACTATGTGCCCGGTGTGCTGCCAAGAGTTGGGGAAAGCAGAATTCCCTGCCTATGTGGCGTTTGCCTCTGAGACAGACAACAGGCAAATAATACCAGACAAGGGCATGTCCCTGTGATGAATGCCACAAAGACAACAGGAAAGGGGAGAACAGGCAGACCAGGGGGAGCAGCTGTGGGCAGCAGCTGTGGACAGGGAAGGCCTCAGGAGGGAGTGACGTTCCAGGTTCCAGCCAAGACCCAGAAAACAGGGTGGAGCCTTCCAGGGAGAAAACACAAGTGCAAAGGCCCTGTGGCGGTCGGGTTGGGGTGGGCGTGGGGGTAAGGGCTGGGGTGAGTGCTGGCCCAGCAGGGTGGCCAGAGGGGAGAGGCTGACAGGCAGGTCAGGCAGATGGCCCATGAACCTCCTGAAAGGACTCGACACAATGGGCACAGCTGTGCCTTGGGGGGCTCTTGGCCAAGGGCACTACACCAGCCTAGTCATAAAAGGACAATGTCTGATTCCACGGTGGTCAAGTCCCTAGAGTGGTCACATCCATAAGTCCAGAAGGTGGGAGAGTGGTTGCCAGGGCCTATGGCGGGAACATGGAGGGGCTGGGAGTTAGTGTCTGATGGGATGGAGTCTCAGTTTTGCAAGATGCAAAGTTCTGGAAACAGATTGTGGTGATGGCTGCCAACTGTGAGAGCATACTTCATGTCACTGCGTTGCACAGTTGTGATGGTGAGCGTATGTTTTGTGTTTTTTACCAATAAAGTGTCCCTCCAAATCCAGACAAGCTGCTGGGACTAATGTTCAGTGAAAATATATATATATATGCTCTCAAGACTAACTTCCAGTTTCAAAAAGGAATACAGGAAGTAGAAGAAGATAAATGACCCAATAAGGAAGCAATCAGACAGAGGGGCCTTCAGACCTCTGCAGGGCCACTTCCCTGGGCCAGCAAGAAGATAATGCCATTTAAAAAACAATGTTAAGTGGCCAGGACATTTAGTGTCAATCTCTAGGGAGAAAGGGACATAGCAGCCAAATGCAGTATGTGGACCTGGGTTGAATTCTAGGGTTTTTTTGTTTTGTTTTTTGGTACCAGGGATTGAACCCAGGGGCGCTGAACCACTGAGCCACATGCCCAGCCTTTTTCGTATTTTATTTAGAGACAGGGTCTCACCAAGTGGCTCACAGCCTTGCTACATTGCTGTGGCTTTGAACTTGAGATCCTCCTGCCTCAGCCTCCCGAGCCACTGGGATTATAGGTGTGCACCACTGCACCCGGCAGGACTTCTAGTTTTGAAAAACAGCTATAAGAGACCTTTAGAGAACATCTGGGGAAACCTGAATATAGACTGGGTGTGGGGTGACAGTAGGGTTTGTTGTTGATCTCCCTGGGTGCATGAAGACTTCGTGGGTTGCAGGAGAAAGGTCCCATTCTTAGGAGATAGGCCTTGAAGGAAGTATCTGGAGATGAAGGTCATGATGTCCTTAATTTCAAAGAGTTCAGGGGAAAATGCGTGTGTGCGGTGTGTATGCAGATGGGGGTGTAGGGGTATACAAATATGCATGTGTATGCACTTGGTTTTGTCAAATGCACACACACAGAGATACACTGATATCTATGTAGCATGTGCGTGTGTGTGTGTGTGTAGAGGTATGTGTGTGCTTAGCTGTGTGCATAAGGGTGTGTGTTTCCCAGCGAGAGAAAGGTGAGACAAAGCAAAAATGGCAAAATGCACCAGGGTGACAAGGGTACAGCTCGGTGGCAAATGTCCTGGGGATGGTTGAACTACTTACAGTTCTTCCTGGACATTTCAAATATCTTGAAGAAACCTGCTATGCTGCCCAGGCTGCTGTCAAACTCCTGCTTCAGCCAAGAAATATTTGAAGCGGAGCCATCCTGTGAGCACAGAGCTGTCACTGGAGGGTGGAGTGACAGCATTGGTGCTGGTTTTTCCTCTGAAGTTGGGGTTTTCTTACAGGGGCCCTGCCAGGGCTGAGGCCCTGCATGGGTGGGCTGAGGGACCTCCTGGAGAGCACCTGGGTCCCCAGGGACTCGGCCGGGCCCCAGGTCCCTCCGGGCTCTCAGCAGCGCCCCAGCCCCAGCCCCTTCCCTGTGGGCCTGTGGCCTCTGCTCCCCGGCACCCTTGGGCTCCCTAGGCTGAAGAAGGGATGGGCGCCCAGACAGGCCCAGGGACGGGCTGGTCTTCTAAAATACAAGGGGAGCTGGTTCCTCTCGGGCTGCAGGCGGGGAACCACTGGGGCACAGCTGGAGGCACTGATGACCGGGTGTTTGCTCTCCTCCTAGGAAGTGACACTGCCTCACCCCGTGCTGCTGCGGTGTGTGCCTGTCTCCCAGACCCAATCCTCTGCCCCAGCCTTCCTTCTCCTCCTGTTTGAACTAACTTTCGTTTATTTAAAAAAAAAATAAAATAAAACAAAAACAAAGCCAGGTCTCTGTACAGTGGCACCTGCTGTGGTCCCAACTACTCAGGAGGCCAAGGCAGGAGGATGGCTTGAGCCCAGGAGTCGAGGCCATCTGGGCAGCGGAGGGAGACCCCCATCTCATAAACAAGCAAACAATAAAATACATAGAGGAAGAAACACCCCAAATGTCCATGAACCGACCAACAGACAGGAAAGGGCAGGCCGGGCGGGGGATGGACGTTATTGGGTCTTTAAAGGGAAGGACCGTCTGACACCCAGAGGGATCTGAGGACACTGCTAGGCAAAGTCAACCCAGGACAAAAGGACCGATGTGGGGTGACTGCACTTCCAGGAGGGGCCTGGAGGAGTCAAACTCCCCTGGAGACAGAGAGCACAGGGAGGCTGCCAGGGCGGGGAGGCGGGGAGCAGCGAGTTAGAGCTTCCGTTTGGGAAGATGAGGACTTCTAGAGACGGAGGGTGCGAGGCCGCCCCGTGGCTGGAGGTAAGGCTGCTCAACCGCACGCTTAAAAATGCTTAGAATTTAGGATGTGGTGGCAGGCCGGTGGTGGACCCAGACTTGGCAGGGGAGGCCCTAAGTTTGAACCCCAGCACTGCAAAAAAAAAAAAAATTAAAATGGTAAATTTTCTGTGATGCATTTTATCACAATAAAAATGCATAAAATCCGGTGTGCATTTCCACGAAGACACTGTTCACTTCTGGAAAGATACATAAGCGACTTGATAGCACTAGCTGCCTCTGAAGAGGGGAACTCGGCCGCGGGCAGGGTGAGTGACTTTCCGCCAAACGCCCTCTTGTGTGATTTGACTTTTCCATGTGCAAAAAGATGCCATTCTAAGTCTACGGTGTGGACCGAAAAGTAATTCTCCTCCGAGAACTACCCCCAGATGTCATGTCTTCCCTCAGAGGCCCCAGGCTCAGTAATTTCTTATTTGTTCTTCACAGATGGTCTACACCAGCTGGGCATGGGGGTGCATGCCTGTAATTCCAGCAGCTTTGGAGGCTGAGGCAGGAGGATCTCAAGTTCAAGGCCGGCCTCAGCAACTTGGTGAGCCCTAAGTAACTTAGCAAGACCCTGTCTCTAAATAAGATATGAAAAGGGCTGGGGATGTGGCTCAGTGGTTGAGGGCCCCTGGGTTCAATCCCTGGTACCAAAGAAAGAAAGAAAGAAAGAAATGCTCTACACTGTGGAAGCTCATAAATCCAGGCGCTCATTGGAAGAAATGAGAGGGTAGGAAGGAAGGAAGGGAGGAGAAAGGAAAGATGGACGGCAAGAAGGAAGAAAAGAAGGGAGGGGAGGTGGGAGAATGAGGTGGGAGGGCGGCAGTCGGTGGGCACAAAGCGAAGGCCTCTGGCTTGCTCCACCTGAAGTCCATGTGGGGAGCCCTCTCTTCCCAGAGGCGGAGGGCTCCCCACTCCATGGAGGCTCCTGATGCTCACTCCAGTCCCCCATGGCAAACAGTTAGGTTTCCCCTCCTTTTTCATTTACATAAAAATGACCAAATAACATTCCTGGGGTGGACTCACAGGGCAGGGCGGTGGATGAATTCCTAGAAGTACGGGGTGGCTGGGTTTTTGCTTCCACTGAGACACAGAAAGAAAGTCCCTGCTTTAAATATCAGCCGCAAGCTTCCTCTTTTCCGCAGAGCAGGGGGCGCCCCCGGGGAGGACCACCGTAGGCCCTTGGCCCTGAGTGCTATGAGCCCCATCCTGAAGCCTCCTCTTCCGGCTGGTGGAGGCCAGCACCCAGCTTGTCCCAGGAGCCGGAGGAAGGGAAAGCACCGTTCCCGGAGCGTGGGGGGCAGCGGGCGTGCAAGTCCAGGGCCCTCATGAGCAAGGAGAGTTGAGCAGGATCCCAGGAGGAGGCCAGGGCTTGGAGGCTGCGTCCATGTGGACCCTGGGAGACTGCCAAGCAGGGAAAGCTCTCCAGAGGATGGGAAGGCCGGGAGAAGGAAGGAAAAGCCTTCTGGGAGCTAATTGGCCCCAGTGACAACCGCCACCTCAGTAATATAATCATGGTGATGATGATGATGGCAATGCCACTGTGGACCTAGAATTTCCTCCATGTGTTCAATGCTTGGTCCCAGACTGTGGTGCTATTGGCAGGTGATAGAACATTTAAAAGTTGGGACTTAACAGGAGGCTTAGGTTTTAGGGTTGTTAGGGGTGTGCACTCAAAGGGGATTGCAGGCCACTCGGCTCTTCTTTCTCTCTCATGCCCTGGCCATGAGGTGAACGGGTTGCTCCACACAGTCCCACCACGATGTGCTGCTTCTCACCAATGGTCATGGACAGAAACCCCTAAAACTGTGAGTCAAAATAAGCCATTTTTCTTTATACCTTGATCACCTCAGGCATTTTGTCATAGTCATGGAAAGCTGACTAACAAACTGGTTCCTACAGAGAGCTAGACTTATTGTGTCCAGTATTTCACATTCACTATCTCATTGTCTCCCTGGAGAAACATTTTAAAGAGGCTACTATTGTTATACCCATCTCTCAGATGAAGAAACAAAACCAGAGAGCCCCCGGCCAGGGGGTTTGTGCTGAGGCCTGTCTGACAATAAAGCCCAGCTGCACCCTAACTGCATGCAGCCTGCGAGTGGTCCCATCCCGGTAAAGGTGGCAGTGATGGTAACAAGTCACCTATGGAATCCACCTCCGTCAGTGCAACCTGAGCCATCCTCCCTCCAATGAGGGACCAAGGCTCAGGGAATGGAAACCGTCTGCCCAGGCCACACTGATGGAGCCTGATTTGACTTCAGGTCTTTAGGTTCTATTTTTTTGTGTTTTTGTACCAGGGATTGAACTCAGGGGCACTAACTTAATCACTGAGCCCCATCCCAGCCCTATTTTGTATTGTATTTAGAGAAAGGGTCTCACTGAGTTGCTGAGTACCTCACCTTTGCTGAGGCTGGCTTTGAACTCACGATCCTCCTGCCTCAGCCTCTCAAACCACTGGGACTGCGGTGTGTGCGCTTGCCCACGCTGGGCGTCCGTTTCTAATTGAGATGTCTCCAACTCAGCCTTTTAAAGTGTAAGATTTGGTGCTTCTTCCTGTCTTGGCAAGGTTGGACACCCTTCTACCTAATACAAGGTATTGTCATCACCCCAGGAAGGAGCCCGCTCCACAGCACCCACTCTCTGTTTTCACCCATTCCAACCCTCGCCCTCACGAGTGTGCTTTCCACCTCTCTGGGTTTGCCTTTCAATGGCGTTTTGCAGAAAAGGGATCATATGGTACATGAGGTTCATGTCTGACTCCTGCCACTTAGCCCAAGGCACCCAGAGTCCCCTGTGCAGAGCACATGTTGACGTTTCATTCTTTTCTGTTGATGATTGATAGTCCGTGATGCCGAGAGCCTGCACTTTATCCATTCATCAGCTGATTGTTTCCATTTGGGTTGTTTCCATTTGGAAGCCGTTGGATACAAGCTTTTATGTGAACATGTTTTCTTTCTTTTTTTTTTTTTTTTTTTTTGGTACTAGGAATTGAACTCAGGTGCTTTACCACCAAGCTGCATTCCCAACCCTTTTTATTTTAATTTTTAATGTTGAGACAGTATCTCACTAAGTCGCTGAGGCTGGCCTCCAACTTGTGATCCTCCTGCCTCAGTTTACCTTGTTGCCGGGATTACGGGCATTGCCGCGGTGCCTGGCTTCGGAACGTGTTTCCAATTTTTTCTTTTTTTTTTTTCTTTTTTTGTAGTGGGGATTGAACCCAGGAGTGTTTTACCACTGAGTTACATACCCAGTCCATTTTATTTTGAGATAGGACTTTAGCAAATTGCTGACAGTCTCATTAAATTGCTGAGTCTAGCTTTAAAATTGCAATCCTCCTGCCTCAGTCTTCTGAGCTTACAGGTATGAGCCTTTGCACCCAGATGTGTGTTTTTAATGCTTTGGGGATACATGTGTAGGACGGAATTGTAGGTTGTATGGAAACTCTATGTTTATCTTTTTGAGGACCTGCCAGGCTGTTTCCAAGGAGGTTGTACTACTTTACATTCCTACCAGCAATGTCTGAGGGCTCTGATCCCTCTGTTTCCTCACCAGTGTCTGCTCTAACCATCTCAGCCATCCTACTGGGTGTGAGGTGGTACCATGTGGTTCTGATTAGCACTTCCCTGATGACTAATGATATTTAGCATCTTATCATGTGCATATTGGCCATTTGGATATATTCTTGGGGAAGATATCTGTTCAAGTCCTTTATGTATCTTTTTAAATCAGGTTGATTGTCTTTGTGTGGTTGAACTGCAACAGGTTTTTTTCTTGGGAGTGGAGGTGGGTACCCCAGAGGTACTTAACCACTGAGCCACACCCCCAGCCCTTTTTATTTTTTTATTTTAAGACAGAGTCTCCCTAAGTTGCTGAGAGCCTCGCTAAATTGCTGAGGCTGGACTTGAACTTGAGATCCTCCTGCCTCCGCCTCCAGAGCAGCTGGGATTGATTACAGGCGTGTGCCACCGCACCTGGCCTGATCACTGTACTTTCTAGAAATTCCCTCTCCCCGGGGTTTTTTTATCCTTTAAATTTCTAAATGAAATCTTTCAAATATACAAAAAAAATAAATAAATCTTAGGACTCGCAGCCCAGATCCAACAGCAGTTGACATTTCCCTCTGTTTTGGTTTGCACTCCTTACTCTTTTTGATTTTTCATTAAGAGGTAAAATATTTTAGGTACCACAGAAGCTTCCCTCCCATGTCCTTTCCATGGACAACCACCAACACACCACGTGGAGATTCTGGGGAACTTGCTCCACCCAAGGAGGCCGTTGTACCATTATGGCCCCATCGACAAATTCCACGACTCTGCTTTGTGGATCTTAACATTTTATACAAAGTGGCACCTTGCCCAATGTCACCAGGGACAACCTCCTCCACTCCCATATCAGCTTTTCTTCCTCCTGATGCCTTTAGCACAGTCATTTGTCACTGTTGTGAGCAGCTCGTCCTGTTTTACGGATGGCTTTGTGTGTTTGTTGTTATTTTTGCTGTGCTGAGTGAGGATGGAACCTGGGGCCTCGTGCATGCGAGGCAAGCACCCCACCACTGGGCTACACCCCCAGCCTCCAGCCCCGTGTTGGAACCCTCCATCCTTCACGCGGTGAACATTTAGGTTGTTTCCACATTCTCACTATGACACTTCTAGAATGAGTGGACGTCCCCGCGTGGGCCTCCCCGTTCCCTTCATCTTTTCACTCTCCTTTTGCTCTAAACCTGGTTCTCCCCTGACGTCCCTGCTTCCCCGGCAGCCTTCTGAAGGGTGGCTGTGCACGGAACTGCAGCGTGGCTCCTCAAGGCTGCTTCCAAACCATCCATTTCCCCTCTCTCCTCCCTTCTCGGAAGTGCTGTCAGCAGACTTTGCAGCCCCTCTCCTCCCTGACAATGATAGCATCCAGTCCTGGCCAGTCTCTCCAACACGACTCCGTGATCATCACGGTGACTTGGTACCAGCCTCTGTTGGGCAACCTCCTCTCGGCCAGTGAACTTGTGCCTAACCTCCCTGCGCCCCTCACTCCCAAGCCATTCCCAGCCACACCCTGTCCAGCACCATCAAGGACCTGTCCAGCTCATGGCCCGGGGCATCCAACACCAATGACCCCCCCAGACTGACGCTGTCCCTTGTCCCCGCGCCTTGCTCCGCCTCTTGTCCTTATTTCTCTCCATTTTCCTGGACTGTCACTCCAGGGTCGGTTTACCCAGTCCCCTCCCAGCACCCGTCCTGCACCGACAGTGCGGGTGTGGCAGAGAAACACCCAGCCGTGCCAACCGGCCACTCAAGATCACCATCCTCTGGAGATCTGTGTGCCACCAGGATCCCCGTGGCTTGTTCTGATCACCCCGGCCCCTCCTCGACCACCACTCAGGCTCCAAACTCCTCCTCCATGGTCCTTGCTGGCAGCCCGTGACCCTGAATCCTAATTTCCCCCAGAAAAGAGAGGTTGCCGGAAGACCACACCCACCCACGACCACTGAGGGCCTCTGTCCCCAGGCTTGTGCCTTCCTTGCTCCTGACAAAGCCGCTCTCTTCCTCAAGGACATCACCCGACCCCCCATTTCTTTCCTCCACTGTGTCGTGGCATCTGTGGACAACACACTGCTGTTGGTCCCTCCCGTCTTCAGAGCGCCTGGACTCCACATCCCTTCCAGAAACTGGACCTTCATAGGAAGGCTCAAAGGAAGGGTATCACCTGCTGTCTCCCAACCCACTTCCCAGTCTCTCCATCTAATTCCATCCCAAAGATCCCTGGGGAGCTCCCTGTGAGGGCGGATTCATGAGAGGCAGGGTCCCTCCAGGGGGGGATAAACCCCTGAAGCACATCATGTTTCTGGGGTATTGACAGAGGATTAAGAAAATACTTTTGGCCAGGTGCAGTGGCGCATGCCTGTAATCCCAGAGGCTCTGGAGGCTGAGGCAGGAGGATCATTTTTTTTTTTTTAATTTTTAAAAAATATTTTTTAGTTGTAGTTGTTCACAATACCTTTATTTTATTTTATTTTTATGTGGTGCTGAGGGTCAAACCCAGGGCCCCACATGTGCTAGGCGAATGCCCTACCGCTGAGCCACAGCCTTAGCTCATAGAGGATCTTAAGTTCAAAGCCAGCCTCAGCAACTTATTGAGGTGCTAAGCAACTTAGTGAGACCTTGTCTAAAATTAAAAAATATATAAAAGGGCTGAGGAAATGGCTCAGTGGTTAAGTGCCCCCGGTTCAATCCCCCGTATCAAGAAAACAAATAAAACAAAAATCTTTTTGGCTTATGTGGGATGGGGAAACTGTCGCACACATGAAAGATATAATTTTTGGGTTTTTGGTTTTTATTTTTAGTAGTTTAGAAAAGAAAGCATTTGAAATGGGTTAGCCAGCACATGTTAGATAATGTAACATCAAATATCATGAATAATAGCCCAGGTATGGTGTTGCACGCCTGTAATCCCAGCAGCTCTGGAGGCTGAAGCAGGAGAATCACAATTTTGAGACCAGCCTCAGCAACTGAGGGAGGCTCTACACAACTTAGCAAGATCCTGTCTCAAAAAATAAAAAGAGCTGGGACATAGCTCAGTGGTTAAGTGCCCCTGGGTACAATCCCTGGTTTTAAAAAAAAATGTTACTAGCAGATAAACCCAAATCTTACAATGACTCAGACACATGAAGTTCATTTCTCATTACAGAAAGTCCCAATAGGCTATTCCTCATTCACGGGCAGCTCTTCTCCAAGTGATGATCCGGCACCGAGGCTCCTCCCATCTGCTGTGTAGTACCTGGGGGTGCTCATCAGCATCCAGTCATGGAAGAGAAAATAGAAAAGAGCCCAGAGTGTGGGAAGCTCTTTGGATCGGGTCTAGAATTTGTGTCCATGTGGTCTGATTGCATTCCATTGGCCAGAATTCCAACAGGTAGTCTCCTCTACCAGCAAGAAGGATGGGAAGCCCAGTATCTGAGGGCCCAGGAGGAAGAAGAAACTGGTTTAGTGAAGAGCCAGCCAGTCTCTGCAAATGTTGAGCTTCTGGACATCATCTAAGGAGCAGTGACTGGCCAGGAGAAGAGGATTCACCTCCAGAACCTCATTCTAATGGGTGCATGCTCCAGTTGGGATTCCCAAGGCATGTCCCATTGTAAAACAGAACAGCCTTCCTCCAAGACGGCCCCTTAGAAAAGCAAGCATTCCACCTGCCCCACATTCATCTGCCTCTTTTGCCCTTTGATATATTTTGTGGATTTTATATTTTTGCATAAAAATGGCAGGTACCTTGGGCTGGAGTTGTGGCTCAGTGGTAGTGCCCTTGCCTAGCACAAGTGAGGCACTGGGTTCGATCCTCAGCACCACATAAAAATGAAACAAAGATATTGTGTCCACCTACAACTAAAGACTAAATATTTTTTAAAAAATGGCAGGTACCTGAGCACCTGTAGGTTAGGACCAATGGGATGGAACTGTAACTTCTAGAGAGCAGACTGCACTGTGACTCCATCACCAACCGGCAGTGGGAGCTGGATAGACAGGAGGGACTCAGGCTCGGACTCGCCCCGCCAGGTTGTGAGATCCAGGACTTGCATGCTGTATTGGATCCCCACAATTGGTGTTGGAAGCATGTGGGTGGCCGTCACTCACACCACCACGGGGAAGGCCAAGTCAAAGGAGCACCGTGCTTGGCCTAGGGAAGCCCGAGTTCACGGTCCCCAGACAAGGTGTTGGCTGAAACTAGGAGGAGAGGAGGTGACATCCTACGGGGAGGGAAGCAGAAAAGGGAAGTGGGAAAGGGTGAGCGATGGCATGAGGGGAAGAGAGAAGAAGAAAACCCAGGGACGGTCATCCCCACGCCCCGGGTTCTTTCCACAGAAGGTTCTAACATTCATTTTCTTGTTGTTTATTTGCCCGGAGGACTATGGAGAAATCTGGGGGAACCCAGAGCATCCAGAATCCCCAGGAGACCTGAGGACAACCTAGCCTACTGGGGAATGGGTCCCCAAGGACCAGCCTCGAAGAAGATGCTCCCCTCGCACCGTCTCATGCTGCGCCCCAGAGAGCCGCTACCGCAGGGGTACTGGCCTACTGCCTAGGCCTGGAGTCCTCTCTGGACAGAGAGAATGATTTTTTTTTAAGTGATCAAATGTCAATAATTGGTGAATCGGGTGATAGAAACACAGGATTGCTTCATAGTTCGTTTGGTTTTTTTTTTTTTTTGCAAATTTTCTCAAGTTTGGAATGGCTTCAAAATAAAAAGTTAAAAAAATAAAATGAAATCAGAACATATCAGCATCCAGAACCCCCTTAGGACTTCTTCTATTCTTAGCCCCCAACACCCCCCAAGGGAAGCTGCTGGGACTCCTCGTACCTGGACTTTTCCAATGATTCTACTTGAATCATATGAAAAGCATTCTTTTATGCTTGACTCCTTTCAGTCAAAGTTATGCTTATGAGACTCGGCTATGTCACTGCTTGTTCTCTGGTGGAGTCATTTTCAGGACTGTATCATTTTGTACCAAATGAATTTGTCACTCGGGGTAAGGAGCTAAAACTCTCCTCCCACAGAATAATGACAAATGGCACACAATGTCACAAATAACCACGTGAAAACTGGAAGCTTATCAAAAGTGGGTGTGGCTGGGTGTGGTGGCACACGTCTGTAATCCCAGCAACCTGGGAGGCCCAAGCAGGAGGATTACAAGTGTGAGGCCAGCCTCAGCAATTTATCAAGACCCTGTCTCAAAATTAGAAAAAGGGCTGTGGAGGTAGTTGAGTGGTAAAGCCCCGCTGGGTTCAATCTCTAGCTCACGCCCCCTCACCCAAAAAGTGTCCGTGGGAGGTATGACTATGTCAGGTTCCATGGCAAGGGGAAATGAAAGTTGACCTTAAAGAAATTATTCTGGATTATCTAGTGAGCTCACTGTAATCACAGGAATTTCTTAAATGTGGAGGGAGAGATTTGGCTGGCCATCCTCGGCTCTGAACATGGAAGGGAGTCGCTGGTTAAGGAATGCATATAGGCTCTAGAAGCTGGAAAGGGGAAGGAAATGGATTTCCGCCTAGAGGCTCCGGAAGGAATGCAGCCCTGCAGACACTGATTTTAGCCCAGTGAGACCAGGTTTCCAACCCATAAAACTGTAAGATAATAAATTTGTGTTATTTTCAAGTCAGTCAGTTTGGTTACAGCAGCAACGACAAAACTAATACAGCATATAAGAGACTGAAAAGGATTTCCTTTAAGAAAACCATTGCAGGGGCTAGGGTGGTGGCTCAGTGGTAGAGAGCTCGCCTAGCATGTGTGAGGCCCTGGGTTCAATTCTCAGCTCTGCATATAAAAAAATAAATAAAGTCCATTGTCAACTAAAAAAATATTAAAAAGAACAAAATTATTGTATTCATATTTCTCTTCCCCTCAACTTCACGGTGTGGAAGGTCTACCAAACTGGTCAGCAAGGGGTGACTATTTGGAGCAGATTGCAGAAATTTACAATGTCACGGTATTGAAGCCAGAATTAGACAGGCAGTCAGTGTAGATAGGTAGAAAAGATAACCTGCCCCTGCTCCAACCCGTTGCTAAGGTAACCTGTCCCAGGGACTGTCCCTCCCTACAGGGAGCTGTTAGTCATTCCCCCTTCCTGCTCAGATCCCTCCACCTTGGCCGCTCCAGCCCACCTGCTTCTCACCTGTTGGCCATCCCACCCAGCATCTCCTGAGCCTCGTCAAGGAAGTAGGCAGGAAGGACAGAGAAAGGGGAAGAGAGCAGGAGAACACAGGAAGCCTGGGACATATAAAAAAGGAAAAGGCTCTTACTTCTTAGGGAACCAGGATACCAGCTATGGCCCCCTTCTCCCTCCTGGGAGAAGTCTATGTTGCCCCTATTTAAATAAACCCTGCTTTCTATGCTGGCCTCCGTGTGCTTCTCTAAATGTCCAAACTTCAACATGCGAGAAAGCAGGATTGTCACTGATAAGCAGTGGTATCAGTAATGCCAAAAACAATAGTGACCTCAGGAGAATACAGTCAGGAAGGCAAATGTCACAGCTCGCCTGAGGTCTTGATTCTGTCTGTGGAAGGAAGCCGGCCAACAGATAGGCCATAAATCCAACAGGGAGGACGGAAAATAAGACAGACAGTAGTCCTCTATGAGGCTCTACTACGTCTGATAGTCCTGCAGGCTGTGCGCACACGCAAGGCTGTGCTGGGATCAGGGAATACTGGAGAAGGCTCTGATGAGCTATCAATCATGAGCTTAACACGTGGACTTGAAAACACAGAAAAGTCTGGGATAGACTTCTGAATGGGCTGAGCTGTAAATGCACCCTCCAAAACACAAACAGGGCATTGAGCAAAGGGTAGAAGTCTTACTGGCTCTAGATATTAGGCACGACTTCTAGCAAGTCACCAAGGAATGCTGACTCAGAGGCAACCCCTAGAATTAGATTTTTAAAATAAAAACAAGAATAGAAAACAACGGAGCAGAGACATCAGTGCCACATACTCTGCAAGAAATAGAATCCACAGAATTAATCCAGACAAGACACCAAACAAAGAAACAGACCAGCAAAGGCCAACAACAGTAAGCACCCCCAGGAGTAACAACATCCAGGGTTGTTACAGTACCTAAAATATCTAGTTATCAACAAAAAATCATAAGACAGACAAAGAAACAAAGAATGACTGATACGTAAGCAACAGTTGTTGGAAACTCTTTCTTGGGGACTACATATGTTGGATTTCACACACAGTCTTCAAAATAGCTATTACAAATATGTTCAAAGAAAGAAGGTGTGGTGATCAGCTGAGGATGTAGCTCATTGTAGAGTCCTTGCTTGACATGCAGGAGGCCTGATTCTAATCCCCAATACTGAAACACACACACCCCCAAACCCACAAAATACTCAAGTTCGATGATAATGACTTCTTAAATTGAAAGCTAAAATAAAAAGATTTTTTAAATGTTTTTTTTTTAAGAGAAAATAGAAATTTGGGGTTTGAAAAAGACAAAATGAAAGTTTCAGTAGAGAAATTAAAAAACATTTGAGGTGACAGACTAAAGAATCACTTGGGCTGGGGTTGTGGCTCAGTGGTAGAATGCTCGCCTCGCACATGCAAGACCCTGGGTTCAATCCTCAGTACCACATAAGAATAAATAAGTGAAATAAAGGTATTGTGTCCAACTACAACTAAAAATGAATATTGAAAAAAAGATCAGTGAACTTGAGAATGACTCCATGTAGGTGATACAATCAGATGAGTAGAAAGAAAAAAGAACGAAGCAAATTAAACGAAGCCTCAGAAACCTGTGGGATACCACCAAGTATAGCAATGGCCATCCAACAGGAGCCCCAGAAGGAAAAGAGAGAGAAAAGAGTAGAAAAAATATTTGAAAGAGAAATGGCTGAAAATTGCCCCAATATAATGAAAATGTTAACACGCGGCCTTGAAAACACAGAAGTTAAAGTCTGGGATAGACTTCTGAATGGGCTGAACTGTAAATGCACCCTCCACAGCTTAGAAGCTCATTGAACTTGAAATAGAATAAATTCAAAGAGATTTACACATGAACTCATCACAGTTAAACTATGGAAAGACTGAGAAAAACTTGAAAGTAGAAAAAAATACATAACATATACAGAAATGACACTAAGTTTAATACATTACTATTTGTCAAAAAGTATGGAAAAACACATAACAAAGTAGGAACAGAAGCAAACTACCTCAACATAGTAAAGTCCATATATTAAAATCCCACAACTAACATTATATTCAATGGTGAAAGATAGAAAACTCTTCCTCTAAGATCAGGAACAAGACAGATACCTGTGTTCATCACTTCTAATCAACATAGCACTAGAAGTCCTCGTCAGAGCAATCAGGCAAGAAAAGACCCAGATTGGAAAGTAAGAAGTAAAATTATCCCCGTTGGTAGATGACATGATCTTACACAGGAAAAACCCTACAGATAACACACCAAAAAGCCTGTTGGGACTAACTTTAAAATTAACAAATTTAAAGGATATAAAATCAACAAACAAAAATCAGTTGTTTTTCCATACAATAACAATGAACAATTTGGAAAGGAAATTAAGGAAACAATTCCATTTACAATAACAAAAAGAATAAAATACTTAGGAATAAATAAAAAAAAAAAACTTACACACACTGAAAACTAAAAAATGTTGTAGAAAGAAATTAAGAACAATTATACACCAGGAGAAAGACATCACCTGTTCATGAATCAAAGACTTCTCCTCTTCATGAAATTAACATTTTTAAGATGTTAGTACTATTGATTTAATGTATTTGCTATCAAAATCCCAATAGTGGGCTGGGAGGGTGGTGGCTCAGTAGTAGTGCACTTGCCTAGCATGTATGAGGCACTGGGTTCAATTCTCAACACTATAAATAAAGTCCATTGACAACTAAAAAAAAAAAATCATCCCAATAGCATTTTTAAGCCATCCTAATTTATATGGAATCTAAAAGGATCCCAAATAACCAAAATAATTGTGAAGAAGAACAGACTGAAAATCTCCTGCTTCCTGACATAAAAATATACTACAAAAGAACTATAATCAAGACTGTGTACCTACAAGCTCAAAGACAGAGTTATAAACCAATGAAACAGAATAAAGAATCCAGAAATAAACTATTGTGTACATAATCAAATGATCTTTGACGGGGGTACTAAAATTACACAATGAGGAAAAGTCAATCTTTTCAAAATGGTATTGGGAAACCATCAAAAAGTAAATAAATTAGACCCCTACCTTATACCATATATAAAAAGTAACTCAAAGGGAATTAAAGATCTAAATATAAGACCAAACTCTATAAAACTCTTAGAAGAAAACAGAGGGATAATTTCATGACATTGTTTTTTGTAAGAATTTCCTTGCTATGATACCAAAAAAAAAAAAAAAAAACATAGGCAACTCATAAATACGTGGGATTACATCAAAATTAAAAATTCCCACGCACCGAAAGTCACAATAGAGTGAAAAAGCAACCTTACAGGATTGGAGAAAAGATTTGTGAGTGATAGATCTGATCAAGGCTTAATATTCAGAGTATGTAAGGAACCTACAACTCAGCCATGAAAAAACAAATAACCCAATTTTAAAATAAACAAAGACCTTGAATGAACAATAGAAATTTCCTAATAGAAAATGCATAATTGTCAATAAGCATATGAGATGATGCTTACCGTCACTAACTGTTAGAGTTTAGATGTGAGTGTCCCCCCAAAGCTCCTGTATTCGTGCAGGAATATTCAGAGGTGAAAAGATTAGATCATGAGAGCGGTGACCTCATCAGTGCATCCTAGTTGGAATGGACTCACTAGGGGCAGCTAAAAGGCAGATGGGGTGTGGCTGGAGGAGGTGGCTCACTGAGGGCAGGTCTGGAAGGGGGCATCTTCCCTCAGCCCCTTCTCTCTCTCTGCTTACCAGCTGCCACAGATGAGCAGCTTCTCTCTGCCACACCCTTCCTCCATGATGTTCTACGTCACCTTGTACCCAGAGACCCTGGCTTTGTGGCCCTTGTTGAGAATACACAAGGTCTGGGGTTTAATCCCCAACACCCCAAAAATAAAATAAAATAGACAAAATTAACTGAATAGACATTTCACTAAAGAAGATGACGGCCAATAAGCACATAAGATGTTCAACATCTTTAGTCCTCAAGGAAATGCAAACCACAAGGAGATACCTTTTTATACCACAAGAATGACTGCATTCAGACCCACGCCTGTCATCTCAGCAGCTCATGAGGCTGAGGCAGGAGGATCCTGAGTTCAAAGCCAGCCTCAGCAAAAAGCAAGGTCCTAAGCAACTCAGTGAGACCCTGTCTCTAAATAAAATACAAAATAGAGCTAGGGATGTGGCTCAGTGGTCGGGTGCCCCTGAGTTCAATCTCCGGTTGCCAGGGTCCAGCCCCAGCGTGGGAGTCCAGGGATCCTGAAAGAGGAGTGGCGGCGGCCAAAGAAGAAGAGACAGGAGACAGGTTGCAAGTGAGGAGCAGCCTCCAGAAAGAATCCCCTCCCCCTAGAGGGGCCTTTATTTTTATACATTTTTTACAGGTGTTTTTTCAGGTAGTTAATGGATAGCTTCAAAGCCAGAAACTTCTTTCATTTAAATAATTTTCAAGAGTTACAATCTTTTCTGACATACATCGATTACTTAAGATATTGAGTACGTTGTTCAAAATATTTTCCTGTAGCCTTTGCCAATCATGATTTAGCTTTTATGTGTTCACCTCAATCCCGAGGTGCTAGGCCACGCAACTAGACTACATGACTCCTGACCTATTATTCACTTTAAACTTTCAAGCATACCTATAATGATTTCATTAACCTTTAACTTTAAAGCATGCCTATGATTGTTGGAAAGCTTTCTTATTTCTAAACTAAAATCCCAGTAAAATACACTTAAAAGAGTGAAAGTCTGTTACTTAAAAGCCTACTACTCTGCAGTGCCTCTAAAATAGATCTATGTTAATTTTATATTATTCTGCTTTGAATTTCCAAGGTAATTTCCTTTTTTCATATGACCTATTCAACTGCTTTCTTACAGAGTTTCCTCGATCCTTGGTCAAAGCACACCAATTCTTTGTGTTTTGTTTTGTTTTTTAACTACACAACAGCAGTGGAAAGCCTTACAATTCTTATTACACATACAGGGCACAATTTTTCATATCTCTGTATATAAAGTATGTTCACGCCGATTTATGCCTTTATACATGTACTTTGTTGTTGTTGTTTTGCATTAAATTCTTAATACACATATATACCACAATTTTTTGTATCTCTGGTGTGTGTATATAAAGTCTTCATACATGTACTTTGTACTTTGGATAATGATACCATCACATTCCACCATCCTTGCTAATCCCCTGCCCCCTGCCTTTCCCTCCCACCCCTCTTCCCTATCTAGAATTCTTCTATTCCTCCCATGCTCCCCCTCCCTACCCCACCACGAGTCAACCTCCTTATATCAGAGAAAACATTCGGCACTTGTTTTTTTGGAAAGCACACCAATTCTTATGTCTCTGTAATCTTGAACTAAAGGGCAGGCTTTACACCTCAACCCACTTGTCATTTATATTAACTATATGTTATCCATTTTCATCATAAGTTTCTCTGTAAGGTAAAGGAGGGTCTATTGATTGGGGGGATGCAGTTTTATTAGCCTCTTGTCCTTGAGGGGGATACCATAGCTACATACGGTGGTCCTTGTACTGTGGGCACAGCAACTGTTTTTCTGTAGCTAGGCAGTTGTACAGGCTGTGGCTTTAGGACGGGGTTGGGGTGGGTAGTGTAAATTGTTAACCATGGGATAAATATTTCTTGTTGTTTAAGCTGGAGGAATAACACTATTGTTTGTACCCTGAGAGACATTGAAAGGCACCTCATGGCATGTCTCCATTGTATCCTTAGTCTCATTCTGGGAATTTTCCTGCAATCTCAGGCAATACGTACTTTTATAATTCATTGACGTACGCCCTGTTATCCATATCACGACTATCATAAACAAAACACTCAACATTCCCGATGGTTCCAGTTTCAGATGGTGTGGCCCTGCCACAGCATCCCTCACGCTGTGACCCTGTCAGACAGCGGGTGCAGGAACACCTTCACCATTTCCCGCCTTTATGTTTTTGTTTCAAGTGAAAAGACTCAAGTTCCAAATGAGCTGAGCGAGTTCCACGGCTTAGCAATCTGAAGCTGACTAGAAGAATGAGAACAAGGATAAAAATTATAAATATACTTAGGCCACCATTAACCAAAAGAGAGAATAAAGTTTTTTCCCAAGACCATGGAAGTGAGTTTGGACATAAAGGCATCAGCTACTTCAGGAGCAGCTATTTCTGAAACATGAGCTTGGCTGATATCCGTTATCTTTTTTGGTAACTCCTCAATGTCAACAGCCAAATGAGTGTTATTCCATAAACCTCGTAGATGACTTTGTACTTTGAGCCAATTTTTACCTGAGTGATTATATATATGGGGAGGGACACATATCCATTTAAATTGAGAATGACACCTAGTGGTTATACGAATTTTTAGGTTTTGAATTTGATTACCTATGGATAGTACAGCTTCTTCTAAGGCATTGACCCTAGCTTCTAATTTTTAATCTATTTTTTCTTCAATCATAAGGGCAGTAGAAATATTTTGTGCCATCTGACTGACATGGTGTGCGGTATGGACCTCTTTGACCAAGGCTGTAGTGGAAGTGGCTATAAATCCTATAATTCCTATTAAAGCTGAAGTGCCTAAAATAAATGCTGCTACAAATCTTTTAGGCCTGTCTAATGCATCATTGATTAAATATAAGGCTTGTCATCCTGGATCATCATACCATGGAGAGTCTAGCTTAACTGGCAACATGACATAAGAAGGTTGACGAACAAGTAAAATATCATTAGGTTTTGAAATACTAGGATCAACAAAATTCATCACTGTAAATTAATTACAAACAGCATCATAAGTTTCATCCTGGGTGGGAGGGGGTTGGGGTTGTGGCTCAGTGGTAGAGCGCTTGCCTAGCATGCATGAGGCAGTGGGTTCCATCCTCAGCACCACATAAAAATAAAATAATGTGTCCATCTAAAACTAAAAGATACATAAATAAATAAATATTTTTTTAAAAAATAAGTTTCATTCTCCAATTTTGAGATCTGTAATGTTCCCTGATTTCTAAGTAAGATCGCCTTTGGAGAATTTACACAGCTACTGTGACTTCACTTTTTTGGTGTACTATCATGAGGTCTTTGAATGAACACTTTATTTAAAGAAGCAAATAATTTATAAAGATCTGAATAAACCTGATAGTGTTGTTCATTTTTTTTTCTGAAATATAAAGGAGCGACCCATCCAGCTGAGAACCATCTATTAATAGGTTCTGGTTTTTGTATGAAGTGATCCTGCCAAGAGAACATAGGATTTATCTTTAAATGTTCTTGATAATCATAATCTGGGGAGGAAATAGAATAATCATAAGCAGGAAAGGATAAATTTTTTCGAAAAAAAATTTAAATCCCCTTTTTTTGGGAAACCTGTATTGATGTCAAGAAGGGAATCCATGTAACCTATCCACATTTGACCATGAAGAGTTCAAACGAATTAAAGCTAGCAAACAGGATTAAACATTGGAGGGAGGTTTCTCTGTAGTGAATTTATGCTTGTAGTTATAAATGCCAAGAGGAAGGGTTTGAAATATCCAAAGATCCTTTTTTACCTTTCTGTCTGTAGGCGAGTTGGCCAAAAGATTTCTATAATTAAGAGGCAAACACCCTATGGACCTTCTCATAATATTTTGTAAGCCCAAAACTAAGGGGAGGTAATTGACTATGACCTTTGAAATTGAAATGTGAGTTGATATAGGGGGAATAAAATAATTCGATTCTCCTCCCAATAACTTTGTATCAATAGTGAACACCTGAACATCTTGTTCTCCCCATGCGGTTAAATGAAACAAAGGTGGATCGGGATAATAAGCCCAATAATGTTCAGCAGAAACAACTGTTACCTGGCAAGCAAGAATAGCCAACTCAGCAACAAACAGATTCTCTGGTGTAGGAGAAGCTGATTGAGTTAAAATGATGTGTTGAGCTTGTTGAGTCAGATGTTTAATTTGTCCCCAAGTTGGTGGTTTGGCAGATCTTGCAGATGACGCTTGTTTGTGGGACGGTTCAGGTGGATGTAAATGCACTTGAGATAAAGGAGGAACCGAATCCTCCTCAGGCACCAGGGTCAATGGTGGGAAGTATGGGAGTGTCAGGGGCCACAAGCTGTTCCTCTTTCCATTCTGGAGTCTGGACAAAGGGTCGAATTAGTGTATCAGGAATCCAGATAGGAGAGTCAGCATCCTGTGGAAAGACACAAGCGTATCCTTGACCATAGGTTAGTGATGCATCTGGACCTCTCCATTTACCTGTTAGGAGGTCCTTCCATTTCACCAGAGGTTTTGTTGAGGATATCTCATTTTCCCAGTGTCTTAATATGGGAGTAATCCCTTTATAGTCACAATTTAAGTGATTTATGACAAACAAAGCATGTTGTAAAATATGATGAGGAGAGATATACTTATGTTCTCCTTCTTGAAGTTTAGTAATTGGAGCCTTTAACGTTTGATGAGCTTTTTCAACAATAGCCTGTCCTTGAGGGTAATAAGGTATACACGTAGAATGAGAAATTTTAAACATATCACAGAATTTTTTAAAGGCAGCTGAAGTATAAGCAGGTGCATTGTCTGTTTTTAATGCTTTAGGCATTCCCAGGTATGAAAAGCCAGCAAACAAATGTTGAACTACATATTTATATGCTTCTCCTGTCCTTGCTGTGGCAACAATTATGTGTGGAAAGGAATCTACAGTTACATGAACATAATATGATTTTCCAAATGAAGAAATATGAGTAACATCCATTTGCCATAAATCATGAGGTCTTTGGCCTCGAGGATTAACCCCCATGGGTAAAGTTGGTAACAATGTTGGACAAGTTTGACAATTTCTAACAATTGTTCTAGCTGATTCTCTAGGAATATGAAACAAATGAATATGAAAAATCTGAAAGTTTCTTCTGTTTGTTGTACATAAGTTTTATCATTAACAACCAACGAAGCTCGGCTGTTAGAGGAACCATCTGTGAAAACCAAAGCTGCTGGTTGAGGTAAAGGCTCTGGAGAAAATAATATCAGAAAAATGACAGGATGATTTTTGATTAAATATAACAAAGAATGAGATGGTAAATGAAATTGAATGGAACCATAATATCCTTGTAAAGCTATTGGCCAATCTTCAGACTATTCCATAAATGTACTGAATTATCTTTGGAATAGGAAATCACTAGATTATGCATTTCCCTTCCAAATAATTCCTTACTTCTGTGTCTTCCTTTAATTATTAATAAAGCTACTGCAGTAGGATATGAGCAAATAACTTTTTTAGAAGTAACTGGCATATGTATGCATTCTAAGGGTCCCATTTGCCATAAAACCCCTGTAGGTGTATGGGGTGTAGATAAAACAAGAAAATCCCAAGGCTGAGCATAGACAAGTCTTAATAGCTGCTGTTTATTAATTGACTCTTCTACTTTCTGTAAAGCTGATTTTGCATCCTCTGTTAAAGTCCGAGGAGAGCGAGGGTTAGAATCTCCTTTTAAGGTGTCAAATAAAGGTTTAAGCTCAGCTACAGTAAGTTTTAAAAAGGGACGAATCCAATTAATATCTCCTAAAAGTTTTTGAAAATCATTTAAGGTTTGTAAATGATCAATTCGTAATTTTAAATTTTGATGAGAAACAGTTTGAGTACACATAATTCTACCCAAATAATTATAAGGAGGCGATTGTTGAATTTTATCTGGAGCAATAACTAATCCAAAATTTTGTAGTGAATTGGTCAGCACTAGTAACATTTGATGAAGTAAATAGACATTAGAATGAGCAATTAATAGATCATCCAGGTAATGAATAATATAAGCATCTTTATATTCATCTCTTACAGGTTGTACTGCTAATGTACTTTTGGCAAAGAGTAGGGCTATTTTTCATACCCTGAGGTAATACTTTCCACTGAAATCGTTGAAATGGCTGTTTAAGATTATCAGAAGGAAGGCTAAAAGCAAATCTTTTACAGTCCTCAGGATGTAAAGGGATGGTAAAATAAACAATCTTGTAAATCAATCACGACAGCATGAAACCCTTTAGGAATAGCTACTGGGGAAGCGAGGCCAGTTGTAGGGCACCCCCGTCTTCCATAGTAGCATTTATGGCTCTCAAATCCTAATTCCCCTGCCTCCAGAGCTCCTTCAGTAGCCCGCAGGCTGAGAAGGAGGAGGCACAGTATTGCCCAGTCTGGGTGGAGGCTTGTGTTTTGTTGCAGACTTAACAGGAAGCTTACAAGGCCCCTTTGTTATGGGGGGTATAAAATCATCACTGTGATATTTAACAGCAGCCTCCTCCAAGTCCTCCTCATCTGTAGGATCTAGCTGATCCTGACCATCATCACTATCATTATCTGCCATAGCATAAATGTTACTTTTTGACCCCTGTTTTAAGGGAGTCTCCTCAGTAGGAGCCAAAGGTTCAATTGAACTAATCTTATTTTTTAAAGTTTCACTTTCAGGATTGGGGTCTAACATGTCTCAACAAAATTCCATAGAGCTGGAGTGTCCAAGGCATGTGACCTGGCCCATGGTGAGAATAATGCGATCTCAAAGCTTCGCCTATTTTTGCCCAAGTTTTTAAGTCTAAGGTTCCTTCCTCAGGAAACCAAGGGCAACATTCCTGAATAAAAAAAAAAAAAAAAAAACCTTTGTAGCTGTGAAGTAGAAACGTGAATTCCCTTCTTGGTAATCATATGCTTTACAAAATCAATAAATAATCCTCGTTCTTTAGATTCTGTATGTCCCATTTTTACTTTACCTATTACCCACTCTCATCCACTCTACTAGTGGGGGGCTCGCGAAACCCACAGGGAAGAGCCTATCCACTCCAAAATTGCACTCTGAAATTGGGGGGATTACCTTCAGGTCCCTGCTTCAGGTGCCTGATGCCCGGGCCCAGCCCCAGCAGGAAGGAGGAGTGGCGTTGGGGAAAGAAGAAGAGACAGGAGACAGGTTGCAAGTGAGGAGCAGCCTCCAGAAAGAATCCCCTGCCCCTAGAGGGGACTTTTATACCTTTTCTACAGGTGTTTTCTCAGGTAGTTAATGGATAGCTTCAAAGCCCAAAACTTCTTTCATTTCATTTCAAATCAACCCATTTGTCAAGAGTCACAATCTTTTCTGACATATGTTGATTACTTAAGATATTGAGTACATTATTCAAAATATTTTCCTGTAGCCTTTGCCAATGGTGATTTAGCTTCTACGTGTTCACCTCAATCCCGAGGTGCTAGGCCATGCAACTAGACTACATGACTCCTGACCTATTATTCACTTCTAACTTCAAAGCATACCTATAATGATTTCATTAACCTTTAACTTTAAAGCATACCTATGATTATTGGAAAGTTTCCGTATTTCTAAACTAAAATCCCAGTAAAACACACTTAAAAGAGTGAACGTCTATTACTTAAAAAGCCTATTACTCTGAAATGCCTCTAAAATAGATCTGTTAATTTTACATTATTCTATTTTTAATTTCCAAGTCAATTTCCTTTTTTCATATGACCTATTCAACTGCTTTCTTAAAGAACTTCCTTGATCCTTGGTCAACGCACACCAATTCTTATGTCTTTGTAATCTTGAACTAAAGGGCAGGCTTTACACCTCAACCCACTTGTCATTTATATTAACTATGTGTTCCCCATTTTCAGCATAAGTTTCTATGTAAGGCAAAGGAGGGTCTATTGGTTGGGGGGATGCAGTTTTATTAGCCTCTTGTCTTCAAGGGGATACCATAGCTACATACGGTGGTCCTTGAACTGTGGCCACAGCAATTGTTTTTCTGTAGCTAGGCTGTTGTACAGGCTGTGGCTTTAGGATGGGGTGGAGGGGATAGTGTAAATTGTTAACCATGGGATAAATATTTCTTGTTGTTCAGGCTTGAGGAATAACACCATTGTTTGTCTCCTGAGAGATATTGAAATGCACCTCATGGCAGGTCTCCATTGTATCCTTAGACTCATTCTGGGAATTTTCCTGCAATCTCAGGCAATACGTACTTTTATTATTGATTGATGTACGCCCTGTTATCCATATCATGAATATCATAAATAAAAAATTTAACATTCCTAATGGTTCCAGTTTTCAGATGGTGTGGCCCTGCCACAGCATCCCCCACACTGTGACCCTGTCAGACAGCGGGTGCAGGAACGCCTTCATCACCCGGTTTAAAAAAAAAAAAAAAGACTGACTACGGGGCTGAGGATGTGGCTCAAGCGGTAGCACGCTCGCCTGGCAGGCGTGCGGCCCGGGTTCGATCCTCAGCACCACATACAAACAAAGATGTTGTGTCTGCCGAATACTAAAAAATAAATATTAAAAAATTCTCTCTCTCTCTCTCTCTCTCTCTTAAAAAAAAAAAAAGACTGACTACGATCAAAAAATAACAAGCCTGGTATGATGCACGCACCTGTATTTCCAGTGTATTCAGGAGGCTGAGACAGGAGGAGCTCAAGTTCAATGCCTCCAAAACTAAGCAAGGCCCTAGGCAACTTAGCAAGACCCTGTCTCAAAATAAAAAAATAAAAAGGGCTGGGGATGTGATTAAACATCCCTGGGTTCAATCCCTGGTACCAAGAAAAAAAAAGTCATAATAATATATTAAAGATATGAAGAAACTAAAAGCCTCTTAAATTGAAGCTGGGAATATAAAATGATACATCCAGTTGGAAAAATTGGGCAGTTTTGCAAAATGTTAAAAATAAATTTGCCATCTCACTTATCAATTATAGAAAATGTTCCTGTAACCCCATGAACATTTACTCAAGAAAAGTGAAAACATGTCTACACAAAGACATGTATATAAAAGTCAACAGCAGCATTATTCATAGTAGTCAAAAACTGAAAACAACCCAAATGTCTATCAACCGATCAGCATATAAACAGTGGTGTGGTTTGCCCACGCAATGGAATACTACTTAGCCATAAAAATGGGTACAGCACTGACAACATGAGTGAGCTTCTAAAATACCTCGATAAGTGGAAGTGGTGAGACATACAAGGTCACATAATCCCCTAAATCCATTCATACAAAATGTCCAGAAGCAGCTAATCCAGAGGTGGTAATTAGATTAACAGTTGAGAAAGGGATTAACTGCAAATAGGCATGAGGTCTCTTTTAGGGGTCATGGAATGTTCTAAAATTGAATTGTCATGCTTCAATTTGCTCAAAAATTCATTGGATTGATTTTATGTAAAAACAAAATAAAAAGACTTGGTGAAAACAAAAACAACCCCGGACTCAGGGGTGCAGACCTGTAATCCCAGCAACTCGGGAGACTCGGGCAGGAAGATTGCAAGCTCAAAGCCAGCCTCAGTAATTTAAAAGAAGTTCCAAGCAACTTGGTGAGACCCTGTCTCAAAATAAAAATTAAAAAGGGCTGGGGATGTGGCTCAGAGGTAAAGCACCTCTGGGTTCAATCCCCAGGAACAAAATAGAAAACACACACACAAACACAAACACACACACACACACACACACGCGTGTGTGTGTGTGTTTATCCATTCTACAGTTGATAGACATTTGAATAATTTCCAGTTTGAAGCTATTTCTGTGGGCATTCTTTGGGTGTCAGTCGGTGGACACGTGTACACATTTCTGTTGGGTGAATACCTAGGGGTAGACTCTCTGGCTCACAGGATATGCACACATTCTGCTTTCACAGAATACTACCAAAGAACTTTCCCAGGCTCTCTACCAATTTTGATCACCATCAGTAGCGTATGAATTTTCTAGTGGCTCTACTTCCTTGGTGACACATGATGTGGTCTGCCATTTTTTTTTAGCCTTTCTCATGGGCATGGAGTGGTATTTCATGATGGTTTGGGAATCGAACACTATTTCAAGTTTGTTTTGTTTTGGGCCATTTGGAAATCTTCTTTGTGAAATTCTGGTTGGAGGATGCTTGTCCTTTTCTTTCTCCTTAAGTAACCTGTCCTCCTTCTCCTTCTCTTGCTTCTTTGTTTTTGGCAAAGCTGGGGATCAAACCCAGGACCTCATCCACCAGAGGTACAGCCCTGACAGTGTCTCTTGATTAACACAAATTTTAGTTATGAGAGTCTAGTTAATACATTTTTCTCCTTTACAGTTAATGTGTTTGGTGGTATTGAGGGTTGAACCCAGGGATGCGCTACCAGTAAGCTACGTTCTCAGTCCCCTTTTTATTTTGTTTATTTTTTTGAGACAGGGTCTCTCTGCGTAGCCAAGGCTGACCTCCAACTTGCAATCCTTCTGCCTCAGCCTGCCCGGCTTCAGTTAGTGGGTTTTGATGTTCCATTTTAAAAAAAATCACTACCTACTTGAAATCATGAAGATATTTTCTTCTTCTAAAATATTTACCATTTTCCCTTTCACATTTAAATCGACAATCTGGAATTGATTTTATGTACAGTGTGAGGTAAGGGGTCAATATTCATATTTTTCCATTTGGATAACCAAATGATAAAACACTATTTTTCTTTTTAAAACAGGCTGTCTAGTAAGACTTGAATCTCATGAGTAAATCCTCCAACTTATTGTTCTTCTTTAGGAGTGCTTTAGCCATTTTTGGTCCTCTGATTCTTCATATAAATTTTAGAATCTGCTTGTAAATAAAAATTAGCCTAGGATTTTGACTAGAATTGCATTAAATCTGTAGATTGATTTGATGAAATCAGAAGACGTCATTATACTATTGAGTCTTCCAACCCAGGGTCTTGGTATATCCCTGCATTTATTTAAGTGTTCTCTTCTTCTTTATTCTTCTTTTTCTTCATGCGGAAGATCAAACCCAGTGCCTCCTGTGCACTTGGCAAACACTCTAGAACTAAGCCCCATCTCCACTTAACTGTTCTTTAATTTTTTTTGGCTGGGGGTAGGTACCAGGGATTAAACTCAGGGGCACTCCACCACTGAGCCACATCCTCACCCTATTTTGTATTTTATTTAGAGAAAGAGTCTCACTGAGTTGCTTAGCACCTCATTTTTTTTTTTTTTTTTTTTTTTTTGCTGAGGCTGGCTTTGAACTCACGTTCCTCCTGCCTCAGACTCCTGAGCTGCTGGGATCAGAGGTGTGCACCACCGCACCCAGCTCCTTTAATTTTTTTAAAAAATAATTGTGTACTTTTCCATGACAAGATCTTATATATCTTTCATTAGATTAGTTTTAAGTTTTTAATTGTTTGTGGTATTGAGACTTAGAAAACAATACCCCAAAGCATGCCACACTCCCATACTTGGAACTAAGGGAGCTTGGAAGCTGGGTGTCCAATGGCGCACACCCATAATCCCAGCAACTCAGTTGGCAGGGGCAGAAGGATGGTGAGTTCAAGGCCAGCCTCAGCAATTTAGGAAGATCCTGTTTTGAATTTAAAAATAAAAAGGACGGAGGATGTAGCTCAGTGGTAAAGCTCCCTGGGGACCAGTCCCCAGTACTAAAAAAAATAAATAAATTAAAATTAAAAAGTAAAGAAGATGGAAAGGCCCGGAGCAAGGTCTCTCTCCTGCCCTCCTTCTCCTGACTGTTTCCCCAGTGTGAGTCATAGAAACTGGAATTCCTGTCCCCAAGGTGAGTCATAGAGGCTACAGTTCTCCCCCAAAGCAAACCACAAAACCTAAGAAAGATTACTTTCTCCCTTCTCCCTCGGAACCCTAAATTCCAGAGGCATCCTGTCCCATACCTGGGCAGAAGGAATGAGCACAGAAAAGCCAAGAAGAATCTGAATAGACAGGCCTCAGACTATTCCCATTAGATTACATCCTTCTGTGCATCCATTCTTCACCAAACCTAAGTGTAAAAATACCCTTTTCTTTTCTGGGTCTTTATTTCTAGAAGCTCCCCTGTCACACAGAACTTTTTTTTTTTGGTACTGAGGATTCAACCCAGGGGTGCTCTACCACTGGGCGGCATCCCCAGTCCCATTTTTTATTTTATTTTGAGACAGGGTCTCAGCAAGTTGCTGAAGCTGGCCTTGGACTTGGGATCCTCCTGCCTCAGCCTCCCAAGTGTCTGGGATTACAGGTGAGTGCCACCATATCAGGTTCATATAAAACTCTGTGTGTGTGTGTGTGTGTGTGTGTGTGTGTGTGTGTGTTGATTCTGGGGATCAAACCCAGGGCTTTGCACATGCTAGGCAAGTACTTTGTTGCTAAGCCGTATGCCCAGCTCCTCACACAAAACTTTGATTAAATAAATTGGTCATGCTGTTCTCTTATTAAACTGTCTTTTGCTTAGTAGTATTGGCTGTGACACTTATGATGAGTGAGGAAAGGTATCCCAGCTTTCTGCTCTTACAGTGCTATTGTATAACATCTTAAAATGTTAGCTAACATTTTAATTGTTTCATTTTTAAATGTAAGAGTCTATTAGTATGTTGCAGGTTTATAGACATATAATTGACTTTCTAATATTGACCTTGGATACAACAACCAAGCCAAATCCACTTACTGATTCCAATAGTTCATCTGTAGATTCTTCCAGAAAGTTCTCTGTACTCAAATTATATCTTATGAATAATGACAGCTTCGATTTTCCCCTTTTCTTATGCCTTTTCTTTTTCTTGATTTATTGCATTGGCTTCTACCTCTAGTACAATGTTAAAGAGAGGTGGTGGGATGGATCTAAGTCACTATCAGGTGTGAGGAAGAATAGACACAGGCAACGCTATTCTGAAATATATCTTCCATCTTGGAACAAAGGTCACCTCAGGTAAACCCCAGACAATTCCCCACCATCATACAAAAAATACCTCATACAATACTCCATCATACAAAGAACGGAAATTGTTATCTGGAACTGGAATCCTGAAAAGTCCCTGGTTAGACACTGGGATAGTGAGTGGCTCAAAGAATGGATGTGAGAACACAAAGACTTTTCCCCGATAACCCCCTAGCAATGACCAAATTCCCCTGTCCCCCACTCCCCTATGATTTCCCCAGGCCCTAAAGGGAGGCCAGTCTCAGTCTCCACTGAACCCTCCTCTGCAGGTATTTCCTGGATAAACCTGTGCTACCTGAAGCTGTAGCTACTATTCTTCTTCCTTCCTCCTTCTCCTCCTCCTCTTCCTCTTGTTCCTCCTCCTCCTCCACCTTCTCCTCTTCTTTCTCTTCCTCCTCTTTCTCTTTCTCTTCAGCCTCCTCTTCTCCTTCCTCTCCTCCTCCTCCTTCTTGTTCCTCTTCCTCCTCCTCTTCTCCCTGTTCCTCTCCTCATTCTCTCCCTCTCCTCCTCCTCCTCTCCCTCTCCTCCTCCTCCTGCTCCTCCCCTCTTTTTCATCATCATCTCCTCCTCTCCCTCCTTCTTCCTCTCCTCCTTCTCCTCCTCCTCCTCCTTCCTCTTCTCCTTCACTCAGTTCTTTCCTTGCAGCAGGAAGCATGAGGAACATTGTGTCTAGGATACTACTGTGGATGAAGGGAAAGAGGGATGGAGGCTGCATGCATATATTTGCTTTGAATCTTTCCGGAAGGTGGACCAGGAACTCATGATCCATCCCCAAGGCCACGATGGATGGGATGGGGGCTTTGATGCAGAGCCATAATGAAAACAAAAATAACTGAAACAGGGACAGACCTCGATGGGCGAGCAAGGCCTTCTATGAAGCACAGAGGGGCACGTTTTCAGGAGAGAAAATGACAGCTGATTCCAAGAGGGGTCTGGTCTCTATGGGGTTTAAGTGAGACTTGAATCCCAACAGAATCCCCTGGGCAGTCAGGGAGCAGTTGTTCAAGTTCAAAGCCCACCGTGGCTGGGAAATGGTCCAAGTCCAGAGCCCTCGTTTTCCTTCTCCTCCCAGGGACCCCCTGTCCTCCTCTCTGGCCAGTGTCATGGGCTGCCTTGAGAACTCATCTGTCAGGACCTGGAGACCCACAGAGAGTCACGGCCAGTGTCTTAAGAGCAGCATGAAGCAACCCTCTGGGGTGCAGAGGGATGGCGTGGGGGGTTGCTTTCAGCATTGTTTGGAAAGGAAGGAGGCCCAGGGAGACTCTCCTCTCTGGTTGCTTCCTGGGCATTTTCTGGTCTCTGCTTTCCTATGCTTCCTCTAGGGAGTGCTCACCAGCATCTCAAAAAGTCTCTAATCCATAACCACCATAAAAATGACCACTGAAGAAATGGCAGGAGTCCTGACCCCCCGGGGTAACTGGGGAGTTGGAGGGAGCCTTCCTTTCGCTGTTAGACATGCACATGTGACGCTGATTCAAAAATAAACTTAGTGTTTATTTTACAATAAAGACACAGGATGAAATCACTACTGGTCGAGAGGGTCACTCCTGGAAGACGCCCGGCTGGGAGAATGTGTTGGGGCGCCAGCCCCGCATCCCCACGTCACTGTGCTTCTGGCATGGAGAAAAGAATGGGACCAAAGCCAGGGGCCCCCGAGGGACCCAGGAAGGAGCCTTGCACAGTGAAGGGTGTGAGAAGGTGGGAGCCACAGCTGATCTAGGGAGATAGCAGCAGATCCCGCAGAAAAAGATGCTGGGTCACGATGACGTAGCACCGGAGCAGGAGGCAGGGGCTCCTGCTTCTGAGGGACCGAGGACCCAAACCAGGGGGGAGGCTGCTGCTCACAGGGGCCCAGGGCCTCTCTGATCCCCATCTGTTCCCCCCCACACCCCCAGTTTCTGAGAATTCCATGTCCTTGAGGCTCAGCAAATTCTTTGTGGGTCATAGATGGCCATAAATCTGTCACCTTCTCCAGCTGGCCTGTCCTTCCGGAGCCCCCGGGCTGGAGTCCTCTGCAGGGATGCAGTGTCTCTGATCCATCTGAGCAGTCCCCCTTCCTACCCTTCATCTCTTCTGTCCTGGGCCCTGCTCCAGGTTGGAGGCCGATCCTGGAGCTGGGGATTTTCCAAAACCTTCATTATCCCTTTTCCCCAGAATCTCCCCTTTCTCCTCCCCAGCTCTTTGGGGGATCTTCATTCTTGGGTGAGGCTAGGGAGAGGGCTTCCTGAGGCCCCCAAATAACAAGATGGAGCCAATCAAAGAGATAAGAACAGCAAAGGAGAGTCCAGTTCTGGGCCACACGGACGCTCCCCGCAGGCCAGTTACCAAAATAGCTTATTAGGAAAAAAAGAAAAATCAAAGGAGAACATGTGTGTCTCCAGCAGAGGGGCCAGTCTCTGCCTGATGGCGTCTCACCACCACCAAGCACTTCCAGGCCGGCCTGGGCCTCATCCTTGCCTCAGGCTCCTGCCCACAGCAGCAGAGACACGTGTCCATGTTCCCCCCGGGGCTGCCCCAGCCTCTGACTTCCTGTAGGTCTCTGGGTAACTCGCCGTCCCTCCTCAACCTCAGTCTCCCCATCCCTGGGGTTCCCAGGAGTGAGACTGTTCTCAGCGTGGCCTCAGTGGCCGAAAGCCCCATCTTGCCCTGCTGGGGAAATCACCTGGGGACGGCTCTGTGGATACGGAGCTGGGGATCTGGTGTTGGGCCTGTGGGACTTTCTGGGAGCCCAGGCTGGATCTGGACCGTCCTGAAGGAGCATCTGAGTCACCATCCTGTTTGGGGTAATAAAGGCTAGAAAATAATAAAGGAGATTTGAGCCTGTGCCCAAATCTCCCTGACCAGGCCCGAGGAGGAGAGCCGTCCAGTAACAACACCCTATTGATAATAATAATGGCCTACTTCTCCCCGCAGATTCGTTTCCAGGGCTGTACCTGTCCCAAGCCAGGGGACTGGAGCAGCAGGGTGGACAGCTGAGATGACAGTCTGGGGTCAGGCCACAGCAGTCACTTCTTCACCTCTCTCAGCCTCAGTCCCCTCATCTGTAAAATGGAGCGAGCACCTTTCCTCCTAGGCTGCGCTGAAGGACACGCTGCCAGCCACACAGCCTCCAACTCGGCCACACCTGGGAGGGACCTGTGGTCAACACCTGGCTCTGCCTGCCCCCAACCAGCTAGTTTCACTCTCCCCACAACGTGCCAATCACTGGCACCAGGAGTTTTGCAAATGAGAAAGTTTGTTCACCAGGCAGCCGTCCTTGGACACTAAAGAGGAAGTCTCAAATCTGCCTCCCGGAGGACAGGCTTGGGGAGACCTATGGGTGGCGGCTGGGAACGTGATTGGAAGTTAGGAGGTACTCGGTGGTCTGCGCATGCGTGGTCTTGCTTCACCAGTGGTTACCATGGAGACCCAAGCGTCACAGGCAATGTCTGTGCCTCTGAGATGGGTGAATACAGTCAACTAAAAGCAAGTAACTAGGAGCCGGTGAAGCAGTCAGGACTGACAGTTTATTCAGGTTTCCTCTCTGTTTCGAGACCATGTATAGATGAGAACATCCCCTGAGCCATTTGGGGGTGGGGGGGAACTGCAGCTGTTCCGCTCTTCGTAGTGACCCTAACACCCAGCACATGACAGATATCCCGAAAGCCTGAGGAATGTTCTTCTTTCACTCAGACCCGTGGCTGTGTGTCTTTGGTCAGTCTGCTTTCCTTCTCTGGACCCAGCCTTCGTCTGGGATGGACATGAGTGTGTCTGAGCTCACACTTTAATTTCATCCAGGCACAGGGGAGCAGTGGGTCACAAGAGGGTCTGTGGCAGCCAGAACTGGCCTGGTATTATTGTTGCCCCAGACATTAACTAGCTGTGTGACCGAAGAGAACTTTTGTTTTGAGCCTAGGGCTCAGTTTCCTTATCTGTAAAATGGGTCCAGATTCTCCCCATTTCTCAGTCTCGTTTTGAGCCATCAGTACAGGAGGCTTGTTTGGCACAGACCTGAGGCATCATAGATGCTCAATTAGTGAAGGACAATGTCAAGGTGAGAGGAGGGGGTGGAGAGGGGGAGAGTATTGTAAAACAAGCATTGGGGATGCAGCCGGAGGGACGTAGAAGGGACCATACTTAAGAAGACAAGAGGTGGCCTGCCCAGGACACAGGGCTGTGTCAGCCACTGAAAGAGGCACATTACCCTGGCTGGAAAGCAGCCACCAGGGAGGGGCAGGTGCTGGCTCCCAGATGCCCCAGGCAATGGGGTACTGTGTGTTCATGGTACAGGAGAAGCTCTGGCCTCCTCTCCCCCTTCTGAGATGATAGCTGCTCCTGAAACCATAAATCTTGGTCTGAGTTCTGTTTCATTCAGCGAAGGAGCTATTTACTTATTTATTTGGCACCCGGGATTGAACCAAGGGACGCTTTACCACTCAGCCACATCCCCAGCCACTTTTATTTTTTATTTTGAACTAAGTTGCTTAGGGCCTCTCTAAACTACTGAGGCTGGCTTTGAACTTGAGATCCCCCTGCCTCAGACTCCAGAGTCGCTGGCCTTACAGGTATGTGCTACCACGCCCAGCTTCACTGTACCTTTTGAAAGTTCAATTATGTAAGGGTAATCCTTGTTAAAAATATATGTAATACACATAATATTATGTGATGATATATTATATAAAATGTCATATTGTATATAAATAAAAGCATGTAGAAGGCCAGCATTTGAGATTTTTAAAAAGTACATAACATTGATGGCAGTTTGGGTATATTTTTAATAAACCGGGGTTCAAAGAAGAGCTCCCACTCTAAGATGGGTGAACAAAACCCCAGGTCAGGATCTCTGGCAGGACACTGCTAGCTCCAGGAGAGGTAGAAAAAGCCGTGTAAGTCAGGCACACCCAGACCTCATTGCGAAAGGTAGGAAAGGAAAGTGAAAGCTGTCTGCCCCCCTCCCCAGAGGCCAGGTAATGGAGGCTTCTGATAATAGCTTTTGGTGACTGGCTGGAGCTGGGGCAGGAGAACCAGGAAACAAGGGAAACAGGGCTTGTGAAATCAGTTTCCGTTCTATTTAACCCTTTCATCTGGTGGGGCTCTTGCTGCGGTGCGAGGTGGTGTCCTTCTGCTGGCACTGACCGGCCCCTTGCCGGCCTGCAGCCATCGCTGGGTGGGGCACAGGGTGGGGGTGCTTCTTCAAGCAGCATCCCTGACCTCTCCAGGTCAGGCAGGGACGCCCAAGCTGGGTCCTGCTATGGGGAGGCCACCAAGAGCCAGCTCTGCCTAAAGTCCTGTCCCCTCATGCTCTGGCTGAGGTCACCTTGGTCTTCTGTCCCCAGAACCAGAAGCATTTTTTCCTTCAGGCTGAGACAGATGGTGAAGGTTTCCAGAACTCAGATGCCATTTTCTGACTTCCTTTTTCTTTTATTCTAAAAGTGGTCCAAGCTACGGTGGCGCACACCCGTGATCTCAGTGGCACAGGAGGCAGAGGCAGGAGGATTGCAAGTTCAAGGCCAGTCTCAGCAACTTAGCGAAACCCAGCCTCAAAATAAAAATCAAAAAGGCTGGGGACGTAGCTCAGTGGTAAAGCTCACCTGAGTTCAATTCCCAGTACCCCCGCCCCCCAAAGAAAGGAGTCCATGCTCATGGCCAGAGGTCCCAAGAGCACAGAACAGGGTGTGCCCTTACCCCAGAGCACACTGAGTTGCAGGTCCCTTGGCTGGTCTCAGGGTTGTCCTTAGCCCTGGGAGGTGGTAGGGCTAAGGATGCTCCTATCACAGATGAGAGAACTGAGTTGTGGAGGGAAAGAGGATGCTGGAGGTCACAAACTGAACAGGGGCAAAGTTGAGATGTGAACATAGTGCTCCTGCCCCACGGTCTGGAACTTTCCACAAGTCCATTCCACGAGTCTACCAGGGGTACAGGCTCTGAATGACTCCACCCCAGGTTCTTAGCCCCTCTTCACTCCACCCATCACCTGGCCCTCCCAGCCACTCTGAGAGTGGCCCACCGGCTGCAGGAGAATGTCCCCCCCTGCACACACCCTCCCCAGCAGGGCGCCTCCCCCCACCTACACCCACCCCCCAAACCAACGTGCACACCCACCCTGTTTGCTCGCAGGCTGGCAGTGGTCGTGAGCACACCCCTTGCTCACGGGTCCTCACGTGTAGAAACACAAACACACACAGCCCATCCACCCATGGGGCACATGCTCCGTCCCCACCAGCGTCCCCTCTCGCCCTCTGCCACAGTCCACCCCTCAGAGAGGCTACCTGTGCCTCAGGGCCAAGCTGTTACCACAGAAGTTCATCCACTTTCACCTGATGGAACCCGGCTACAGTCTTCTAAGTGAGCGACTGTGCCCGGACGCCACCCTGCCCCACCGGGCCTCCCTCCTCACTGCCCTTGCCCCCTCCCAGAGTCTCAGGTTCCTGCCCCCCTCCCCCCACCATGGCCCTAGAACCTTGGTGAAGGACTGGGCAGTCCCTCTTGTCTCCTGAGGTTGGTGTGCAAGGACATCTCAAAGGGGACCCTGGGCTCCTGCCGTGGGAGCCCGTCCCCAGGCCCTGGCCACCTGTGGATTCTCCAGTTGCCCATCATCCACTGCCCCAGGTCCCTTGCCTCGGTATCCCCCCAGTGGTCCTGCACACTGGGCCTGGCCCTTCGGCACACCCAAGACACAGGGGACTTCACCAAAGTGCACGCCCTGTGTCCTGGATCTACCTGCAGTCCCCAGGGCGGGGGCAGAATGGGATCCTATCCAACAGCCAAGTGGGTCCATCGAAGGGCTGAGCGGGTGCTTTTCACAGTCCCTCACTGAGTGAGAAGGTGTCCCCCAAGAGGCAGTCTCCGGGACCCAGTCCTCCGTGGTGAACATCTGCCAGAATCCCTGAACTTGGGATAGAGTCATTCATTTGCTCAATTAGTAAATATTGAGCAAAGGTCCGTCCCAGGCCCTGGGATCACTGGGGAGCAGAGGGCCCAGGCAGGCCCCGGCCACACGGAGTAGGGGCTGAGCTGGGGGCACCTGGGGTCTAAGGATCACTCGTGCACACACACCCACACGCTCGTGTGCAACCACACACGGTGCTGAGGGTTCTGGCACAGACATGGCAGCTGAGCCAGGCTGGGGTCAGGGGAGGGGAGGGGGTGCCCGTGGGGAGCTGAGGGCCAAGTGCAGTGCCGGGCTCCTTCAGAACTCTGACCTTTCTCCAGGTATTTGCCTGACCTAGAAAAATATTGCATCAGGCACTCCCGACTTTAGGGAGATTTTGATAAACCAAGATACTTCCTCTGCATCTCAGCAAGCACCTTTGGAGAACAAAGAGGGTGTCAGTAATGTTCTTTTTTAAGAATCAAAAGTAATTTTCATGGCTCTTTTTTTTTCTTTTCCTTTTGCAAAAACAGTGCGTTTTGAGGGAGGTGGCTTCCCAGGGCATCTCTGGCAGGGTCAGGGCATCTGACCTTTACTGCCCAGCGGTGACCTACTGCCTCATGAGTCTACCTGTCACCTGTCCAGTTCCTTCCTGGGCAGACCCCACCCACACCCACCCTGCACACCCTCTACCCAGGTCCCCAGGACCAAGGACTTAGGTAGGTTTTCTAGAAGCTGGATCCCAGGAGCCAAGGAAAGGCTGCAGGATGCAGCATAGAGAAGACAGAAAATGTCAGGCCGACCAAAAAAAAATTCTGAGGGAAGCTGGGAGTTATTTGAAGATAAGAGAATTTCCGGAGGAAGTGTTGAGACTCCAAGTGGCTCCGTGCCTGTGGGAAAGGGCTGTGGCTTCTAGTTCCTGCCCCTTTCTCCCTCCTCGTAAGCTCTGCTTTGATGAGTTTGGGGCCTTCGTCAAGAATATATAAATTGTGTTGATAAAGAGAAAATGAAATATTTGTCCCTTTGTGTTTTCCCAGGATTCTCGGCTTTTCTGGAAAAGTTGATGTTTCAACTTTTTTTTTTTTCTTTTTAGTACCATGGATTGAACCCAGGGATGCTCTACCCCTGAGCTACATCCCCAGCCCTTTTATTTTTATTTTTTTAATTTGAGACAGGGTCTTGCTAAATTGTCCAGGTTGGCCTCGAACTTGCAACCCTCCTCCTCCTGCCTCAGCCTCCCCGGTAGCCGGGATTACAGGTGTGCCACACCATACCCTCCCTGCATTGTAACCCTCAAGGCTCCTGGTTATGGTTTAGATATGAGATGGCCCCCAAAAGCTCATGTCTGAGACAATGCAAGAAAGTTTAGAAGTGAACCGGTTGGGTTATGAGAGGTGTAACCGGTGCTTTAATCCACTTGAATGGATTAATTGGTGGGAGCTATAGACAGGTAGGATGTGGCTGGAGGAGGTGGGTCACTACGGGTCTGCCTGTGAGCTATATATTTTGTACCCGGTGAGCAGAGCTCTCTCTGTTTCCTGTTGCCATGTCCTGAGCTGCTCTCCTCCGACATCCCCTTTTTCCTTTGTTATGGGCCAGGCTATATGGGCAATGACCAAACAGACTCCATTTTACCCTGAGGCTCCACATCATGTAAGAAATGCTTCTCCCGTGGGAAAGCCCTGCCTCTGTACCCATTAATAGTTACTGAGCATAGCATACTTGGCAACACAAAACAGCAATTCTTATACAATGCAAAATTGTTCCCTCTTCGGTTTCCATTTTTCTTGGGCAATGTACCTTGTCTGAGCTCAACTGTCTAGACGTTAGTAGCCATTCTCTAACTTGTAGTCCATTCGGGTCATGTTGACCCACTTCCCTTCTGCTTGCTTGCTGCTTTGCCAACCTGGAAAGGCCCGTGGGAAATACCAGTGTACCCATTGCATTGTCTCCCTCACTGCCCAATCCAGCTTCTGTACCTGCTTTGCTTACACCTACGTCAACCCAGATGTGGTTTGGGCCTTTAAATATCCTAAAATGCTCAGGCTCGGGGCTGTTCCTAGCAGAGACAGTTATGGGTTCTGCGGGGCGCAGTCGCCGGGTGGCCGGCTAAATAAAGACTCTTCAATTTGGACAAAACTGGGACTTGGTGTGTTTTCTGAGCGACCTGCCCCACCACACCTTGATACTCTGCCTCACCTTGGGCCCGGAGCAATGGCGTCAGCTGTCTATGGACTGAGACCTCTGAAATTGTGAGTGCCAAATAAACTCTTCCTCTTCTAAAATCGTTCATCTCAGGTCTTTTGGTCACAGTGGCAAAAAAATAAAATAACCTAACTAAAACATCCTCCATAGCACCCTGGGCTCTCCTCAGACCCTCTCAGTCCCACCCCAGGGCCGGGCTCCTGCTTGGAATGCCTTCCCCTTCCTCTCCACCCCTGTGGGTCAGCCCTTTCTTTGCCCACATTTTCCTGCATGTTTCTCTTATTTGGTGACCTTGGAGTTCTTTTCTGCCAGGCAGTATTTGATCTCCTGTGTCCTGATGTTTTCTAGATGGCCGTCTAGGCCAGCGCTACCAACAGAAGGACAACACCGGCCACAAGCCGAATTAAATCTTTCTAGCAAAAACATTGTAAAAGTAAATAGAAATGGATGAAATTAGCTTTAATAATATATGTTCTTCACCCAACACAACCAATTATCCTATCAACATGCAATCAATATTAAAAATTAATAATAAAACTCTGGGACCATAGCTAAGAGGCAGGGCTCTTGCTTGCCTAGAATGCATGAGGCCCTAGTTTTGATTCCCAGCCCCGTAAAAACAAAAATTAATAGAAAAAGAGTTTACATTTTCGTCTTGATACTGCCTTTGAAATCCAGTTTGCATTTCACACTTATGATCCATCTCAATTCTGATGAGACACATTTCAAATGTCCAGTAGCCACTGGCTAGTAATAGCTACTAAACTGGACAGTGCAGGCCTGGGCTGTATTTATATTTGAATTACATGTGACAAAATATTGTAACATTGTTACCTGTGACAAAACATTAGGGCTGGGGGTGTAGCTCAGTGGTAGAGTATTTGCCCAGCATGCTCTAGGCTTTGGATTTGATTTCCAGCACCCCCCACCAAAAAAAAAAAAAAAAAAAAAAATTCAAGTTAATTGGGCTTAAGTAAAAAAGGACATTGGCTCATGAAACTGCAAAGATCAAGGAGAGATGGTTTCAGGCCCAAAGTTGTCCAGGTGTTCCAGGAAGACCTCAGAGGTCTGGCTTTGGGTGTTTCCCACTTGTCTTCTAGTAGGATCTGGTTAGCACAGCAAGACAGCCACCTGACCTCAGCCAGCTTCTCTTTTCCCCAAGTGTGCCCTCCTGTCGGGCTCCAATTGGTCCAAGTGGAATCTTGTGCTCACTTCTGAACCAATCAGAGTGTGGCTAGGAGAGTGAAATGGACTGATTGGTCAGACCGGCTCCACATGCCCATTTCCTGTCTGGAAGGAAAGTGGAGACCCCCTGACCTGCTTGGCCTGAGAGTGGGCAGGGGTGGGCTGCTACGGTATGGACGGTGGGGCTAAGGGCTCACTGAATCCGAGGCCTCCCTGAGGGTCGTGGGGTATCAGGTTGAGCAGGAAGCTGCAGTCTAGTCCAGCAGAAATGTTTAAAAGATGTGCTGACCAGCATGCACCTGCCGAGGACAGACAGCCACAGCCTCAGCGCAGGGCACATCCAGGAGGCTGGTGGGTTACGGAGACTCGGGAGAAGAGAAGGACCCCGTCGGGGCTGGGACTTGGGAGGCTCGGTTTCCGCAGCAGTGCCACAGTGTTTAATGTTGGCACTGCTTCGGCACAGGGACAATAGCCGGGGATGATCCGGGGCTCCAGGGACCCAGAGCTGCAGCCCCGACACTGAGGACGGCCACTCTGAGAGAAAGTCTGCCCTGACGCAGCTACAACCACCTCTTGTCCCAGAGCACAGAGCAGAAGGCCTTCAAGAGGGTCTCGAGGTCCTCAGTCCAGATGGGCCAAAGGAGCCAAGGAGACGGTGGGAAGGAGAGAGCCAGTGACATCCTCACCAGAGGGGCCCCCAGACTTCCTGGGCTCCATCACAGGGGGCAAAGCACAGGCTTCAAGGGTCCAGGGGATCTACTTGTCCATCTACCCATCCATTCCGTCTGTATGTCCATGCATACAGTACCTACTCACCAAGCTCTGTGACAGACACTCCACTACCCACAGAGCTACCCTGGTGAACAAGATGGCCAAGGTCCCTGCCTCCCTAGGCCAGAACCAGATGGACAGGAACATGGTCAATAAGTAAGCTAGCAAATGAGGGCAGCAAATTAGATCTGACGCAGGGAGGACAGCAGCAAGTTAGAGATGTGGGGGGACTGCTAATGAGGTGACTGAGGAAGAGATATTTGTGGAGGAATGAAAGGAACAGTCTGGAGGAAGAGGAAACAGCATGTGCAAAGGCCCTGAAGAGGGACAGATTTTGTATATTGGTAGATTAGAAAGATGGAGGAGGAGATGGAGGTGGGAGATGAGGTTGGACATGTGGTCCAGGCTGGCTCAGGTCAGGCAGGGAGATATCTTGGGGTCATGGGGATGGCACTATAGAGATTCTCTCTGCAAGGGAAGGTTGCCAGGTAAGAACTTGCCCCACATACTCACAAGGTGTGAGAAATGTCACACTGCTTCATTTTGCTGGGCTAACAATCACATGAAGCATTGACTCAGTTCTGGGCCCTCAGGTGCATGAACTCATTCGACTTCCTCAACGATCCTTGGAAATCCACTTTGCAAATGGGAGAACTGAGGAATGAAGGGGGTAAGCTATTCCCCTCAGGTCACAGAACTAGCTATTGGCAGAAGCAGGATTTGAACTCGGATGGTTCCAGGGCCCACCCTCAGCCCGGCTGCCCCAGGTTAAAATCAGCCCTGTGCCCCCTGCGTATCAGGGTACTAAGTGGAAGAGTCGGGCCACTCCTGGGGTTCTCTTCCCAGGGTGGCCCAGTGCTCTGGGGCACGGCAGACAGTCCAGAGCTCCTGGCCTCTGTCTATTCTGGTCACATTGAAATGCTCCCTGATCCAAACCTGAGAACCTGGGCCGCCCGACTTTCTCCACACCAAGGTGAACCTGGGGGTCCTTGGCTTCAGCTCCAGGGGACTGAGCAGGCCCACCCATCCCATGAGAGAGCCACACGGCTCCTCCACCTCACCCCCAGGCTCCCCAGCCCCTGGGGCTGTCCTGGCTTCACCCTCAGGACGGAGTGGCAGAGCCAGGGCTTTGGCAGTGTTCACTCCGCAGCCTTGTGGCTCCAGCTGTCCCCCTTCAGCCAAGGAAAACAGTGCCCGAGGCACAAAAGCCGGGCCAGACTATTCCCCCTGCAGCGCTGGGAAAAGTCCCCTCTTTCTTTTAAGTCTCCTCCAATAATGAGAGCAGGACTAAAAATAGCACCCAAGTCCAGCCTGCCACCTGAATCGGCAAAGCCCCTTGCCTTTTTTCCCTTCCAAAGAGACAATATACAGAAAGCCCCTGGCACAGTGCTGGTCACATATTCGTTCTCAAGTTGGGGTGTTGAGCCAGACACATTAGCTTCATTGGCTGTGTGACTCTAGGTCAAGTACTTGGTCTCTCTGAGCCTCGTTTTCCCCATCTGTCAAGTGGGCATGATGCCTATCACTGTGGTGGTGTCATGAACATGAAGCAAATAATGGATCTAAAGGAAGCACCTGCTAAAACTCAGCTTCCTGCCGCCCTTTCCCCAGGCAGGTTGGTGATGTGGCCTCAGGTCCCAGGAATGCCAAGATTCCCCCTTTCAGGTCCCTTGACAGGATGACCACTAGGTCTTGATGTGGGTCACTGACTTCACAGTCCTGAGCAAGCCTGGGGTCAGGAAAAGCCGGGTAGGGACTTTCCCCTGTCGCTGGTGGGCTTTCCAAACCAAGTCAGGGACTTTTCTCTCCCCAGTTGGACAAATGCCCAGAGCCAGGAATGGGTGAGGTGTGTCCCTTGTGGATTCATTGTTGGTGACCAGGCTGCTGATAAGGAGAAACGGGACAAACAGGAGTGTCCGCCCTCTCCTTTTGCATTTCTGGTCTTGAGGACTTGGGGCTGGAATGGGGTCCTGGGAGCCTTCCTCTAGACCAGGCGGCGAAAAGAGGGCCCCAAACAGCAGCTCCAGGTCATGTGCCCCTTCCCTTGTCTCTCTCCTTTTAAACTCAGTGACAGCTCGTCAGTGAGGCCCTCCCCAGCCTCACTGCTATGACCGCCCCTTGTCACTGGGTCACTGTTAAAGCATCATATTTTTTTGATGGGTGGATACCGGGGATTGAACTCAGGGGCACTCCACCACTGAGCCCCCATCCCCAGCCCTGGTTTGTATTTTATTTAGAGACAGGATCTCACTGAGTTGCTTAGCACCTTGCTTTTGCTAAGGCTGGCTTTGAATTCAAGATCCTCCTGCCTCAGCCTCCCTAGTTGCTGAGATTACAGGTGTGCGCCATTGCACCGAGCTAAATCATCATTTTTAAGATAATTTAAAAATGACTTTCAGCTGAGGGTGTTGTGCAATGGTGGATCGATGGTGGAGCATACACAAAGCCCTGGGTTCAATCCCCAGTGTCAAAAAAAAAAAAAAAGAAAGAAAGAAAAATGATTCTCATATAAATATAAAATGAAGCTGCGAAAGTTCTTTTTTTCTTTTCTGTGCTGGTGATTGAACTCAGGGCCTGGTGCGTGCCTGGCAACTGCTGTACCACTGAGCTACATCCTCATACCAAACATTTTATTTCAGACATAATTAATGGGGAAATCAGTCTTCTCTTACAATCTGTCCAGAGAGAACTGAAGGCGACTGATGTACTGGCGATCGAGAATGCTGATGTGAATTCATGAATGGGTGGAGAATTGGTCAGTATCCACAGGATGATCATTGACTGCATCCCCCTCAGACAAAATTCACTTCCATGACCAGAGACAAGAATCATTTGCACATGAAAGTCATGCAAGAGGCAAGGCCCTAGAGAAGCAGAGAGCGGAGGGGCTCACGAGAGAGGATGCAGTTATCTCTGCTCATTTTGTTTGTTCTTGGATGAGTTTAGATGGGATTGCAGACATGCGCCACCACCACACCAGGCCCATTCCAAAATCTCTCACATGCTTCTTCCAGTATTGATCAGCCCTGAACTTTATTCACCTGCTTCTTATCTTTCCGGGTGGCTCTATGTTTGAATGCACCTTGAGGGTAGACATTGTCTTGTTCCCAGCTTTGAGGAAAACATCTGGCACATAGCAAGTGCTCCATAAATGCTGGCCCCCTTTCTGGTGCCAGGCGCAATTTGTATTTAGAGAGGATGATACTAAATCTAAAGGAATCAGTTCTGGCAATCAACCAGCAGGGGGCATTTGGGACAGGGAAAAGGGAGGGTTTCATCATCCATCAAATAACCAGGACCCCTGCTCAGCCCCAAGAAGCTGCAAGCCAAGTCCTAAGGGTTCAAAGGGGATCTGATTCAGGAGTGGTTGAGAATGGTCTCTGGCGGAGGCTGCTCTGTGATGCCATCTCAGGAGGGTGCGAGGGCACTGAGGAGTTAATGTGTCCCCACTGATTTCATCATCTGGGCCTGACCCCTGGACTCCAGGGCGACTCACAGAAGTCCCCTCAGGCCCCGTGCACAGAGAGGAGCAGTGCCTGCCATTGCCACACAGCGAATCAGTGGCTCCTCCTGCCTCCCCGCGTGTGCGCCTTTCTTGAGCAGTTGCATCCTCTGGAGAGCCTGGGGATGGGGCTACTGATACCCCAGGAACCGGGGGGTGACGCCTCTTGGAAACTCCGTGGGGAAGGGCGCGCTGGCGGCCCTGAGGTTTCCGGTCCCTGGACACAGACGTGCGTGGGCAAGTCTGGTGGGAGAAGAAACGTACGGAAAGAAAAGGAGGAAGGTGCTGCGGAGGCCGGGAGAGGAGGGATGAGTCACGAAATGACGGAATGCAAGACCGAGGAAGCGAGGGAGGGATCCACGCACGGATCTTTCCTGCGCACGCACTGCGTGCCGGGCACGGGGAGGGCAGTGGGGACACGGTAGAAATAGGGTGACTCGGCTGTGCCGCTGCAGAGCCCAGTCTAAAAGGGAGACTGAGTGATTGAGCTCATCACTGCAAATGGGCAGTTTCCAGAATGTTCGGAAGGAGCGCTTAGGCGAGCCAGAGACCTAGCCATGCCCGGGCTTCACCTGGTGAGGGCTCCAGCAAGACCACACGCCATTAGCCAGCGCAGGGGCACGGAATCTCTGACCTTTGGGGGCGGTACTGGGGACTGAGCCCCGGGACAAGCTCAACCCCTGCGCTTTTTGATTTTGAGTCAGCCTCGCTGAGTTGGCGAGGCTGGCCTCGAACTCGCCGTCCTCCTGCGTCAGCCTCACGGGTCGCTGGGATTACAGTTGTGGGCCACCGCACCGGGCTGGGGCAGGTGTGCAGGCAGAAACTGCACAGGGATATGAGTGTGGAAGTGCAAGGCTGCTTGCAGAGCTGCAGGAATCAAAGCTGAGGCAAAGTGTAAATTTATACCCGTTAAAGTAACGGTCCTTGGTCTCCCGGCCTTTCGGATTCTACAGCATATGGCGAGCGCCCTCTGTCGGTCAAGGCGCGCGCCTGGTGCCTCTCGTCCCGCCCCTTCGAGAGAGGCTGTGTCTAGCCCCGCCCGATACCGCGCAGAAAACCGGGCCTCTCTACCCACATCCACCCGCTACCGCCACGCATGCGCACACTTGGAGTTTCTGAAGAGGTTTGCCCGCGCCCGGGTTTCTGAGCAGTCAGGATGGCCGAGCGGTCTAAGGCGCTGCGTTCAGGTCGCAGTCTCCCCTGGAGGCGTGGGTTCGAATCCCACTTCTGACAAAGTTCCACTTTTCCTTTCCTTCAGCAACTGACTAAATGCTTCATTGAATCCGGGGACTTCTTTTGTCTTTTAATCGTCTTAACTATTTAGCTATCCTTAGCATTTTCTTCTAACGCACAACAACTGCGGACTGTAAAATTGAAATCACACACTTTTACGCAGAACCTTGATTCGTATAGTCAAGGGTACAGAGTACACCCTTCATCTTCATTGGAAGGGAGGAAAGCAGGCAAAAAAAACACAGACTGTCAGAAGTGGGATTCGAACCCACGCCTCCAGGGGAGACTGCGACCTGAACGCAGCGCCTTAGACCGCTCGGCCATCCTGACTTCCTGGAAGGGCCCTTGTGGGGTCCACTTTAGTCCCTGGCTCTCGCGGCGAGGCTTGCTTGGGCCCTGAGACCCAGCAGCAGTTCGGGATGCGGAGCGGCTCCCACTGCCCGTCGTGCGCCGCTGAAAGGCACGGGGGCTGCTGGGACCCGCCGCTGAGACCTCCCAAACTAGCTGTCCTCTATCCGGATACCTAGACATTTTACATGCAAACCTCGAAGCCGCAGCAAAATAAAGCCAGTTTCCCTTGCCATCAATTAGAAAATAACCATAAAAGTCAATACCAGGAAAACGCATTGATGTCATGAAATTCTAACCTCCTGCCGGGCTTGGCGCCTGATGGGGCGTGGCCTGGGGTGCAGCTCTGCCCCTCTCGGAGCCTACGGGACCCAGGGAAGAGGAAGGAATCCAAAGCCGTCCATCAGGTTGCTGTGGGTGCAAGAAACAGAAGCCCCGCTTGCCCTGGTTTGGCCCAAAAGGGGGGCTTGTTGGCTCACAGGACAGAGGCAGGGATGGGTGGGTGGGCAGGCTGCTTGATCTCAGGGACCCCAGGAAGTGAGGGGCGGGGTCTTCCCCACCCTTGCCCTCCTCTGGTTCTCTGGAGGCCCCTCTGGTCAGGATCTTGCTTCTCCCTGATGGACATTAAGAGGACCAGCCCACCGAGAGGCCTTCCTCGACCGTCCCTACAAGTCATCTGCCACAGTCTCCCAGCTGCCTAGGCTTTCCCTCCAAGCCCACCTGTCATGGACGGATTATTGGGGGCAATCCTTTGTTTAATGGCCGCCTCCAAGCGTCCCGCCGCCACCACCAGGCTGTGGTGGCCCGGGTGGCTGAAGGTCTGGGACTGGCCCCACAGTAACAGAGCTTGGTCCCTCTCTGCTGGGTATGAAAGAAGGACATGACACAGTCCCAATTGACCTAAAGGGGGAAAAGTGGCATGGGGAGAAAACTCAAGTCCCACTGTGAAATAAAAAACACTGGGAGAAACCAGAGCCACAGAGCTTGCATTTACACACTAAAACACACTCACATGTACACACGCACAAATTCCATGTCCACATGTGCTTATATATACAGAAACACTCAGAGAAGAAAACCCAGGTCACTGCCCAGTGAATAGCTCCTTGGATGATTCAAGCTGTAGGAGGGAGAAGGGAGGTTTCATTTTGTACATTTAAATTTTTGAATCATGTGCATATTGTATCTAATCAAAAATAAACATACGGAGCCAGGTGTGGAGGGCACACCATTTGGGAGGCTAAGGCAGGTTGGCAAGTTCCAGGCTGGTCTGGTCAATTCAGCAAAAGATGGTCTCAAAAAATGAAAATGGAGCTGGGGCTGTGGCCCAGTGCTAGAGCATTTATTTGCCTAGCATGTGTGAGACACTGGGTTCAATCCTCAGCACCACATATAAATAAAATAAAGGTCCATTGACAACTAAAAAAAATCTTAAAAAAAAAATAAATAAAAATGGCTGGGGTTGTAGCTCAAAGTAGAGCACTTGCCTAGCACCTGTGAGGCACTGGGTTCCATCTACAAGAAAAAAAAGTGTTTTAAGTAAACATGACTTCACCAGGTGATCAAGGTCAATATCAATAAGTGATAAATCCATTTGATAGGAGCTGTCCTTGACATGATGTGCCCTGAACAGCACTTTCCCTCTGTGGTCTTCCTCCCAAAACTACCTTACTCCAAGAAAAACACCAGAACATCAGATGAATCCATAGGAATACTTCACAAAATACTTGACCAGTACTCCTCAAAACCGTCAAGGTCATCAAAAACAAGAAGTCTGAGAAACTGTCACAGCCAAGAAGGGCCTAAAGACACCTGATGATGTGATTAATTGTGACAAATATCACAATTCATGTAAAATATTAACAATAGTGGAAACTGGGTATGTGGTGTAAGTGACCTCTCTGAATTATCTTTGCAATAATTAAATCTAAAATTATTTTGAAACTTTAAAAATTCCTAAATAAAAATATGATTCCATTGAAAGGAAATCAATAGAATAGAGGAAAGGGACCGGGAGAGGGTGAAAGGAAGGGAAAGGGGAAATACTGGGGAACAATATTGGCCAAATAATATTGTTATATCGTATGCATGTACAAATAAGTAACAAAAAATACTACCATTATGTACAACCAAATGCACCAATAAAAAAAACTGGAAAAATATGATTTCATAGTTTATATATTAACAAGATATGCAAATATTAAAATCTATAGCTATGATTTTTACATATCTATATTTCACATAAATAAAATGATTTATTTAAAGTATTCATAACAAAATGCATGTATTAAAGTCTCAGAGTGGACTGAGGTTGTGGCTCAGTGGTAAAGTACTCCCCTGGCATGGGTGAGGCACTGGGTTCAAACCTCAGCACCACATTAAAAAAATAAAATAAAATAAATCAACAAACAATAAAGATAAAAGAAAAGTTCAGAGGCTCAGGAAACATCAGCAGCTGTGATTATCTCTGGGTGGTGGCGCTGATTTTAATTTTTTTTTTCTCTTTGATTACCTGCATTTGATATCTGCACCATGAACATGGGTTATTTAAATAGTTCATTTTTAGTTAAAAATAAAACTGTCAGAAAAAAAAATGGGGAAAGACTTTGAAAAGGACAAAAAGTTTCCTAGATATTTTTCAGGGGAATTTTTGGATGTTGTCTCCAGTTATGCTAATGCAGTAGCCACGAATCATGGTAGCTTCTGAGCACTTGAAGGAGGCGGGTCAGACTGTAATGTGCTGTAGGCGTAGACTTCTGCAAAGTGGGGAATTTCAAAACCTCTGTACAAAAATAAAAGAAAGAAAAAAAAATCTCCATAAGTTCTATGTTGATTGCCTGTTTAAATAAAAAAGATTGGGTAAATTGGGTTAAATCAAACATATTTTTTAAAAGTAAACAATATTATTTCACATTAGTAAAAGTACAGTTTATAAGAATGCAAATACATGCTGAGCGCCTGGGCTCATACCTGTCATCCCAGCAGCTCTGGAGACAGGAGGATCTCCGAGTTCAAAGCCAGCCTCAGCAATTTAGTGAGGCCCTAAGCAAAAAAATACTCAGTGAAACCCCATCTCTAAATAAAATACAAAGAAGGGCTGGAGATGTAGTTCTGTGGTTAGCGCCCCCATGTTCAATCTCCAGTATAAAAAAAGTCGGGGGAGATTAACAAGAGATTAAGGAATCAGATGTTAAAGACCTATTAGCACAAACTGAGGCTCTCTCCTTGACATAACCAGATTAAAGGCCAAGTTAAGAAGCATGGGTTTAGGGCTGGGGATTGTGGCTCAGTGGTAGAGCGCTTGCCTAGCATGTGTGAGGCACTGGGTTTGATTCTCAGCACGCATACAAAAAAATAAAATAAAGACCCATGAACAACATAAAAAAAAAAAAAAAAAAAAAAAACGCGTGTTTCCCAACACCTGTTATTTGATGAAGGTCCCTAGATCATCAAAAACTCACTTCACATGGTCTTTTCTGGTGGGGATGATGTGTTCCTGGTTGAGACGGGGTTTCAATAAATTGCCTAGGGCCTCTCACTAACTGGCTTTGACCTCAGGATCCTCCAGTCTCAGCCTCGAGGGTTGCTGAGATTGCAGGCATGCATCCCCATGCCCAGCTTTGTCCCCAGATTTTTTTAAAAATTCTGATGTGTTAATATGACAGCAGAATGCATTACAATTCATAGTACAGATATAAAGCACAATTTTTCATATCTCTGGTTGTATACAAAGTATATTCACACCATTCGTGTCTTCATACATGTACTTAGGGTAATGATGCCCGTCTCATTCCACCCTCATTTCTACCCCCTCTCCTTTCCCCTTCCACCCCTTTTCCCTATCTAGAGTTCGTCTGTTCTTCCGTTGCGTCTCCTCCCAACCCCACTATGAATCAGACTCCTTATATCAGAGAAAACATTCAGCATTTGTTTTTTTAAGGATTGGCTAACTTCACTTAACATTCTCTTCTCCAACTCCACCCATTTACCTGCAAAGGCTATGATTTTATTCTCTTTAATTGCTGAGTAATATTCCATTGTGTATATATGCCACATTTTTTTTTTATCCATTCATCTACTGAGGGACATCTAGGTTGGCTCCACAGTTTAGCTATTGTGAATTGTGCTGCTGTAAACATTGATGTGGCTGTGTCCTTGAAGTATGCTGTTTTTAAGTCCTTTGGGTATAGACCAAGGAATGGGATGATCTTTGAAGGGGGGTTCTTGTCACCCTTCCCCTTTCCCCCAGCTTCTTCCCCACACTAAACAGTCCTGGCACTGCTGGTCGGCGCATTCTGGGATGGGGTGGACACAGCAGTGGACTGGAAGCTCCTCAGGCCTCCCCCTCCTGCAGGCTCCACGTAAAACGTTCTCCGTTGTAATTCGGGTGGGGTTACAGAGTCTTGCACATGTGTCAAAATGCCACAAATCGGGAGCGACAAAACAGGAGACAACAGCAACACATGGAGTGACAAAGAGCAGGATACAGTGGCATTTGGTAGTAGGGAGACTGAGGAGGAGGAGGAGGGTGCTTGAGCCCAGGAGTTCTAAGTGACAAAGGATAACCATCCAAAGAAAAAAGGAAATCATAACAGGGAACACTTTCCAAAGCACAGAGAGGCAGCATAGCCCGAGGACGCGCAGGGATCTGCAAGACTGGGGACATGGCCCCCCAACTTCAGAGCCCAGGACCTCCCAAACCACCCGCAGGTCCCATCATTCACTAGAGGGACTCAGAACAGACAAGGCTGAGGGCTGGGTGGGCACGGTGGCCATTTAGTATAGATAAGAACAAAATCGGTCAGGGAGGTCGGGATGGCGGGTATGGAACCTGGGAGGGCTCCAGCCTGGAACTCCCTGTGTCCTCTGTGGAGTCAGGTCGCTTCCCCAGAACTGTGTCTCATACACAGGGGGCGTTGCCAACCGAGTGATGTCACCGTCTCAGTGTCAGAGTTTCTACCAGAGCTCCAACACCAGGTCACAGTAGAGAGGGGCTGGTCTCAATCTCCAGCTCCCCAGAGCTCCAGCTTCCTGATCTGATGTCTTGTGTCGCCAAGCCCCACCCTAAGCCACATTGTCAGCCCAAGTGGTGCAGCTGGACCCCACCTGAAATCCCATAGGCCACACTATCTGGGGTGGCCAGCCCCACCCTAATCAAAGACATTTCTGTTAGTTATGACATCCCACAGGTTTAGAGATTGAAGGTAAAGTCTAGATCTCTCCTTAGGTGAATTTAAATTAATCTTTCTTCTTTCTTTCTTTCTTTCTTTCTTTCTTCCTTCCTTCCTTCCTTTCTTTCTTTCTTCCCCCACCCCTCTCTTTTTAAAAATTTTTTGGTACTGGGGTTGAACCTAGGGGTACTTTACTACTGAGCTATAATATCCCCAGCCCCTTTTTATAGTTTATTTTGAAACAGGGTCTCACTAAGTTGCTGAGAGTCCTGCTAAATTGCTGAGGCTGGCCTCAAACTTCCATCCTCCTGCTTTTACCTCCTGAGTTGCCAGAATTACAGGCACGTGCCACCAGTCTGGGTTAAATTTAAGTTCTTTACAAAGGTAAATAATTTAAATGATAAATTCTTAGAAACAGAAATGTGCCAATAAGCTTAAGAAGAGAGTGCTCCACTGGCTAAATATCAAAAGATGCAAATGCAAAGATTTTTTTACTTTTTGTTATTGTTATTATTTTTTTAATGCTCATCACACATGTCCAGGGGGGTAGCAAGTAGCTAAGCTTAGAGGAGGTATCAACTAATATGGGCTTTCAGAACAATTTGGCAGGATCTATTTAAACAATGGTAAAAATTCAAATCCTTCAAATACCTTTCAGTTCAGTGGTTCTATTTCAAAGATCATATCCAATAGAAAGTCTCATGCATGTGCAAAGATGTGTAAATAAGAATAATTATGGAATCATGATAGATGTCTTGGGTTTAATCCCTAGCAACACACACACACACACACCCTAGAGGAATTATTGGAAGCCATTTAAATGCCTCCCTGTGGCAGAATGGATAAAGAAATGTGGAATCTTATGAGCTATTACAGCATGTAAAAAAGAACGAGTTTCGTCTCTGTGTACCCTCCTGGAGATATTTCCCAGACACATTAAGTAAAAGGGTCAGGTTTCAACAGGGACAGCAGAATCTCATTTTTTTTTTGTAAAAATGAGTTTTAAAAGTTTTAAATAATACACAAAGAAGTCTTAGATTTCTGAATATACATCAGTAAAAAGTAAAAAGAAAACAGAAAGAAAAGATCCGGTAGGATACATCAACTCTTAGCCACGATTCCCTAGAGGGCAAGATGTGGATTGGAAGAGGTATGTGTGATAGGCAATGAAATAAATTAATGAGTCAATTGTGGAACTAAAACTAAGAGAATGAAAGCATTACAACTATGCCATCGGCTCGGGCCAAGCTGGAAAGCCTTGGTCATCATTTGCTGATTGTAATTGGCATCTTCCCAAAGCTGGCTTCTGGCAGCTGTCAGATGAAGTCCACAGGGACCTTAGTGTGGACTTCTTAATGTTATAAATCAATTAGTTAACTGTCCTTCAGTAGCCGTGTGTGTGTGTGTGTGTGTGTGTGTGTGTGTGTTACTGAGGAGTGGACCCAGGAACTCTCTACCACTGAGCTGAACCCCTTGCCCTTTTTTTTCTTTGAGACAATCTGGCTAAGTTGCTAAGGCTAGCCTCGAACCTGCAATCCTCCTGCCACAGCCTCCCAGGCTGCTGGGATTACAGATGTGCACTACCATCGCAGCACCCAGCTCAGTGCCCTGTTCTTTATATTCCTTTTCTTTTCTTTTATCACCTCTAAACACTGTTAACGTGGTTGTCATTTTTAATAAAATCCACTCCATTACCAAGGGTTTAAGACCCATGTGATCTGGCCCTTGTTTGCCTCTTCTATCTCATCGCTCCCCATGCCCCGAGTTCATAGCCTTCCATCTTTCCTGAAAGACCCCCCAAATATTTTCTGCACATATGGCAATTTTCTCTGTCTGATTTTTACTCGTCTTTCAGGTCTCTGCTTAAATGATCAGACCTTGGGGCTGGGTTGTGGCTCAGTGGCAGAGCACTTGCCTAACGTGTGAGGCACTGGGTTTGATTTTCAGCACCACATATAAATAAATAAAATAAAGGTCCACCGACAACTAAAAAAAAAATTTTTTTAAACGATCAGAGCTTCTCGGATTTAGCTTTCTCCATGATACCCCCATCCTCAGAATTACTCTCTCTCATGACATCCTTCTCTTTTTCTGGAGTAACATAATTATTTTCAGTGATTATCTATTTCTCTGTCTCTTGCTAAGACTCTCTGAGGGCGGACTTCTGACCACAGCTCACAGATGTCCCCAGGGCCTGATGCACCCAAGGCCCCCACTAAACATCTTCTCAGGGCCCGAGTCCCCACTGCCTCTCCAGCACACCCGGCCCAGCACACAGGGTAAGCTCCTTTGTGTTGAAGGTGCTCCAGGTGGGGGTGGCCCGTCCAGACCCCAGGAGGGGGCCAGGCCTAGGAGTGGACGGGCTGACTCCTCAGCCCCAGCTTGGGCCTCGGTCCCCCACACCCAACCCCATCCCAAGAACCCAAAGTTCTCATGGTGCCAGTGGAGATGTGGGTGGGCGGTAGGTTCCAGCCTGGGCCAGGTTCCTTCCCACTTCTTCTGACTGGGGCGAGTGAAGTTGGTTTGGAAGAAAATGTCGTAGCAGGAAGACAGTGCGGCAATTCAGCCCTGCTCGCTGCCATTTGAAAGGAATGAAAGTGGGATTAACCAAAAAAACAAAATCCAAACCAAAAGCAAAACAAAAACACCCTACTGTTTTAGAATCTGCCTCAGAAACAATCACTTTCTTGTTTTCTGTGTCATGATAAAATTATATGTCCTCACCCGAGCTTTGTTCTACACTGCGACTGGTCTACAAAGGGGCTGCTCTCTGGGGAACAGTTTTGCAGTTACTAAAAAGTCCTTTCCAGAGTACCTGCTCCACCCGGGGTGGGTAGGAGGGGAAGGGTCTAAACAACCATTTGAGTCTTTCTTTTTTGTCTCTCTCTCTCTTTCTTTTTCTCCCCACCACCCCTTTTATATATATATACTGGGGATTGAACCCAGGGCCCTTTACCACTAGCTCCATCCCTGGGCCTATTTTCCACTTTTGATTATTTATTTATTGATTGATTGATTTTGTGTGTGTGTGTGTGTGTGTGTGTGTGTGGTGCTGGGGATTGAACCCAGGGCCTTGTGCATGGGAGGGAAGCTCACTTTTTATTTTTGATTCAGAGGCTCACCAAGCTGCGGAGGCTGGCCTCGAACTTGTGATCTTCCTGTCTCAGCCCCTGGAGTAGCTGGGATCACAGGCATGTGCCCCTGCATTTGGCTGACCAGGGATCCTTTCAAAGTTCCCCAATCTTGTCACTTGCCTGCTTAAAACCCTCTAGGCTTTAAAATAAAAGTTAACTCCTTTCCATCAATTGTGGTAGGCTGAATAATGGCCACCCAAAGATCTTCCATAGCCTCATCCTGGAATCTGTAAATTTTGCCTTATAAAGAAAAAGGGGGTGGGGGGGGGAGTTGTGGCTCAGTTGGTAGAGCGCTTGTGTGAGGCACTGGGTTCGATTCTCAGCACCACATCGAAGTCAATAAATAAAGGTCCATCAACAAATAAAAAAGTAAAAAAAAGAATAAAAAAGAAAAGAAAAAGGGGGCTGGGGGTGGGGTGAACACCTGTAATCCCAGTAGCTCAGGAGGCTGAGTCAGGAGGATAGTAAATTCAAGGCCAGCCACAGCAACTTAGCAAGGCCTTAAGCAACTCAGAGAGAACTTGACTCAAAATAAAAAATAAAAAGATCTGGGGATGTGGCTCAGTGGTTAAGTGCCCCTGGGTTCAATCCCTGGTACCAACAAAAAGGAAAAGAAAAGAAAGATAGAAAGTAAAACAGAAAAAGGGTCCCAGGTGGAGGGGACCGAGGTGGGAGGACAGGCAGGTATAAAGGAAAAGAAAGGAAAGATATGGAGTCTTGCTGGGCATGGTGCAGACACCTGTCATCTCAGCAACTCAAGTAGAGGCAGAGGCAGGAGGATCACAAATTTGAGGCTAGTCTGGGCAATTTAGTGAGGCCTTTTCTCAAAATAAAAAGTAAAAACGGTTAGGGATATAGCTCCGTGGTTAAGTGCCCCTGGTTTCAATCCTCATTATCCCCCTGCCCCCCCCCCCAAAAAAAAAGTAGGGGGAGGATAAGGATGTAGCCAAGGGCTACAGTGCTTGCCTAACATAGGCAAGGCCCTGGGTTCAGTCTCCAGTACTACAAGATTATTTTGGATTCTTTGAGTTGACCCTAATCCAACCCCAAGTATCCATATAAGAAACCGAAGAGGAAGGTATAACATGATGTTGGAGGAAGAGACAGGGGTGGAGGAAACATGGCCAGAGGACTCCGTGATTTGATTTTGGCTCCATGAAACTGATTTCAAATAGTTGGCCTCCAGAAGTATGAGAGAGCAAATTTCTGCTGGGTTTTGTTGGTTTGTTTTGCAGAACTGGGAACTGACCCAGAGCCTCACACCTGCTGGTCAAGAACACTATCAATGAGCTATATCCCAGCCCTTTCAATTTTACTTTAAGACTGTGTCTCACTAAATTTTCCAGGCTGGCCTTGAACTTGGAATTCTCTTGCCTCAGCCTCCCCAGTAGCTGGGATTACAGGCGAGCACCACCACATCCAGCTTGATTTTTTTTTTTTTTTTGTACCAGGTATTGAACTCAGGGACACTTAACTACTGAGCCACATTCCCAGCCCTTTTTTTAAATTTCATTTAGAGACACAGTCTTGCTGAGTTGCTTTGGGTCTTCCTAAATTGCTGAGGCTGGCTTTGAACTCATGATCCTCCTGCCTCAGCCTCCTGAGCCTCTGGGATCACAGGTGAGTACCACAACCATGCTGGGTTTAAATTTGTTGTTTTAAATCACTTAGTTTGTGATAACTTGTCATAGCAGCCAGAGGTCACTAGCATAATTATCTAGACGGCCCTGCCTGATCTGGCTTCTGCCCACAGTGGCCAGTGTCAATCTTGTTGACTGGGCCCAGCCCCTAAGGCCTCAGGCTTCTTACTGTTCTTCAGGCTAACTTGGTGCAGTCTGGGGGCTCTTGCACCAAGCTCCTCCCACAGAGCTTTCAAGGGCCCCTACTCATGGCTCAAGTCTTTGCACAAATGGCACCTCCTTGGACAGGTCTTCCTGGACCACCCATCTAAAAATCTCCTCCAGGTCCCTGTCATATTCCTCTGCTTAAGCCACAGCATTTTTCTCTATCTATCTGAAATTAGTTTTCCTTCTCTCTCTCTCTCTCTCTCTCTCTCTCTCTCTCTCTCTCTCTCTCTCTCTCTCTCTCTCCTCTTTCTTTCCCTTTTCACTCTTACTAGAAAGTAGGCCCCAGGAGACCTTGTCTGGCTTGTTCCCTGCTGTGTCCCCAGGGCCTGGGATAGGGCCAGACATAGAGTTGCTGCTAGGTGCCAGGCAAACGTGGATCGATGAATAAACGCGAAGTATCTGTGCAAACACCTGTGAACTGAGGCGCGTGAGAGCTTGGGGTGCACAGGGAGCAATGAATCAGAAACCCCAACATCACCTCCCGTCTTCTAAGTGATTCCTCCACCCCCAGCTCAATATTTCATTTCTTCCCCACGACTGCCCTGTGCGTCGCAGGCCCTGCCTGCCTCTGGTTGACAGACGAGGAAATGGAAACTCAGCCACCTACCACCGAGTTTCCTAGCGATGTTTGGAAGTGAACGCTGCATCAAGACATAAAAGGTACACCCCCTTCTCCTGCCCAGTTTGTACAGACACCGCCCCAGTACTCGGAGTCACGCAAGAGATCTGCTGGGTGTCCAGAGAGACGCAGGAATTCTCTGGAGGACACACAGCGCCCTAGAAGCAGAGGGGAGAGTGGTCCACGCGGAGAGCTGCGTCGCCCCGGCCACTGGCCAGGAGGACACCGGGGAGCAAAGCCGTGAGATAAATGCGCAGCTGTCCCTGCTGCGTATCGCGCGGACTCCGACCTCAGTTTCCCACGATGACCGCAAAGGAACTGGGGCGCTGGCCGGGCCGCGGCGAGCGGAGGGTTAAGGGGGCGGGTCCGGCGGCGGGGGCGGGTCCCGGCTCGGCCGCACCTGGCGGCTCCCGCTGCTGCCCGACGCCTCGCGCAGCGCTGGCAGCCGCAGGGGAGCCGAGCCCCGGAGCAGCGGCACCCACTGCGGGAGGGCGGCGACCGCGGCCGGGGCCACCTCGGGAGGCGACATGGCCGAGTTCCCGTCGAAAGTGAGCACGCGGACCAGCAGTCCCGCGCAGGGCGCCGGCGCCTCGGTCTCGGCGCTGCGCCCGGATCTGGGCTTCGTGCGCTCCATCCTCGGGGTGCTCATGCTGCTGCAGCTGGTGAGCGCGCGGGCCCAGGGGTTGGGGGGTCCCGTCCCGGCCGCCGGGACTCGCGAGCGGCGCCACCTCTTCGCTCCGGGTGCGACCCCAGCCAGGCTCCCTCGCACCGACGCGCAGTGCCTGCTCCCGGGGCTCCTCCAGGACCGATCCCCGGTATCACCCTGGAACCCTCTCGCCGCGGGACGCCTCCGTGGCTATGCCTGCGAGCAAGTGCACGGTGCGCCCAAGTTCAGGGTGCTCACGCCTCAGCGCCCAGCAGCCCCGCCCCAGGTGGTCCCCACGGCCACACCCGAGCGCCCACGGAAGCTGCGATCGCCGCGCACCACTCTCTCCTTGCGTTGTCTGCTCTCTTCTTCCCTGCCCCCACTCTGTCAGGACAATGCCCACAGCCCTCCAGGGGACCCAGGTTGAATGGGCAAAGTCCACTCTCGGCCCCCTTCTGCCCAGCGACCGGCACTCCGCGTGGCTGCGCTCCAGAACTCTCCCGGTCCCGGCGAGGGAGGACCGCCCTGCCCCAGGCCCTATGGGCTCCCGCCTGGAGCCAGCGCCTTCTGGCTTCCTCTAGGTGACCTGCCGAGTTCCAGCCGGTTTGGCTGGCTCCACGGGGCCGAGATAGCGCGCTCAGGCAGGGGACAGGGATTTGTGGGAAGTCAGAGGCCAGACTCCCAGATCTCGGCGCAGATACCGAAGGCCCAAGGGAACGCCACCACCCGCCCGTCCAGTTACAGGCCTGGGGTGTTCGCTTTCTTCCACAGCACCCTCCTGGGAGGGTCTGGAGACCCGGTGGCTGCCCCTGTGAGAGGGATCCCCACCTGCTGAGGGAGGGTCCGTAGTCATAGATGACCATGGACTTAGAGGTGGGCGCCGATCGATCACTTTTCCTTTACCATCCAGAGAGTGGGTACATCCCGCCGTCCCCCTCGCTGCCCAGTGCTAGCAAGACCGCCAGGCACTGGCTGGAGATGCGTTGTCACCCTGGTGCCTAGCCCTCCCGGAGATAGGTCTCCTCCTCCCACCCGCTTGGAGAGCACCCACTTCCACCTGGGTGCGTGCTACCTATAGTTCAGGATCCCTCACCTTTCCCTTTATGGGCTACCTCCCCCATCCTGCTGGGGGGGTTTGTTTAAAATGCTGATCCTTGGACCCCACGCCGGAAAAAATGTGGGATTGTTATTTGAATCTCAGGAAGTGCAGCCTGAAACCTACACGGTTAACTCTTCTCCTAGAGTTTTGGGGGTTTTGTTTTGTTTTGTTGATTTTTGGTGAGAATATCTGTCCTGGGAGGTGACCCTCTTCCAGGGCTAATTTAAGTCTCCTGGTGGGAAGAGCCACTGACCCCACTACAGCTGGAGCGCTCAGCTCTGGGCTGTTGGTGGGAGCCTGATGGGCCAGCGCCAGGTGCCCAGGAGGAGGGAGGGCTTCCTGGAGGAGGTGGCTTCTGAGCTGGGGCTTCAGGGGTTTCTGAGGCAGAGGTGGAGAAGGGGTGAGCCAAGGGCAAGGCATTGTGAGACCTAGGCTTAGGGAAGAGGGGTGTGGGGTGGGGGGTTTGAGGGGATGTCAGGGAGCCCAGCAGGTCGGGGGAACCGAAGCTGAAGCCTCTCTCTGGTGTGGTCCCCTGTGTGTATCTTCCAGTCACCAAGAATCATATACTTTGCCAGAACTAGGGACCTGGTTCTGGTGGCAGCTTTAGGGGCTCTTGAAGCAAGTTGGACAGATGATAGAGTGGCTTGGCGCATCCCCAGGGTTAACCAAGAGTTTCAGGGGACAGGAGCATTTTGTATTTGAACCATGAGAATTGCAATAAGGGGGATCAAAGGAACTGGTGTGGGCTGCTGTGGTTTGAGGGACCCTGGTGGCTTGATAATTTGGGGGTCCTCTGCAGTCTCAGGACTCCTCACAAGCTGTAGACACTGAGGTCTAGGTAGGACCCAGAGTGCTGTGGTGGAATTTGCTGGGGCCACCTGCTCTCAGGGACTACATGTGGGAGTCCTGGCCTTCCTTGGCCCCCAGCCTTAGTGCTTTGGTCCCCATCAGAGTTCTGAAGACCTGCACCTCTTAAAGCCAATCTGCTCTTTGAAGAAGCTGCTTCCTGAACTGTTTCCATGGCAATGGATAGTTCCACTGGGCCTAAGACAGGGGGTTCACCCAAAAGGCACCACCCTCTGCAGGGAAGAGGGAACCGCTCTCCCCAGTCAGGTGCACACTGGCTCCAGGGCCTTTGTCACCTCTTATTCTGCCCAATTTAAAGGCGAGGACACTGAGGCCTGGAGGAGGTCCTCTGTCCTGGACCTCCCTGCCCTCCACCCGATTGATTTTTCTGGCTCGTGCCTGGTTATCAGGCTCAGCTTTGCTCCCAGGAGCTTGGGGGCTGGAGCTTTGGAGGGAGCATCGGGAGGCCCAGAGTGCCTGCCCCCTGGGGATCAGAGAAGGCTTCCTGGAGGAAGCAGCAAGTGAGAAGTCGGAAGTGCACTCCCCACCAGACCCTCTGCGCTCCCAGGATCTGGTGGGTTCCTGGTGTGATGGGAGAAAGGTCGGGCGGCTAGGAGGGTCCCCAGCTCCTCCAGCAGGAGATATGTCCTTCATCCAGTCTCCTATGTGTCCTGCGGAACCCATCTTGCTGTGAGTCCCAGATGGCTGGTGGTCACTGCTTTATGCCACCTCTCTCTCCCCATCAGTCTAGTTCCAGAAAGAACATTAGATCTTCAGCCACGTGAGACAGAAGAGTTGGGCTGGGCTGTGGCTTGGTGGTGGAGCGCTTGCCTAGCATGTGTGAGGCACTGGGTCTGATTCTGAGCACTGCATATAAATAAATAAAGGTCCACTGACAACTAAAAAATATTTTTTAAAAAAAGAATATATTTCTAAAAGGTGATGGTTTGGAGGGAGGAATTGACTTTAAAGATAGATTTTTTTTTTTTTAAAGAGAGATTACTGTATCAGAAATCTATAGTAAGTTTAAGGGTATTGGTTTATAGATGCCGAGTAGCCTATGCAAAAAGGGAAACATGAATTTGTGCAAATAGTCTCTAAAAAGGAGTCAGGCAAAATCTAGAGACAGCTCTTCTGGCCATGAAACCTAGAGTCCTTAACGCTATAATTCTTTGCATGGTAAGGAAGGAGAGGAATGTCGTGGACAGTATGGTTCACTGGTGCTTATGGAAGCTCTTGAAGCCTTTTTAGAATAAGTATAAAGTAAATTCCAGTGAATTACCCATCTCTTTCTTATTTTTAAGTCCTCCCAAAGCTCTGGGGAAGAAGAAGATCTTATCTGCTGAGAAAACAGGCTCAGAGAGGGTGAGGGACTTGTCCAAGGTCACACAGGAGAGACTAGCAAACCTACCACTGAGGCTTTGGGAAGCCTAAGCCTGTGGCTATGCTCCCCATTTTGTTTGGGTAGCTGGGGTTCTTGGGGTGCTTTGGAGGAGGAGCAGGACTTCAGGAAAGGAGACTCATTTGGGGCCTTTAGGGAGGGTTTCCTGGCAGAGGGAGGCTCTCAAGGTCTAGGTGTGTGAAGGAGGGTAGTGAGAACGAGGTTCAGTAGAGCCCTGGATTGCAGGGGTGTCCTCGAGGCCCAGGAGGCGGGAGTGGTATGAACGCCCTGTCACAGGAGGGCCATTTGCCTTTGGCTCCGATGACCCTTCTCTTACCCTACTTCCTGGGATTAGAGGTGGCCACAGGTTCCCAATTTGCAGGTGAATAAACAGGTTGACAGCCTCCCCCGCGGCCAGGTGGCCGGTCCATGGAGCGGGGCCAGGAGCCTGGTGGGCAGCAGGTGCTCCACAGCGGGCTCTGCTCCCTCGGGGCTGGTGCTCCGGGACTTCCCGCCTTTCCCTGAGCCTCGGTGGCAGTGGTGGGTCTGGAGGAGCAGGGAAGGCAGGGCTCGCCCCAGCGCGGTGGAAGGCAGGACTCCCAGGACATGACGTCCGGGGAACCATCGTGCCCTTGAACTTGAACCTCTGGGTCGCCAGCTCGGCCCCCTCCAGGCTGCCCCTTCACCCTTGAGCGTTAGAAAGCGGCTCCTTTGGGTGGCCCTGCTCTGTCTGCAGCACCAGCAGGCGGCCAGCGACTCTCAGGGACCGGGGAGGGCCTGAGGCCCACCGAGATCTCCAGGAAGGGGCGGCCAGGGCTGATGCGGGGGGACAACAGGGGTTGGGGGCCTTGGGGTTGCCATGCTGGGGACTCCAGGACCTTCTTTGTCACTGAGCCCCGTGATGGTGCAGTGACCTCAGTGTGGCCTTCCAGGACCCCCCGCTGACCGGCTTCCTCCACCCCGCCCCCCCCCCCCAGGCCCAGGTACCCTGTCCCCAGCCCCTGCCTCCTGTGGCCGTTGTGTGTGTGTGTGTGTGTGTGTGTGTTGGGTTTGGGGACTCAGGTGGTTATGTGAGCATATGAATATATCATCCTTAAAGCCTAAAACCTGGACAGAGAAGGCTACAAAGTTGTCCTTGGGTCACCCACCCTTCTCCCTATGGGGACAACTATTTTGGAGGTTTTTCCCTATGCATTTTTAAAAGCAGTGATGATTTTATTCTGTGTCCCTTGTTTACTCTGCTCACACTGCCTTTGAGGTCTCTTCGCGACAGCACTTCCCTGTCGCCCTCCTTCTAACCTGTAGGGGATCCCACGTAGACACCCCCGAAGCCCCAGCTCAATTAGCTGGTTCCTGGCTTTCAACTTTTCAGCTGATGGGCCTATTGTGTGTGTGTGTGTGTGTGTGTGTGTGTGTGTGTATGTGATCTGGGAATTGAACTGAGATCCTCATGCATGCCAGGCAAGTGCTCCATCACTGAGTCACATCCCTCTCCGTATTTTACTTATTTTGAGATAATGTCTCACTAAGTTGCCAAGGCTGCCCTCAAACTTGTGATCCTCCTGCCTCAGCCTCCCAAGAAACTGGGCTTACAAGCGCCTGAACCCACCCGTTCTGTGTGTACTGGGGATTGAACCCACAGGGGCTTTATCACTAAACCATGTCCCCATCCATTTTTATTGTTTATTTTGGGTTTATTTATATTGTTTATTTTGAGACAAGGTCTTGCCAGGTTGTTGAGGGTGGCTTCAAATTTGAGATCCTGCTGTCTCAGCCTCCCAAGTTACTGGGATTACAGGTGTGCAACACTCTACCTGGCTTCCTTAACTTTTTTGTAGGGGGTATTGGGGATCAAATTCAGGGGCACTCAACCACTGAGCCACATCCCCAGCCCTTTTTTTGTATTTTATTTAGAGACAGGGTCTCTCTGAGTTGCTGAGGGCCTCGCTATTGCTGAGGCTGACTTTGAACCAGTGTGCCTGGCCTGGGCTTATTTAGTTTTTAACTTTTAAAATTTATGTTGTGGTGCTAGGGATCAACCCAGGACCTCAGGTACTGAGCAAGTGCCTACCTCTGAGCTGCATCTCCAGCCCTTCTTTAATTTTTTTCTCCTAAGTATGTGATATGTTTACAAAGGTCAAGTGGAAAATGGTACTATGAGAACTACCTGTCCCCTCTGGTTAAAGCTGACTCCTTTCACACCTACTCAGTTTCCCACGTTTTATTTTATGACCTTATTTAAGATGGTTTATGCAGTCGGGCGGTGTTGCACACCTGTAATCCTAGCAGCTCTGGAGGCCGAGGCAGGAGGATCACAAGTTCAAGGCCAGCCTCAGCAACTTAAGGAGGCGCTTGCTGACTCTGCCTCAAAATAAAAAATAAAAAAGGACTGGGGATGTGGCTCAGTGGTTAAATGCCCCTGGGTTCAATCCTTAGTACCCCCCCCAAAAAAAGGTATATGTAAATAAGGTAGACCACCCTGCTTCTCCCTGTCTACCAAGGCTCAGCCTGCCACAGGCCTCTGCGTTTGCCCCTGTTCATGCCTTAAACATGTGCCACGGGTCTTTTTATCTTAGTGCAGGGAGCCCATCACTTCCTTTTGGGGCCCCAGTCCTGTGCCCTTATGCAGCCCTGGAGTGACTGGTGAGGCCATCCCCTTCGGTGACAGGCACCTGGGTGTTCCCTTCTTTGGCTGTCTCACATCTCTGCCACAGGGCAGGGCGTGGTCTCACCTGCACCATGCGTCTGTGTGCTGTGTTTCCAGAAGTTGCCCGTGGGGTCAGAGGGTGTGTGTGCTCCTGATCCTGTGGAGATTGCCAACCAGCCTCCTTTGAGGCCACACCCATCCTCCCGGGAGGTAGGTGCCTGGTTCCCCCAGCTGCTCTGCATGGTGATCTGACACACTTCTGGATGTCCCCCAGGCTGAGCGGCCAGGAGGGCAGGTCCGCGCTGTGTTCTAGTCTTCTCAGGAGAGAGGTGGCTTTTGTTTTCCCTAAGTGCTGGGGATTGCACTCAGGTCTTCACGCAGCTGGGCGAGAGCCCTACCCCTGAGCTACACCTCAGCCCTTTCTATTTTATTTTGAGACAGGGTCTCACTAAGATGCCAGGCTGGCCTCGAGTTTGCAGTGCCCCTGCCTCAGCCTCCTGAGTAGCTGGGATTCTACTGGGCACGGCCCTACCTGGCCACCTTTAAAGAAATACTTCAGAGCCATTTGTATTTCCTTGTCTGTCTGTATTCTACCCAGCTGTTCCTCTGTGTCTTGGGTGCCAGGAGTTCAAAATATTTGCAGATAGATTTTTTTTTTTTTCCTAGTCCACCCCCCATCTGATCCTAAGTGTTTTTTGTCATGCAAACGTTATGGGTTTTGTTGGTTTGTTGTTGTTGTTTTTGTTGCTGAGGGTCTCTTTCTGGCTTCTGGAAATTAAGGTATAGTTAGACCTTTCCTAAGACAAGGTAATAAAGAAGTTCTACGTAGAAATTGGCAGGTCTCGTATTATCTCTGTTCATCCCATCCTGAAGGGTCACGTAGAGCAGATGGCCTCCATGTGGCTAGCATGTCTGTGGCTCCTGTACAACACTTTAAAATAGTGTAGTCCCATTGCATGTGGTGGTGCATGCCTGTGATCCCAAGAGACTCAGGAGGCTGAGACAGGAGGATTGCAAGTTCAAGGCCAGCCTCTGCAGCTTAAGGAGATCCTGTCTCAAAATTTAAAAATAAAAAAATAAGAAGGGCTGGGGATGTGGCTCAGTGGTAGAGCACCTCTGGGTTTAGTCCCCAGTACCCCAAAAGGAAAAAAATAGTTCCCTCTTATACACAGGGATATACCCTAGACCCTGGAGAAGACTTTTGACTACAGATGAATCCCAGATATTGTTTTCTCTCTGCATAAATAGCAATGCTAAAGTTTAATTTATAAATTGGGCCCAATAAAGATTGACAATAAATAATAATAAGATAGAACAATGATAGCAATATACTTTAATAAAAGTTATTTAAAATTATGAATTATTTGTTTCTGGAATTTTTCATGTCATTTTTTACTATAGCTATCTGAAAAACAGAAAGCCAACCCATAGATAAAGTGGAGATGGCTCCAAAGGAGAGCGACACAAGGGGAGACCAGCCTGTCTGTCTAGAACATATTAACATTGTTTCATATTTGTTGCATTTAGTTTTAGCATTATGTTACATTGTCCAGGTTTCCCAGTATAAGTGATTTAAAAGTTTCATTTTAAAATTAGCTTCTTTGGGCAGGGGTTGTGGCTCAGCCGAAGAGCGCGCTGGCCCAGCACATGCAAGGTGCTGGGTTCAATCCTCAGCACCACATATAAATAAACAAAATCAAGATCTAAAATAAATAAATGAATAAATAAAATTAGCTTCTTTGGCTGGGGTTGGTGGCACACACCTATAATGCCAGTGGCTCAGGAGGCTGAGGCAGGAGGATCACAAGTTCAAGGATAGCCTCAGCAACTTATCGAGACCCTGACTCAAAATAAAATATAAAAAGAGTTGGGGGGCTGGGGATGTGGCTCAAGCAGTAGCGCACTCGCCTGGCATGCGTGTGGCCCGGGTTCGATCCTCAGCACCACATACAAACAAAGATGTTGTGTCCACCGAAAACTAAAAAATAAATATTAAAAAAAAAATTCTCTCTCTCTCTCTTAAAAAAAAAAAAACTTAAAAAAAAAAGAGTTGGGGCTGGGGCTCAGTGGTTAAGTGCCCCTGGGTTCAATCCCCCATCTATCACCAAATTAGCTTATTTGTGTGATATGTACAAGTCTGTCATGGGGGACACCTTAAGTAATCAATACATCTGTGAAATTCCAACCCTCAAAGAAATCAAGACAGCAGCTCTACATGTAATGAAGGACCATCTTTAGGGTAAGTGAGAAAAGCAAGGTGCAGAAAGAGTGTATAGAGTGTGACTATTTGTGTGGAGGAAATACACCTATAGGACATACTTTTCTGAAAGAGTGAGTGAGTGAGTGAGTGTGTGTGTGTGTGTGTGTGTGTGTGTGTGTGTGGTCCAGATAGTTTGTGGATATGGCAAAAGGTATGAGGCCAGTGTTTGAACACCTCCCAGGCCCAGAGAGGGAAAGGCACTTTGCCCAATGTCACACAGCAACAAGCAGCTCTGGGGGAGCCACACCCTGTGGCTTTGGGGAGCACAGGGGGTGGGGTGGGAGCTGTGTTCCTTGGCAGCCCCGAGAGCCCAGCCCTGATACTCGTGGAACCCTGATACCGGGCCTCCGCTCTGGGCTGGGTCAGCTCCTCCTGTTTGCCCAGGGAGGACCGGCCGCTGAGTGACTCCAGGTCCTGGAAGGCAGGGAGGCGGGGAGGCTGGGCCGAAGGTCGGCAGCCTGCATCCCCGAGCTGCCACGGAGTGGAGCAGGGCCTGCTCTGGAGCCGTCCACTGTCATTTGGTGGGAAGGCTGGTGTCAGACACCAAGTGAGCTTTTGACATCTGTGGGGGCAGTGGAAAGGGGACTCCAGCTCCTTCTTGAAGCTGAGGAGGCCGGCTGGCTCAAGGTCACCCAGAGCTCAGTGCCAATATCTCTGGAAGTCTGGGGGACAGGGAGGACCCACCCTTCAGGCTGCGCCAGCCCCAGTCCCCAGCAGGTTAATGGAATCCACGTGCTTCACGGCTGGTTTCCTTCTGTGGGGCTGGTGGGAGCCGGCCCCTGGGAATGCTGAGGACAAGCCTCCCGTTATCCTGGCCACCCCAGGGTTGGGCTCTGTCCCTGTCCCAGTCTGCTCTGGCCTCTGGGGCAATGATGCTTCTCGTCTCCAGGGGACTGTCCCTCAGCAGAACTGTCCACCCTTTACCCCTTACTGTGTATGACCAGGGGCCAGGACTTCTAAAGTGCCTCAGTTGTCCTCATCTGTGAGATGGGCCAAGTGCTTCCTTCAGGGAGACCTGGGCCCTGGGGTGGGGCGCCCTGGGGGCCTAGCAGGCTGGGTGAGGGGCTGGGGTGGGGGGTGCCCCAGAACTCCCTGGGTCCTTTTCAGGAGCAGAGAATGAGGCCTTCCTGGGAAAGCTATCTATGCGTGTCTGGAGAGACCTTGGTGCTCGATGCTCAAGAGAGCACTGTGGGGTGAGCCAGGGGACCCTGAGGGTGGGAGAGGAGGAAGGAATGGGGGCAGACAGGGGTGTCCGGGGTCCTGCCAGTGTCTCCAGGGAGCCAGGGGCTCCTTGGGAGTGTGACTCACAGAGCCCCCGGCTACCTTCACATCTTGGGCCCCTTGGTCTGGCCCCAGAGCTCAGCATGGGAAATGGGGGTGGGGTAGGCAGGGGCAGTTTGAGCTCATGCCGGGAGCCCTGGGGGCCGCAGGAGCAGGACGCGGCCTTGGCTCTGTCGCACACTGTGCGCGTGGCCGGCCACCAGGAGGTGCGTGGACAGTTCTGCCTCCGGGATTTCACAGACGCAGCCTCGGGAGGGACACACCCCGGGCTGCTGCTGCTCACGGGCAGCCTTGGGCTGGACCGGGCCCGGCCTCGGCCTCCATCCTCCTCTTCCTGCCACAGTGCTGAGACTCAGGGCCCGGATGGGTCTCACCGCAGGCCACACCCTGGCCATCGTCCCTGTGGCCTTCCCTGCACCAAGGACCACACCTGGTGCAGGTGACTCATCTCTACGCCCATTTTGAGATGGCAAAGGGAGGCACTGCGGGTAGGTGGTGCCTTGTTGGTGCCCCTGCTTCCTGGAGAGCTGGCGCGGTGACACCAAGGTTCTCAAAGGCTCCGTGTCCCGCTCGGGAATTCCAAGGTGCCTCCCCAGCCCACCCTTCCCTGGCCCAGGAGGGGGTGGCATGTGGTGGTGTTGTGGCCGGTCCAGGCGCCTGGAGCCTCTGTCCCCTGCCCCTTTGTCTCGTGTGACACAATGGGTGGCTTTTTTGTTCCCATAAAGTCCCTTTCAGTGTAGGGAGAAGGGCCAGGGCGGGGGCGGAGGCTAGGCCTGACCAGGCCAAGTTCTGAGTGTCCTCAGGCTGCCCAGATGTGTCCTGAGAGAGGGGGAACCCCAGAAGGGTCATTGGTCACCCTGGGCCATGGTTTCCTGGATGGCACTGTTGGGAGAGGGCATCTGGGGGATGTGGAAGGTATTGCCACTGTCCCCTGCTTTCCGCCGTCAGCAGTCAGTGGCCCTTGCCCTCACACTCTTTCTAAAATATTTGGTTTAGTTGCCAACATTTAAAAATGGTAGCCAGGGGCCAGGGTGGTGGCTCAGTGGTAGCGTGCTCGCCTAGCACATGTGAGGCACTGGGTTCAAACCTCAGCACCACATTAAAAAAATGAAATAAAGATTGTGTGTCCACTTACAACTAAAAAAAAAAAAAAAATGGTATCCAGGCACGGTGGTGCACACGCCTGTAATCCCAGCAGCTCGGGAGGCTGAGACAGGAGGCCAGCCTCAGCAACTTAGCAAGGCCCTAAGCAACCTAATGAGAACCTGTCTCAAAATAAAACATAAAAGGGATTGGGGATGTGGCTCAGTGGTAAAGTGCTTCTGAGTTCACTCCCAGTACCCCACCCCGCCCCAATTTTTTTTTTTTTAATGGTAGATTTCACATCAACATCCAGGTTCCTAATATCCCTTGAAGAATTAGCTCTGGCTACCCCAGGTCAGATGCCAGCTCTCCTGCCCCAGAGGCCTCACTGGGCCCTCCACACACTGTCATTTCTGTGATCCTGGGGAGTGGCAATTCCCTCCAAGCCCCCAGGGCCCTCCAAGCCCCCAGGAGCAAGGCTCTGAGCTTTTCGATTTACTTCCCACCGAGCCCCAGGTGACCTGCCAGCTCTCCTTCCACTCACAACGAGCTGTAGCTTTTCACTTTTTCTCTTATCTTTTACCTGCATCACACCTGTGCAGCGGCCAGGATAGGTCTAACCCACTGTGTTGTCCAAGGAGGAAACCGACCAGAAAGGCTAGGTGACTCTCCCAAGGCCACACAGCGAGTCCACAGAGCTGGACCTGGAAGTGGGGTCGAGGGAAGAAGAGTTGGAATGAAGCCTCTGGGCCAGAGAGGACGCAGCCTGGCGCCTGGGGTTGAGGGAACCCTCCTGGACAGGAGAGGGCTTTGGGCCCCTGGAGAGGGTGGCACCTCTGGGGGATCTTGGAGGACCTGGGACTGCCTCCCTGTTCCCATTGGCAGGGAAGATGGGCCTGGAGGGTGGAGGGTCGGCTCCTCAGAAGGCCCTGGGGCGGGGCCGGGCTTCTGGGGCCTCCCCAACCACCAACCGACTGGCTTGTCTGCACCATGTGGCCAGGCCTGTGCCTGGCTCCTCACTGCAGCCTCCTTGTCCCCAGAGCAGCACACGCTGCCACCACCTCAGGAGAGCAGGGTAAGAGGGATGGCTGTGTTCTTAGCCCTCAGTGAAACTGTGACACTAGAACACAGTGACAGTTCAGCCTGTGCTGGGCCTGACCTAAGCGCCTTGCATCATTTACATCTCAAAAGCACTCTCTGAGGTTGCCCTGTGGTGAAGCACAGAGAGGTTAAGTAGCTTGCCTGATGTCTCACAGCTAGCCAGGTGGCAGGACCCCAGCATGAACCCAAGGGTCTGACAGGCCAGCCTTCATCGTAGATGTTGGAAGGCAGACCCTGGCCCCCTGCACAGGCTCATGACGCTCTGAGAAAGGTCTTAGCTTCCAGGGGCTGCGTGATAAAACTCCACAGATTGGATTAAACAGTAGTGACTCGTCCTCCCATAGCCCTGGAGCAGAAGTCTGAAATCTGGGAGGTGGCAGGCTGTTCCTCCTGGAGGTGCTGTGGAGGGTCTCTGTGCTCCCTGTTCCCTGTTCTACTGTGTGTGTGTGTGTGTGTGTGTGTGTGTGTGTGTTTGTGTTTGCACACGCGTGCATGTGTGTGTGATACTGGGGATTGAACCCGAGTGTGCTCTACCACTGAGCTATAACCCCAGCCATTTAAAAAAAAAAATCTTGAGGCAGGGTCTTGCTAAGTTGCCCAGGCTGGCCTCGAACTTGCCATCCTCCTGCCTCAGCCTCCTGAGTGGCTGGGATTACAGGCCGGCCCCACCGCCCCTGGCCCCAGTTTCCTGGCTCTTATAAGAACACGGTCATTGGATTAGAGCTCATCCTGATTCAGTGTGACCTCATGTGAGGTTGGTGACCTCTGCAAAGTCTCCACCTCTATGTTAGGCCAAGGCTAGGACTGCAGCAGGCCACCCAGCGGCCATTCCACGCGCAGCTCAGGACAACTGGGAAGACCTTCCCCAGAATCATGGAAGGGCACCTGTCCCCAAGTCACCAGGACAGGTCCTGAGGACAGCGGCTGGCGGGAGGAATGCCTCTTGGGCCAGGCGTTTATAAGAGGTCGCGCTTTTCTGGCCGTGTAGGTGGTTTTAACAAAAACCATTTTTGTTGCCCCATTGGTTCCAAGTTCTTGGACAACAGAAGGTTCTGGGGACGTGTCCTTTTTGACGTTCTCGTTTAAAGAAAAGTTTCTGAATTCAAATTCTTCAGATTTTCAGAGGAAAAAAAAAGGCCCCACCCCCCTGAGAGTTCCAGAGGGTTCTCTGTTTATCTGCGGAGCCTCTCTCAGGGGACACTGCAGGGTCTCCAGGGAACTTGGAAGGAGGGGGAGGAGGAGACATGGCGTGTGTGTGTGTGTGTGTGTGTGTGTGTGTTTGTGTGTGTGTGTGTGATGCTGGTATACCTACAGAGAAACTCGGGGACAGTTGGTCACAGAGGTGACAGTCACCCACACAGGGCCCTGTCCTACCCTTTCCCAGGGACCCACATGGCTCCCTCATGTCTACCCTCCCTCACCTCCTTGGTCTTTGTCCACATGTCACCTCCCAGTGAAATCATACTTGACACTTTATCTGAAATGGTATCAGTGACCCCACTGCCCCCTCCCCACTGCTGTCCCCCCCTTTTTAAAAAAATATACTTTTTAGCTGTTGATGGACCTTTATTTTATTTATGTACATGCCGTGCTGGGAATCGAACCCAGTGCCTCACTCGTGCCAGGCAAGTGCGCTACCGCTGAGCCCCAGCCCCAGGCCCATGTCCCATTTTATGGTACCAGGAACTGGACCCAGGAATGCCGAACCACTGAGCCCTTTTTATTTTATTATTATATTTTTTATTTTAAGACAGGGTCTCACTAAGCTGCTCGGGGCCTCTCTCTCTGGCTGAGGCTGGCCTTGAACTTGTGGTCTTCCTGCCTCAGCCTCCCCAGTGGCTGTGTGGGGTTGCAGTTGTGTGTCACCAAGCCTGGCTGTCAGCTGGGTTTCCCCACAGCCCTTGCATGTCCCCACCTGCACTTTACTTGCTTGGGGTGTGTCTGGCTGTGCCAGCTTCGGGGGAGCAGGGCAGCCCAGGCTGCCACCGGGGCCCAATAGGTACTTGCTGTGTGGATGGACTCTGAGGAGAGCACGCACCAGGAGGCCTGGGGGGGTGTTGGGTTGGAGAGCAGCGCTCTGGGCGGAGGGACCTGGGCGAGGCCCTGGGGCAGGGGGCAGAGTCAGGGCCTTCCACCTCCCCCTGCCTTAAGCTACCAGCCTCCAGTGCTGAATGGAGGGTGGGATGAATCCCACCACAAGACAGTGGGTCCTTGCCCCAGCAGGAGGGGGTTCTGTGGTCCCACCTGGGGGTCCGGGGAGACTGGAAGCTTCTGGAATTGTAGCCTGGGACTCAGCTCCCCTGGAGGACCACCTGGCCAGCGAAGTGGTCAGCAGGTGTGAGGGTGCCCTGAGACCTCCTATGTCCTGAGCAGGGTCTCCCTGGGTCCTCTGCTAGGGACTTAGGGACCAGGAGAGACCAGTCTGTCAGGTTCCCATGCAGGAGTGGACCTTCCTTGTTCTAGGACAAACTGAGGTGGCTCTCTGGCCGGGAGCCAGCTGGGCGGGAGGAACACCAGACATTCCCCCGGCTTATCCACCGCCTCATCTCCGAGGCCCCTTTGCTGATCTGGAAAACGGGTGGGGCCGCGCTGCACAGGACGGGGCAGGGCACGGACAGCCCTGCCCTTGAGCTGGCTGAAGTGCCCCCAGTTTTTACACATGGCTCAAAAACTCACAGTATGACAGGGTCCAGGGAGGGACAGAGCTGGGTTCCAACCACCCTGTCTTTCCCCCACGGTGACCACAGGCAGCTCTCCTTCTGAGCTTCTGTTTGGAAAATGGGGACAACAGAAGACTCAGACGTAAGTTGACGGTGGAATCTTTGTAGAGAATGAGACACCTCCCCAGGCTGGCACAGCCGCTGGGCCCTGAGAGGTCCTGGTGAGGAGGCTGATGGTGACAAGATGGCACCAGAGGTCTACAGGGGTACAGGAGTTGAACCAGGCATGCTTAACACTGAGCCCTTTTTATTTTATTATTATTATTATTATTTTTTTATTTTAAGACAGGGTTTCACTAAGTTGCTCAGGGCCTTGCTGTGTGGAAACGAATTGGGCTTCTCTGGGTTTTCAGTTCACTGCATTGTCTAACTTCCTTTGAGACAGCTGGAGTGTGGCCACACAGTGACCTTCAGGGCCCGTAGGAACTTGCTTTAAATAAAAGCTAATTGTCCTTGATGTGCCCAGTTCTCACGTGGAGAAGGGGCCGCCCGAGCGTGCTGCTTCAAGAGTGTCTGTCTCCTCAGAACGGTGGCCTCCCCAGCGCTGGGTCTCCCTGCCTCCCCTCTGTGTCTGCTTCAGGCAGCATGATCTAAAGATGGAGGTTAAGGGGATGCTGTTTGGAGACAGACTGCCCTTGGCCTCCCTGAGGAGGGCTCTGTCCCCAGCGGTGCAGGTGAGGAAGGCCCTGCTACTGTGTCAAGTGGGCCCCGCGGCCACCCCTCCCTCGCTTATGGAGGTCCTGCAGCTGAGGCTGGCAGGATCCCCGCAGCTCCCCAGCACCAGGAGAGGGGTGCAGAGCGCCCGGGGAGGGACCCTCCGGGGGCCTTCCTTGGGCATTGGGGCAGGAGCAGCTTGCAGGTTGTCACCTGTTTCCTCCTTAACACCCAGCAGGGCTGGGCAGGGACACTTTCTGACCCCTTCATGGATGAGCATGGGAGGCCCTTCTTTCCTAAGCACGTGTGCTGAGGGTGCTCTGCGCGGGCACCGTGGGCAGTGGAGATTCTACAGGGCACCAACGCGTCCCTCGGGTGTGAGTTCTGGGCAGACCTCTCTGGAATTTTCCAGGTGGAGTGTCCACCAGGAGGAGGTGCTGGCCCATGTCACACAGCTCAGCAGGGGTTTGAGGCCCGGCCTTTGGCACCCAGGCCCAGCTCTCCACCTTCCGCTTCTCTGGGAAGCCGCGCTCCCACCGCGAGAGAGAAGGGCAGTTACCAGAGGGGCGCTGGCCTCGGGGCCAGCTCGGCTGCAGCCAGTCCTGTCTGACCTCCCATGTGTAGGGTCCCATGCAGAAACCTCCCGTCTGGTCCTTGGGGTGCCTCGGGGTGGGGTCCCTGGCAGGTGCCCCAGCTCTGGCTGGGCTCTGGGTCAGGAGCCTTCAGGTGAGTGTCAGCAGCCCCCTGGGCGGTGTGAGCAGCCAGGGAGATTGTCTCCGAAGCCCCGTGGCCGGAGGTGGGCTTGCTCCTGACACGCTTCTCTGGGACCCAGCTGACGGTTGGCTCCCCCCGGGGCTGGTGCCATGTGCCTGCCCACTGTCCAGGGAGAACAGGGACAGCCCCTCCCTGTGTCTGACCAGCACAGGAGCCTTTCCCAGAGCCCCACAGTAGACTCTCCTGTCCCCTTGGTGGCCGGGGGTTCCAGAGACTGTCCTCTTGGAGAAGGGAGGATGTGCCAACCTAGACATTCTCAGCCAGCCTAGAAGAGTGGGAAGGAGAGGGAGGCCTGGCCTGGCCACACATGAGACCTTGCCTGACGTCCACGTGTGTGGACCTCCTGGGCCCTGCCTCAGAACAGGCCCTCTGCTGGGCCACAGTGCCAGGTCCCCAGACGGCTCCCCTGGGTGAGTCGGCACACCTGGCCAGGTAGAACTCCCCGTGCCCGGAGGGCAGGGGTTGTGTGGTCAGCGGGCCTTGGCCTCTTTTGGAACACCAGCAAACATCCTCTGGTCCCGTTTACAAATGTGAACCCACGTGTAAAAGTGAGCTGATCCAAGCACGGAGAGGCTACCAGCTTGCTCAAGGTCACACAGTGGTCAGGGGGCGGGGTTTAAGCCAGGTATTGACTCAGTACCTGGCACAGCACGCACCACCATCCTGGGGTGCTCAGGCCCATCCTGACGCACCAGAAGGACGGAGGGTCCTTTGGCTTCCCTGAGGCCCCGTGTCCTCTGTCAGACAGGGACGGTGACACCTGTAGGGAAGGGCAATTGGGAGAGTTGGGGGCAGGGGAGGTGTTACGGCTGGAGGCCATCTAGAGGCCCTGGTTCTGTGCTGGGACCAGCCGGGAGGGGGATGCGTGGAATGTTCTTTTCCCGGCTTGGGGACTGAGTGGCTGGCCATCTCTCAGAGCTGGTGACCTGATGTCCTCTCAGTAGTTCTTCCTGAGTCCCTCGCAGGCCCGTCCTCTGCTGGGTGTTGTGACCTAGCCCCAGCACAGCCGTTGTCCCGCCCCAGGGAGCTCAGTCTGGGGAAAGTGACGTTTCTGTGGTCTTGGGTGGTGGGTGCCCAGGGTGGGGGGATAGGACAGCACAGAGGAGAGTTCTGGAATCCAGACGCAGTAGGCAAGGTGTCTTGGAGCACTTATCATCTTCTGCTGAGATGCCAGTGTCACACACGGCATGAGGACTGAAAAGAAGTATGAGTGACCGGGCACAGGTGACCGCAGGAGCCAATCAGTACTTCTTGACTAGATGAGAAATAAGGCCACGGCCTGGGGACCTGGTCTGTGGCCTCCAGCCGGAGTGGTGGGGGCTTGGACGCAGTGGCCCTGTCTTGCCCCGCAGGTGCTGGGGCTGCTGGTGTGGGCCCTGATTGCTGACACCCCGTACCACCTGTACCCGGCCTACGGCTGGGTGATGTTCGTCGCTGTCTTCCTCTGGCTGGTGACAATCGTCTTCTTCGTCCTCTACCTGTTTCAGCTGCACCTGAAGTTGTACATGGTGCCCTGGCCACTCGTGGTAAGTCTGGGTGGGGCCCTGAGGGTGGCTCTGGGCTCCCACCTCTGCCTCTGGGAGCGGCCATGATAGGACTGACCATGTGGCCTTCTCTAAATGAGCAGCAGCAGGGTCGATGTCCTTACTGACCCCCAGCTGGCCTGCAGAGCGGGTTGGGAGGGAGGTGGACGGCTCAGGTGTCCTGTTTTCTGAAAGCCACCTTGACCTTGTCCTGGGAAAGGGGTAAAGAGGCTGCCTGTCTCATGGGGTCGTCCCAAGAGGCCACTTGGAATTGAAATATTTTTCCTTTTTGAGGATGGTCAGAATCTCAGCTGGGTGGGCAGCTTGGTCAGCCTCGGGCTGGGCCCGCAGTCAGAATTGCACAGGCTGGGGCGTGGAGGGCGGCTGGTGGAGGGTGGTGGGGGGAAGGTGTGGGACAGCCAGACACCGCTGCCAGCAGACAGCTCAGCCACCAGAGGAGATCAGGCGGGTGTCCCAGCTTTGCCCAGGTCAGTCTTAGCACATCCCCCCGAGGCCCCCCGAGAGCAGCCATAGGAAGTACCCTGGCCAGACACAGAGCAAGCTGCTGGGTTTTCTTCTCTGACCCAGAAAACCCCTGCAGCTGGGGTCCGAGGCTCTCAGTGAGCCAGGCACGTGAGGGTAGGACCGCAGCTGGGACTAGGCAGCATTGTTTGCAATTCAATGACTTCTCAACCGAGGAAACGTGAGTCATGCTAGGGACAGAATGGGCTTGTTAGCGCCTGACATCACAGGCAGGAGCTAGGCAGGCTTTGCCATGGTCGCTGGGCTGGCAGCGTGTCCCACGCCCCTGCCCCTTGCCCTGGGAGCCTGTAAGGCAGGCACTATTTCTGTGCTCTTGGAGGCCTCCCTCGGGATCCCCAGGACGGGGCTACATGGCCAAGCAAGATATGTGAGTGAGCTGGGCGCAGTGGCCCACGCCGGTAATCCTAGCAGCTCTGGAGGCTGAGGCAGGAGGATCTCGAGTTCAAAGCCAGCCTCAGTAACTTAGGGAAGCTCTAAGCAATTCAGTAAGACCCCGTCTCTAAATAAAATACAAAAAGGGCTGGGAGTGTGGCTCAGGAAGTTCTGGGAACCCCACATACATATCTGTCCACGCAGATCCCCCGTTACTGGGCTGGACCCTATATTCTGAGATTGTTTTGGTTCCTGGCAGTGTAGGAGAGGGGACCCTATCCTTGTCCATCTAGACAAGTGCTCTACCACTGAGCTCTGTCCTCAGCCCCGAGAGCCTATCAACATTTTATATAAAATTTAAGTTTTCAAATGAAATCTAATTTTAAAATGTGGATAAATTTTAAAAAATAAATGGGACAAACCTGATGATTGAGGACTATTAGTTTGAAGACATAACTGGCCCTAGGGTCCAAGCATTTGGGATGTGGGACTGAGATCTGGCTGCAGTCAGCCCAGGCCCCCTCCTGCCATCTGGAAGAATATTCTACCAGGAGCGTCTGGGTCCTCTGAGGGCCTGACCCTGACATCTGTTCTGGGCCTTCAGTCTAGCGTGTGGCCAAGAGAGAGCCATAGATCCCCATCCATGGACTTGGGGTGTATCTCAGTTTGTAGCCTGCTTTCCTGGCATGCGTAGTAAGGACCTCGGTTCAATCCTCAGTACTGCCAAAAGAAAAAGGAAAAAAAGAAAAAAGGTCCCTCCCACTGGTGTGACTGACCAGCCACAGGGCTAAGCCCTGAAGTGGCACCAGGGAGGGCCTGGGCTTGGCCCTGAGCCCACGTGGAGGAGCGGCTCTCCGCGGGTCTCAAGAGCTGGGTCACGGTTGGGCCATGCTGCATGGGGAAGGGTTTTGCCTGTGGCTTTGTGGCTTGGGCTGCCTTGGCCTGGTCATCTGGGGCCTCTTGACCATTCCCTCCCTCAGCCTTAGGGCTGTTTTATGCTGCTTGCTCAGATGGCCTCCAGGTTGACCCCATGGAGACTGTGACCTCGAGGCCCTTTTCATAGGATAGGCCCACATTCTTCCATCCCACTCTGGGGGTGTGCCCCCTGGGAGCCAGGAGGTCCCCTCCGATTGTCCTAAGCCTTTTCTCCCCTCCCCCAGTTACTGATCTTCAACGTGACTGCCACCGTTCTTTATGTCACCGCCTTCATCACCTGCTCTGCAGCAGTTGACCAGACTTCCTTGAAGGGCTCCCGGCCATACAACCAGCGTGCAGCTGCCTCTGTGAGTATGTCCCTTAGGGTCCCCCCCAGCAGTCTATAGCCAAGGTCCCTCCTCCACAGAGCTCCCTGGGTCTGAGGCCAGGCACCGGCCACCACCTAAGTATCCACCACCTACATCTCAGAGGGTCCCATGAGGAGCCAGGCGGGTCCAATGAGGGTCCCTCAGAGGGTCCCATGAGGAGCCAGGCTGCCTTCAGGCTTCCTTAATGAACTCTAGGACCTTGAGGAACGAGGGGATGGTGGCGTTCAGTGGTAGAGTTGGTGGGCACTCGCTGAGCATGTTCAAGGCCCTGGGCTCAACAGATGCTTGGGAACGGTTTGTGGTGGCCAGTGGCAGCTTTGATTCACTGTGGAACTCTGCTGAAAATCAGTCGTGCCATCCTGATTTAGGGTCACAGGCTCTCTTGGAGAATGTGCTGAGAACTCGAGACCCTCTGCCCTTGGGTTTCAGCCGTACCTGGGGATGTTACAAGTTCTCCTGGGAAGGCCAAACTCAGGCCCCACGTCTGGTGGCTGGTGGAGTGAACCACAGAGCCCTGCACACCTGTCATGCTCCACTCGGCAAGGCCCTGAGGAAGAGGAAGGGTCTCCCCATCCCTTTTCACAGACAAGGACACATTGGCTCTGGGAGGTTAAGGGGCCTGCCTGGGGTCATGGTCATGTCCAACATAGGGCAGCCCTTCTGTGTCCTCACTCTTCCTGGTGAGGGTGGTTTTGCAATCAGTGAACTTGGCCACACATGTGGAGCGTCTGAACGCAGATACAGGAGATGCAAACATAGAGGTATGAATTGGATCCAGAAAATTTCCACGTGGCTTTGTTTTTGTTTGTTTTTTGGTATGCAGAAGTTGAACCCAGAGGTGATTAGCCACTGAGCCATGTCCCCTGGGGGAACTTTGAATGTACCCCCCCCCCCCCCCCCCCCCGCGGTGCTGGGCAAGCACGCTACCACTGAGCTCTACCACCCACCTGAATGTTACCTTTTTAAAACTAAATGCCTGGCTAGGTGTCCAGTGGACCTCCCTCACAGTCACTCTGGGCACATTGTGCAGGTCGAGGTTCGCCGTGGCCAGAGCCCCGTCTGACATGACCTTTTCCTATGCTTGAGTGCCTGTTGGCCTCCCCTGCCCCGGCTGTCCAATGGGCCTAAGGACGAGGGGCCATGGCTGCCAGACTTGCTTGGTTGGATGAGGGGGCATCTGAGGAGACCCATGTGCTGGTGTTACGGTCACCCTGCAGCTCCCAGTGCTGTTGACTGGCCACCTACCACCTTTCTCCCTCCAGTTCTTTGCCAGTCTGGTGATGATCGCCTATGGAGCCAGCGCCTTCTTCAGCTTCCAGGCCTGGCGAGGAGTGGGCAGCAACGCAGCTACCAGTCAGGTGGCTGGTGGCTACGCCTAGACCCTTGTGCCTTGGCCTGCCCTGGCTGGCCGAGCTCCCGCTGGGACGCAGTACAGGGCCATCAGCAGACCTGAGCCTGGAGCCCTGCGTGAGTCGGCCGGCGGGACTGTGCTAGCCGCTCTCCCTGCCCAGAGACCAAGTGCTCCCAGCACTCCTAGGGAACAGGCCACATGCATGTGGCTGGCAAGAGCCCACGGCTGAGCTCCTCCCCATCCCCCTTATTCAGCAGAAGGTGACGGGGGATGAGGGGCTCTCGCTGTCTCGCCTTGTCTTCCGAGGACTTCAGCTTGCGAGGCCGGCTGGGCCCACCCTGCGCACCAGCACTAACTGCACTAACAGGCTCCAGCTCTGTGGCCGGCAGCGCCATAGCTGTAAGCTAACAAGCCACACCTGTGTACCCTCGTTGTGAGCGGGCGCGCTGAGCAAGCCCACAAACCATTCTGACTCCTTAAAACACAATTCTGATCCCCTTCCCCAAACCAACATGTCACCTGTTGGGAGACATAGGAAGAGCTGATTCCAGACGTCCTGGTTATTCAACGCAAATAGGTTCCAGGCGATTTCTTGATGACAAACCTCTCCAGGCGCCCTCCTTGGCCCAAGCCCTCATTTGTAACTCTCCCTTTGGGAAAAGCTGACACCCTGTGACCACTTCCCCCCACGCTGTTGATTAGGCACATGGGACATGGCAGAGGGAGGGAAGTAGGACCTCTCCTGAAGAGTTGTCATGTGGTTGGTGGAGACTTTTGTTTTTTTTACAAAAATAAAGACAGAACTTATTTGGAAACAACGGGGCCTCATGGTTGTCAATGTAAACTCCAGGAAGCTGCAGGTTAAGACTGTGCCAAGGTTCCAGGATGTGCCTGTCACAGGGCAGCTCCAGCTGAGGAGCCACTCAGTACTGCCAACTAATGTCCCAAGGGACCCTGCCCATGCTTCCTGACTGCTTTGCCGGAGCAGTTCTGGTTGTGCCCTTTGTCTGGGCACAGGTTTCATAGCCCGCCCTTTTGTTCTTAAAAGTGTCCTAGAGGCTGGAGGCTTGGCTCTGCCTTTGTGGAGCCTGGGTTTGACCCCCAGGACCACACTGCAAAAGCCAAAAAAAAAAAAAAGCGCCAAGTTTAGTAATTTTAATGCCACCTACCTCAAAAGTCTAGGAAGCCCAGAGAGGATGTCGCAGTGGCTGGCCGTGCTACATACTCAGAGCTGGTGGACGGCAGAAAGGATGGCAGTTGGGTCCTTTGGAGCTTATTTTCCTAACATTTTAAGGGAACATCCCCTGGGTGACAGGCCAAAGGCTTTTTCTAAGTGCCCTTTGGCCCTTTTTAAAGAAATTGGCAACAATTAAAAGGTAGCTAGTCCAAGCAGCTGTGGAGGAGCAGCTCTGGCTGAGGGATGAGGGTCAGGCTTGATGACCCGGTATATTACTGGAGTTTGAATAGTAAATTATAATCATGCCAGGATGAAGCTGTAAGATGAGTTTGATTTTAAGGAAGAGCAAACCATTTTGAAGCTTAGAGAAAATGAAACACTAGGCAGCTACAGTCCACCCTCCTGTCAGGTCTGATACTCTAAAACACAGCCTGTCTCAGGGGGAACGTTACAGACTGCAGATTGGTGACTGTTGACCTAGGGGTGAGGAGTCCTCAGGGAGAGGGGTGTGTGGCCCTCTTCTGGGGCTGGACCAGAACGTCAGTCTTCTCACTCCAGGCCAGGGCCGAGCCCCGTCGAGGAGGATTGGGACATCACAGTCTAAGTTTCTATGTGGACCGATTTCTAGTTCATTTTAATTTTTTTCTAATTTATTTAAAAAGAAATCAGCAAGCTGACTTAAGCTCCACCGGGCTTGCTTTTTTCTCAGTGGAAAGACTGAAAAGAACAGTTTGCTTTTCTTCTCATTTTCCATGATTTCATCTCTGGACTTGTCCATTTGCTCTTCTCAGCTAGGACCACCAGATCCTACCACGGGTTTCCGACATGCCTGGCCCGTGGTGGGTGGTCCTACTTAAAAGAGGAGGAAGGAAAAGCAGGCCCAGGAGAGGTGGCATTTAAAAAGCTGGTTCTGGGAGTGCCTTTAGTTTAGAAGGACCAAAGCAATAATAACCGGATGGCAGTGGCCACATTAAAGAGAGGATGGGGGCTGGGCATGTAGCTCAGTGGCAGAGCACCTTGACTGGCATGTGTGAGGCCCTGGGCCTGACCCCCAGTATTACAAAACACCAGTAATAAATAAGTAGAGGACACAACTTGTTTAGAATGATGGTTCTTGCAAAACACCTCAAATTTTACTCATGGTACAAAAAGTAATAAACGACACATTAGTACAGAAAAACACACAGTTTATAGCTCATCCTTTAAAACCAGAAGATAAGTGAAAAGTCAGCACAGATTCTTATTTTCACTATAAAAAGTAAAATAAAAAAAGTACACAGGGGAACTGAACTGTTTTTTCCTTCTTTCCAGGGATGTGTGACACATAAGTTCTCTGTCAGTACTAAACTAAACAATGTAGTAAACCAAAGCTGACACACGAACAGTAAAGCTGTCCACTGCCTCCTCCTCATGCTGAGCTAGACCAGTGAACACCATCTTGGCAGGAGATTGTGAAGGGAATAAGAAATCGCAGAGTCTTTACCTACCCTAATAAAAAAACCAAACAACTGGCTTACACAGAAAGGGTTTTAAGCCAACATGCACAACACACCTGACATGCCATGACGCAGGGTTGCTTCAGCCTGTTCCAGCACACAGCAGACATTCTCTGGTGCTGCTGAAACAGGTGCACCAACATGAAAAGCATTTTTATCTTTACAGCACTAATGACTAAAAAGCACATAGCATATAATACTTTGATCTTTAGGTGGATAATCATGGAAGTTCCAAGATCATATCCACTAAGTTTGCCTGAGTATTCATCTATAAAAATATTTTTCAAAAATAATGCTTGAAAGAGACTTCTAGAAACAGTGGGACTATATCAGGACCAACAGAAGACAGTGTTACAAGGACCATGTATGTTAAGACTGGGAGTTGACTTTCACACGTAGCTTTTAGGTAAAGGACATCTCTCTTGGTTGACCCCACAGCCAGCACAAGCTGTGATCAGAGGAGACACAGAAATCGCAGGACAGGCAGCTGGCTCCAGTAGCTCCCTAGATAAATACTCCCAAACAAAAACCCCATTGAGGGTGAAGGACTGAAACTATGTCCCATGTAAAAAAGAGCAGTGAGTGCACAAAGGACTCATGCAAAGCCTGCTGGAAAGAGGAGGGCTCGTGGTTGTGGTTATGCACACCAACATGTACCAGGGAAGGGCTCCCAGGTGGAATGGCTGACCTGGGCCTGATCAGAGGGGCCTGACCCAAGCACCTGAGAGGTGACTAGGTGGGGAGGGGAAGAACACTAATACAAAACGGCTTGTCAGGAGAAGTGGGTCCAAAGGTCCGGTCATGTTGTTTCTGACCTGTCAATACTTAACACAAACCAAGGGCTGCAGAACAGAGTCTTTCTGAGATGGACTCTTCTGTCGTCATTAGCTGTAGTCTCTCTGAGTCTGTCAGACTGGTGACATCAAGAATGTTCCTGTTCATTGCCTGGAGATGGGACCTAGTGCCTCAAATTGTTCTGGGAAGCTGGCATAGAGGATGATTTGCACAATGAAGTCACCACTAAGCCACTGCTTAAGTCCAGTCCCCGGCCTTCCTTTTCCTGCATGAAAAAGGAAACAGTTTCAAGGAGCAAGCAACAGGAAGCAGCCTTTCTGGCTCAGGACCCTGCCTATGGTGCAGGGAGAGGGGGTGGGGGGAGGGGGCACAGGGATGTAAAGCAGATTATTCTGTATTTCTGCTCAACTACAGCCCTGGGCACTCTTTAAAAATGCTCCCCTCTTCACTGGAAAATATTTTTCTTATAAAGAGCCTACATTAAGACAGGATTAGACCAGTGCTTTGGTTTTTGTCCTGCGTATTTAGGGACTCAAAGGTTCTGTTTCAGCCAAACACGAAAAGGCTCTGGCCAGTCGGTTCAGGCCTGTAATCCCAGAAGCTCAGGAAGCTGAGGTGGGAGGATTGTGAGTTCAAAGCCAGCCTCAGAAACTTGGTGAGGCCCTGAGCAACTTAGGGAGACTATGTTTCTAAATAAAATTCATAAAGGGCTGGGGATGTAGCTCAGTGGTCAAGGGCCCCTGGGTTCATTCCCCAGTGCCAAAACAAACAAACAAACAAATAAACAAAACACAGTCTGGCCAGTGGTTACCAGCTCCCTTCACTCACACACTATGTGAGCCGCTCTACTGATACTGGCCAGTTTTAAGGGGCAATGATCAGGGAAACGTGGGAGATGGTTTCTAGTTGGAACTTCCTAAATGATTCAGGGTGGCTAGATAAAGAGGCAGTCATAACTTACTGCTCTGTAGTCCAGAAACATTTCTTTAAAAGCCAGAAAATCCGTAAATGTGAGCAGCATGTCAAATATGTCACCAGCCACTTCATCTTTATGGTGCCTGGAAAAGCAAAGGATGGTGGCTTCAGGAATGAATGGCCAGACACATGTCACTTCAAGATTTTGTGCAGAGGGCTGGGGATGTGGCTCAAGCGGTAGGGTGCTCCCTGGCATGCACATGGCGCTGGGTTAGATCCTTAGCACCACATACAAATAAAGATGTTATGTCCGCCGAAAACTAAAAAATAAATATTAAAAAATTCTCTCTCTAAAAAAAAAAAAAGATTTTGTGCAGAAGTATTGACTTCACATTCAGAGCCCACTGAAGGTTTTCTCTTAAATAAAAAAGGCAGACTTTCCACCTCGCCCCCAGTCTAGGGAAGGAGAAAGGAAAGAAACATAAAAACCTACAGTCGCACTCAACTCACTGTAATGTAGTTGTGAAAGCCGCCATGTTAAATCCAGGAATCCGCTCCAGTAGCTGTTCTTCAATATATTTTTCCACCAGAGAAATCTGCAACAGTGGAAAAGATCTCAGTTAGACCACCTTTAGAGAAGCAGGACATGTTTTCAGAAAACCCATCTCCTGCCCTTGGCAGTGTCGCCCGAGACCCTATTCTATGTGTAGGCTCTATGCTGAGTGACAGGGATACCAAAGGGGACCAAATCCCAGCTCCTGTCCTGGCTAAGTCGTGGGATTCCTGGTGCCGAGGGGCACTTGCAGGTAGTTATGCCATTAACAGGAGGCTGCTCTAACCCTGGTGGAGTCAGGCAGAGCACGGCTCCCACTCCCCAGTGCAGGAGGACAGGAAGTTAATGGTCTTCCTGTGTAGATGGAATCTGTGCAGACAGAGCACACAACAAGCACTCGGGGAGGAGTCCTGGCTCCTGCTGAGCCAGTTTCCTAGATTATGCCATGATTCTGTGTTTAGAAAATAAAAGTCCTCAAGGCTCAAACCCATTCTTAGAGGCTGTGAGAAGCCTCAGGGTACAGCCAAGGGCAAGGAGCTGAGGTCCCCAGGTTCTGGTCTTGGTGTTCCTATCACCTTGTAACAGTGATCTTGGCCTCTTTTCACTGTTGTTTTTTTTTTTTTTTTCCTGGCAGTGCTGCCGGGGATTGAACCCAGGGCACTGGACATGCTAGATAAGTGCCTACCAGTGGGCCACACCCCTAGCTCCTGTTTTCTCTTTTACTTAACAGTCATGCGTATATGACTGAAAACTTTAGAGGAAACAGCATCAAGGTATGTGAACTCACATATTACAATCGAAAGCAAGATTATGGCAAAGCCCAACATCTTTTAAATCACAAGTTGCAAGTTCCTCAAATACCACCTGAAAGCCTTTTGGAAAACAGCCCTAAGAGCTGGGTGGAGGAAGGTGAACTAAACCAGATTCTAATCAGAATTCCTGGCAGGTTTCTGCTGGCATTATTTTAAAAGCAAATTTCAATGTCTTTTGATTCTGAATTTGAGTTTTAAAGAAACCCTAATCTCCTGGTAGGAGAAACAAGAATTCACTTACATATTCGTTAAAAATGGGTGTGTAGATGAGTTTATTCTCTTCTGTATCTTCAAACTCCTGGTAGTACTTGTCCATGAAGTTTCTCTGTAATAACTGGAACTCGTCATCTGAACCACAGAGGGAGGAATTTATTATTCTTAATGGATTTTTTTACCAGCCATTCTGATCTATGAGACGGCAACAGTACTGCTTTCTTAACAGCTAATGTTTTAAGAGGAGTTAAATGGGACACTGACTTGAAAAAAAACAATCACTCTTATTTTATTTTGTGGTACTTGGGGTTAAACCCCAACCCTTTTTATTTTTAGACAGATCTTGCTAACTTGCCCAGGCTGGCCTTGAACTTACCATCCTCAGCTTCCCAAGAAGCTGATATTATAGGTGTGAGCCACAAAGCCTGGCTTTTTAAAAAAACTGTGGTAAGATATATAAAATTTACGGTGTTAAATTTTTTTTTTGGGGGGGGGGGAGTGGGGATAGTGGGGATTGAACTCAGGGGCACTTGACCACTGAGCCACATCCCCAGCCCTATTTTGCATTGTATTTAGAGACAGGGTCTCACTGAGTTGTTCAGTGCCTTGCCATTGCTGAGGCTGGCTTTCAATTAGATCTGTCTCAGCCTCCCAAGCCACTAGATTACAGGCATGCACCACAGTGCCCAGCTGTTTTAACCATTCAGTTTGATGATTTTAAGTATGTCCACACTTCTGTTCAAATGTCACCACCTTCTGCCAGTTTGTTTTAAACACATCCCTATGGGATGGCTTGGGAACTCCCTTATACTCCTTGTCTGTAAAGGAACAAATTGTCTCTGTCTCTCTTATCTTTAAGAAATTATAAAAGCTTATTGGGCACACAGAAGGTCCATTCTCAAACTGCAGGACTTCAGACCTAATGGCAACAAGCCTCTCTCTTTATATAATTTTAAAAGCAGTGTTGAAAACAGCGTAGCAGTTAAAAATGTGGAAACAACAGAAGCTAGACTGCCTGAGTTCAAATCCTACTGCCATCACTTGCTACCTGTGCGACCTTGGACAAGTTATTTAATTTCTTTAAACCTCAATTTCTTCATCTGTCTTGTGGGGTGGCTGGGTGGAATTTGAATAAAAATTCATGCAAATAAAGAGATTAGTTCACAGCAAATACTTCATGTTAGGGAATAGGGAATTTTAGCAACTGAAAAGAATATTATTTTAAAAAATAAAAGGAAAGCTTCAAGAAAGGATCCAGACTTAAGATAAATACCCTGTGCCTGCAGAAGGCTCATTTTCTCATAGCAGATAGTGCCCATAATAGGGAAAAGAACTGAACAGATTTCAGTCTTCCCCAGAAATCCTCAAATCCTCATGGAAGAGCTTAATGCACAGTGAAATGTCTATATTTAGGAATTAAGGGCACAAAGCTTTATAGGAACCGAAGGTTCAAAAAACTGATCAGTGGGCTGGGGATATAGCTCAATTAGTAGAGTGCTTGTCTCGCATGCACAAAGCCCTGGGTTCAATCCCTAGCACCACACACACACACACACACAAAAATTGGTTGGTGATTTTCAGACTAAACTAGATTAAGCTATATGGCCAATAACACCAATTAACTATCTTTTCCTACTTCTAAAAAAACTCAAGTCAATAGACAATGTCTGTTTTAAAATTTTGCAGCCTGTTACTATTCGTATTACTTAGCAGGATTAATGGATGCCAAATGAATCCACAAATACGAACACAAAACTCAGGAAACTAGAAATCCAGCTGAAGCCTAACACCTTATTTTCTTCATGGACATTTGTGTGTATGGTTATGGTTGTTTTTTTTTTTTTTTGTTTTGTTTTAATATTTATCTTCCAGTTATAGATGGACACAATATCTTTATTTTCTTTTTTTATATGGTGCTGATGATTGAACCCAGTGCCCCATGCATGGTAGGCAAGTGCTCCACCCCTGAGCCACAACCCAAGCCCTGGTTATGGTTTTATGTTCTGTTTTATAGTGTGAAAACTAAAAACTACCTAAAAAACCAAAATTACTCTTACTCCTATTTGTGAAATACTGGATGCTCCAGTATTTTTTGAAGCTTTGCCAAGAGCTCCTTCTAGATGCCCCATTACCTGACTATATCTCTCTAGGTCCCCAAATCTATGGTAATTAGTGTCACTAGACAGGGGTTGAGGAGAAAGTCCCTGCAAGGAGGCAATGGGACTTAAACTCGGAACAAGCAGGTTCTTTTTATTTTGGTACTGGGGACTGAACCCAGAGGTACATTACCACTGAGCTATATCCCTAGCCTTTTCTAGTTTTTATTTGGAAACAGGGTCTCACTAAGTTACTATGGCTGGCCTCAATTTCTGATTCTCCTGTCTCTTTGCTGGAATTACAGGTGTGTGCCACTGTGCCTGGCTGTGCAGGTTCGAAAAACAGAACTGAAAAGAATTTCAGGAAATGTCTAAAGAACAACACAAACAAAGATTTAATGAAGGATAGTAAAGATACATACCTCAAAGGCAGGATGCAGATGCCCCTCACCTCTCAAGAGAAGACAAGAGAATACCCAGGGTTGAACTCTCTGACTAAATACATATATGATTTTCCTGGGAACAAATGTGCAGGTTCCTAGCCAAGCTTTTGTGAAAATCAAATCCCATGTCAATCACTTGATATTTGGGGTTCAAAATGTGTCTTCTTGTTTAAGCAGCCTTGATATTAATTAGGTGTGAGCATATTGTATAGGTCTTTGAATCTGGTGACATTTAAATTGATTTTGTTTTTGTTCTAGGTGATCTGGTACAAGCACGTGCTGAAGGTGTTGTTCATCTAACTAAAAAGATAAGCATGGCTGGTCATGCTCATAGATTCAGGTCTCCAAATATTAAGGGTCTCATTTCTCTCTCCCCAAGAGCCCACCTATTCTTTTTTTTTTTTTTTTTTTTATACCAGGGAATGAACCCAGGGGCTCTTAAACACTGAGCCACATCCCCAGCCCATTTTATTTTGAGACAGGGCCTCTCTCTAAGCTGCTTAGGGCCTTGCTAAGTTGCTGAGGCTGGCTTTGCACTCATCATCCTCCTACCTCAGCCTCTGAAGCTGATGGGATTACAGGTGGGTGCCACTGTGCCCTTAGAACCCACCTATACTAATTAGTTGTTTTAAGGAGTATTAGGTTTCTAAGACAAATCTCAGTAAGACTCAGTTAGTATTGCACTGAGAAACACTGAAATTTACATGTAACTTGATGTTTTCTCTTTTTAAAAAATTAACTCTTCAAATTGATGTCAATGTCCTTAAAAGCAAGGGTCTGAGAACTAAAGAGCACAGATGAGGTTGTGGTATGGAAACTTACCCATGATAATGTCCTCTAGATATCCAACCACAGCATCAAATTCTGCATCGGATGCAGAGGAGCTGAAAAATATGCCAGGATTATGTGTTGGTTCAATTCATTAATTTAAAAAAATTTTTAATATTTATTTTTTAGTTGTAGTTGGACACAATACCTTTATTTTATTTATTTGTATGTGGTGCTAAGGATGGAACCCAGGGTCTCGCATGTGCTAGGCGAGCATTTTACCGCTGAGCCGCAACCCCAGCCCCTTAAAAATGTTTTTACGGACATTTTCCAACATGTACAAGAGAAAAAAGAATAGTAAAACGAGTTTCCATCACTCGGCTTCAAGAATTAAAGATTAGCTGATTACTGCCTATCAACCCGAAACAGAAGAAAAAACACTAATGAAATGCAATGGCTCCACTTTTATAAAACCCGATATGACAATTATAAAAGGGACAAATAAGGGGAGCCACGGGCTATCTCCAGGCGCCTCCACCTTTATTCCCCGTGGGACCTACTCACCGCATCTTGGCTATCACGCCGCACCTACGCAGCGTGAACCAGGCGCCAGGGAAATCGTGGTCTACAGGGGAGCAGACCGGAGTCGCTGGGGGAGGGAGGTGGTGGTGGAGGTCCTCTGACCCGCGGTCAGCCCTGGCAGCTCAAGTCCCCTAGGTTTTGCTGACGCCTAAGGTTCAGGCGAGGGATTGTGATGGAGACGCTGATACTCGGTGACACCGTCCCCGCACCCCTGTCTCCCGGGACCTAAAGCTGCTGGCTCAGCGGCCGCAGAAGCCGCACAGCGGAGACCGCTTAATGGAGAGGAGCCTCGGCTGTCCCCCACCGCGACACCGACCCGAGGTCACCCGCTTCACAGAGCCGCGGCCTCCCGCAGCCGGAGCGCTGTCGGCGTCACTCACAAAGACAGCGCGAAGCTCTCTTCCTCTAGGGTGTCCATCGCCGCGGCACCGCATCCACCTGCGCGGGCGAGCGGGCCTGTCGGCCTCCTATCCCGCCCGCGGCCCGGGCCCAGCCTCCGTCCTGCTCCGCGGAGCCCACACCCGCATCGAGGGCACGGTGGCCCGCCAGCCGGGAGGAGGCCTCGCCGCCCAGGCCGCAGGCAGCCCACGGCCCAGCCGGCTCAGCGCGAGGCCCGGCCTCGGGCTCCTGGCTGCGGCCTCGCGCCAGCCGGGCCTCCTCGCACAGCGAGGCCGCTCCGCCGCCGCCGCCTCGGGTCTAGACTTCGGTTACCGACCAGCGCCCCGCCTCCCGTTACCAGGGTCACCGCAACCTTCGCCGCCCCGCGGGCTCTGACAGCCAATCACAGGCCGCGTCCCCGACAGGGGTGGGGCAAAAGAGGGAGAAGGAGTCTGGGAAAAGGAAGGTCGCGAGGGATGCTGGGCCGACGTGGACCTGTGGGGAGTCGCCGCCGTGGTCGCGCTCTGTGTGGCGGCCAGGTTTCGGGTGGTTCGCCTTTTATGGATCAAGGACTCGAAGCCAAGAACTTTGGTTTCCTCACTTGCAACTTGGGGACAAAGCGGCCTGATAAGGTGTTTGGGAAGATTAAGTAGCTGAAAGTGTGTGATACTTCCGTTTTAAACGTTACCGAGGATTGAGCCCAGGGTGCTCTGCCACTAAGCAGTACATCGCCAGCCTTTTGTTTGTTTGTGTTTTTGTTTTTAATTTTGAGATAGGGTTTCGCTAAGTTGCAGAGCCTGGCCTCAAACTTGCCATCCTTCTGCTTGCCTCCTGAGTAGCTCACAAGCACGTGCCACCATGCCCAGTTTGAAAGCATGCTTTTAAATGGCCAAAGCACTTGAGTGCCAATCTTGAACCAGATGATGCATAAGTCATATTTGTAGGAAAGGTATCCCTTGCTTCCCGTGGAAACAGACCCCAGTGCAGGAAGTGAATATCAAAATTTACACCATAATCTTCACATAAAGATTATTAGATAGTAAGTAGCTCCCTGGCTAATACTGCAAAACAAAAGTTGACAGAACCACCTGAACAACACAATCAGAAATAAGACAACTGGGGCTGGGTTGTGACTCAGCGGTAGAGCGCTTGCCTAGCATGTGTGAGGCACTGGGTTCATTCTCAGCACCAAATAAAGTAAAATAAAAGAGAGACCCTTGCTCCATAATAGCAAAACTTTGAGAAAGGATTTCCTGGAGCTGATTTCTCTTGATTGGATCATTCAGCATTATGTTTCTTTGATTGCATGATTACCTTTTGGCCAAATGTGTGGTATGGAACTAGAGGGATTACTGTGTGAATTGAGGGTCAGATGATTATCCTGAATGAATTAGCAGACATCTTTGAATGGACATAGATATACCTTAGGATCAGAACTAAATTTAGTCACAAAGACACAGTTGTCTTGGGTGAGATCTAATCTCAGGATACTTAGTTTAGCACCAGGTGCTAAACTTTTTGGATAGGCTTCCAAAAAGACTAGCTGAGCTGGGCTGGATGAGGATGGAGAATGGAGTTCCAGCCAGCTGGGTAACTAAGTAAGATCCTGTTTCAAAATAAAATTTAAAAAGGGCTGAGGATGTAGTTTAGGAATAGAGACTTCTTCTGTCATGCATGAAACCCTGAGTTCAATCCCCAGTGCTGGGGGAAATTTTTTTTTTTTTTTTGGAACTGAGATTTTTTTCCATAAAGCACTGGTCAGACAGCTCACAGGAGACTCCTCAAAGGTCCTACCACCTACTTCTTCTACCTAGCATACTTATGTCTGGAACAATGAACTTGCCCACCCTTCCTAAATCATGGGGTCAGGAAAGAATAATGTTTGATTTTGTCTGTTCTGGTTACCTGTTCATGTCCTCTGTTTGTCCCTCTTGGCGTAAGCTGGGGCGGCTGCAGTGGAGCCAGAGAAGCTTCTTCCAAGGAGCCCGCTCATGTGGCTGGCAGTTAGCCGTGGCTTTTGTCCAGGAGCTCAGATGTGGATGCTAGCCATGGACTAGAGGGTCTCAGTTCCTCTTCCTGTGGATCTAACTGGGCTGCTTGGTTTTCCTCACACTGTGGTGCCTGGTTCTAAAGGCAAGTATTAGAGACAGGAAGTGGAAGCCACTAGTCACTCAAAAGAACTGGTACCGGAGAATGGCACAGTATTATTCCCACTGGTCAAACAGATGCTGAGCCCATCCTGATTTAGGGGAAATGGACATAAACCTCATTTCTCTTTTCTTTTTCTGGTGTTGGGGATTGAACCTAGGGACTTGCACATGCTAGATAAGTGATCTATCACTGAGCCATATCCCCATGCTATAAACCTCATTTCTTTTTCTTTCCTTTTTTTTTTTTTTTGAGATGGGGGTCTTACTATTTTGCCCAGGCTGTTCTTGAACTTGTCTCATATATGTGGTCCTTCCCTGCCCCCTGCCTCCTGAGTAGCTGGGACAACAGGCATCCTCCACCACACCTGGCTTCATCCTCATTTATTTTTGGTACCAGGGAGTGAACCCAGCAGTGCGTAACCACACATCCCCAGCCCATTTTGTTTTGTATTTTGAGACAGCGTTCTCACGAAGTTGTTCAGGGCCTCGCTAAGTTGTTGAGGCTGGCTTTGAACGTCCAATTCTCCGGCCTCACCCTCCCAAACTACTGGGATTATAGGCACAAAAACCTCATTTCTTGGGGCTGGAGCTCAGCGGTAGAGCACTAGCCTAGCACATGCGAGGTGCTGGGTTCGATCCTCAGCACTCCATTAAAAAAATAAAGATTAAAAAAAAAAAAAACCCAGCTCATTTCTTGATATTGGAAAAATGCCAAAGAATTTGTAGCCATCTTTCAATTCATTTCATCATCCCTGGCTCTAGGAACAAAAGGGGATAAAGAACTAGTCACCCACTTCTCAGGCATGTGCTAAACAGTGTACTAAACATTTATAAATACCTGTTTCCTATTGAAATATTTGAAATGGGGGTGGGGGGTGGGGGGGTGGAGTAACCCTATGAGGTATTATCTCCATTTCACAGATGGGAAATGAGGGCTTAGCAGGACATAGGTCCAGTCCCACTTCAAAGGAACTGCATCAATCATCATACAATACAGTCTTTAATCTCTGGGTCATTAAACATACCCTTGGAAATCAGAATGATTTTATTTTTCCTGCTGAAACAGTATGGTGGTCTTTTTCCCACTTGAAAAAAAAAATTATGGATTGACTTGAAAATATTAAATGGTGTTTTCCACTAATTATCCATCATTTCTTAAATCCTTCGTGGGTTAGATTAAGAATATTTTTAAGTGAATATACAGCAAAAGAAGAAAAGTGGACAATCTTGGAAAAAGCTGATCGTGGTTGGGAAGTTTGGTTTCATAGACACACATTCAAGATGGTTGAAATTCATGCAAAAGTCATTTTCTACTGGTAAAATTTTCTGTTTCTATGATTGAATCATTGTTTCCTGGCACTCTGCAACTGGCACAATTTTTTCCTGCTTTCCATCATTCAAAAAAGAAGGCAATTCACTAAAATTTCTCTTGGTGGGAACTCTGGATTTCTCCAATGAGTCATGAGAGAAATGCCATAACTAATTTTTTTTTCTCTCCTTGGTAATAATGTATCAGCAGCAAAAATCTAGCCTTTAATTTCTCTGTAAGTGCGTACTTTCAGTGCAGAATATGGACCTCCTGTTTACTCGGTTCCACATAGCTTGTCAATTCCAAGTTTTTTCCTGTGTGTGGAACATATAGTCTTTCCTTTTGAAGTAGCTTTAAGGTTACAACTTTGTTTTCATCCTGGATGGTTTAATCAACTTAAAATTGAAGTCCTTTTGTTTTATGGTATAGAAGCTAAGAATTGCAAAAGTAGACCGCTTTAGGAATAAAGTTCAAGGATAGATTCTCTAGAAAGCTGATAGTCTCCATCATTTCTAACAAATTGTTAATTCCGTTGGTTTTTCTTTCTCCTTTGTTTTTACAATCCACCTTTACCTTTCTGTTGGGCTATTTCAGAGTTTCTTTACTTGTCCTACTATTTCCAATTTTTGCTTCTCTATCTCTACCCCACCCCTCCATTCAATTTTCCAAATAGAAGCCAGAGTCATCTTTTAGAATTTATCATGGTACTTCCAAGCTTAAACTTCTTTGCTTCTTACTACACTTAGAATAAAATACAAATTCCTTAACACGGCCTTTATGCAGCCCCCTTACCTTTCCAACACTGGAGCAGAACGTACTATTCTTTGTACTTGCTTCCTTTCTTATTAGTGATGTGATCTCCAAGGCCTTAGCCTGCACTGCTGTTCACCTAGCTACCTAGTCCAGGAAGGCTGTCCTCAGTCCCTCTGTTTGGCTATGTCTACCTTTTTCCTTTAAGTTTCCCAATGTTACTTCATCAGGTTTCTTCTGATCCCCCCACCCCTGCTACCCACTGCCAAACATCTAAATTAGGTCCCCCTCGTTCCCTTTTTGTATACCTTGCAGGCATAATGCCCAGCACATACTAGTGCTCAAGGAAGACCTGCTGGATGAATAAGTGACTAAAGATACTTCTTAATGCTTTCTTTGTGTGTGCGTGTGCGTGTGCGTGTGTTGCTGGGGATTGAACACAGGCCTTGTGCATGTGAGGCAAGCACTTTATCAACTGAGCTATATCCCCAGCCCTCCTAATTCTTATATTTGATTCTTACCCTGAAAAATAGCCCTTAAAATATGCAAGTATAATGTCTTGGAACTTTAGCAGTTAGCACCAATGAAAGTTGTAAAATCTTAGTCAAAAAAGGCAGCAGATGTTTTATTCTTCAATGCAAATCACTGTATTCACCACAAGCTAAAGAGGAGAACATATATCTATATATATGTATATATATATTTATATATATATTTGGATTCATGGAAGACTAGAGACATGGAAAAAATCCAGCACCCCAACAAGTACAGCCAGGAAGGAAATCAGCTCTGTAATAGAACAGGTTTAATGAACTACAAACAAGAAAGGGTGGGAAAGGAAGAAAAAAATGTGCATTGAGTTTAAGACACTATAAAACTCAGAAGACATATTTACTATTCAAGTATAAACTCAGTAAGGACTTGGCATAAATTGAAAGGCAGCTGCTGAGGTTCACCATTATAAAATAAGTTCTATGAATTTACAATTCTACCTTCCAATTTTCTGGGAGAAAAAACTGAACTCTTGAAGGTCTTCACCAGAGACCCTGAGAGGGATAAACACTTTTGATGAAGACATAGTCAACAATCCATGATTGAATTTACTATTCAAAAACATGTATTTATTTAAAACAATAGGAATATGTGTTCTCAGACTGTCCACTAGAGTTTTGGAGACTATTGGTTCAAGAGTTTCAAAGTATATTACTTCCAAAAACAATACTGATTAAAAAAATTTTTTCAACAAAAAACAAAAAACTTGATTTGATGGTACCTTAAAAATACCCTAAGTACCAAATTATTTTCCAGTCTAACTTTGCAATTTAAGAATTCCTCCTGCATTGGTAAAACATTTTTCCTCACAAAATGTGAATAGTGAAACTGGATAGAAACACCATGAATGTGAAAATACCACCAATTTTCTGCAGTTAAAAAAAACTAGAATGTTCTTTGGAATCACTGAAATATAAAAAAATTCAGATTTTTTTTTCTACAGTCTGTGCACCTTCTTTTGGGTTCATCATGTTGCTTGTAGTAATGACCTGTGTGATTCTAATTTTATAGATTCAAGTCTTGCAGTGCAATATCCATGCTTAATACACCGGTGATTCTTTGATCACTGAGAAGTTATGCTTAACCCAGAAAGGCTGTCATTTAGTTCTCCATAACGACTTCTCCCCAAAATAAAAACTTTGACTATGACACAAAACATCCTGTGTTGAACAATCACATGAACCCAACATGGAGAATTCCGGTGTGGCTTCAGCACTCAGGAGAGCATTGTCTCCTATTGTTTTTCATGGAAGTACCACAGGCCTGGCTACTAGCATTCAGCTTTCCTTGGCCTTAAAAGGAATTTCTTAGGGCTGGCAAGTTGGATTAGATTCTAAGAGAATTTTGTCTTTGACAAACTACCATTTTAGCATAAAATCTGGCCATGGCTATAAGTTTCAATGTGCGTACAACTGATTAGAGATGGTTTTTTCTTTGTTTTTCTTTTCAACATTGGCTGGAATTGAGTAGAAATAAGTCCGTGATGTCTCTTCACATATGTCATGAAATATGAGAAATCTGTCTGACTCTAGACACTATTTCTTTACGACACAATGGGCAGGTCTCCAGTTGCAAGGCACAATCCATGCACAGGTCGCTGAGGAGAAAGATAAAATGCCAGTCAAGTTAATGCTTCAAATGTTCAAACTCTAACTTCATGCCGACCAAATCTAATGTTAACAAGTTTATTGGCTGAGAGGGAAATAATTACACATGATTTAAAAAATAAAAAATTGAGTATATAAATAATAAATCTCTCTCCCACTTTTGAACCTCAATCTAGCTCCTCAGAGGAACAAGTGCATTCTATATGTATATAGTATATACATAGTATACACACAGATGTTATTTGCAGGCAGATATACAATGACATTTTTCCTGACAGCTAGTTATTCATTCCATTAATATCATTTACTATATTATCTTTCACCACAAGTTTGATGTAATCTTTTTCACTTTTAGTTAGCTCTATTTCTGGGCTTCTATTCTATTTCATTGTTCTGTCATTCTTGTCACATATTAGAACCAAACTATTAACACTTATATTAAAATAATAGGTAAAATGATATTTAAGATGTGATAGGATTATCCTCTCCATAATTATTCTTCCAAATTTTCTTGCTTTAAACTTTATATATATATATATATATATATATATATATATATATATATATATATATATATGGTATGAGGGATTGAACACAGGGATGCTCTATTACTGAGCTACAATCCAGCTCTGCTTATTTTTTTATTTTGAGACAAGTTCTCACTAAATTGCTAGGTTGGCCTCAAACTTACAATTCTCCTATCTCAACTTCCCCAGTTGCTGGGATTACAGGTGTGGGCCACCACACCCAACTTGGCTGTTGCTTTAAACTTTAGTTTGTCTAGTTCTTGGGGGCGGGGGGAACATCATGCTGCCCTTTTACTCTGGGCCAAATTAAACTTAGAGTTCAGGGACTACCTAGAGGTTTTTCTAAGAACAGAATAATTAGAATCTGATTTATATTCCTTGTCAGTTTGAAAGTTTTCTCTCCTTTTTTTTTTTTTTGAGAAAGCAAGTCACTATGCTGTTCAGACTGGTGTCAAATTTTTGGGCTCAAGTGATTCCTCCTCCTCAGCCTCACCAGGGTTTTTTTCCTAAAAGTTTTCTTTATAGAAGCACCACATATTTCTTAGTATGTATTCTTAGTTGTGTGTGTGTATTTTTTAAACTATTGTAAAAGGAATCTTCCATTATATGTCCTAATTGGTTGCTACTTGGTACTGATTTTTATTTTATAAGTTATAATGGTGACATCCTCATCCTATCCCCAGCATCTCTTGGAATATTTTCAGAATGTTACCATTAAAGATGTGAGCGGGCTGAGGATATAGCTCAGTTGTAAGTAGTAGTACAGTACTTGCCTAGCATGTGCAAAGCTCTAGTTTCAATCTTAGCACTGAAAAAAAGATGTATTTGGTGTTATGTGTCTGTACATGCACACACATACACATAATCAAGTATACATGCACATACCTTATTTTGGTAGTATTGGGGGTTCAACCCAAGAGGACAAGTACTCTACCACTGAGCTACGTCCCTATACCCTGTTTTTTATATTAAGGAAATATTCATCCATTCCTATCTTCCTTCCATCCATTAGAAATAAATATTGAATTTTTTTTTTTCTTCCAGGGATCGAATCCAGGGGTGCTTAACCACTAAGTCACATCCACAGCCATTTTTAAATTTTTATTATGAGATAGGGTGTCTCACTAAATTGCTCAAGGCCTTGCTAAGTTGCTAAGGTTGGCTTTGAATTTGGGATCTTGGTGGCTCAGCTTCCTGAGTGCCCCTAAGCTGCTGGGATTACAGGCCTGCACCACTGCACCCAGTTGGATGTTGAATTTTAACAAATGCATCTCAGCATTCTTGGAGAAAGTAATAATATACCCTTGCCCCAGCCTATCTGAGTAGATTTCCTCCTATTTTGTGCCATCCTTAAATCCCTAAGTCCCCCTGGTTGTGTTACTGCATTATTTGCTAATATTTTATTTAAATTTTTAGATTTATATTGGTTAGTAAAAACAAGTTTTTTCCCCCCGTTTTTTCCTTTTCCTTTTCAGCTTTTGGTGTGATTATCATGCAAGCTTTGTGAAAACATTGTGGATTTCTTATTTTCTCTGCGGTCTGAAAAAGATTAAATGGATTGGACTACCTATTCCCTGAAAATTGTGAAGAATTACCCTGTGAAACCATCTGGGCTTAAGATAAGGCAGGAGGATTGCAAGTTCAAGGATAGTCTGGGCAACTTAGTGAGACCTTGTCTCAAAAAATAAATAAATAGGGTTGAGAATGTAGCTTAGTGGTAATTAGTATTACAAAAAGAAAGACCAGAACAAAACAAAACATATGGTCTTAGTGCTTTGGGGAGATAGCTAATCTTCTATGGTAATAGGATTGCTTAGATTTTCAGTCTCTTCTAGGGGTCAGTTTTTGTTTATTTTATCCAAATTTCCTTTCCTTAGTAAGACATTCTTTTAAAATTGTTGTTGTTGCTGAATTGACTTAAATTTCCTTACAATTCTTTTAATTTCCTTTCTAACCCTGTTTTGGATATATCTAGTATAGAAACTATGATGACACTTAAGGTACCTAGTTTTAAGTTTTTATGGGTTAGTCCTCATTAGTGAGTCTTTATTGTGTATTAACCACAGGGAAGGGTCAGAGGACTCAAAGATGAATAAAATCAGGGGCTGAGGTTGTAGCTCAGTGGCAGAGTGCTTGCCTAATGAGGCACTGGGTTTGAACCTCAGCACCACGTAAAAATAAATAAAGGTATTGTGTCCATCTGCAATTAAAAAAAATTTTTTTTTAAAGATGAATAAATCCAGATCCTCCTATTTGGGATCTTCACAGTGTTACAGAAACAAAGATCAAAAAGGGCATCAAGAGCTGAGCACAGTAGAGCATGCTTGTAATCCCAGTGGCTCAGGAGGCTGAGGCAGGAGGATCACGAGTTCAAAGCCAGCCTCAGCAAAGGCGAGGTGCTAAGCAATTCAGTGAGACCGTGTATCTAAATAAAATACAAAATGGGGCTGGGGATGTAGCTCAGTGGTTGAGTGCTCCCGAGTTCAATCCCTGGTACTGCCCTCCTCTGAAAAAGGGCATCAAGATATACAACTTTCAAACAGTACCTGCCTATAAGGCCCTGATCACTAAAGCCTGCAAGGTGCTCAATCTGAGAAATCTGGGCAGCAGAAAAGAAACTGGTATAGCTAAGGGTGAAATGAAATGTACTGCATTCACTTCCGTTAACAGTCAAAGAGACAACAACCTGTTCCAAGACAGCAAAGGTACAGGGTATAGAGGCAGAGACACGGGTCCAGGCTGACCCATTCCTGGAAATGAAAAACGGGGTCCAACACCACAGGCTCTGGAACCCTGGGAGATCAGGTGGCTAAAGCTTTGTCAAATATATTAAAAAAAAAAAAAAGGCAGGGGTGGCATGTGATGAATTGCAGGTAGCTGGACTGTAACATCAACATGAGTGTTGCTCCCACACAGTCAGCACGAGTGGAAGGCTCAGTGCCACTACACTGCTTTCTGCTTCCTCCCCTTTCCTAACCACGGGATGGCCTTCTTGGGAACCTGCTTACTTGCTGCTTTTGCTGATGCTTTGACACTCTGCTCTGTAAGGGTCAGACTGCCCTCTAAGTTCATCTCATACAGGTGAAATTTAGTTAGATGGCATGGAGAATGCTACGTTCTCAATAATTAAGAGTGTAAAGAAATTAATGAGGAAGCTCTAAAACTAAGAGAGACTTGCCGAGAAGATTATAAATAGCATTAAACCTTTACATTTTGCAAAATCAAAGTTATATAAAAAATATCATAATGAATAAACAAAACAAAACAAAAACACAGGCCTTCTATGCCAGGCTGCTTCTTCCAGTTCAGATATTTTCTGGAAAACAGGCAGGTACTATTTGGCAAACTCTAGTTCCCCATTTAGCCCACTTTAGATGTAATAAACCTTGATGAAGAGCTATGGAACCAGGAAGGTTCTAAAACCAATTCAAGACAGGATGAAATGTTGCCTAATGTAATATGTGGAGATAAGAAATAAATCCTCTTACCTATGTCCACATGGCTTCAGTTGCGTATCTGCTACCTCATCACAGCAAAGGGAACAGCAGTTTTCTCGGATACTGACTTGTTTCAACAGAGCAAGACGCCTGTGCCTGAGAAGACAAAGCAGTTTGAAACTCATTTTGTCAACAAGTAAACAGGTCCTGTTGGCAGTGACACATTCTAAATGCTTTGAAAATGTTCTATACATGCGAGATAGTATGTACTCCTTAAGCTTTGTTCAGTAAAGTTTTCATACATAATAACTCATTTCAATCTTAATAGGGAATGAAAAAAGCATGGTCATTCCCACTTTTCAGATAAATTAAACTTCAGTGAAATGTTTTACATGATAAACTGAAGTCCAGTGCTTTTTTTTAAACTAGCAAATTTTAACCTTTTAAGTTGTACATTTGAATTTAATGACAAGCAAAGACTTGCCTTTCCCAAGAAAAACATACATATTTTCATACATTTTCAAAGGGTTTATGAGACCTTTATAGAGTCCCTGCAAGTCCAGATGCCTCAAGTCCACACCCCTTCCATTACACCTTCACTCATCGTGTAATGGGAAAACCGAGCAGAAATGCTCTGCTGAAGGCACAGCCTTGGTGGGTGAGCAAGAGAAATATGGAATGTTCTTTCAACCCACTTGTGGGCCAGGTACTGTCTCAAGCCCTGGCAGCTCAGCAATGAACAGAAGACTAAAAAATTACCCCTGCCTTCAGAGAGCTTCATTGCAGTGCTCATGAGGGGTTGAGGAAGGAGAAGGCAGAAATAGATAATAAATGCTGATGAATACTATGAAGAAAAATAAAATGGAAAAAAGGACATGGAGAATGTGAGAGGTGGGGAGTAATGATTTTAAATATGGCAGTCAAGGAAGTTCTGGCTAAGGTGATACCTAAGTGAAGACATTAAGGGAGTGGGGAATGAGCCCGTGGATGCTTAAAGAGACTATTTTAGGTAGCAGCCACAGGGAAAATGGAATAATAATGGGGATGTCACAGAGATGAGGAGAGACTAGGAGAAGCAGATGGCCATGACTGGAAGACTGTTGCAGCTGAGGGATGTGCATGTGGCACCTCTCTATACTATCCTTTTTACCTTATTTATATATTTGAAGTTTTCCATAATAAAGTTAAGAAAAAATAGCTAATGGAAGGAGAAGAATTTGACACACAGTATATATAATATAGAATAATTTGCAAAATCCTTGATAGGCCATTAGCTCCTACTCTGAAGCCAAAAAGGTGAGATATTATTCCAATGAGTAAAATATCAGTAAAAAGGTATCAGTGAATATAGGTCTTTGGAGCAGAGGCTGAAAGTATTAATGGCACAGAAAATGTTCTTAGGCACATTTATGCTTAATGCCAACATTTGTAAATAAGCTCAACTTGAATGTTAAGAGGAGTAAGGTACCAGCGGTTGGCTTTAAGAAGGCCACTCAATTAGGTTCCTGACATCATCTTTCTTGGTGTGATTGTCAGTCTAGGTACAACACAGGACTGACCTCATTTGTAATTCTGTTGTTCTTATTCAAGACAAGACAAATTCTGGGTGCCAAATATATATATACATAATAACTAAGACAGTTATGTATAAGTTGGCCATAAAAGGAGACTTTCCAACAATTGATATTCACTACCATCTTAGTTTTGGAAGGTTTGAATTTTGGAGGAGTAAAGGCTGAAGCAGTTTTGACTAAGGTTACCTTCTCCAGGGTAACATGGATCAATTGTGTCTTTTTTTTTTGAGTATGGGGGATTGAACTCAGGGGGCACTCAACCACTCAGCAACATCCCCAGCCCTTTTTTGTATTTTATTTAGAGACAGAGTTTCACTGAGTTTCTTAGTGCCTTGCTATTGCTGAGGCTGGCTTTGAACTCACAATCCTCCTATCTCAACCTCCCGAGCCACTGAGATTACAGGTGTGTGCCACCATTCCCAGTTCATTTTGTCTTTCAGGTGATTTGTGGATTCATCCAAGGAAAAGTCATGCTAGGTGAAAAAAGGAACAGAATATGACAGATGAGAGAGGTGTCACTTTAGACTTTCACAAAGAGGAACTGAAAGTTCAGGATCTTTGTCAGATACCAAGACAAGCTGAATAGAAATTCTAGGAATGGACCTCAGATCTCCAGCTGAGATAGAAGTGGATCTAATGTTCTTGAGAATGTTATCAAGGCTCTGATGTTCTAGACAAGGCATGATGCACAAGGCTCTGATGTTTCAGACAGTGATGGCACTCTGACATGTTCTAGTTCACCTGGAAACCATTGAGCCACTAAAATATAGTCTGATGTGAAACACAGCCCAGAGAGCTGCCTACAGACCTGTGTTTTGAGCCAAAATGAGCTAGGAATCCATTATTATTAGAGATCCCTTCAGGGGCGTAACAGTTCAGCATTGGCTCAGAGTGGTTTCCTTGACTGCTGAGGGATTTTCTGATATAACACATGGGCATTAGTAAAAGGAATACTCGCTCCACACAGATCCAGGCAGCTGCTCTGTTAAAACATGACAAACTTTGGCTTACATTATATAACAAGCTTCAACTTGTAGCAATTACCAGGAAGCAGCTGGAGTCTTTTCCTAGCTGATGGGATAGACTACATTCATCTTGTAAGGAAAAGAAGCAGGCATTCATCCCAGGAGAAAATTAATGCCAATTAGTTTTTGTCAAGTTATGGGGACTGAAATTTTATACAAGATGGAATTCAGTGTCCTAATGGTTGTGGAAAAGTGTTGGCATCTTTGCCATGTAGCTAAAACCCCAAAGAAGTTGGTTTCATTGAACACAAGTCTTTTATAGAGGCACTTGACTAATATTTAGGATTTTAACACTAACATCCAAGGAAAGTTATTCTGTAGGGGTTTTGTGTGTGTGTGAGCATGCATGTGTCATGTTTTTTTTTTTTTTTTACCACTTTGGTACTTGGTGCTTAACCACAGGGTCACATCCCCAGCCCTTTTTATCTTTCTGAGATCTGTTTTAGTAACTTATATTTCCCAGGAAGTCAGCCTTTTCAGGGAGATTTTCAAAATTACTTATTTAAAAAGTTGGAAAAAAAAGTCTCCCATAAATTGTTTCAGTTTCTTATGAAATACACAGTTTGGAGACAGCCTGGGCAGATGCCTTACCTTGGCAAAATGATTTTTTCTTCAGCTGTTAGGAAGGCGTAGTCATTAAAAGTGCTAAATTTTATAGATGGTGGGTATTTGAAAGGTTTTGCTCCAAAATTGAACTCACACTGCTGATATGACATGAAACTAGCTGCAGCAAAAAATCCAGATCTACAAATAAAAATGAGTATAAAGGTCAACAGAGTTAATATAAATGAAGTAAATTTCATAAACTCAGTAGTTTTCAGAAAGTTCAGATGAGCCAGTTGTGCCCTAACAGAAAAGAAAGGGGACAGATTGTGTTTACTGACCCTCACAGGTCCACGCATCAGAGAATGTTCTTCTTTTATCTTTCTATGTCAAACTCTGGGACAGTTTTAGTTCTGATCAAATGGGTTTCCAATTACTTGAAATAAATAAATTTCCCATTATAATTGCTTAGATAACAAAGTTCTTTTTTCCTGGCACAAAGTGCATTCCATGCATCTACTCAAATTTTGGACTGAGAGGAGCTACTTACACAGTAGATGAAAAGACTTGTTTCTCAGGAGGCAGCTGGTTGCCATTTAAAAAGAAGATCATTTGCTTTTCATTCAAGTCTAACAGAAATCCTACTGTGTCTCCTAGAGGACAAAACGAAACACTGTTAGAATAATGCCGTGTACTACCAGGATTCCTAAGGGCCTCAGTGTCACTGTATTAGCCAGGTATTCAACATGTTCATCTTTGTTTCTTGAAATTATTTGATCCCTAAATACCAATATATTCATGTATCATTAAGAAAAGAATGCTGCCAATTAAACTATGACAAGGTATTGATTTTAAAATGCCTTTTGCTTTTAAAAATGTTAAAGTGTGAAAAAAGTGTGCATGCTGGGATCAATGAAATATGGTAAGATAAAATCATTGGATATTTGCCTCTGGTGAAACTTTAAGACTCCCTAGGTCACAACTACCAGAAAAAAAAGTTTTTAAAAAAAGTATGCATACTCATTTATCAAATAGAACAAGTGAAATTTCTTTCTTTCTTTCTTTTTTAACTGCTAAAGGAAAACATGAAATTATAGTGATAACAAGAAAAATGGACATTTAATGCTAGTGGAAGAAATCTGGTAATACACAGGAATAGCTTCAAAACCAGGGATTACCTGCCAAGGAAGTTTCACTTCTAAGAACTTACCTTGGGGAAATCCAGAACAGTTTATAATAATTTTTAAAGGCAAAAATGTCAGCATAGCAAGATTAGGTATTAGTTAATATATAATACAACTACAGCTGGGCCCAGTGGTACATCCCTCTAATCCCAGCAACTTGGGAGGCTAAGGAAGTGGGATGGCAAGTTTGAGGACAGCCTCAGCAATTTAGGAAGGACTTAAGCAACTTACCGAAACCCATGCTCAAATAAAAAACTTAAAAAGGGTTAGGGAATGTAGCTCAGTGGTAAAGCACCCCTGGGTACAATCCCCAGTACTGGAAAAAAAATTTAACTATATAATGGAATATTGAGAAGACATCAAAAGTAGTATTTTTTTGATAAACTAGAAAGCTGTTCAAGGTACTAAGTATAACAACCAAAAAATATATACATACATCAAATTTAAGCATTTTTCAAATCTCTGGATGAAAAATTGTAAGGAATTTTTAAGTTTGTCTTGATCTTTTTCTATTTTCCATTTTTTTTTCTTCTTGGTATGAAGGTTGAAACCAGGGGCGTTCCACCACTGAGCTATATCCCCAGTCCCTTCCTATTTTTTCTTTTCAGACAGGGTCTTGTTAAATTGCTAAGTCTGGCCTAAAACTTATAATCCTCTTGCCTCAGCCTCCCAAGCCACTGGGATTATAGTGTGCACCACCATGCCCAGCTAAAACAGTGCCTTTATCTTATGTTCTGGGAAATGTGTATGTTTTATGTTCCTTCAAGAACCTGCAAGCCATTAAAATGAGGATTCCTGTTGGCTTTTCAGATTTTTTTTCCTTTCTTATACTATCAGTTTAGACAAGTGGAGCTATCTCATGGGAGTGGTCAAATTCCTGCTCTTTTAATATGCTTGAAATTTCATTTTACATCCATAATATTGGTTAGGGTAGGAAAATGAAAGAGGCATGCATGGAGCTATAGCACCTATATGGTTCCAATGTTTGAGAATAAAAATTCTTCCAGAGATTCCAACCTCTATCATATGACCTTACTTCATCAGAGCATAGCCATTTTGTCTCTGAAAATATCCTATTCTAATGGCATTACAATTCCTTTGTTCTTGCTATTTCCATGAATGTTTGTTCAAAATACACCCAAAGAGGAGACTAGAATTCACATTATTCCTAAGAGTACCGTTTTCTCATTAATTTAAGAATTTTATATTCTAAAATGTTTTTGTTAAAAGAGGGCTCTACCCAAGGCGAATTTACCAGAAAATACAATTAACATCCATGGCAATGAAAAGAAAAGCTAAGATCTCTTTTATCATTTGGCCTTTTCCAATTAAGACATTTTAAGGACTCTCATAGTAAACGTCTCACAATAACCAGATATCTTAACCCAGGTGATAAATTTTGATGGAGAAGAATGAATACCTTCTTTCCAGCATGGGTGGACATGCGGCTTACTTCTGGCATTGTACCAAATCAGCTGCCTGCAGCCATCGTATGCACAGGAGTATTCGTCGTCCCCAATGCCATAGCCTTCCTGGAGAGAGAGGCCCAGATGATTAGCAGGGTTATGCCTGCTCTGACTTGGGAGGAGAGGGTCTATCCTTTAGAGCCACTGACCCAGTGGCTGGAATTCTAAGCTTTCTGCTTCTTGGAAGATATCAAAATTATGATCTGGAGGTCTGGTTCCAAGTAAATGATGACTTCACCAACAAATACTTCAAGTGCCTCCTTTGTTCAAAGCATTTTCACATTTGTCAGTTCATTTAATTCTAATTAACTACCATGAGGCTGGTAACATTATATTTTAAGAGGAAACAAAGGTTCAGAGAGGTCAACCCGCTTGTCTAAGGACATGTAACAGAGACAGGTTTGGTTCTAAATTCTCCCGATTCCAAGATCACTATACCTTCTATTTCACTATGGTCAGGCTTCCTGAATGGAATAACTTCAAAACACCCAAATGCTCAGAAATTTCATGAGAAAGGTTACAGTGGACCATCAGCTAAAAACTATTCTGAGATCAGCTTCATTTGAACATCATATGGGTCCCTGACAATTCCTTCCCTCCCTACTTCCTTGCTTTTTTCCTCTCTTTCCTTCCTTCCCTCCCCTTTCCTTCTTTGTGGCACTGGAGGTTGAACCCAGGGGCTCACATATACTATGGAAGCACTCTACCCCAGAGCTACAGCCCCGGTCCTTTCCTATACATTTTATTTTGAGACAGGGTCTTGCCCAGGGTAGCCTCAAACTTGTAATCCTCCTGCCTCAGCCTCCCAAGTTGCTGGAATTATAAGCATGACCACCCTGTCTGTCTGATAATGTCTTTTATTATTTACTGCCTTTTGATTTTTTTCTTAGAATTATTAACATAAAAAGGTAGATGGGATCTTAAGATATTATTTTCAGTGCTTGACCAAAAGAGAGAGAGAGAGAGAAAAAAAAAAGAAGAAGCACACAAAACAAATAACCGCTATTTTTTTAAGGATCAATGGTGAAAAGCTTTAAGGAGAAAGGAATTGAAAATGCGAGCTAAATCCAAAAAAGATCTCAGGTTCAAATAGCTTGTTTGTTCTATGGGATAAACAATGTAGTGAGGATAAAAGAAGTTTTGACAAACTCCTCAACTACAATATAAAAACCACTGGTGGTACAGCTCAGCAGTAGGGTGCATGCTCAGCTTGCAGAAGGCCCTGGGTTCAATCTCCAGCATCAAAAAAACAAACCAAGCAAACTTCAAAACCACTAAACTTTAGGTGCTGGGGAAAAGGCAAAACATTTTTTTTTTTTTTTTTTTTTAGAGAGAGAGAGAAAGAATTTTTAATTTTTAGGTTTCGGCAGACACAACATCTTTGTTTGTATGTGGTGGCTGAAGATCGAACCTGGGCCGCACGCATGCCAGGCGAGCGCGCTACCGCTTAAGCCACATCCGCAGCCCAAAACAATTATTTTCTATCTTCATTTCTAATGTCCTAGAGGAAGTCCTTGACAGAACATTTGAAAGAAATTCCTAGAAGATTCCTAGCCATCAAGGTAGCCTAGATATTACCTTGCAGTGTCCTCCGTGCTTGGATGAATTCCATAACAGAGTAGCACTATGGGTCAAAGGCGGAACTCTGATAAAATTTTAGCCACAGATCATTTCTATAGAGGTAAGAATAGATACCTATACCTAGCAGAAATTTACTTTAAAAATCCCTTTGAGCTTACATCTCAGAGAGCAAGCTAGATGTACCATATCTTCTTTCAGCTCAAAAATATTCCCAGTAGTATTAACCCTGATTTCCATTGGCAAGGATGGATAAACAAGAGAAAAGGGTAGCTAGTTGGTATTTAGGGTTAAAAAAAAAAGTTTATGTATAGCTTGTCGTGCATGGAATATTTTGAATCCTTTCCTCATATGGGGATAATATCCTTTCTTCTGCCATCTGACATCCCATTACCTTCCCGTTATGGGGTACGTATGGAAGATAAGATTCCTATTTCCTGCTCTGCAAGTGGAGGAAGACCTTCCCATCAGACCCTCAGTGTGTGAGTGACCCCTACAGAGGGGCGTGGGGTTAGGACAGATGTGTGGCAGTAATGCTGGTTACATCCTGGCTAGCTAGTCCTCCTGAAATAGTACTTCCTACTCTTGGCCCTTACATTGCCTTGGAGTTTATTTCCCAAACCCCTCATCAATTTGGGAGCTCTCAACAGGTTCCCAAGTCATTCCCTTTCTGTTTGAGAACAGTCATTTTCTCCAAGGTAGGATGCTTCTATATAGGAAGCGGCACAGGCTGTCCTGACCTAAGTTTAGAGTCTTCTATCTGGAGATCAGATGGCTTTGGGCAAGTTTCTTAATTTCTCTAAATCTCAGTTTCCTTATCTTTCTTTTTCACTTTATATTTTTAACTGATATATAAAAAACATAAAAATTATACAGATTACCCTGCAATGTTTTAACACACTGTATAATGTTTCAAAGAGGTTATATAACTGAGGTTATAACTGAGCTATATCTGCAGCCCAATAGTTGTTTTTTGTTTGTTTGATGTACTAAGGATTGACCCTGGGGCCTCATGCATGCTAGGCAAGTGCTCTACCACTGAAGTACCTCTTCAGTCCTTTATAAATTTTATTTTGAACCAGGGTCTCATGAAATTGCCCAGGCCAGCCTTGAACTTGGATCCTCCCACTTCAGCCTCCTGAGTAACTGAGATTATAGGCATGTGCTACTGCACCCAGCACTCGTTTGATTTTGGTACTGGGGACTGAACTCGGGTGCTTTACCACTGAGCTACATTCCCAGTCCTTTTTAATTTTGAGATAGGTCTCACTAAATTACTTAGGGCCCTGCTAAATTGCTGAGGCTGACCTTGAACTTGCAATCTCCCTGCCACAGCCTCCTGAGTTGTTGGGATCACAGGCATGTGCTATCGATAAGCCACTTATTTGTTTTTAAAGAAAAAAGTCAATAGTCTACTAAGCAATGTGGAGTATAAGAAACAGTGTTTTAAGCCTCTATTAAGATTAAATAAATAAAATAAAGGTACTGTGTCCATCTACAACTAAAAATATTTAAAAAAATCTATGACTATATGGCAGAAATTACAGTTTCATCTATCAGAAGAAATGAACATGATTTGTAAGCTGCTTCTATTTCTTTTCTCTCTCCATCTCTCTTTTTATTTTTTATTTTTGTCAAGCTCTGAAAATGTCTTAAGATCCCATCCACCTTTTTATGTTAATAATTTGAGAAAGAATTGAAAGGCAGTAAGTAATAAAAGATATTATCAGCCGGACATGGTAGGGCATGCTTATAATCCCAGCAACTTGGGAGGCTAGGGCAGGAGGATCACAAGTTTGAGGCCAGCCTGGGTTCAGTGGTAGAGGACCTCTGGGTTCAATCCCAGTAAAACATAAAAACAAAGCACAAAAACCCTGAGCCAAAGATGTGGCTGGGGCCAGAGTATAGCCCGCAAAGACAAAGGACACACCTAATCTCTAGGTGGAAAATTAGGGCACCTTCCACCCACCCACCCACCAGAAAAAGAGAAACAAATTGCTGCTGCTCCAATTTGTACAGTTCTCTAGGGTACTCACATGATTGAGAAATTTGCTATCTCGAGTGGCCCAGCCAATCTGCATGACACCAGAAGTGACCACTGTTACTTCATAGTACCATACCCCGGCATCCACACAAAAGGTGCAACGCACACTTTCAAAAGAGGAGGCATCACAGCGAGCCTGGGAAAACCAAAGAGCATGACAATCTACCATCAGTGCCTGAAGACCACCAAAGTAATGACTACTGGGAAGGTTGCATATAGTTTTACTCATTGAAGTGCCTAGTGGACTAGTCCTCTCCTCTATCCATTCTCAGTGATTAAAAAGCCTAAAACTGAAAGAAGTACATTCTACAGCTAGTTTACAGTTTTATTTCCAGGGAGTTCTCACAGGATTGGTGTCAGACTAGGAGGACTGCCAAGATGGCTACAGTAAGCAGTAGTGAAAGCTGCTGGCTTTGCTTTCAGTGTATGTGGATCTTTGCTTTCAGAATAGAAGCTTTTATCAATTCATAAACATTGCTTTCATGTGATGGAGAAAAGAGTATAAGATGGGGTACCTAAATATAATCTAAAGCAGAAAACTACACAACAGATTTGGTGATACATAGAATCAAATAATTGTAGTCATTCTTCCAACAGTTCTTTTTTTTATATACCTTTATTTTATTTGTTTTTATTTTTTTTAATGTGGTGCTGGGGATTAAACCCAGTGCCTCACACATGCTAGTCAAGTGCTCTACCACTAGCCACAACCCTAGCCCCCAACAGTTCTTTAATCCTCATCAATCTAGTCTCTTTGCCATATGTAACTGGCTTTTATATCAACTTTCACTTGAAAATCAGCAACATGTAACATACATGGAGAAAGGGAACTAAACCTAATATGATTGACTACATGGGGATTTAAAAGGAGGTACCCTTTTTTGAAACACTAGTCTTTGTACCCTTAGTTGAATAAAATGGCAAAGATTAAAAACACACATTTAAGCCAGTCAGCATCACAGTGTAGTACTGTGTAAGATAATAGAGTAGATAATATCTCAAACACTCCATCCCATCACTTCTACCTCTTATCACTCTTCAGATAGGAAATAAATTTCCCAGTGGAAAGACACTGCTTTTGTTCAAAAGTAGGACATGAAAATGGGAGCAAAATGATCCCCCCGCCCCAAAGATCCATTTGTGGAAATTTTACCTCCAAGCCATGAGGTGAGATCTTCAGGTACTCGCTGACGTCATTGCTATTCAGCATGGCTCTAATGCTACTCAAGTCCACCTTCTCATAGGTCAGCTGTCTACCTTCTTTTAAAACTGCAAAAGAAAAAGTGGTCATGTCTTTATGGCAGGCTGCTATTGGGCGGGGGAGGGGGAGAAAGCTACTGCCATCTCCAGCAGTCAAGGAATGAAACGGCAAGGAGGCTCAGCACCTTAGCTTTGCTGCTCCTCCATCATACGAAGGCTGACCAAGCAAACGCCAGAAGAGGCAGCACTGCGAGGTAGATGTTTCTAGTCCCTGAATCTATTACTTTTCATGAAACAAAATTTGAATTTCACTTTTTCAGAATCATTGTTTAATTGGCCTCTACACAGGCTACACCCACAATGCTGGAGTAGGAGTGGGGAGACATGCCCAGCGGGCTTTAGCACAGTGCTAACCATGGAGTGGGAAGTGAGGATATAGTACTAGTGCAGTTTTTGTTTTAGCAGTCCTTGGAGAAGGAAGAGGAAAAGGAACAACCCTCATGGTGCAGACAGGACATGACTTGGGTTTGAGGAGCAAAGGTAAGATAGGTAGAAAAGTAAAAAGGAGGGAAGTCCAAGTGGAGGGAATAGGCCCAGAGGTAGGAAGTCAGCAGGTTTTTTGTCTGCATTACAGTGAAGAGATAGTTTGGAAAGAGTTGTTTAGACAGCGCCATATGATTAAGGGCCTTAATGCATCATAGGGTGCCAAGAGAAGGTTTCTGAATAAAAGAATGCTAGAATTAGAAACATTCTATATACTTTTTCTAAAATATTTTTTTAGTGGTAGATGGACACAATACCTTTATTTTATTTGTTTATTTTTTATGTGGTGCTGGGGATCGAACCCAGTGCCCCACACACATTAGGCAAGTGCTCTACCACTGAGCCACAACTCCAGCCCTCCATGTAATTCTTATCAAAGGGTTTTTAGGATACACTTCTGCTAGAATATATCCAACCAACCAGTAGAGGACCTTTTAAAAAAGGACTCATGTTCCGTCTTTTTTTTTTTTTTTTTTTGGTACCAGAGATTGAACCCAGGGGCACTTGACCACTGAGCCACATCCCCAGCCCTTTCAATTTTTTTTTTTTTTTGAGACAGGATCTCACTAAGTTGCTGAGGGCCTTGCTAAGTTGCTGAGATTGGCTTTGAACTTGCAATCCTCCTGCCTCAGCCTCTTGAGTTGTTGGAATTACTGGTGTGCACACCACACCCGGCTTCACACTCATTCTTACAAAAGAAAGGCCAGTGAGACTATCAGAGAAATGAGTCCGGAAATGGAAACAGACATTTCAAACAAACAGCTCCAACTTACAGAGATTGTCTAAGCTCCACTGGGCACAGAAACCAACTTGACGTTTCAGATAATCAGAATCATCAGCCCACGACTCCAATGTGATAAGCCGGTCACTAATACTGGATTCAGATATAGTCAATTTATTTTCACCTGTTTAAAAAGATGAAATCCTTGGATTAACAATGAAAGAGTAGGATGATTTGCTGGGCAAATTAGTGATAGTAATGAGTGTGGAGAGATAATTAGAGAACCTGAAGACTAGAATGGACTTCTACTAAAGTTTCTAAGGATGACAAGGCCAAAGAGCTTTAACAATTTTCTAGCAATATCACCAAATTTTTAACTATAAAAAGTGGGTAATAAGACAAGCATGGTGGCACACACCAGTAATCACAGCTACTTGGGAGGCTGAGCCAGGAGAATTGAAAGACGAAGGCCACCAACTCAAAATAATATAAAAGAGCTGGGGATGTAGTTCAGTGGTAGGGTACTCCTGGGTTCAATACCCAGCACCACACAAATAAAGTGAGTAATAATGCTCACCAGTTCAGATTCTTGGGCAGAAAAAACTTTGCCTTTGTCCCTATTATAATTCACTGGCCTTGAAGTATCTACCCAGAGAAAAATAGAATGTGTGCAAGATTGGTGGGGTTCAAAGTGTTGGTTATCTAGTAACTAAGAAAAGAGAAAACTCTTAAAAATGAATACAGCAGATCATTAGTGCAAGAAGTCACTATACCTACTTGTCTGTGCAAACTTTTCCAGTGCGATGAGTGCAAATAGCATGACTGTAGGATGGGACTGCAACTTCTGAAAGACAATGGATTATTTTTAAAAATCACCCTATGCAGAGGCAACAAGCTATTAATTTCATCTTCTTGCCTCCAGGTGTTATTGTTTTTTGAGCAGTTAGAAAAATTTTTCTCATTCAAGTCCTCAATCATTCGTTTGGCAAATATTGTTAGCAATGAAGAACCAAGATAGAATCTCAATCTTATATTTCTTTTTCTTGAAGTCACTGGGCTAATTTACAGATACAGAAATTTCAATAGTATCTTGTTAAATACATTATGTCATTTTACTTAGTAACATTTATATGAAGGCTCTGTTACACAAAATGTTGATTCTTAAATTCATTTAAACAAGCTAAAAACTTAGAATTGGAGCTAAAAATAACCTTCTATTCAAAATCCTGTAGAGAAAGACTCATCACTACCAACTTTCAGAACTATAAATAATGAAATTAACAACTAATGGCTTGTTTTTAATCTGGACTCTGAAAGGAATTCTACAAATGGCGATGGTAGGGGAGAGAGCAACAAGTGGGCTCTTTGAATTGTACTTGAGTTCATGTCACCTGAGTTTCCACTTACAGAAGGTCTACGCTGGGAGCCTCAAGAGAGCTAGAACACTAGAGGGTTCCCATGTACTTCCCTGGTGCCACCTGACTCCAGCAGAGCTTATCATCCAACCAACACCCTCCCCCATTGTGAAGCATCTTCAGCATCCTGTTTTTTGCCACATCCATTCTCAATCCCTCTGCCTGGCTTTTCCAGCTCCGAACCCTCTTCTGCTGGCTACTGGGTCCATATCCTCCTACCTCTAAACACTATTTTCTTTGATCAGACAGTTTGGTCTCTGGATTTCTATCTGTGGCAGTACCTTGGGCACAAAACCCACTTTTCCCTCCTCTGGGCACAGCTGAATCCTAACCTTACAGCCTGACCCAGTTGAAGTCTCACCATCAGGAAGTCTGTCTCATGACTACGCCAGCCACACTAGCCACGCCACCCCCTCCTTCACTCCTCTCAACTCTTAGGGCACTTAAGGCTAGAGGAAACAATTTTTCCTTTGATCACATTCTGTCTTAAAATGGAGGCTAACTGTCATGTCTTAGTACTTCTGTTTCAACTGACCAGTAAACTTCCTAAGGAAAAGGACAATCCTGTAACTTCTGTACCCCCATGAAGAACACTTAGAGCAGTATAGGTTTAATTTAAGCACTATTAAGTAAGTATGGACCTATAAGAACTTTCATATTGAAATTTTGGAAAAAACTAATGCTCACTTGGCCTGCAAAAATAACTGTTAAAAATACAGGCTGGCCATGGCCAAGACTGTGGTCTAGCACTGGGAGAGATCTGAAGGCACAGCCTCAACCAACCACAAGCTTCACAGATGTATATCAAATACTCCAAAGATGACAGTTTTAAGAGCAGCAACAGTAGGGTGGTCAGGGGTAGAGATTCACATCCACTGGAAACCTGATCTGATGTTGGAATGCCATGTGGTTTTGTTTCTACTCTGGAGGTCCCTATTGCCATCTGGTAGGCTCTAAGGACACACAGAAAAGTCTAGCAGCTATCTTATGACTAAATTTAAAAACAGACTAACTCAACTGTTTTTGCTTTTGCATAGAATAAATCCCTCCCCCTTTTTTTTTAACATAGGAGGGAATAAATAACACTCAGGAAACACCTGCAAATAAAATTTACAACAAATTCCATTCTCTGTGCCAGGGGCTCTGTTGGCAACTTGGGAAAAATGTACAATTCTAGATGACTAAGAATAACTAGCTTTGATGTCTCACTTACCAGACACTGTAGCAAATATTCCAGTATTCCTGGGCTAAGTAAACCAATGCTTGCAGGACCTACACAAATACAACAAACACTGGCTATAATTAAAAGTGCCATATTATTATTAAACAGTAACTAATAACAATCAAATTGTTTTGGTAGAAATCCATACCTTTTACAGAGTGGTCTCATGCACATTATCCTATTCAACCCTCCTGCTCTGAGGTTGGTTCAGAGTTGGTCACTGAGTAAAGTGACTCCCCACCACCTTTTTTTTTTTTTTTTTTTTTTAAATTGGTACTGGATACAGGGGTGCTGTACTACCGAGCTACAGCTCCAGTCCTTTTTTCAATTTTTATTTTGAGACAGGGTCTTTCTAAAATGTCAAGGCTGGCCCTGTACTTGCAGTCCTCCTGCCAACCTCCCAAATCACTGGGTTATAGGCATACACCACTGCGCCCAGCTCACGTTCTAATTTCTAATCCATTGTTTCTTTCATTATATGTGCAGTAAGTAGCTGAGCTAGTCACATGTACTTTACTAAAGTGGGTAATATTCATAAAAAAGTCGAATATCTATGTCTCAGGAACTAATGCAATCTAAATTTCTTTTCCTATTCCTCTCTCTGATTTGTCTTCATTATCTAGCTAAATTTTTTACATATATGTAATCATATATGTAAATTTAGCTTTTGCCCTTAATTTTAAATCACATAAATACAACTTTTTTGATAATCTGCAAAGCTAAGTTAGATTACGCTTAGCCTTGTATCCTTTGTAATGTTTCTTACCGTTAGCCCCATCCCTCCTTTTCTGTTACAGCAAGTTTGATAAGACCTGCAGTGCAAACTGCCCTTAAAGTCAAGCAACTTAGATGTTCCTCTGTGGTGCTTCCCAGAGTTACCTGCTAGCTTCTCTGCCAAGCAGCCTAGGACCGCAGATGTATTCCTGTGTTTGGCAGGATGGCCTGAGTCCTGGCAAGCTACTTCTCCATTTAAATTGAGAATTTCAGTCAATTTCTGGAGTGCATCCTAAAAACAAAAAGGTAAGAATGGATGTGAAATATATCTTCTCAGGTCATTTTCCCAAGAGAATTCTTTGAGACAAAGCTATAACCAGGTGTTAAACTCAGAATAACCATATAAAATTATACAACGAACCCAATGATATCATTATTGATGGGAAATATTGTTTGCTCAATCTGAATGGAATGGAATTTCTAGATTCCATTTTATTCAAAATACACTTGCTATACATTTGATATCTATATCTATATATCTATCTACATCTCTACCCTCTATATACATATGCTACTCTTGAATCATTAAATAGACTAAAGCTATTCAAATGTCAATATGATTAGTAACATTAGGGCCTAGTGATGTTGTAGTAAAAAGTTACATAAAAAAAAAAAAAAAATGTTTCACCACTGCTGGACATGGTGGCATGTACCTGTAATCCCAGCAATTTGGTAGACTGAGGCAGGAGGATTTCAAGTTCAAGGCCAGCCTCAGCAACTTAGTAAGACCCTGTCTCAAAAAATAAAAAAGGCTGGGGGGGCTGGGGATGTGGCTCAAGCGGTAGCGCGCTCGCCTGGCATGCGTGCGGCCCGGGTTCGATCCTTGGCACCACATACCAACAAAGATGTTGTGTCTGCTGAAAACTAGAAAATAAATATTTAAAATAAATAAATAAATAAAAAAGGCTGGGGATGAAGCTCAGTGGTAAAGTAACCCTGAGTTCAATCCCCAGTACAAAAAAAAAAACAACAAAACAAAATTTCGCCAAGCAAGAACAAATCCTATCAGAGTTTTTGAAGCAAATGAAAATGGAAAACATTTATAAGCCTAGGTAAAAAAATCAATCAATCAATCAGTGACTAAGTTAAATGATTTTCCCTGTGCTGTCTATAATTTTTTTTTTGTTTTTGTACAGGACCCAAATGTCTGAGGCTTAAACAGACAAATAAAAGATGCCAGAATCCAAATTAAAAAAAAAAAGAAGAAAGAATCTGTAGACTATACAGACTAATTCAATAAAAGTTTAATATTTTTGTTCTATGTAAGGTACACTCAATGTTACACTAATGCCTAATATGTTTCAGCAAGACTCAAAAGTATTCTCTCAGTACAATGCCCCTTTTCTCTTAATTGAAAACTTTTATTAAGAGGAAGTTGCTCAGAGAAAGATAGGAAAATCAACTCAGCACCTTAACATTTTCTTCTAGTTTCCAAACAAAGATTGTCATTATAGATATAAATGCAACGATTTTTAACATTTACAAAATTTTAAACTAAAACCTTATAGTATGCTATTGCTACAGGAAGCAACACTTCATTAGTAGAAAAACATTTTACATAATAAAATTAATACTGAATAAAACATATCTCAAATGTATAAAGAGGAAAATACATCAAATGTTCTTTGTGGTCACTAATCCTGTGCTTAAGCACAGATGACATTTTATAAAACATTAGTAGTATTCACTTACTTTAGTAGGTAATGGACATTCATCTAGCAACAATGTTATAACAGCTGGTCCCAGTGGGTCTTCCAATGGAATAACTCTAATTAAAGACTGGACAACGTCCAGCCATCCTTCATCTAAGAGTAAATCAAGAAAATTATACAATGGCGTCACTATTTTGAAAATGTGAAAATATATAACTTATAATAGAGTCACACAAGAAATACTTTTGGCCTTTGTCCTACGGCTTTGATTTTATTTGTGGTACTGGGTGGGGACTGAACCCAGGGCCTCTCACATGACAGGCAAGTGTTCTACCAGTGAGCTACTTCCCCAGATCTCATCTTGAAGCTTTTGAGCAGCTGATATTTGGTATAAACATAATTATCAATTGGTAGTTATCATGGTGGAGTTCAAAATTTTATTATGGTGCCTGGAGGTTAGGGAGCATCTTTATTTGGATAAAATTTAAACTATGATCATCAAACTATGGTCATTCATAAACTATGGTCATCAAATTATGATTAAAACAGTTTTAGAAGTCTTATTCACTACACAGGAATTAACTGAAAACACTAAAGTATACTCTGTTTTGGCTATATTTTCAGAATGATATTTAAGAAATTGAGGGCCCAATTCTAGAACATCTAGATCAAAATCTGTCAATGCCAAAAAAGAGGGTTTTTCTTTTCTTTCATCATCTCAAGTGAGAAAAAACAATCACCAAAACATGCAATTAAACATTCAGGATATAATATACAGTGCCTATTACAAATTTTCAGGGAAATTTCCATATACTAAGGGCTTTTTGTCTTAAAAAACAAAGTGGCCACATTTCTTCGTTATTGTTAATTCATTAGAAAGTATTTTAAAAAAATACCTGTTTCTGCCATTTCATGTAATGTAATCATTGAATAAGGAGGTTCCTGATCACTGAAAAACAAACATTTAAGATATTAAATTTGAGGAAATAATAAATGACAATTTCAAAGAAAAAATCAAATTGGAAGTGTGTGGATAGAAAGATAAAGAGATGAATATGAATGAATGTAGGGGAAAAGATGGAAGAGACAACAAGAGCTACAAATTCTCAGGACAAACGTATACCTTATGTACTCATTTCCACAGTCACTGCCTGTGAGGGCCCACAGACAAAATGGGCTGATGGGCACACGCAAAGGTTGTTATGTGGCTTGCAGTAAAAACACAGGACTAAAATTGGAGACCAGCGTCTACTCTTAGCTTTACCTCTAGAGGCCCAATGCCAACTGAGACAAGCCAGGAAGGTCAACATCATCTTCCTAATACTTACCTCAAAGAAATGCCAGGATGGAAGAAGGCAATCCCAACTGAGGACTTAGGAAATCAAGGACCTACATAAACATCTTCATTTGAAAGTTTCCTTCTGGGAAATATCACTGCATTCTTAAACTTCATAAAATGGTATTAGAAGAAAAAGAAACCAAACTTAATCAAGAAACTATTTAATATTCTAGACACTAGTCTAAAATGGCATCATATATCTTATTTCCTTGACTTTTCAAACTGGGATCCCAGAAATCTAAAGAAATGTTTCAGGGAAACTTCAATACTGAAATACTTTCCATCAAACATTGATAACTCTAATTGTTTAAGGACACACTGTTTATTTAAGCAAACAACACTTAATTTGTATGTTTTCTGTCATGAAAAAAAATTAACATCCATAAGAATAACCATATAGCTGGACCCCAGCAGCTCGGGAGGCTGAGATAGGAGGATAGAAAGTTCAAAGCCAGCCTCAGCAATGGTGAGGTGCTTAGCAACTGAGTGAGTCCCCGTCTCTAAATAAAATACAAAATAGGGCTGCGGTGTGGCTCAGTGGTTGAGTGCCCCCGAGTTCAATTTTTTTTAGTACCAAAAAAAAAAAAAAAAAAAAGTATAACCTTGTACCTTCTAACATAGAAATTTCTATGTTCATTTCAGGTATTCATTAGATGCTGGTTGCTTGATGTATTCTGTGTCCCTTCATAATAAGGGGAAATCATTTTAAAAGTTTTTTTTTTTAAATATATTTTTGTTTTAGTTGTAGGATGGACACAATATCTTTATTTTATTTATTTATTTTTATATGGTGCTTATGATCAAACCTAGTGCCTCACATGTGATAAGCAAGTGCTCTACCACTGAGCTACAACCCCAGACCCTTAAAAGATTTTTAAAAACTATTTAACTGACTGATACAAACTCTGGTAATGATGAGATTAAGTATGCATATACTAAACAATTCCACAGAAGCTTTTACATAGGTCCACAAATTGATGCATATTTATGCTATTTAACACAGGATTATTTGTAGGAACAAGAATATGGCAGTAACCTAAGTGACCATCACCAGAGGAAAAGGTAACAAAATATGGTACTTTCAAGCATACAAATGAATACTGTGTGTGGCAGCCAGAATCGGTTGCAGATTTACATACAGCAATATAGATCTTAAGTTAATATTAAGTGAAGTTAAAAACAAAGAGGTTTATAACTAAACCAGTTAATGTAAATTGAAAAAAAATCATACACAAAACTCTATAAATATTCTTCCTAACAAACATAAGCAAACATATGGTAGGAGAAGTGGAAGAATATATCTTTTTTTTTTTCTTTTTGATATTTTCTTTTTCATCTGGAACTCAAATGCTCCCATCTCTGCCTCCAGAGCAACTGGAACTACAGGGACGAACCCACCTTAAATTCACCAGTATGGCTACCTACTGATATTTGGAGGTGGGTGTTGGAGAGAAGAATGAGATAAGGGAAGAAGTGAAGAGTAATAAAACACAATATAGAGTCAAGAACTAATAAGGAATAGGAGTACTTCAGTTCTATACAGAAGTACTTAATGGACGCACACACATCCCTACACTCAAAGAATAAGATGAATTCCTTTATGGAGCAGAAATGTGGCAGAAATTTCTAGAAGGAAGCAGAAGTTAAGCCAGAGGACTACTGGGCTGTAGGTCAGGAGCTGAACACAGGTAACCAGGAGTTCTGAGTTTGCAAGGTAGTGGGACACAAACCACACCTATGGATGGGCAGATGTATAGAGTGAAGCTGGGATAAGGTTCCTCTCAGTGGAAGGGATGAAAAAGTTATTAATGATAAATGGAGCTAAAACTGGTATAAAGTGCAAGTTTCTGGTGACTGAACAAGGCAAAAAAAAAAAAAAAAAAAAAAAGCAGCAGGACTCAAGCTTCTTATAGTGGGTCAGGAATGCAGAACTATTACCACATTTCAACTTCAGGTTCATTCAAAGAAAGAGCACACATAAGCAATGCAGGCCCTGCAAATGTATACCAATCATATGGGCACATACCTGTAATCCCAGCAGTTTGGGAGGCTGAGACAGGAGGATCGTGGTTCAAAGCCAGCCTCAACAATTTAGTGAGGCCCTAAGCAACTCAGTGAGACCCTGTCTCTAAATAAAATATAAAACAGGGCTGGGGATGTGGCTCGATGGTAGAGTGCCCCCGAGTTCAATCCCCAGTACCCCCTCCCCACTAAAAAAAGTCTGTAGTAGTGTACATCTTTAATCCCAGCAGTTTGGGAGGCTGAGGCAGCAGCAAATTAGCAAAGCCTTGAGTAACTCAATAAAACTCTGTCTCTAAATGAAACATAAAAAAGGGCTGGCCATGTAGTTCTGTGTTTAAGTACCCCTGGGTTCAATTCCCAGTCCAAAAAAAAAAAAAAAAAGAGAGAGAGAGAGTGTCTATAGGGCTAAGGATATAGCTCAGTTGTGGAGCACTAGCCTACCATGTATAAGACCCTGGGTTAGATCCCCAGCACCAGCACCAAAAAACCAAAAACAAAATTAAAGAAACAACTAAGCTGAGCAAAGTGGTGCATGCCTGTAATCCCAGAGACTTGGGAGGCTGAGGTAGGAGGACTCAAAGTTTGAGGTCGGCCATAAATAAATAATACATACATACATATAGATATTGCAATTATAGAACCATCTGTGTTTATTGTCCTCTTTATTTTTTACTTAAGAAAGGGTGACACTGACATGAAAGGAGAGCAATGGTTCTAATGCCATAGTGAGAGAGTTGCTATAGAAAAGAGTAGCATAGTGGTATTGTCTTGTAGTCCACAATTTTGTTTTGAAATAAATTACCTATTTGCAGCATGCTGCAATACCCAGTTTTCTTTTCCCCTTATCTAAACAAAATTTTAACTCTATTTTTTGTTGTTGCTATGGTTGTCTAATTTTAATGCTATATATTTTCAATTTTGTTTTATAATTATTTTTTTAGTTGGACACAATGCCCTTAGCTCTACCACTGAGCCACAACCCCAGCCCCTATATGTTTTCAATTTTAACTCATTTTCTTCAGTTCTGGAAATTTCTCAGCCATTATTTCTTTGAAGATTGTTTCTGATGTTCTGAGTGAATTCTTCAACACTTTCTTCTAATTAATTAATTTTCTCTTTATGGCATATTTGGAATTATACCATCTATTGGAATTTTTATTTCAGTGACTATGTTTCATTTCTAAGATTTCTGTATGTTTCTTTCCCTTTTAATTCATATCTGCCTTTTGTTTTTTTTTGTTTCTGTCTTTTCATTTGATATACTTTTCTTAACTGCTATTTGATTGCTTGTTTGTTTTCATTTTTTAGTACTTGGAATTGGAGCCAGGAGTGCTTTATCACTGAGCTATACCCACAGTCCTTTGTATTTTTTTGAGACAAGATTTTCTTAATTTTTTTTAGTTGTAAATGGACACATACCTTTATTTTGTTTATTTATTTTTATGTGGTGCTGAGGATCGAATCTAGCACCTCACACATGCAAGGCAAGTGCTTTATTGCTGAGCCACCAAGACAGGGTTTCACTAAATTGCTGGGGCTAGCCCTGAACTTGTGATCCTCCTGCTTCCTTAGTCACTGAGATAATAGGTTTGTGCGCCACCATGCCTGGCTTGCATATACCCATTTAGATATATTCTTTACCATACTTAGATCATGTTTCATTTAATAGCCCTATAAACTTTATACGTTCTAAAATTCTTCTTCAATAACTTTTAAGAATTACGCTATATGTCTATGTTCATAGACTGAATTCTGTTTTGTCATTATCTTATCCGTTGTTCCATATCTGCCTTATTTTCTCATTCTCCAAAGAATTACATCTATCATTTAGGAAAAACAGGTTTGAGGTGAAAGCTACCCTGTTACTCAAATGTACACTTGCCTCACATAAGTGAATTATATGCTTTTTATCCACAAGGTCACTTATAATTTGAAATATTTTCCTGGAACTTTGAAGAAAGGCTCCTTTCTTACTCCCATAATCTCTTAATCACTCTCTTAAAATATGGCTAAATCTATTCTGCACCTGTTTTTCTAATAAGCTTAAGTTAACATTGCTGTGGTCTACTTCCTAATTTGGGAAGGATAACTTTTCATTACAATTTTACAGTACAAGAGATAATTTTTAAAAATATATACATGTGTAGCTGGGCATGGTGGTGCATGCTTGTAATCCCAGCAACTCGAGAGGCTGAGGCAGGAGGATTGCAAGTTTGAGACCAACCTCAGCAACTTAGTGAGGCCCTAAGGAATTAGCAAGACCCTGTCTCAAAATAAAACATAAAAAAGGGTTGGGAATGGGGCTCAGTGGTTAAGTGACTCTGGATTCAAACCCGATTTAAAGAAAAAAAAAAGCATTGATATGTGTGTGTATATGCTCATATATATATAATATATATATATATACACACACACACATATAAAAATTATATATATATATTTAGGTTCAAGTAAAATTACATATATATAAATATTTGATAATCACATTAATAAAAAACAAGTTTTGTTTAGTCTCTCAAAAATTATAGCATATGCTGGGTACAGTGGTGCACACCTATAATCCCAGCAACTCGGGAGGCTAGCGCAAAAGGATCACAAGTTCCTTTTGCAGAGAGATTCACATATATATGTGTGTGTGTGTGTGTGTGTGTCTGTATTATTCCTGAAGACCAAGAAATACTCTGGTATTTTGAGGAAGAGTCTAAAATAGCTCAGATACATACTGTTTTATGATATTTTTTATTTTTGGTACTAGGGATTAAGCCTAGGGGTGCTTTACCATGGAGCCACATCCCCACATTTCCAGCCCATTTTCTCTCTCTCTCTCTCTTTTTTTTTATGGTGCTGGGGATTGAATCCAAGCTTTGTGCATGTAAGGCAATCACTCTATCAACTGAGCTATATCTCCAGGGCTTATTTTTTTATTTTTGAAAAAAGGTCTCACTAAGTTGCTAAGGGCCTTGCTAAATTGTTGAGGCTGGCCTTGAACTTGTGGCTGAATCAGAATCTGAACCTGAGTCCATCAGTTCTAAAATCTACTAAATTATACACCTTAAATTAACTTGTTTTTCCAACTTGAACAATACCCTTTAATTTCACTGTTATTCAATCTTGGATTTTGTACTCCGTTAGACCAAGCAGGAGAAAAGACAAAACAAGTACAGGTGTGTCCTGCAGTTTCAACTTACTAGGCCCCCCAACCAGATCTAAGAACCAAAGAAGAAATATAAAGAAAGGAGAAGGAAAACTCTCCTTGGCCTTGTCCTTAAGTGGCCAACAGTAGTTGCACACAGTCTACTCTTGGTGAAACAAGTCACTTTTTCAATCTCTGGTCAGTGGCATTGACTAGGCAAGCACAGTAACAGTGAGTCATTATAAAACCATTTCCTAGCTAGTAACACAAACTCACTCCATATTACTATATACCCTAATAAAAATCATAGCTTCAATTAGTGTTTTCTGCTATAGAAATGTTTAGACATTTCTGACATTTTAGAACAGGAGTGGATGACAGCAAGTAAAAATATCAAACTTCACAATTTACTCTGCCATGAGAGGAAAAATAAAATATTCTCCCCTCCCCAGTAAGCACAAGCCTTGACGAATACATCCTAGATAAACTGAAGGAGTCCAGACACTGGAGTTCCAGAACACTGTGCATTGCCCTGGAGGTGCCAGTGAGTCGGATACTTACTTATCTACAAGGGTCCTTATTACTGCCAGTGTGTCCAGCACTAGCCCATCTACATTTTGTTTTTTTCTCCTTGGCTCATGTGGTCCTCGGCCCCTTCTTGGAGGCCGTACAGGGTCCCGGGTTTGGCTCCTTGTGTCAGCAGTGGGGACTGCACTGTTCTCGGCTTGTTGCTGGTGGGTGTCAACACTGTCTTCTCCTCCGCTGTCGTCTCGGCAGATACAGGAATTACCCATGGTAATAGTGGCACTTCTAGTCCACAGCAGGTGGGCTATGTGCTCCTCGAGAGTCCACAGCAGACCCTGGCCAAGGCTTCTGCTCGCTAAGAACACGGCCCAACCAAAGACAATCATTTAGGTAGTTTTCAGTTTTCCAAGTACTGTTTTCATAATCTGGGATTGAAGAACTTGCATCCTATTTGTTTTTAACAAGCAAATGCCAAAGCACATTGCAGAGCTGATTTCCAACATTATCAGTTACAGGGAATTTTGGTCATCTGCTGGCAGTTCTAAAAGAAAGAAAGGAAAAGAAAATGAAAATGAACAGAAGACTCCTGGAAACTCAATTACTGACTTTCCTCGTTTGGTTTTATAGACATTTAAATTGTAATAAAGAGGGCTGGGACTGTGGCTCAGCAGTAGCACACCTGCCTTGCAGAGGCACTGGGTTAGATTCTCAGCACCTCAACAACTAAGGGAAAAAAATTATAATGAAGAGTCATCTTTGTTGATTTTTATAGGTTTCCAATATGAAGAAATATCATTGGATAGCAGAAATAACAATCAATCAATAACTTTTTCATTATTATATTATAAAGTTGATTGCTAAATCATATCCTTGTAAACCACAGGAGTGACCAGTGATGTTTAAAAACCATATGTTTAGTTCTTCCTATGGATAGAGAAATATATTAGAAGAATGTGTCCAATTTTTTCAAGGACTCTTTTTGTGATCATGTAAACATATGGGACAATTCAATGTTTCAAATAAAATACCTAATTACACATGTCTATTGTTGAGAAAGTTATGATACAAATGTGAGAGCGCTTATTTAATAAAAAGAAGAATAAAGAATAGAATGTTCCTTTTAAATCACTAAAACTGTACTGATTTCCCAAATGGAGTCTTAGTTAAGAATTTATAGAAATCACACAAGTATTTACAAAGTTTTTCTGTTAGGTAAGCAAGACTCTGGGGAAATATGAATTTATATCACAAAGTTATATCCACACAATGATCAGTCTGTTGCCCATGTCTGCTACAAAGAATAAGACATACCAATTATCTTTGAAAATACTAAGCACCTTGTGCCAGGCACTATGCTGGGACAAGGAGAACAATGAGCAGGGTACGATTCCCTCCAAGAGGAGATAACTAAGAGATTTCAATGCTTAAAAGGACAGAGGAGACAGAAACCAGAAAAAAACTCTTTTAAGGGTCCCTGGTATAAAGAGAAGGAAGGTACAGTCTCTGCCCTCCAATAATTTATGGATGGCCATTCTCATCCCACATAGTGCTTATTATCAAAAAACCAAATGATAGAAGTAGCTAGTCACTGAGTTGAGAACCTCTGCTTAGGTTCTGGAAAGATGTGGAATTGGGAGACTAACATGGGATAGGCAGAAAAAAGTAAAAACTCATGCTATCATTTGGAGACTAGGAACATAAGGAATAGATAATGCCAGTGCATAGTTTCTACTCAATATTTGGTTATTTACGCTTAATTCCTCATGTCCTGAGCACTAGTTTAGAATTAGATGTAAATAAAATTTGAAATTCAGTGGGATTAGAAGAGAAAAATTATTTCTATTATTCTGGAAAGATTCTTTTCAATTTTTCCCTGGTTTTCTGCTCATGGGGAGAAATAAGGGAAAAAATGGAGATAAACATCTTTACATATATATAATTGTGCAATTTAATATAGAGGGAAGAGAGGAGGGAGGGAAAGGAATGGCAAAGTAGGACTAGAGGAGAAAGAAGAGGGAGCAGACAGACATTATCTGCTTCCAGACAACCAAAACAGCAATGGCTGAGCCAAGTAATACCACAGATGCTCTTGGTTCCTCAAAAACAGACTGGCTGTCTTTAGAATTTGGAGGTTGTACTTAAAAGAACATGTCTGAAGTATACAGGTAAAAGCAGAATGCAAGGTCTCAGTTGGAAATAGTCTTTGAACAGAGAACACATTTAAACCAGCAAAGAGTCAAAGTAATGGCATTCCCATTACTGCAGGGACAAGGGTATAATTCCCTCCAGAGAGGAGAAAACTAAGAAATTTCAATGCTTAAAAGTACAGAGGAGACAGAATCCAGAAATAACTCTTTTAAAGGGTCCCTAGTATAAATTTCTACTGATCTTATAAATTATGCTGGTTTCTGAAAAAGACCAAAAGCAACATTTAAAAAGCCATGCTTTGGCCCTTCTCAGATATTGCACTGTTGGAATGATGCAGATGAGAGGAAGTTTTCTGATAGGTCTACCACATGGGCAGTAGCATAGCTGATTATGTCACCAGATCAGTTTCTTGACATTCTAAAGTATTACATTAAAAAAGGGGGGCGGGGCTGGGGATGTGGCTCAAGTGGTAGCGTGCTTCCCTAGCGTGCGTGAGGCACTGGGTTCAATTCTCAGCACCACATAAAAATAAAGATATTGTGTCTACCTAAAAAACTAAAAAACAAACAAACAAACAAACAAAAAACCCCAAACAAACCAAAAAACCTTTATCTGCTAACTTTATTTTAAAAAATTAATTTAGGTTGGGTATGTTGTGGTGCACATTGATAATCCCAGCAACTGAGGCGGCTAAGGCAGGAGGGTCACAGGTTTGATGCCAGCCTCAGCAACTTAGAAAGACCCTCGGCAACTTAACAAAACCCTGAATCAAAAGAGAAAATAAAAAAGGATTGGGGATATAGCTCAATGATAAAGTGCTGCTGGGTTCAATCGCTAGTACCAAAAAACAAACAAACAAAAAACCGAATTCAGTTCAATTTTAAAACCTAAATGCTGCACAAGTCTAGAGAAAGTGAAAGCCCCCCTTCTGCTCTATCTAAGCCCATTCCTTTTCCAGACTTAACCCTTGTTAAGACCTTTAGTCCTTTGCTTCCATGACTACTATTATGCATTGACAAATTAGTTTTTTCCTTAAGTCTAATCATGGCAAAGTCATAAATACTGTCCTGTGATTTGCTTTTGCCTTTTTTTGTTTGTTTGTTTAAACTTAATACCACAACTTTCTATTCCAGCATATACAGAACTACCTCACTGGTTTAAAGGTGGTACAGAAATCCATACTCTGGTTTATCACGGTTTCTTCCCATCAGGTTATGAAAGTCTGGCTAAATCAACTGATACTGTGGGGATGATGGAAGGGAGTGGGCCAGTCTGATAAAAAGAAACTCCTGGGGTTTTTTTATCACCTGGGAAAGTATTTTTTAAACTCCAAACTGCTTGGCTGGGGTTATAGCTTAGTTGGTAGAGCATTTGCTTAGCATATGTGAGGCACTGGCTTCAATCCTCAGCACCATATAAAAATAAATAAATAAATAAAGTTAAAGGGAAAACAACAACAACAAAAACCACTTCCAAACTGCTTCCCCACAGTGAGGGCCCAACTATTCTCAATTTTTGCGAATAGAAGGGATACTACTGGCTTTTCTAATGCTCTACAGTCTTTCTACACCATCAGTATGGAAGGTCATATGAGAACTAGATGAAAAAACAGATGCAATCTAACCAGACACATTAAATCAGAGAAGGCACACCTGAAGAAGGGAGACAAATCAGATACTAAAAATAACTGGTAATGTTGAGACTGCTGAAGTGAGCTCAAGTTCCAGAAAACAAAGGCTTGAAGGACAGAGGATAGTTCATATTATAAAGTTTCAATTTGTGTCTAATTAACAACAATAAAACACAAAAACAAAACATGTTGAGGGTGCCCTTGAAGATGCAGTTTGTTGAAATACAGCTATTTTGGGGGGTGGGAGGGGTACCAGGGATTGAGCCCAGGGGTACTTAACCACTGAGCCATAAACCCAGCCCATTTAATGTTTTGAGATCAGGGCTTGTTAAGCTGCTTAGGAACTCGATAAGTTGCTGAAGCCGGCTTTAAACTTGGGATCCTCCTGCCTCAGCCTACTGAGCCACGGGGATTACAGGGTATACCATCTTACAGGGAAAAATGTAATTTTTTTTCAATGTTGGAGACGGAACTCAGGGCCTTGTACTTGGCTAGTGGTTTACCACTGAGCATATTCCCAGCCCCTGATCACAAATCCTAAACTTTATTCTACCCAAGAAAACTTTTCCTAAGGCTTAGGTAAACCGAATATAGAATAATTTATGTAGGTTCCCATTTAGTATAATTTCATGGTGATTATAAGATACCCAATACATCTTTTTTTTTTTTTTTTTCTTTTTTAAATCTGGCTAACTTTGGAAGAAAAAAATTAAAAGTTTTTTTTTTTTTTTTCCATTTCCAAACTGAGTTCAAGTATATTTTGGGTCAATTTCTTCCAAGAGTAATTTTCCTTAAATGATCCAGAAAATGATGTCAATTATAAATCTGTGAGAGAAGAAAAATGTTTTTTTTTGTTTTGTTTTTTTGTTTTTTTTTTTGCTTTTGAGATAGGGTTTTCACCATGTTGCTCAGGCAGGCCGGAACTCCTGGGCTCAAGAGATACCCCAACCTTAGCCTCTCAAGTAGACACATACCAAAGTGCCTGGCAAAATGCAGTTTTTAAAAAGTTTTCAAATTCTTTGCAACCAAAAACTTTTCTTTCTTTCTTTCTTTTTTTAAATAAAGGACTAGCTATAAAGACCAGGTAGAAAGAAGAAGTTAATTAAGTGGAAGAAACCATGAGGCATTTCACAGAGGAAAGCCTAGGAAACATAAGAAAAAAAAACAAATTCTTTAAAGAATTTCTGAAAGGAGCATACTGAGACTCCTGAGGATTATAGCCACAGGCAGGGGATGTAAACAAAGTACATCTTTCAGACTTATTCACACTGGAACTCCTGGGTGATATGTATAGCTTGTTATTTGAAAATGTTAGTTATCTTTTCATAGGCAAAAAGGCTGTGACTACTGATTGGGTGATAAAGCTAAACAATTATACTTTATGCAATTTTTTTTTTTACCTCTTAAAAAAAAAAAAGCCATTATGTGTCCCACTTTACAAGGACCATTGTCTTAAGACAGGAACAATCAGTTTACAACTTTTGGGCAGGATGCCAGAGGCCACCTACAACATAGTACTCAGGCTTTGGCCCTGTCAAAAAGACCTGGGCACTTGTACTGGCCCTACAATAGCTATTGCTATGCATCCTAATTAATCTGTTAATGCACTTTACAAAACAGAAAAAAGTAATAGTCTTACCTCATAATATAACTCCAAATAGCCAGAATCCAAATTTCTAAGATGTGGCCCAAGTTTGTGTCTTTTAAAAAGCTCCCCAGGTGATTCTGATGGCAGCCAGGTCTGGAAATTACTGTTTTAGTATTTACAATAGCATCTGGCACAGCAAGTAGGACCTATTGACTGAATAAAGGAACAAACTGAAGTATTAAAGGTGATTCTTATGGGATCAAAAATGTTGACATCCCTTTCCAGAAAAATGAATTAAGACTATCTTAGAATGTAGTCCCTTGGAGGTTATCAGTCAAAATAGCAGTTAGAATACAGTTATATCTAGTGGTATATAATTATTAGGATATATATCTAGTGGGATATATACTGCAATGGCCCATGTCTCTAATTCCAGAAACTTGGGAAGCTGAGGCAGGAGGATTGCAAGTTCAAAGTTAGCCTCAGCAACTTAATGAGGCCCTAGGCAACTTAGTGAGACCCTGTCTCAAAATTTAAAAACTTAAAAAAAAAGGGGGGGGGGGGGCTAGGGATGTGGGTAAGTGCCCCTGAGTTCAATCTCTGGTACAACAACAAACATTCTATCTATTAGTGAGATGTACAATTCATATCAACAAAATGAAAAAAATAGCCACCTTATGAAGCAACCCAATGACATACATAGTATCCTGCTTGTGGGTGACAGCATCCAAGGTTGAGACTGAAGGAAAATGAGTAAGACTAAAGATTATGTAAAAGCAACATATCTGTAATACCTAAACATTTTACCTTAACTTTGAAGACTACTCAGCATTAGCTCATAAAGCTGATTTTGAGAAAGAAAAAAAAAGTTGGTCACATAATTTAAAAACACAAAATTATCACATCTGTTGCTAGGACAATTATCAACTGACTCAATGATAATCTTTATCACTGGATATTACTGCTTAGTAGAAAGACTCATCATGTAAATGGTAATACTCAAAATCAGCACTCTTGATAACAATTATGCAAGAACATAATTATAGTCAAACATTTCCTGTGCAAATATGTCTGTGAGTTGTGGCATTATTAATTTTGATACCCCTCCTTTTTCTTTGGTAGTGCTGTGGCTCAACCTCATGGTCTCAAGCATTGTAGAGCAAGTGTTCTTCCAGAGCTATATACATCAAGCTCCTTCCTTTTTTGGGGGGTGGAGGGAACAACAAAACAAACTATTCTTTCCATTTCTCTTTTATGATTTATTAGATTTTTTTATATGTATGTATATAAATTTATTTTTGTGGTGCTAGGGACTGAACCTAGGGGTGTTCTACCACTGAGACACATCCCCAGTCCTTTTCATTTTGAGACAGGGTCTGAGTTGCTGGTTTTGAGCTTGAGATTCTCCTGCCTCAGCCTCCTGAGTTGCTGGGAGGATTATAGGCATGCACCACCACATCTAGCATATTCTTCTAATATTCTGTATTTTTCAAAGTGCCTCTGATAGAAGAAAAAAAAACTTGGGAGTGTCAGTAAATTCAGTATTAAAGCAGTAAGGTTCTGGCACTCACTGTCAGTACAAAACACAGACCTCTACCATTACAGCCAGCTCACCAAGGAGGCATCTGGCCAACTGGTCTAACCCTCTCTAACAAATGGTCCAGGAATCAGTGATTCATCTCTTCAAATATTTGCTTATATTCAGTTGTTAAGCAGAACAGTTTCAGAAAGAATTTTTTTTTTTCCTGAAAATAAGACTTCAGGATTATGCTGCCAAAAGGGAGAAGCTAGTTAAAGGAATGATCATAAGGAAGGAAAAAAAAAAAGAAAAAAAAAAAACACAGACAGTGAGCATGCAATTACTATAATTTTTATCTCATTTCAAAATAGGGTTATGGGATGTGCAGTGTTTTTTCTAATTCCTTCTACCCACCAAAGCTAAATCAAATAGCATGGATGGCAACAATATATTATATGCTGGAAATTTTAATGATTTTTCTCTCATTAGAAAATATTTTTAGACTTTTCCCTAAGATAGTGAGAATGTTACACGTAATAGCTTCTAGTGTCACATTTACTGCCCCCCCCTTGAAACTTAATTATGAAAAAGTTTAAACATACAGGAAAGTCAAATAAAATTCACTGTCTTAGCTAGAAGTAGTGGCCCAAACATCCCAGCTACTTTGGAGGCTGAGGCAGGAGGACTGCAAGTCTGAGGTCAGCCTTGGTAACTAAGCAAGAATCTGTCTCAAAAATAAAAACAAATGGGGGGAGGGAAGGAGATGAGGCTCACTGGAAAAGCACCACTGGGTTAAATTCTCCAGTACTGCAATAAATAAATAGATAAACAAATAAATAATCAAACAAACTATGAACAGTGAACATCTCTATACCTACCACCTAGATTCTAATCATTAAAATGTTGTTATACTTTTTTTTTTTTTTTTAAAGAGAGAGAATTTTTTTATTTTTTTTTTTTTAGTTCTCGGTGGACACAACATCTTTGTTTGTATGTGGTGCTGAGGATCGAACCCCGGGCCACACGCATGCCAGGCGAGCACACTACCGCTTGAGCCACATCCCCAGCCCAAAATGTTGTTATACTTGCTTTATCACATATACAATACAATCCATCTCTATATCTATCATCCCTCCATCTAAATTTTTTTTTTATGTATTTCAAAGTAAACTGAAGGCTTTCAAATCCTTCCTCCTAAATGATTTGGCATGCATATTCATAGCTGGACTTCAATGTTTTTAGAAGTTAAATTTACATTTGTACACATTTTAAACATATATGCTGAGTCTTGTCAAATGCATACATCTGTGTCTTCAAACTCTATCAAGGTAGAGAATATATTTGCTTTTATAATATCTTATGGGATAGCTCAAAGACCATAATTTCCTTACTGAAGATTTAGTTTAAATGGAGGAAAACACAGAAGTCGATAAAACCGATTATTTACTACTGCAATATATAGATAAGAAAAGTAGACATATTTCAATAGTACACTTGCCAGAGGAAACAAATTATCTAAAGAGGTTTTAATTAGAGTGTTTCTGTCTCTAGACTCTAAAGCACCTAGTCTTTTGTTGAGGGAGAAGAGAAGGGCAAGGCTATGAAATACAGTCAGTCCATGGTTTCCCTAATTGCAGATTAAAACTATTGAAAAAGAAAAAAACTGCACATGCACAGACTTCTTTTTAAACTTCTTTTTGTTGATTATTCTGTAAACAATACAGTATAAAAACTATTTGCATAACACATTTTGTTAGGTATTATAAGTAATTTAGAGATGATTTAAAGCATAGGGAATGATGTATGTAGGTTCTATGCAAATATTATAATATTTTACAGAAGGGACTTGAGCATCCATGGATTTTGGTATTTGCAGGGATCCTGGAACCAATCCTCCTTTATTACTGTGGGATTGTTGTATTTGGTTGGAATCTCCCCCAACTCCCACAAAAGGAAAGACAGCCTTTCTAAGGTGTTTCTTTTTTTGGGGGGGGGGGAGGGGGGTCACACAGGTACACAAAACTATGTATCTGCAGTGGCACTGAGCACTTGAGGCTTCAGTTACATAGGGCACTATCATCTCCTGGATTGTAACTTTCAAGTAGTCTGGGAGAAGTACAAGATGATTCTGATATTACTCTTAAGCCCTGAGGATGGTTTAAAAAAGTATGCCTTTCAGAAAAAAACAGGTTATTTTCTTGGTTGAATGGTTAGGGAAAGATTATCTGGGAAAAAAACTTCACCTAGTGCACACTTGTAATCCCAGCTACTTGGGAGGCTGAGGCAAGAGGATCAGAAGTTTGAAGTCAGCCTGGGCAATTTAGCAAGACCCTGTCTCAAAATAAAATAAAGATGGTTGGAAACATAGCTCAAATAGTAGAGTGGTTAACATGCGCAAGAACTCTAGATTTGATCCCTAGTACTACAAAACACAAAAACAAAAACTTCCCCTAAAATGTTGACAGCTTTTTAACCCAGTAGTAGTGCAATTTAAAACCAGGTGAGACTTATGGCAGAAAGAATTACAGAATATAGCCTGATCTGAAACATCAAAAGCAGAAAGGACAAATCATTTCAGCATTCAAAACAAGTATTAAAAAATAAAATTCAGACCTAGGATAGAGTAAAAAATTTATAGAAGCAAATACCAGTTTTTTTTTTTTTTTTAAGTAGTAAATAATCCCTGCTGAAGTTTGAAAGATTGAAAAATCTGCCTTGGATCCAAAAAGGAAATACTACGGAAGAATTGAGGTAAGTGCTAATGATGGCTGCAGGACAGAGAAGAAAAACACATGTAATATTCCATAATCTTTGAGATTCCACCCTTCAAGGAGACCAAATAACAGGAAACCATATAGCCATGTTATTCAAATACATACAAATTGAAAGCAAGGATTTTTCTATTGAAGAAAAGCAAACAAAACATGTAGCCTGAATGATAGTACTTTCATTAATGATAACCACTTAAAACGGTGTCTCAAAACACTCAACTGCATACTCAATTGGATTCCTTATTAGAACCTAATAGGTAGTCAGTACATATTTTAAGTTAATTTCTCCTAAAATCTGTAAAAAAGAAAGCATTTCCAAAATATCTACCGCTTTAAAAAATGGGCACACCAATGTGTATTCAATGTGTATACACCAGACACCAAACAAAGATGAAAAGAGGTATCTCAAGCTCTTGGCAAAGGGAGCTGGGGTTAGGGACAAAGGATATAGCTCCCTACCCAAAGCCTGTGGATTAGACATTGGGTCCACTAGAAGGAAGCCTCTGGACCCAAAAATTTTCCAATAAAAGAACTTGATCATATTGAAACATCTCTGTAGAAGCAAGTTTTTAAATGACTATATAAATTAGCATTAACAAGGGGAATAGAGAACTTACATTTGCATCACAACACTCATTTCTTAAATAATATGCCAAAATACTATTGTATAAATATCTCCACTAACATAGTAAAAGATTAACCCAAAGTCCATAAATTAACTTGATAAAATAAAGCTAAATAGTAATTCTTATGAGAAACAAAACAAGAATTCACAATATAAGGAATTATCATAGGAAACCGAAATAATTTTGAGACAATACTGATGATGTATCCCAAACTAAGCACCCTTCCTGAATACTGCAGAAATCCCCATTCCACATATGACATGTGAGAAGTTCTGTATCAGTGCCAAGTTTCCCAGGGCAGACTACCTGGGATAAAAAGGTATTAATGACCATAGTAAATTCTAATCATTTTAGTTTTAGGTTATAAATACTATGTTTTAGTTATCCTTAGTAATTCATTTGGTATGTTATTAATAAGTAGCTCAGACACAGGCAAGGGTGAACAATCATGAAAAAGAACAGAAAAAAAAGGAGCTGTCACCAGGTGTGGTGATGCATACCTGTAATTCTAACTTCTTGAGAAGATAAGGCAGGAGGACTGCAAATTAGAGGCCAGCCTGGGCAATTTAGTAAGATCCTGTGTCAAAATAAAACAAGGTAGGGGATGTAGCAAAGTGGTACAGCAGCTGCCTAGCATGTGCAAGGATGAGTTCAATTCCCAGCACTGCCAAAGAAAAGTAGGGGGAAAAAGAGCTGCATTTCCCATGAGAAGGGGTGGGGTAGGAGTCATATTTTGAGAATCACTGCACTAAGTGAACAAAGAAGGAAATGTGGAGGGGTAAGAAAAAACTAACACTGAAACATTAAACTATGAGGTAATGCTATATTCGCTGAGTAAAGTATTTCAAACCTCCTATTTGAGGTGTACAGGGTTCATGAAATTATGCCAGAAACTGTAATTTTAAGCAATAGAAAAGCAACACATAGAGTTCATTCTTTAACAAACTTGAATGCATCTCAATTCTATTCTTAATTCTCAAAAGCTCAGAAAACAGAGAAAGGGGAATACTTTTAAAGAACTCACTACTAAAGGAACTTTGCCTGATTTAACCTTGAATATACCTTATTTTTATCTATAGTTACTGTTTTACGTATTTAACCAGCAACTCTCCCTTTGGGGAAGGATACTGAGAGCAAAATATAATAAATCTGTATATTTTTCTAGTCATAAAGGTCAGCAAGAAAACTTCTTCAAAACTGACTTACTGAACAAATAATAGAAAAAATATTCATTCTTTTGTACTCCTAAAAGTAAAAGTTTCCTCCTAAAAGTTAGTAAGTCCCAAGTTTTGGCACTTACTACTTCTTGACTATTTTGTTTTCCAAATTTCTAATTTGAATACCATGAAAAAAAATTACCCACATTCAATAGTAAATGGTAAATGTCTTGAAAATGCCAAAAGCATCAGGCTCGTTTGCACAGGCCTGTAATCCCAGCACTAGAGGGGCTACCGCAGGAGAATCACAAGTTTGAGGTCAGCCTGAGAAATTCAAAGAGATCCTGTTTCAAAATTTAAAAAAATAAAAAGGGGTGGGGATGTAGTACCCTGGGCTTAATCCCCAGGACTGGGGAGGAGGAGGGAAAAAAAAAAAAAAAAAAGCAAAAGCTTGAAGAGACACTAAATACATAGTTTACTATCCCCAAATAGCTCTTCTAAAATAGATTACTGGTTTTACTGTGCTTCTCATCTGTGATGCCCATTGACTTTCCATTTACTTTTGGAACCCTGAAATTATCACATTTTTCTTCATAAGGATCCCACCACAAAATACAGAAAATTTGCCAGATGTGGTGGTACATGCCTGTAATCCCAGCAACTAGGGAGATTGAGGGAAGATTACAAGTTTTGAGGGCAGCCTCAGCAACTCAGCGTCCCAAAATTAAAAAAAAAAAAAAAAGATGGGGAGTGGGTGCTGGAGATGTAATGTAGCTCAGTGGTAGAGTGCTCCTGAGTTTAATCCTCAGTACTGCAAAATAACACCAAAAAAACCAAACCAGAAAATTTACAATTTAAAGTTGTATAATAGTCATTATTATCTTCAAAAATTCCTAATAATTTCTCCAAACTACACAGATCTTAAAGGTATTAAAGAAAGTTTGTTGTAAAGGATGTAACGTGACTTCCCATCTCATTCTAACAAAAGACATCATTATTGGGGAAAATATATACAATTCTTGATGGAGTGGACTGACCTCATGAGTTGAAAGAGATTGTAGTAAATGCACATCAGGAACACACAACAATTTCCATTGTTAAACTCTTATCAAAGCATAGGTTAGAGCTGTTGGGTTTCCCCCCTAGTCATTACAAAATAACACACTATTATACAGTATGCTAAGTTTTAATTCCCCTTGACACTTGCTAAATAATTATTTTGCTGACAAAGCAGGAAAAACGTCCAGATAGGATAAGCTAGAACACTTCCTATAATCGATACCTTAAAAATATCATTGAGTACAGAAAAAAAAAAAAAAAGGAAGGGGTTGTGAAAAAGCAAAATAACGGGACGTGGAGACATTGAACACCAAATATCCTAAAAAAATAAATAAATAAAAAACAACAATGACCCATGGAATATAATATCAGAAAAGCAGGAAATCCAGATCAGTTTAAAAACAAAAAACAAAATAAAAACCCTACTTCAAAAATCACAACTTTTTTTGGAAAATCAGCTCGAACATATGCCACTAAATGAACATTCATGAAGTGTCACACATGGACACAAGTATCTTTTTAAAAAATTTTTTTTAGTTGTAGATGGACACAATATATTTATTTTTATTTACTCATTTTTATATAGTGCTGAGGATTAAACCCAGGGCTTCATGCCTGTGAGGCAAGTGCTCTACCACTGAGCTACAACCCCAGCCCTTGGACACAAGTATCTTATAACCTCTTAGAAGGATCTAAAGATATCATCCCAGGAATGCAAACTTTATATAAAGTGAAAACTTAAGAGAACGTTTATGGAAAAGAATGTTAAAAAGTGTTTTCATATATAAATCATATCTGATTTATATATATAAATCTCATATCTAAAACATATCTGAGAGCGGAAGCATGGTATTCACTAATTCTAGACATCCTAAGGCTGTAAATATATATATATATATATATATATATATATATATATATATATATATATGAGAAAAAGGGGGAGGTTTACAAAACTGAGGTCAAATTACTTGGAGGAAAATTTCAGTAGGAAATTCCTGTATGAAAAGATTATATTATAGTCTTACTCCTGCCAGCATCATCATAAATTCAAAGTAAATTAAAACTCAGAGCAAAAACGGGAAATCCCTCCACCCCCATGGTAGCAAGGTTTGAAACCAAAGGTTTAGATTATAATGTGACCTAAGAAGGTGGGAACCTTGGAGTTTTCAGTGCATTCGGGCTCCCAGCACTCAATAGGTGATGGACCTCTGTATTAATGCTAATCTCTGACATTTGCGTTCTGCTCTACAGTTTGGCAAGGGCCTTCACTTTTATTCCTCAAGAGCAACCTGTTTGGTGGTAGGATTACAGTACCTTACTTTCACACACAGCCTGAGTTTGTAAAATACTTTCACATACTGCGTTGGCTATTTTACACTAGAAACTCAAGGAGATTCAGTAACTCCACTAAAGAAGGACAAGCAGATGGTAGGTGAAGGACCTGTAAACTATGAGACTACTCAGTCAATAATAGACACTTCCAACCCTTGAAAGTACAAAGTACAACACTCCAGGGGGAGCAACCTCACTCAACTCTACCAGATAGAAGCTCTGAGTCTCAGTTAAACATCTCTGCCTCTGTTTCGGTCTCCCTCCTCCCAAAACAGGGAAAGGAGGCAACAGGCAGGGACAAATGTCTAATCTGGGGCCATGCAGGAGATGTTGCTGAAATGGACTCTCCCCACCCCATCCTGGCACTAAGCCCAGAAGCAGCTGAATCCTGTGTCTGGGACACCTGGTCGGCCTCCAGAGAGGGCAGACCTCCGGCCATTCCCATTTCCTCCGCTATTCCCCCCACTCGGGCTTTCCAATGAGTGGAGCTGTCTCGTTCCCAGAACCTCCCAGAAATCCCCTCTCCCCAAGGTCCCTACCCAATTTTCAGCCCGGGCCTCGGGAGCAGGAGAATCCGCTAAGTCTGGCTCCTACTTACTCGCCTCTCTCTCAATGGGGGCTCTCGATCCCGGGGCGTTTCTAAATGTCCCGGGGCGGGGGGGGGGGAGCTCTGCCTCCCACCGGAACCGCAAACTCCACAAAGGGAAATCCTCCTCCCCAAACGTCCTCCCCTCTACCCCAGGCACCGCTGAGAAGCGCTACTCAATACCGGGAAGCGCTACTCAATACCGGGAGCCTCCCCGGGGGATACCTGCCTCTCACCTGGGCCTGGTTAGCCGCAGCGTCCTCCGAAAGGTGACCCCCCCCAAAACCTCCTCCAGTCAAGATCCCCGCGCCCCCCAAGGGGGAACACCCTCCTCCAGGAACCTCTTCAGGCGCCTTCGGCGCAGGCCTTGGTGGAGAACCTCCAAGCTGCTTCCCGGGCTCTGCCCAACATCACCCCTTACCGGGCCCCTTTGAGGAGCCTGCCGGAGCCCCAGTCCTGTCTCTCCGTCCCAGGCTCGAGCCACTGTTGCCCACCCTCACAGACGGGTTCAGCCCTCGGACTCCCTTCCCTTCCGTACCCCCGTCCCCAGGGGGATTCCCGGAGCAGCGCGGCCCGGACGCAGCACTGACTTTCTCCAGCTCCTGGGGCCACAGGAGGAATGGGACAGCTGTAGCGGCACGACTCCTTTGTGACAGGTCCAAGAGAGCGGTAAAGATGGACGCGAGGCCACGGCGCTGCCATTACGCGCAGGGCCCACCCCCGCTTCGTACCGCCCTGACCCTCCCTTAGTCCCCTAGGAAACGCCCCTTCCTAGGTGGCAATCCCTCTCCCTAACAGCCAATTATCTTTCAAGGATGGTGTCACGTGAGATCTCAGCCAGGCCCGCCCCTCAGGCGTAAACTGCCCAATCCCCTTGCTGAGGAGTGACTAGTCCAATCAAGTCTCTCCGGCTCGCTTTTGGGGCACCGGATTTCCACCGTGCTCTTAGGAAGGAAGAGAGCTGTTGATTGGGTTAAGCCGCCGGAAGTGGGGCGGAGCTTTGTTGTGGCGGTGAGGAACAGGAAGCCCTGAAGGGTCAAAAGGAATACAAAAGCAAAGGCTATTTTCTTTCTTTATTCTCTCTCTCTCTTTTTTTTTCTTGTTCTTGTTCTTCTTCTTCTTCTTCTTTTTTTTTTTTTTAAGTGTGAGCGACCTTTGAGGTGGCGGTTTGGGGTGGGCGCCACCGAGGGGAGGGAGTCTCGCCTCCCGCGCGCTGGTAGGTGAGTGCGGCCTGGGTCCTGGCCAGGCGGCGAAACCTGGACCTATTCGCCGAGGAGATGGTGAGCTGCGCCTAGTGTTAGGGGTAGTGCCAGGCCTGTTCTCGGTCCGCGTACTCGCAGGGTGTCTTGAGTGGCCGGGGCTTCGAGCTCGCGGGGCCCAGCCTGCAATGGAGCGGAGGGAGCCTGTGGGAAGGCAGCTGGGGGTCGGGGGAGGTTCCCTGAGCGTCTCTTGTCGGCTCTCTCCACTTTTCTACTGGCCTGGGCCGGCTGTGTCCCAGAGGTCTTGAAACAGCTCCAGGCTGCTCAGGCGACAGGGAACTCCTGTTGGAAATGGGATAAGTGCAGCATGGGAAACACATTTATTATGTTCATTTGCTGTGCCAAGTGCATTTTCATGTAACTGAAAGATCGAGAGTTGAGACTTGGCGTTTGAGAGTTGTTGGCCCTTGGGAATCCCGCCCACCCCGGAGAAAGGGGATACCTGTTCGTTCATAGCCGCGGGGAAAATAAGATCTGTGGCCCTTAACTTAAAAATGCATATTCTCAGACCCTTACCCGCAAATAGTCTGGCGGAAAAGGTCTTAAATGGGACCTAGGAAGCCAAATTCAGCCTGGTGGTCAGATTCTTAATGACCTCTTTTGTATCAGCTATGAGATAGGATTTGTCTATTCTTAAGTTATTTGGCTGATATTGGTGTGTCCGCAGGGACACCATAAAGTGGTTTGGAGAGCACTGCTGCTGAAACGTTTGAAAGAAATCCGTGTGTAGACTCCTTCTGATACAAGAAATTGAGCTGAGATAAAGGCAGCTTTTATATATTCCAAATAGAGCCCAAGATGAGCTGTGAACAGTTTGTGAATGTCTGAAAGTAAAGGCTGCCCCAGTTTTTTTCTTTACTGAAGTCTTAATGCCTTTACCGTATGGGGAAATTCTTAAGGTTTTTAAGAAAGAAAAAATTATGTCAAGACCATGTACTTGTTTATCAGTCTTCACTTTTACCTTCCAAGAAAGTTTTCGGGCGGGATTTCTGAGGATTGAACACAAGGGCACTTTACTACTATGCCACAACCCCAGCCCTTCTTATTTTTTATTTTGAGACAGGGTCTCACTAAGGTTGCCTAGGGCTTCACTAAGTTGCTGAGGCTGGCCTCAAAATTGGATCCTCCTACCTCAGCCTTCTGAGTAGCTGGGATTACAGGTGTGCACCAGGCTTACCTTCTGCAAATCTTGATGTTTGGTTAGGGTCAGGCTGCTGCTTCTTAAATTGAAAAACCACGTATCTGATAAACGAAGTAATTTAAGTGTGTAGTTTGGCCATAGGCTCAATCATGGTGTCATATGCCTTTGTGGAAGCTAAATTTAACTTTTTCAGTATGTTTACTCTCAACAGTTATCTGTCTCTGCCTGGCACAACATTTGTCTTCTTTCTTAAATATGATTAGTTTTTAGGATTGTTTCATCTTTGTCTTTGATTTTTTTTGTATTTTCACTGATGTGTCTATGATTTGTTTTTGTTCAGTTAGTCTAGTATTTATTAGACTTTTTTGACTCTGTGGATTAGTGTCTTTCATTAGTTATATAAAATCCTCATCCATTTTATATTCACAAATTGCTCTGTCCCATTGTTTATTGTTTACTGTAACAGACTTTTCTATTTTATATGTCCCTTTCTGTTTTTCTACTACATTCTGGATAATCTCTTCATTAATTCTCTTATTTCCAGTCTGTTATGATACTCATCCACTGAAATGTTAAATCCAGTTATTGCATTTTTAATATTTGTTTCTTTATTAGCAGTGCTGGGGATCAAATCTGAGCCTTGCTCATGCTAGACATGTGTCTATTCTTGAATTTTTTAGTTCCTGAACCAAGAAATTTGAGTTTGCCACTGTTGTACTGTTTCTTATTCCCTACTACTGATTTTGAGGTTTGATTTTTATTTCTTTAAAGATAGTAAGCATAGTGTTTTATAGTTGATGATTAATTTCACAGTGTGAATTCCCTTTGGGTCTGTTTGTGCTGTCCATTCTTGCTTTTTACTTCCCAGTTTACCTTTATCTTGAGGGTATAGTTCTTTGGGGTACCAGATTAAGATGGAGAAGGAGGTGGTTATCAGATTCCACATTCTGCTACATGCTGGCATTGAAACTGTGGCTTTCAGGTCAGATAAATCATCAGGATGAAATCCACTGTGAATATTAGACTTAATTTATGATTTTTAACATCCTCCTAGATTTTATTTAGATTATTTACTATCTTGTTAGCTTTTCTATTTCAGAATTATTTTTAAAGAACTTTTCAACTTTAGGGTTGGGGATGTAACTCAGTGGTGCAGCACTTGCCTAGCATGTGGAAGGTCTGGGTTCAATACCAGCATTCAAAAAAAAAAAAAAATAGTGAAACAGACAAAAGAAAAAAATATATAGATCTTTTTTAATATAGTAGTGGAGGATTGGTCTTAATTACCTAGCCTACTTTTTCTAGAAATCAGGATCCCCTTCATTGTGATTTTTGGATTGTATAATTTGTGATTCTTGCAATCCTAAGTGAAAGACGACTTTTCTTCCTTAAACTTCCTCAACGTTAGTGCCACAGCTGTTAAGCTTCCTTGTGGGGCATGGTGGTACGTGCCTGTAATACCAGCTACTTAGGAGGCTGAAGCAGGATTGCAAGTTCAAGGCCATCCTGGGCAACTTAGATACTGTCTCAAAACAAAAATGAAGTCTCAGGGTGTAACTCAGTGGTAAAGTGCACACCCCTGAGTTCAATTCCCCCATACTACCAAAACAAACACAAAAAAAATAAGCTTCTTTGATGGCTTATTCTATTCCTTTTCTTAACTCTTGAGTGCTTGACTTCTGTTCTTAGCATTTAACTGTGTTCTACTTTTCTTTAAATTACTCATATGCCAACCTTATCTCTTACTGAATGCAAGTTCTCTCACTAAAAAGTTAAGTGTCTATTCAGTACCTAGCATTGTGCCTTGCACAGAAAAGGTCCTTGAAAATCTCAGGGAGGCATCATGTTGGACATAGAAATATCAGTGCTAAAAAGTTTTGACATGGCCAGATTTCCTTCCAGTTGGAAAAACTGCTATTTCCCCCCCTGTGAGCTCCAGATGAAGTAGTTGGATTTACAAGTCACAATGTGTAAAAACTATAAGTAACATAAGAAACATGCATAGTGAGGGTAGTGTTATTTATATTCTGAGAGGTACATGTACATTGGGAAACCAAGGAGCAGCTAAGGGAACCAATATTTAAATCAGTGCTATTTCCTTTAGTATGTATAGTGCATATCAAATTCTTGTGCTATGGAAAGCTAAATAAACATAATTTTAGCTAATTGAACATGTTTTTTTTTTTAGATGCCTAGAATGTGGCTACAAACTGCTCTTCATAATAAATATTTAAAACAGATTAAAGCTGAGCTTGGTGCATACCTGTAACTGATTCTGGGAGTTGAGGCAGGACAATCTCAAATTTGAGGCCCTCAGCAGCTTAGGGAGGCCTTAAGCAACTTAGCAAGAACCTGTCTCAAATTAAGAAAAGGAAAAAAGAAAAAAAAGGACTGAGAAAGCAGCTGAGTGGTAAAGCACCCCTGGGTTTAATCCCGAGAATCCCAAGACATTCAAACATAATCTCCTTTGTACTGGAGTATATTAAATAAATTCTGTGTTAGAAGACTGACTTTGTCTAGTAATTATTTTGTCTAGCAAAACTAACAGTGTTTTCTGTTACGAATTGTTATTCTCTGAAGTTTTTTTTAAACAAAGTCTTGACGATTTGTTTATTTTTAAAAATATTTTTAGTTGCAAATGGACACAATACTTTTATTTTTGTTTATTTAGCTTTTTTAACATGGTGCTGGGGAACGAACCCAGTGCCTTGCACATGCAAAGCAAGCGCTGTACCTCTGAGTCACAACCCCAGCCCCTCTGAAAAAGTTTCTTAGTAGAAGTGCCTTTTGGTCAGAAAATAGTCTTTTTTATTTGGAATATAGTAATAGTTAAGTTAGTTAGATGGCAAATTCCTCTTAGTTGCCATCCTGAATTTTGAAGGACAGGGTGATTTAACATCAGGGTTAAAAACATTGGAAAGCAGTAAACTATATATGTACTGACAAGGGAATGTATTGAACTATTATTTTTGCTATCCTGTGTGAAGCCTTAGAACATCATAATAGAAATCTGATTTCTTCTGGTGTATTTTTACATGTATAATCTACCTAATTTTAGAGTTAAAAGATTATGGTGGCCAGTGATGTAAACACTGAAGGTAGTCTGCCATCACAAAATTCAGTTCCCTAGGAAATCAGATCTCATTAAATTGCATCATGGCACTAGATAAGTGGAATGATTTTTCAATCAGGTATAGCAATTATTTGGGGGGAGCAATGTAAGCTTTGTATTTTAAAACTTGCAGAGTGTGCTAGATAAGACCCTGAGCCCATTTCACCTCACCAATTTGGAAATTAAATACCAGTCTCCAGCATAAATACAGTAGTGTAGTATTCCACAGTTTCTTTGGCCTGAAATATAAGAACTTTGTTTTCTTGATTATCAGGCAAATTTGAAAACCATGGACTTTATTTGTGCCAGTTTGAAACTTTTAAATTTGGACAAAAGGATTTTGGTATGGCTTTGATTTTCCATGAATCCTCTATTTGAAGAACTTAATCCTTTTAAAAATAATATAATATTAGGGTGGGGGTGTAGCTTAGTGGGAGAGTGCTGCCTAGCATGCATGAGTCCCTGCGTTACCTCCTCAATACCACAAAAATAAAACAAAGTTATGTTTAATTTCATAATTAAAAATGCTACCTGAGTAAAGGAAGGTTGACCAGATTTACTCTAAAATTTAACACAGTAAAAGCAAATGAGCATTCCAGCATAAATCCACTGCATTCCTACATTGATACTCCCCCACAAGTGGAACCCAGGGCTTCGAATATGGTAGACAAGTGCTTTAACACTGAGCTACATCCCCAGCCCTTTTTTAGTTTATATTTTAGACAGGGTCTTGCTCAATTGCTCAGGTTGGCCTTGAACTTGATCTTCCTTTATCAGCCTCCTGAGTAGCTGGGATTGTTGTCTTGGCCTGCATTGATCTTGATAGATTACCATAATCCTGGGATGTTTGTTTTGATGTTTTAAATTATTCTAGCAAACAAAAGGGAAAAAGAAGAGACTTGTGAAAAATTTAGCTAAGCAGTAGGAGTAAGTCAAGGCAAGACAGTTTCCCAGCTCTTCTGTTTACTTCCAGAAAGAGGTCAGTGAGTTGGAGGCACTTATCACTTCACTATTGCAGAATAAACAGCCAATGGATCTTGAACCCTTCAAAGAAAAATACACTGTACAGCAATACTTCTCAGTATAAGTATTTTTAATCAGTTGGAATTATTTTATTGGGGGGGGTGTTGAACCCAGAGGTGCTTTACCAACTGAGCTATATCCCCAGACCTTTTTATTTTTTTTATTTTGAGACAGGGTTTCACTAAGATGCTCAGGGCCTTGCTGAGTTGCTGAGGCTGGCTTTGAACTTGCAATTCCCCTGCCTTAGCCTCCTGAGGCATGCACCACGATGCCTGGCCTAATTTCTGTTTTATGCAATCCCTTCCCCCACTTGTAATATTTGTTATATGTCACTAATTTATTTTTCCCCTACTGCAGATGGTATTGAGTTGAGTGCAGATGGTATTTCTCTTCCTCCTCTGCTTGAAATTAAGAGACTTGTGTTCAAAATCTGTAGTAATGGGAAGCTTTTCAAAGCTTTTATATATTGTGCTAAGTGTTTTACATGAATTATGTTATTTACCCAGACAAAAGCTTTATGTTATGTCGTGCTGTTTTGATCCTTGCTGTTAAGTGTAGTCTGTGGGTGTAGACACCAGGGCTCAGAAGAGTAAGTGACTTGCACACCATCATACTAATAAGGGGTAGAATCAAATTTTGAACACAAGTCTCATAATTTCAAGCAAAGTACATAGTCTTTATCATTACCTGTACCTTCTCTTGATAAGGAGACTATAGATTAGTTGAATTCAAGCAGGATGTACTGAAAGGGGTGTAAAATTAAGCTTGCTTATTGGCAGTATTGACAATGAAGGTTTGAATCCTGAAAAAACCTGAATATTTCTTTCTTCTTTTTTTTTTGGTACCCAAGGATGCTTAGCCATGGAGCCACATCCCCAGTTCTTTTTATTCTTTGAGACAGAATCTCAAAATAAGTTGCTAAATTGTTGAGGCTGGCTTTGAACTTGCCATCCTCCTGCCTCAGCCTCCCAAGTTGTTGGGATTACAGGCATGCACCACTGTGCCTAGCAAGACCTGATTATTATCCAGAATACTCAGGACTATGGCTACTTGTTTATTAAAATTTTCTGTCCATATCTTAGACCTTTCTTAATGTTGAAAGATGATCAAAATTAAATATACAGAGAGCCACTGGTGGTGTTGGAGGCAGGCAGGGAACTGCAGCAGTTGAAGTGCTTCAGCAAGTGAAGAGCTGTGGAGGAAAATGCACATTGAAGAAAGATAGATAAAGCATTGGTTTAGTCTTGTCCCTTTTGAACTCACAGAAAACCACTGCTAAGTGTGACCATCTACCTTGGCTCAAGTAAATTCAATACTTTGAGACAATTAAAAAAAATTTTTTTTGGCTGTTGATGGACCTTTATTTTATTTACTTATTTATGTGCGGTGCTGAGAATCGAACCCAGTGCCTCACACATGGTAGGCAAGTGCTCTACCACTGAGCCATGACCCCTGCCCTTAGTTGCTTTTCTTTACTTTGTAAGGTTAAGCAACTAGGAATGTTTGGCTCAGAAAAGTAACAAGTTAGGAGGAACAGGGAGTTGGCGTCAAACAACTGTCCTGTTGTCATCTTGGAAAAGATTTGGCTCCTTCTTGTGTAGTCCCAGTGGATTGAACCTATTCTTGGAGTTCATAGGGAGACAGATTTCAGTTACTTTAAGGAGGAAGGTCAGGCCTGTCAGAGAAGGCTTGGCTGCCTGGGAAGGGAGTGCAGTAGTCCATCTTGAGGTTTTGAAACGTGAATTAGGTGCCCGTCTTCTAGGTATGTCTGGTGGATTCAGATGCTTGGTAGAGTTATAGGGACCTGTCTTCTCTGAATTATTTGCCAAGACATAGGTGAGGGGGAAAAAACAGAGCTAATACAGGGTGAGAAAGGAGAGCTACAGCAAACAGCTATAACAGTAAGAAAGGGGGAAATTGAGAGTCCAGTATGTCTCTCCCATCCATTAGAGCCCCACCTAGTTTGCATTTCCTCTGCTAGGAATATTTAATAAATTGTTGGCTTGTTTTTTAGAAGAGGTGGTTCTGCAGACCTTGAGGAATTTGGGGTGTGGCACAGAGACTGAACAGTTCTGCTTTTGTAATAACCCTCTGGATTGAAATGTGGTGATGAGTGGTAGTGGTGAGAGGTGTCCAGGATGTGATGCTCATGTGGGAACAACAGCTTCTGTCAGTTGATTTAGGTTTTTTTGTAGTAATTTTCACAATTCTCTCTTGTTGTTATATTGTACTAAACCTCAAATAGTAGCTTTCAGGCCGAGACGATTACTATTTCTCTTGTTCTGAATGTTAGAGTGTGTTTGCTTCATTTCTAGCTTTATTAAATAAGAATGTTGCATGAACATTCTCAGCACTGGAATTTGATGTAGAAAAAAAGTTTAAATTGACATGCTCTTGTTTTCAACCAAATGTGGTGGTTTTGGGGGAGAAATATGGTAAAAGTGAGTAAGGGTATGATTTTTTTTTTTGGTACCAGGGATTGAACCCAGGGGTGCTTAACCAGTGAGTCACATCCCCAGCCCTTTATAATTTTTTTTTTTTTTTTTAATTTTGAGACATTTTGAGACAGGGTAAAAAAATGCCGAGGCTGGCTTTGAGCTTATAGTCTTCTCAGCTTCCTGATCTGCTGGGATTACAGATGTGTGTCACCATGCCCATCTAAGAGTAGGAATTTTTGATGTCAGGTTTGGATTTGATTTTTGGCTCTACCATTTACCATCTTTATTTCCTTAGACAACTGATAAAATTTCTCTAACTTATTTTCCATTTGTTAAGAGATAATATTTCTTATAGGGTCAACATTTATGTAAATACAAAGTATGTAGTATGTGGTATGAACTTAGTAAATACTATTACTTCATTTAATTAATTTTGGGGGGGTACTAAAAAGACCCAGGAGCTTTTTACCACTGAGCTACATCCCCAGCCTTTTTTATTTTTTTATTTTGAGACAGGGTCTTACTAAGGTGCTGAGGCTGGCCTTGAATTTACGTCCTGCTTCAGCCTCCTGAGTAGGTGGGGTTACAGGAATGCCTATCAGCCTCCTGAGTAGGTGGGGTTACAGGAATGCCTATCACACTCAGTTATCTGCTTTACTTTTGTGATAGCAGACTTTCTTTCTTACTTTTAGTAAACTTTATTGTTTTTCTAATTAGCAGTCATCTTTAAGTGAACATTGGGTTGAGTATGTGCCTCTTTGTTAGGGAGTAATGTGAAGAATACATAACACGTCAGAGGATGGTTAATTCCACAATTCTTTGAAAGGAAAGAAACCAGCAAGCAAAAACAGAAAGAGGCTTAGTTTAAAAGGAATAATATACACTATTTTATCTTTATTTCCTTCTCTCCTCTTCTCTAAAGAAAGGTCCAGGTAGATGAGGAAGATACATAGGAGATTGGAAATCTTCTGCATAAAGACATGCATAAGATGGTCAAGATTGTTGTGTGAATGAGAAAAGAGAAGGAATGAAGATAGAATTCTAAGTGTACAAACAGGGTGTTTAGAGGGAGGGTGGTTAAGAGGATTTGGCTTGATAGCTTGGAAAGTGTGTGGGAAACCTGGGTTTTTCTAGTTTCACTCTCCATTCCTGGTTGTGTATCTCTAGGCCTATCACTTCCCTGCTGTACAGCCTGGACTCCATCACTAAAGCTCTTTGGGTACCTGAGATTCTCATCTGAATTTCTTGGAAGCGAGAGCAGGTGAATCAAGATAGGGACCTGTCCCTGGAACAGGCATTTCAAGAAGGAAATAATGTCAAATATTATGGAAATGGGAATTGGGGAGGGAGGAGAGAAGGGAAGGCAAGGGCAAAATACTACTGACTAATGGAGCAAATTATTTTATATGCATTTATAAATATGACAAAATAAACCCCACTATTATATATAACTGTAATTCATTGGTAAAAACTTTTTTGAAATATTATAGAAATAAAAGAGAATGAGAGCTGGGGAAAGGGTGAGATGTCCAGGAGACCAGTTTGTTTAGAATAGAGGGACACTGAGATTTACTGTGAAACGCCAGGTAATGAGAATTATTCCACGTTCTTTCACTGACTCTGTAGGTAACCTGATAAATTAGGGAAAATGTAATTTTGTTCTTTCATCAATGACCTAATAAATTAAACCATTTGAGGAAGAAAACATTTTAATCTATTCCTGGATGAAACAGAGCTCACTTGTTTCTCTTTGAAATTTTTTTTTTTTTTTTTTTTTAATTTTTTATTGTGGGTTGTTCAAAACATTACAAATTTCTTGACATATCATATTCCACACTTTGATTCAAGTGGGTTATGAACTCCCACCTTTACCCCATACCCAGATTGTCTTTGAAATTTTAATTGCAGTTCTTTCTCTCTCCCTTTTTTGGTAGACTGATTGTTCCAGTATGGATGGAGGGGATGATGGTAACCTTGTCATCAAAAAGAGGTTTGTATCTGAGGCAGAACTAGATGAACGGCGCAAAAGGAGGCAAGAAGAATGGGAGAAAGTTCGAAAACCTGAAGATCCAGAAGGTACATAGGCCTGTGGTTGGACATTTACATAGTGATCTTTAATCCTTATAGCACCTGCCACATAGGCATTAGTTGTCCTTGCTTTAGAGTCGAGGAACCCAGGCTCAGAGGGAGAACTGTGTAAGGCCTCCTGGCACACTGGGGTGCTCGCTCACATCTCAGTCTTTCTTCTCTCCCACACTGCCTTCTGGGAGATTCTGCTAGTCTGTTCCATCTGGATAGGTGAACCCACAGTCTGAGCAGCTGAGAACACCGCTGCTATGGAGGGTGTGGGCTGATCCCTCAGCCATGTAACTGTCCCAGGCATGGGCCCTATTGACGTTGGTAGTTGGCCTTTGAGAACCTTTGACCCCTCTTCGAGATCCAAAGGGAAGCAGTGGGCTTCGTGCTATTTTTGTGTTATCCTCACCTTCAGATCATGCAGGACTTGGCTTTATATTAAAAATTCCTCGTGATTCCAAAATAGTATGAAAAAATTCTAAAGTGTGTATCTCCCCCTCCCCCACTCTATCTACTCATCTTTCTTTCAGAGTGTCCAGAGGAGGTTTATGACCCTCGGTCTCTGTATGAAAGGCTACAGGAGCAGAAAGACAGGAAGCAGCAGGAGTATGAGGAGCAGTTCAAATTCAGTAAGGTTCAGAAAATACAGCGTCCAGGGGACTCTACAGGGTCTTTTTTGATCGCTTTTGCCTCATGTAACATTCTTTCTAACTAGCAGTGGAATTGTCTTGATTATCTCATCTCCAGATGCTCATTTGATAGAAAAGAGACAGCCTTCTGCCTTCTACACCACATTGAGCATTTTGTTTAAAGCTCAAGATACCCATTTAAATTCTATGCTAATATCTAGTAATGGGAGAAATGCCTTGATTTTATGCCATATCATCTATCTAAAAGCCATGGTGTTTAACAGTTCTTTCTCCTAATCCCCTGAAGAACCTGCAGTTTATTAAAAAAAAGAAAAAAAAAAGTCTTATTTGTCTATATTTTCCCTTTAGCTTACTTAGTGTTCCTTTTAAATTATTTCCTCAGAAAACATGGTAAGAGGTTTAGATGAAGATGAGACCAACTTCCTTGATGAGGTTTCTCGGCAGCAGGAACTTATAGAAAAGCAACGAAGAGAAGAAGAACTGAAAGAATTGAAGGAATACAGAATATCCTTTGTACTTGGAGGGAAATCTGTACAGTGTCAGTATTCTCATAAATATTTGGTGATCTTCAAAATATTTTGCAACTCTACTCCCCTTTCAGTTCTTTGAACTCCTGGGCCCTGAATGACTGGTAGTGATCTGCAGGGTCTGTGTTGTTGCATGCAAGAGTTTAAAAAAACTGTAATCACAAGTCCACATTCTTTAGTATTGAGTACAGGCATAAATCCAGGAGGTAGCTGTATATATTCCTGCCTTGTGGAATTAGGCTCTTGAGACAGGGCAATGCAGTCAACATCATGCAGGGGAAAAATTGGCTTTTGAGTTAAAATTTTTTATTTTTTTTATTTTTTTCAGTGCTGGGGATTGAACCCAGAGCCTCATGCATACTAAGCGTATGTTTGCCCTCTGAGATACACTCCAGGCTCTGTGGTACCATTTTTTTTTAACAGCACTTGTCACTATCTGAAAATTGTCGTTTGTTTTTACTGGGTTGTTTTATCTTTTTACTGCTGAAATGCAAAGTAAGCTCCATAATCACCAGGACGTAAGCTGGGTGCAAGTGGTGCACACCTGTAATCCCAGTTATTTGGGAGGCTGAGGCAGGAGGATTGCAAGTTCGAGGCCAGGCTTGGTAACTTAGTGAGACCCTGTCTCAAAATAAAAAATAAAAAGGAGCTGCGAATATAGCTCAGTGGTAAAGTCCCCCTGGGTCAATCTCCAGTACCACAAAGCCACTACTGCTACTACTACTAGCAGCAATAACAGAAAGACTTGACCACTACTTTTCCCAGTGCCTGACATGTAGTATATTCTTATGAAATATGTGAATAAATTAATGAGTGACTTTAGATGTTAATGTGGCCACCCTAACCTTTTTTCTTCCTGTGAGGAAATTTATTTGAATATTTCAAGCTAATGTGTTGAATAACCTCACTACTGTGTTTGAACAGGCTTCACCTCTGACAATGATGTGCTAGTTGGTCTTTTTTTTTTGCAGGAAATGTGCAGTTGGTTCCATTTTGAGTTATGAGAAAACTGTGCAGATTCCCTGGGATTGTGTTTGGATATAAACTGGTTGCAAAAGTCCTAGCTTCCATTTTTAGTCTGTTAGTAACATTCAGATGCAGCTTGAGGATAGGAATTGACGGAAAGTTACTCCTCAGTTTCAGCTGTAGGAGTGAGACTAATTCTTTTGAACTCCCCAACCCTGACCCTGATGACCCCCAAATAGTATTGTGTGTTGATATTTGTAGCAATGGGCAGATACATGTAGTACATTGCTTCAGACCCAAGCTTTTTCCTTCAAGGAAATACATTAATTTAGCACTTCTCATTTGAATTACATCTTGTTTTAGGTTGGCAGCAAGTGTCTCCCAAGGGAGCGTTCTGGAGAGTAGGGCTGTCTGAAATGCCCTTCAGTTTTCAATTAAAAGGAAGGAAAGAACAGAAACTTTTCTGTCCTGTTAACATTGTTTTAACAACACTACAGAGGCTCTGAGGGATGTTGGATTTGGCTGGAAACTTGGGAAGTTCTGACCGTGTAGAAAAACTGACAAAAAGCCGACCTCACCCCTGATGTATAATGTACTGATCCCATGAATACAAGCAGCCGGAGATGAGTGGAGATAGGAGTGGAAGAATTAGACATTTGGTTATTGAGGCTCTAGATTAGGAGCTGGCTCATGGCTTTGCATATTTTGACATGATACATCTCATAACATGATACTTCTGAATGCAAATAAACTATGGTTTGTGCCATGTAAACAACAGCACTTTAGATGTTAAACTAGTAGTTAGTAATATTATGTGTATTTAAAATTACGCAGTTTTAAGAAATTCTTCATCTAAAGAATTCCTTGATATTTTTGAGGTATGTGTCTATTTTTAAAGCATTTTGAGGGAAAAGGACTCAAGGAGGGAAAATCTTGTGCTTTAGCTGTGGAACAAAAATAAGATTACCACCTCTCTCCCTGCCAAAAAAAGGGTGGGACTTTTCTTCACTTTAAAAGAATAAAGGTTAAATGTTGTTCTTTGTCTGGGATCTGGTATTATAAATGCATATATGGTTTCGTTGTATTTTTTCCCATTTTTGTTTTATTTTTTCAATATTTAATATTGAAAGTTCTCTTTGAGAGTTTCTGTTCCTTATTGATGAAGTTGCAGGTAAAAATGCATCAGGTGGGCTGGGTATAGTGGCGCATGCCTGTAATCCCAGCTGCTCGGGAGGCTGAGGCAAGAGGATCGCGAGTTCAAAGCCAGCCTCAGCAAAAGCAAGGTGCTAAGCAACTCAGTGAGACCCTGTCTCTAAATAAAATACAAAATAGGGCTAGGGATATGGCTCAGTGGTTGAATGCCCCGAATTCAATCTCTGGTACACTCCCCCCACCAAAAAAAAAGCTTCAGGCTAGTGTTTTTTTGAAATCTCCATTTCTTTCTATTTTTTAAACAATATTAACATTCAGCATTAGCATATTATGTTTTTATTGATGAATTTGAGAATAGTACTGAGCATTTTACACAATGCCCATCTAATACTACAAATATTTAAGCTAATTAATGCTGTAGGAACAGAATTGGTGCCTAAAGAATTATCAGAATGAGCATTTCCTCGTTTCTGGTACCCAGTTTTCTCTATAGTTCAAGGACACAGAGATAAATAACCTAGATTTTGTATCTAGATTATGTACCTCTGCCCACCTCTTTGGGCTGCTGCTTGGATTCTTGGGCACTAGATGTCACTATTGTTCAGTAAGTTACTACCACATCTTAAGAACTTATACTGTGGCAGAATACTCTGTTGTCTAATCTGTTGTGAGAAAGAAAATAAAATAAAAGGGAGCCAAGGGGCTGGCAGAACAAGTGAAAGTGACAGACCTTGAGAGTGAGAGGTTGACATGGGGCATGAAACAGTGATGTGACAAGCACTCTGCTTATGCTTTTACAAATAGCGTTTTGTTGCTTGGGTTATGTTTGCACAGGATTTCTTATTAAAATCACCTTAAGAGAGTGTTAAAACGATTCTTGGGCCTCTGAGAGCCTTACTCAGTAGTCAGGGACAGGAGACAGAAGAGGGAGTCTTCGTGTTTAACGAGCTTTGAGGGAATTCTGATGTTGCATTGTACCAGTAGAGCGGGAGTTAGCCTTCATGATCCAAGTTTGAGTGCCACTGATAGTCGTAAAGACATCTGCAAAATCCAGTTTCACCCTTGATAGGGAGAAGCACATATTTTAAGGGAAACCATAATTTCTCCCTGTTTCCTTCATATTTCTTAAGATCCTTGTTTTCTCCTCAAGCATGTCTTTGATAATACTGGGTTCTCTGGATATGCTTAGATTGTCATTGAAAGTCAGAGGAAAAAGTTGCTTGCCTGTGTTATTTTGGACTTGATATACTGTCTCCCTTTGAGGTCACCTTCGTTTCTGTTTAAATCAGCTGGATGTAACAGGCAGAATAAAGAGGTAAGGGGCTGGGTTTTTTTTTTTTTTTTTTTTTTTTAATAAGTAGGCCAAAGATGATATGATACAGCCAAAGGGCCAGTGGATTATATTTGTTGTCCTCCTTTTGATTACCATAGTCCTGTGGCTTTTGTTTAGTTTGACCCTTAACCTGTAACTCACAGCAATCTCAACAAGGTTGGAATTTCTGCAGAAAACAAGAAGGAGGTGGAGAAGAAATTGACTGTGAAACCCATAGAAACCAAGAACAAGTTCTCCCAGGCAAAACTGTTGGCAGGAGCTGTGAAGCATAAGAGGTCAGCCAGCACTTCCATGGTGTGAATCTTCCTCTGGCCGTGTCATCTGAAATGTCACTTGTATGGGATCAGAGCAAAAGATTACCTAACATATGTCTTTGTGAGGTTCCCTCAGTGTGCTTGCCTCCCTGTCTCCTTCCAGATTCGGTGTTTTTCTGTGTCCTCTGACCCTTGTATCTCTCATCATTTGTTCAGCTAAAAAATAGTAGCTTCCATGTGTCGGGCATTGTGTTAAGTGCTTCCTGGGTGTGGTTTCATTTATCTCTCTCACATTTTCTACGAAGTACAGATTATTATAATCTCTGTTTTACAATGAGAAGGTGGAGAAATTGGGAGGTTGGAGAACTTTTGTTCAAAGTCACACATCAATACAGCAGTTCAGTGTTTGAGCTGTTGTGTTTCTAGGCAAGTGAAGTAGCAAGTTCCGTGCAAGAATTGTGTACAGGGTCACGGGAACAAAGGAGGAAAGTGCACAAGGCTGCCTGGTGGTGCACAGGCTCGCAGACTCACAGGCTCGTGCAGGAAGTTAAGGAGGCACGAAAAAGATGCTGATAGGGTAGGACACTAGGGCTTTGATAGGCAGATAAGGGAGAGAACCTTCCAGGCAGAGGGAACAGCTGCTGCAAAGGCATTGAAAAAACAGAGCAGCTGTGACAGGGTTATGGAGCTGGCTTTGGCTTGGTTTGATTGACATGGCAGTGGTAGCACTACCTAGAGATTTTGATGGTTCTTCATCAAGTTTGCTCTTCCCTTTCCAGATCCTGAAATGGCACCATAGTGATTGAATCGGGTCGTGTCAATTTGACCATCCAGACCATGGGCAGAATGATGTTTAGTTTAAATGCAGTCTATTAGGAAAATCAATATGGTATATTGGCAACCAGCCACACGTTTTGAAGGGAGTGTATTGATGCATTCTTGTGGTTTGGCACATCATCCATCTGCTGCAGATGTTCCTAGGAGCTTTGCCTACTTGTAAAATGTCATCACGGTACAGCAGCTGAGGAGAGGGGATATCAGTAGCTTCAAAGGGCTAACAATTCATGGGTTATTCTATGCTCAAGCTTTTACACAAGGTCCAGTGTTTCTCAGGATTTGGACCTGGGTCATTCTTCCTGGACTGTGCCAAGGAAGGACTCTCCAGATGGGCATTTAGTTACCTCTTGGCCAGTGCTTTTGCTGGTGCAGAATGGCTGTTGTAACTATCTCCCTTACTTAGTCTTTAGATCTCCTTTAGAAAGGGCTCTGTTAGCTTATTTAGTGACCTGAATAAAACCCCTCTTAGGTTTTGAAAATACATTATTTAATGTTGCTTTGCAGAGCAAAGCAATGAATTAGCCTTTTGGAGGCAGGAGTTCCTAACCTCCCCTGCCCTGGGTAATTAGAGTGACCTAAGAGTCTGTTAATAATGTGTATTCCCAGGCTTCATGAATTCTGGTTCAGTAAGGTTCAGTAGTCTATGTATAAAAGCATAAAAACGAAACAAGTATCCATTTCATACCTTCTCCAAGTTTTTTCTCAAAGACTTCTCCCAAATCTTTTCTCCAAGTTTATTTTATTTATTGATATAAATAGCTGTCAGTTAACTAGCATGTTCATGTGAAGCCTTTCTTCTCAGAGGCTTCCAAAGTTATAAATTTTCCTCAGCTTTCATTGAACGCAAGTTGTATATTTTCTTCTTGTATTTTAAACTTTGACTTAGGAATAATTTAGAATTATTTTTGAATTTCTGTAGTGAGCTAATTTAACTGCATACACACACGTGTGTGTGTGTGTGTGTGTGTATTTTGCAAGGCTGGAGATCAAGCCCAGGGCTCCCGGCGTGCTAGGCAAGCCCTCTGTCACTGTGCTGTATGCCTAGCCTGCTTTCATAGTGATTTCTTGATTTCCTCCATAGCTCTGTTGAGTACATACTTTTAAACTCCTTAGAGTAGTCAGTGCTTTTGGGTAAGTCTGTTTTCCTAATGTTAGTGTTTTACTTGGTACCCCTTTTTCCGTTCTTTTACTTTTTTTTGAGGGGCTGGGGATCGAACCCAAGGTTGTTCTACCACTGAGCTGCATCCTCATCCCTTTTTGTTTTTATTTTGAGACGGGGTCTTGCTAAATAACTGGCCTCAAACTTACAGTCTTCCTGCTTCAGCCTCCCTAAGTAGCTGGGATTGCAGGCACGCCCCCTCACACCTGGCTCCATTCTTTTACTTTTTAGTCTTTCTAAGTATTGTTTGATTTTCTTTTTCTTTTGTTAAGTTTCTAGTTGTGTCTCTGCTTTTATTTGTTTATTTTATTTTTTAATTTTTCTGGTGCTGGAGATTTAACCCAGTGGCAGTGGTGCCCTGTCTCCCACTGAGCCACATCTTGGCCTTTTAGACAAGTTCTCGCTAAATTGCTAAGCCTGGCCTTGAACTTGCCATACTCCTGAAGTTTCTAAGTAGATTTAGTTTATTTATTTTAATCAATATTTTTTATATCATTTCTACCGTCTTAACATTGTCTGTTTATTTATAATTTTTCTTATATTCTTGTTCTGGAAAAACATGACTGAGAAATCTTAAAATTGCAAATCATTATTTTTCTTTCTACTAGTTTGGATTTATGTACCCTAATAGAAATAAGCTTGAAATTTACCAGGCATACTTAGCAAAACCTAAAGTAAATAGCTATCTCACTTCCCTGCAAAAAATATGTGGACCTTAGACTCTGTAGTTACAGTCCCACTCTTCCTACTTTATGTGCTACTGTTGTCTGGGTCTTCAGTATGGTTGTGTTTAATGCCACAAATTACATGTTTGTTTGTTTTAATAACACTTGTTTAGACTTATATTTGTATTTACCACCTTCTTGTTCACCATCCCTTCCTTTTGGGATGGATTAAGGCCTTCCTTTTGGGATAATTTTTTTCTTTGTTAAGAAGTACACTCTAGACATTCTTTTAGCGACAGTCTTTTGGGTGACTCTCAGAATCTGTAGCATGTTATTGAAGATATTTTCTTTAATCTTTGCTAACTTAAGTAAATTTTTGTCATTTGTGAACCTGTCCACATATTCTTGAATTTCATCTGTGGTTCTAATTGAACTGAATGATAAAGATAACAAAAAAAATCAGAAATTTAAATACTTCACCTCTTGGATTTTATCAGGAGTTTAAGTTGTCTTTTATAACGAGTTTTATAATTGGAAGGAGATTAAGAACCTGAAATGAAGGCTTTTCATTTCAGATCATCCCAGCTCCTTGAGGCTGCGTAAGATCCATATAAATGGTTTCTAGAGCTGCTGATTTCCTAAGCTTTTATCCCCAAGATTGGACATAGCTCAAATCACCATGGTTTTTGTTACAGCGCAGAGAGTGGCAACAGTGTGAAAAGACTGAAACCAGACCCTGACCCAGATGACAAGAATCAAGGTGAGTGGCAGCCTTCATTTCTTTCTTTTACTCATAATAAACATGAAGTACCGTAAAAGGCTGGCATGCACTGAATCTGTAAATGAGTACATTTAACTCTCTTCAAATAAGCCTACTAGATTTAATTTGCCAACTATTTTATACCAAACAGGATTTGTACCCAAGAGTATGTCAGCTGCCCTGCAGAAGTAATATGTTAGAAACCAGTGGAACTGATAAATGACAGTTGTGCTCTCTAAGGAGTGCTTACAAAGCCCTGGTCAGATGACCTCTGCTCACAAGAGGTTTTTCTCTGTCTCCCTCAAAATGTCAAGTTTCTTGATTTCACCTGCCTTGCTACCAGTAGGAGGTAGAATGCCTGGCTCTCTCTGATTGTTATATTGGATTGAAGCTAAGTGCTTAATACAGTCTCCAGAAGTATGCTTTCTTTGGGTGGTTACTTTTATGCAATGACTCTGCCTCTGTTTTAAGTTGTCACAAAGTTGTAGGGAAGGGGAATGTTTCTGGGGGCTGGATTTGGGATGAGAAATTCAAGATTCTGTTTTCAGTTTCACCTGACTCCCTATGGGATTGAGATTCTGAACATCTATCTATAAAACAGGGCTTATGTTTATTTCTTTCTCAGAAAAATAATGAATGCTTTTAAAAATGTTTCTGCAGAGTACCAGTGATAGCAGGTTGTTGCTGTTAGTACTCTTTTGCTCTAGAACCTACTTTTAAAAAGACCTTTAATGGCTGGACATGGTGGTGTACATCTGTAATCCCAGTTGTTTTGGAGGCTGAGGCAGAAGGATCACAAGTTCAAAGCCAGTCTCAGCGACTTGATGAAGCCCTAAGTAACTTAGTAAGACCCTGTCTCAAAATTTAAAAAAAAAAAAAGGGTGTGTGTGTGTGCTGAGAATGTGGTTCAGTGATTGAGTGTCCTTAGGTTCAGTCCTTAGTAACAAACAAACAAACCAAAAAAAAAAAAAACAAAAAAACTTTAATGTAGAGGCTCCCTTCTATCCATATTCCCTTCAGTTCAGCTCTCCTTTCCACAGGGAAATAGTGTTATATTTTTCTTCTGTATCCATCCAAAACTATTCTGTTTATATACAAGCAATTATAAATATGTATTTTTAAAAATACTGTATTATAGATAATTTGAAACAGACTCAATATAATAGTGTATTGATCCCTATCACCTAATTTCAACAATTTTTTAAAAAACTTACTTTTGCAGTATGGGGGTGAAATCCCAGGTCTTGCACATGCTAGGGAACTGCTCCACCGCTGAGCTTCTCCTCCGTCCTCTAACAAGTTTTAACGTGTATTCTGTCTTCATTTATACCTCCCAAGCGTAATATTTTGTGACAAGTCCTAGACATCATATAATTTCATTTATAATTCTTTAATTGTATTCTTCAATATTTATTTCTGAAAAGTTCAATATTCTTCAATATGAATATATTCTTCAATATGTATTTCTCAAAAGTTCTTTGTTTCATTTTAATAAATTGTAATACTATGAATATATCACAATAATTCCCTTATATCTATTATTATTATTATTACTACTACTACTGCTACTACTCATTTTCCTAAATTACCTAAACATTTTTTGGTAGTTATTTTTTAAAAAACCAGGATGCAAACAAGGACCAAATATCATAAACCTTTAAAAAATATTGAAATATAATTCACATATCATAAAATTCACCCTTTCAAAGAATACAATTCAGTGGGTTTTAGTATGTTCACAACGCCATACAGCCATCACCTCTATCTAATTTCAAAACATTTTCAACACTCAAGAAACCCTATTCCATTAGCAGTTACTCCCTGTTCCCTCTTCCTCTTAATCACTAGCAGCCACTAGTCTACTTTTCGTCTCTGTGGATTTGGGACCATTTCTTATAAATGGAATCAAGCAATATGTGACCTTTTATGTCTGGCTTCTTTTTAGTTAATATGATGTTTTTGAAGTTCGTCCATGTTGTAGCATGAATGAGTACTTTTTGCTAATGGCTGATGATATCCGTTGCATAATACAACATTTTGTCCATTCATTAGTTGATTAGCATTTGGGTTGTTTCCACTTTTTGGCTAATTTGAATCATGATGCTGTGAATATTCATGTACAACTTTTTGTGTAAAACAGCTTTTCAATCTCTTGGGTATATACCTACAAGTAGAATTGCTGGGTCATTTGGTAATTCTGTGTTTAACTTTTTAAGGAGCTGCTAAGTTTACTTTTAAATGTAAAAGTTACTTTTCCAAAGTCCTTTTTACTTTTTGAGACAGGGCCTCTTAAGTTGCTGAGGCTGGCCTTAAACTTTCAAACCCTTCTGCCTCAGCCTCCTGAGACATTGGGATCATAGGCATGCACCCTTGTGCTTGGCCAGTCTTTGATACCCTTTGAGTTACTTTTTGTACATGGCATGATATAGAGATCCAGTTTCATTCTCTGGTGATATCTATTTGTCCCAGCACCATTTGTTGAAAAGATTCTTCTTTCCTCCAGTGCACTGTCAAGATGTCCTTGTTGAAAACCAATTGAACATAAATGTATGGGTTTATTACTATGTTCAATTTTCTTTTGGTTAATCTTTATGGCTGTCCTTATGCCACTGCCACACATTTTTGGTCACTCTGACTTTCTAGTAGGTTTTGAAATTGGGACGTGTCAAGATTGTTTTGGCTATTCAGATTCTCATCCATTTCCATCTGAATTTTGGGATCAGCTTGTCAGTTTCTGGGGGAAATAAAAGGAGCTGAGATTTTTATAGAGAGAGATTGGAATCTGTAGAATAATTTGGAAATATCACTGTCTTATGATATCTTAACAATAGGCTAATATGTCCTTTAATACAAATTTAATTGGTTGGTCCCTTCTTTAAAAATATTTTTTGGTGGTTTTCTTTAATTTTTGTTTTGTGTGTGAAGAAACTGGGTTTGTCCTGTGGGGTTTTCCATACTCTAGATTTTGCTAATTGTATCCCTGTGATGTCTTTTTTTTTTTTTTTTAAATGTTTATTTAGTTGTAGATGAACACACAGTATCTTTATTTATTTTTATGTGGTGCTGAGGATTGAACCCAGTGCCTCACACGTATGAGGCAAGCACTTTACCCCTGAACCTCAGCCCGCTGTGAGGTCTTCTATTCTGTGTTTCCTGTAAAGTGGTAATTAGACCTAGAAGCTCGATAAATTCACATTGATTCTTTGGCAAGAATATATCAAATATTGTTTTCATGCTTCTGATCATTGTATAAGTTTTATTTTACTTTAACTTACTCTTGTGTTTATTGCTTAATTCATTGGTTTACCTTAGGAATTTTTGCATATCTGCATATAAAGAACTTCTTCATTACATTTTAGTATTCCTTTATACTCTTATACCAGGGAATATTTATCTTATTTTTTATTCATAAATATTGTTTCTATTCTTCCTATTCTGGTGTTTTAATAATAACCCTGTCATGCATGATTTTTTCATTTGTGTGAATATATTCAGATTAAATACTTAAAAGTAATTGTTGGGTCAGAGAGACTATATGCATTTGTATATGGAGAAATAGTGTCAAATTGTCACTCAGAATATTTATCCCAGTTTACACTTTCATCTACAATGTAGGAATTCCTGTTCACTGACATCTTTTTAATACATAGGAACTTACATGACTGCTTTAATAGGATAAATGTATATATATAGTTGGCCCTTGTATCTACAGGTTCCACGTCTATGGATTTAATCAATCATGGATTGAAAACAATTGAAGGAAAAAATTAACTCTGTACTGAAGCTGTTTAGGTTTTTTCTTATTATTCCCTAAACAGTCATTATAACAACTATGTATGTAGCATTTACATTGTATTAGGTATTATGAGTAATGGAGAGATGATTAAAGTATATGGAAGTATGTACACAGGTTGTATGCAGATACTGTACCACTTTTTACCAGGGCAGGGGGTCCTGAAGCCAATCCTGAAAATTTCGAGGATACACATATACTTGATTGTGATACACACACACACACACTCTAAATGGGAATCTTAAATACATTTCAGCTAGTAGACCACTTGCCCTGTCTCTGTTGTTTCCCTCCCTGTTTGAATGAGTCACTGGAAGGGAAAACTGTGGCTTCTTTGAACTCTGTTAGGTACTTTTTTCAGAGCCATCTTTTTTGTCTTTCTAAATACCTTCTTCCAGCCCCCACATCCTCACAGCAGAAGTTAGGCAAGAAGTATCCTCCTTAGCTAGAAGGAGTTAAGGCCCCGTGAGAAGAATGCCCCCTGAAACTTGCTTCAGAGTCTTGTCCTCAGCAGGAGAAGGATTTGCCTCTTTGTCCCTCAAAAGATAACTGGGACCCAGAGAGATTCAGTTTCCCCACTGAAGACTCTGGACTTGGCCTGAGCAGAGCCAGTGAATGCAAAGTTGGCTCCATCTACTCCCAAGTCACGCATCTGCCCGCATCCCAAGAACATTCTCTGTTAGTAATTTTCTGTAATAATTTGGTATGACAATGTGGTCCAGCAAATACAGAAGTTGGCAGGAAACTTCACCAAATGGGTGAGATCAGAGGGCACCATTTTGTTCTCTTCGGACTGCTAGCTGCTTTTGGAATGAAATTTGTCAGAGTTGCATTGCAGTCTTTTTTTCTTTCTTGAAACCTCCTAGATAATTGGAGGTTTGGGTCTTTTCACTTAAACTCTTCTGATCCCACAGTGGTCCAGATTCCTTGGTCGTATTTTACAGCTGGCTTCCATTATTCCCTTAGGCCAGCTCTTGTCTTCTCTAGATATTCTGAACTTGAGCCTTTTTTTTTTTTTATCAGCCCCTTAAATTAAGTTCACACTTGATAAAAAAGTAATTGACTCACATACCCTAATAAGGTATATATTTTTTAAACAACCAAATATTTCTGCCAGAATACTGAAAGTATGTATTCTGTATGTGATATATGATAATGGTAATGAACGTTCAAGTAACAAGAATGATATAGCTTGATGTCATGTCTCAATTTTTAAAAGAGCATCCAATTTTTACTACTCCTGCCTACCCGCCCCCAGATTCATCACTTGCAGTGGAACTCTACATTTCTTTTCTTTCATGTTTGCATTCTCACACAGTAGACGTTCTGGCCTATTCTGTGCCAGACCTATGCTGTGCGTCCCGGGGAAGGAATAGTGAAGAGTGAGCCCTTGCCGTCCAGGGGTTACAGTGAGTGAGAATTCAGACAAGCAGCCCATCTTGTCATTTGGACTATGCATTCTTCTGCAGTTTTCTTATCTTTAATTTCAATGATCTTGAGGTTACAGTGATGAGTGGAACTTTATCTCCCTGATTTAAGTGGCTTAAGATACTTTTTGAATTTTGCACTTGCCTTTTTAAAAAATTATTTGAATCAGTAATATATGCACATAATAAAAAGCTCAAAAGGGATAAGAGTGTGGAGTGAAAAGTCAGTCTTCCCTCTTCCCCCAGCCATTGGTTTCTTTCCCCTGAGCAGCCACAGCTACCATTTTTTAAATGTATTTTTTCGGATACTATCATACATTTGCACGGGCATCCCTGTTCCCCCACCCTCCAAATTGTAACTTTTACACACTGTTCTTCCTGTTGGCTCTTTTCATTTTTCACAGTGTCTTGGAGATTTTTTAATTCCAATACAGAGATGCTTTATTCTTGTTACTGTGGTTGTTTTTGCAGTGCTGGAGATGAATCCATGTCCTCACTTTTCCAGTAACCTGCACCCCAGCCTGACATGCTTTATTCTTAGCTGCTGACTAGAAGTCCATTACTTAGCCAGTCACCCATTAATGGACAATTTTCGCAGCCTTTTGCTACTGTGAACAGTGCTGCAGTGAGTCTTCTCTTATGAACATCTTTTGAATTTGAAGGCCATTGCCAAATTTCCTATATTCCCTCAGCAACATTGAAGTTACCCCTTCCTTGCACATTCCTGCCTAATATACTGTTTATCTTCCTAGGTTTAAAATTCATCTGTTTCTTTTTCTGTGAACTGTTCATATCTTCAGTCTGCTTTTCTATTCAGTTGTTGATTTTTTTTTTTTTTTTAACAGATCAGAACTCCTTATACCTTGAAGACACTAGCTTTTGTGATATTTGTTGCACATATTTGCTTCTGCCTGCTGGTAACCGTCTTCGTGATCATTGTCAGCTTTCCTGTTACTGACATATCTGTGCTTTAACATTACATAACTTTAGCACCTTTTTTCTCCTTATTAGAGCATCCCATAAAAATCAGCAGATGCACTGAGCTCCTGAATTCTGTGCACTGGCTGTTTGACAGCTCTTTTGGCTTCTTGGGTATTTTTCAGTGACCCCTGGTTTTATATCCTTGGAACCCAGTCTCTTTTTTGCATCTACTTGAGGTGTCTATGAAAGTGAGGTGTTGATGTAAGGTCTAAGGCAAAGCCCAGAGGGAGTTGTGTTTGTCAGCACAGGGCAGTGACAGATGAGCTCCGCTCTCCCTCTCCAGTGAGCTCTGGTATCGTTGTATGGTAGTCTCTTTGATTTAGACTTAGTTTAATATTTTCTATTCTAAGTAGTCTATAAGCTTGCCAAATCATTTGACTTCCTTCTCCGTCAACAGGGCTGATCCCTACATGGCAGGTTGGTAGGGTGATAAAGCAGGCTGGAAACATGCGAGGGAAGAGGGGATGGAGGAGAGTTCCTAACTCTTCTTCAGCCGTCAAGTTCTGCATCTCCTAGATTGAGACGTGCGTGCTGTCACTGCAGTGGCAGAGTAACTGTGGGCTTCCTGGGAAGAAAAGAACTCCAGATCCTTGGTGAGAGTGGTGCGTGGCCCTAATGTCTTACCTGACTGGCTTCAGTTTTCTCTTTCTGTAAAAGAGAAATGTGACAGCAAGGCACATTACTAACCCATTTCTAGATCGCTCATCTTTCTCTCTCTCATCAGGGAAAAGTGGCTTTTCTTAATAAAGAGCGTTATTCTGCGGCTGATTGGTGGCCTTCACCATGTGTCCCTGCTAGCCAGCGTGTCAACCGTCTGTTAATCTGCCATCACCCCTACTGTTGAGCATGTGGAGCCCTTTATCTCCCCGTGGCTGTTTCTGCCCTAAGAGTGATTAAGGAACGAAATTAGACATGAGTCCCACTTGCTGCGAGGATGGGGAATCAAACCACAACAGACAACACTGCAAGGGGTTCGTTCTGTCTCAGAGCTGGTGGGAACGGAGAATGTAGTCAGGTTCTGGGTTAGAAAGGCCTTGACTCAAGGCCCAGCCCTGCTTCTTTACCTGGAGAATCACTTCACCTCTTGGAGCTGCACTTCCCCCAATGTTTCCTCATCTGTGAGACAGGAGGACGAGTCGAGCCTGAACAGGGTTGTTGGATCTATGTGGCTTCTGGGGCAAGGCTTCGGCACAGTGCCTGGCACATGGTAAGAGCCTCTCAATTTTGGAAAAGAGTGATGAGTAACTTGTTGTCCGTCCTTTTTTTTTTGCAGAGGCTCCGTCCTGCGTGTCTCTTGGAAGCTCCTCCTTGAGCGGCCCCTCCATCCACTGCCCTTCCGCTGCTGTCTGCATCGGCATCCTCCCAGGCTTGGGTGCCTACTCTGGGAGCAGCGACTCTGAGTCCAGCTCAGACAGCGAGGGCACAATCAACGCTACTGGGAAGATTGTCTCCTCTATCTTCCGAACCAACACCTTCCTCGAGGCGCCCTAGCTCCTGCCCCCTACCACAGGGAGCTCCTCCCCAGAGTGGTCAGTCCGTCCGTTCTGCCTACGGGCGTTACCTCCCTCAAAAAACTCCTTTGTCTATTTCCTGTGCACACCGTGACATTTTTAACCTAATCTGAAAATGTGCCAGAATCCACTTGTGACCCAAACTGTTTGGTTTCTCCTTCCACCTCAGTGCAGGTGACCCACCTGTCCCGCTGCCTTTCTTCTGATGTACTGGGGCAGGGCCAGTCCCAGCAGAGGTCCCACTGACAGTGTCCTGGGAGGACAGGCACCATCTGGCTTGCAGAGGGTTTTACTGCTTTCCCAGTTTTTCTTTGTCCTTTCCCAGTAGCACAAGGAAGCAAGGGCAGTTACAGGACAGGTGCCGTCTGTCTAAAGCTTAGTGTAGAGGAATGTGTTGTTTGGTTCTGCCTCACTGGGGAGCATGGAGGGGAAGAGAGCTGGTCAGGGTGGAGCGGAGCACCTCCCTGGAACTAACCCACCTTGATGTTGTGTGTGACGAAGTAAAGATTATAAACCGGATCTGCAGGGGACATCACTACACACCCGGCCTTCGTCTGAGGTTCTTCCTTACTCTTGCCTCTTCCTCTCCGCTCCATCCAATCTGAGTCATGGAGGAAGGGAAGAAAAGCCTCCATCTTCTACTCAGACCTTTTCTCTGCCTGTTTTTGTTTTGAAATAAAGGTTTTAGTTTAAGATTCTAAACCTTAGACAAACATGTATAGGCCTTATTTAATCATGGCCAGAAACCAGACTGCTCGTAGGTTATAATGAGATGACTTATCTCTAGCAGCTCCTGGGGTCTTAACATTGCCAAGTATTGGGACACGCCTGCCTAGTGTGACGTCCTCCACTCCACGGAGGCCCTTCTCTGTTTGATGCATTTATTGTAGTTGTGGCTTTTAATGTTGAAGCTATTTCTAGCCTAAAGGTGCTGGGTTAGTACTTTTCCTTTATTCTTTGCCTGACTGCTCTTTTCTCTTCCAAACGGAGTGGCTCCAAGACCACAAGCAGCCAAGAACCAGAGGGACTGTGCCCCCTCTTTCTCTCCTGGCGGGAAAGGGGCTCAGCTGAGGGATGGAGGGAAGGGGAGAGAGGGTGGGAAGCCTGAAGGACCGTGCTTTCCTCCGCCGCACGGTCTTCCTTCCCTTGGGCTCCTGCCTTGGTTGTTGCTGCTTCCCTGGGTGTGAGACGGTGAGACACAGAACGTGTTGCACACGGGTGCCAGCAGGCAGAGGAGCTACTCGGTTTTAACGTGGGCAAGAGGCCCCTGGATCTCGTCCAACCCACTTTTCCCCTTCCAGCGCCGCAGTGCTCTGGTGCCCATCAGTGCTCTGGTGCCCATCGGCAGATGGCGGCTTCCCTCCGCCCGTAACTGACGCCTTATGAATTCTGCCTCCTTTTCAGGACCTCTCGGTGCTAATTGTTCCTGACTGTGAGAACGGTGTGTCAGCTCCATCCTAACAAACAAGACACTTAGATAAAACTGTGTAGGCACCTCTGCCTCGGCTTCATTGTTCCTGCGACTGTGCTGCTGTTATCACAGCATGTACCTGATGCACCCTCACATCGTTTCAGGAGGCAGGCCGGGGAATCACAGTCACTCTCTTTATGTGGTTTGACTTCAGAGGCCATTACTATACCTCTTGGCCTCTGTTGATGTTGGAAGAAGTCAACAAAGGGTCGCGGGATTGAAATTGTACTTCAGAGCCAGTAAACCTGTCAGAACGAGCTCTTCTGTCTGCATCTTGTGCTTCCAGCTCCCGGTCTGTTGCATCTGGATTGTGCCATTTCATTATAGTCCATTGTGCACCCCAAAACTGAAACTTACCTTCTGTAGAAACCGCCACTAGCAAAGCAGGATCTGGGCTGACCAGTGGGAAGCAGCCCTGAGAAGCATACAGGGTAGAGCTTGAGGTTCCATCCCAAAGAACATAGAATGAGCAGGGACGGAAGGATGCACCGCTCAGACCTTGACTAGAGCACTGTCAGCTGTGGGTATTGGAGGGTCTGCCTCTGAATTCAACCAACCACAAAAATAATTCAGAGAAAGAATGTGTCTGTACTAAACATGTACAGACTTATTATTCCCTAAACAGTAGAGAATGACTTTAACATGGGCACTTACATCGTATTAGGTACCGTGAGTCACGTGGGGATGGTTTGGAGTGCGGGAGGCTATGCGTGGGGTGTAGACAGATACTATGCCGTTTAGAAGGGGCTTTGATATCTGAGAGGGACTCCTGAAACCCCACCAGCTGTACTCCTACCTTCATAGTTGGGATTTTATAGCTAAGTAACAAGAGGTCAGAACAAAGCTCAGGGTGGGATTCTTTCTTTTTTAATTTTGTGGTGCTGGGGATCAAACCCAGGGCCTTGCGAATACTGGGCAAGTGCTCTACCAGCTGAGCTCCATCTCCCACCCCGGCCGGGTTTCCTTAAGCCTGCTTGATGTCCTGAGTGGTAGGCACCTGAGAACTCTCAAACCTCGCAGGGAGAAGACTAACCGCAGTGCTGCTGTCGGCTGCATCTGGGGAGGATCATCCAGCTCTGTCACCCATGCCTTTGCAGTCACTTTCTGCCAACCTTGGGAGGAAAGGAGCATGAATTCAAAACACCCAAATTTGCGTTCCAGGATCCAACAGAGACAAAACTAGCTGCCCCAATCCAGAGTAGGACAGGGCTTCAGTTTTTTTAAGTCGCATTCAAGGCTGGGCATCAGGCACGGGGTGACTTAGGCCAGTCCCATCCACTGTGTCACTTCACTCCCCGTCTTCTGAGTTCTTCCTTTCCCACCCAAGAGACTTCACATTAGGTGCTTGGCATGACTTGTGGCTCACAGCACTCAGTGAAAGGTGGGCACCCTCATTAGTGCTTTTACCCTGGGCCTCCCTGCCTCCGGGCAGGGCGCTCTGAGTGCACCAGCGTGACTTATGCAGGTTTACCCGCTGTGCTTGCGTTTTGCTCCTCACTTGCAGCTAGAAAGTGACATGATGAAGGGTCGGATTTGGTTGTTGGAGCTCCACCGCCAGTTTCGGCTGTACACTTCCCTCTTGGCTAAATGTTAATCGCTCAGGCACACCCGGTTCCTTGGCTCGAGTGTCCTAGTCGTGGGTATGTGGTTCAGCTGTCATCTCAGGCCCCTCCAGCAAAACAAGGAGAGCTCAGTGGCAGTGCACAGCCACTTGGACTTGAGTGTTTTCTTGATTCCCTGGCTCGCTCAGCCCTGCTATGCATGCCAGGGTGGAATGCAAGTTCTGCTCGGTGGAAGGCTGGAATCTTGGCAACACTTTTGTAGTCACAGGTTGAACACAGAAGCAGTCTCACATTTATGCCTTAATGACACTGGCGAGGGCTGGCATCTTACTCCCTTACCTGCCAAAGCAACAGTTTGAGGGGACAGGGAATCTTACAACCAAAACTGGCAGCAAGTGGTCCCAGCAGGGACAGCCCTCCACCTGAGCTTTATGCAGGCTGGTCCCTGTGAGTATTAGTCACGTCCATCATTAACCTGCAGGTTGCGTTTGCTCAGTACATACTCAGGGCCTCCTGAGTATGCACCAGGCATTTTGAGGCATTTACGCATTATTTTAGTGGACATTAGTGTGTTTGATCCTGAAAAATGTCTTCTGAAGCAGTCCTCTGCATTTTTAGAGGAACCTAAACTCATGGTTGGCTGTATGGCTTGCTGACTAGCACCGCTCAGTGACAAAGCCAGAACTTTCCTTTGAGCCTGGGAGTCTGGCTTTCGGTGGTTTCAGTGGCGTTTCAGGGGTTGAGTCTTTCAGGTTGAGTTTCCATGTTCACCTGGAACAGTCTGGCATCTGTGTGGAAGAGTGAGCAGTAGCACCAAGGCCTAGATTTTTTTTTTCCCCCACTGGGGATTGAACCAGGGGCACTTTACTGCTAAGCTACATCCCCAGTCTTTCTATTTGTTACTTTAAGACAGGGTCTTGGGCTGGGGTTGTGGCTCAGTGGTAGAGTGCTTGCCTAGCGTGTGTGAGGCACTGGGTTAGATTCTCAGCAGCACATATAAATAAACAAAATAAAGTCATTGACAACTAAAAATATATATATATATATATTTTAAAGGGGTCTTGCTAAGTTGCTGAGGCTGGCCTCAAACTTGTGATCCTCCTGCCTCAGCCTTCCAAATTGCTGGCAAGAATTTAAAAAGAAAAAAATTCACCCTTGTCTAGGGTTTAGGCTTACCTTTCCTCTCTGAGCTGAAGCCATCAGGAGTGTGGAGCTGCTTAACTTACCAGTGCAATCCCAGGCTAAGAATGGGGCAGACAGCAGAGAGGGCTGAGCCTGCCCCCCAACGAGGCCTGGAAGCAGACACCGCGCCCTGGTCTGTGAGAGCACGTGCACTGGGGATGGACTGGTGCCAGGCAGGGCCTCTGCCTTACCATCGCCCCGCAGACCTGCCTGGGGAGGCCCAAGTGAGGAGTGCAGAGGTCCCTGTGACAAGTGGCCACCCCAATATACCTATACTGTCCCTTGAGGGCTAACCAGGGAATGTGGGCCTAGGATCAGGTCGCTCTCCCAGAGAAGCCTCTGGTCGTGGGACCTTGATTCTCAGGCTGGGGCAGTATGGACCTAGCTGGATGTGATGTCCACTAGCCTCACTGCTACCAAGCCAGAAGGGGAGTGAGCAGTCATGTGATGGTCTCAGTTAATACCCCATCTTGCAGCTGGCCACACCAATGAACTAAAATGAGTCCGATGTGCTGGTGCTGGGATTCCACCCACTGCTGGCCTGGGAACCAACATGCTGGGCCTTCCTGAAGCACCGTCCATAAATCCGGCCTCCAGGTGTCCCTACAGTCATCTCGAGAACCAAAGATGTTCGTAAAGAATGCTTCAGCAAATTCCTGGTGGCTACAGAATCCGCAGGACCATTGGAAGATTGGGGTGAAGGTGTCACTCCCATCCACTAGATAAGCTGGCTCTTAAACTTGCCAGGCATCTGCAGGTGGATCCTGCCTGGCGCTGCCCAGTTCTGGGAGAACAGGTGAGGATAGCAGAAGTCCCCGTTTCAGAGGAGCACAGTGACAAGTTTATTAGCAGCTTGAGCATAACTGGCAGAGCCAAGGGGCAGCACTGGATGCAGGGGAACAGCCTGGACACAGAGTCAGCCAGACTTGGACGAGCATTTGGCTCTGCCTCTGGGAGACCCGATGTACTCCTCTGCAGGCCTTTGCATCTCTGAAATGCTCATGGGGCTGTTGGAAGCATTCCGACAGCCAGGCAAAGTGCGCATAGCTAATGCCAGTGATTTGGGAGGCTGAGGCAGGAGGATTCATAGTTCATGGCCAGCCTTGGGAACTTAGACCCTGTCTCAAAATAAAAGGAACTGGGGCTGTAGCTCAGTGGGAAAGTGCCCCTGAGTTCAGTCCCCAGTACCAAAGGAAAAAGTGCCAGAACAGCAGTTTACAGGGAGCTGGGGACACAGTGCTTAAGAGACACGTGAGCCTGGGTCAAAGGGGCCGCCAGGAGCTCTAGGGGAGGTGGAAGGGAGGAGGGCTGGGTTCCAGAGGCTGGGCCTGCGCCCAGAGACAGAGATGCAGTAAAAACAGCAGGAACAGCTCTGCTGGGGGGCCTGAGACCAAAGAGGCTCTCGAACTGCAGACCACCAGGCCCGGGAGACAGCAGGAGCACTAGACAGTATGTGGGCCCCAAGGAAGTGGGGGTAGGGCTGGTGAGGGGCTGGCTGGGCTCCAGCAGGGTCTCCTGGACACGCAGTGCCACCCGACCAGTTTCTCAGGAGCTACCACTGTTGATGGGGTGCATGTCCCCCAGAGGCCATCACGCTGACTCCGCAGCCTCGCTGGCTGGGGAAAGGGACTTTCCTATCACATTTCATTTTCCAGTTGAGGGAGCCCATTGGGTCCCCGCAGAGGAAGGAGCTGATTGACACAGGGACATCTAAAACTTCTTTATTACCCTGAGCGTAACAAACAGAACACAGTCACAGTATAAAAACAGCAGGCCACGACACAAAGTGCGCACCAGGGACACATTCCTTTCTGCAGCTAGTTACTTGGAAAAAGCCCAGTTATGATTGTAAAAATTTTATTCTCTTTAATAACAATAATAATTCCACTAAAATTATACAAAGTACATTCAATACTTAAGGGTGGCTGGGGGAGGGGAGAGGAAGCCTGTTTGGCCTGGAAGCATCATCTGTCGACTCCCACGAGGAAGCCCAGCTGGGCCCGGGAAGCTGGGGGTGGAGGTCCGGTTGTAAAAAATAAAAATGTGGATCCGTTAAAAAAAGACCACCCACAAGGAAGCAGGGTGAGCGTGCATGTTCCTGGGGAGGGGCGGCGGCATGGGCATGCTGCTGCTGGGCCTTGGGCTCAGGCGGGCTCCGAGTTGGTGGGGGGCAGGTTTTTATGCTTGAAATACTGCACAACTTGCTGGGGCAGCTCTGCCAGCACAGCTTTGGCCAAAGTCTCTTTTGCTGCCTGCAGGGTGGAGGGCGGGGCAGGGAGGAGAGAATAGGATTAATGAGCAATTCCGGAGGGGCGCCATGCCCAGGAGCTGTGACCACAGGTGTCCATGGAGGACTGACAGGGCTGAGAGCCAGGGTGGTCTGAGGCCAGTGTCCCTCGTACCAGCCCACTTGATGTCACCATTAGCTGTTCTTTTATACTGGGGATTGAACTCGGGGACACTAGACCACTGAGCCACATCCCCAGCTCTATTTTGTATTTTATTTAGAGACAGGGTCTCACTGAGTTGCTCAGAGCCTCACTGTTACTGAGGCTGGCTTTGAATTCACGATCCTCCTGTTTCAGTCTGCAGAGCTGCTGGGATTAGAGGTGTGAGGCTTGGGAGGCTGAGACAGGAGGATTGCAAATTCAAAGCCAGCCTCAGAAATAGCAAGACACTCAGCAACTCAGTGATACCCTGTCTCTAAATACAATGCAAAATAGGGCTGGGGATGGGGCTCAGTGGTTGAGTGCCCCTGAGTTCAAACTCTGGTACCAAAAAAAAGAAAAGTCTGATTCTTCCCGTGAGCACTGGATGTGCCTGGAGTAACATTTGAGGACACACATGCCTGTGGATGTCTGTAGGGGGAGAGTGGGGTGCGCAGCCTCCGCATCTGGCCAGCTTGTCCTGAGCACCTCCCTGGCTGGTTCACTGCTGAAGGCCAGCCACAGGCCAGGCACGGGAGGGTGCTCGGGCACTGTCCTGCACAGGAGCTGGTGACAGATGTCCAGCATTCATCCTCAGGAAACTAATGCCCCAGAGGAAGGGACACCATCCCAGGCAAGTCCAGAGGACATGGGGCCAAGAAGTAAGGACCACGGGTCACTTCGTGCTGAGGCTGGCTGCCAGGATCTGAGCCACAGCACCCAGAGAGGCTCTCAGTGGAGGCACCGAGGCTCAGGAAGATGAGGGCTTCCCAGGACCACAGAGTGAGCCTCTGGTCAAGTGAGGGCTGGGCCCAGGCTGGCCATGCAGGGTGACATTGAGAGACTCTTCCTCTGGGGCTCCCCAGGGGCCCTGCTACTGACTCCGGCCTCCTTGTGGGCTGACCTGGGTTCACTCTCTGCAGATAGGACCAGAGCCACCTCCAGAAACAAGGCAGGCTCCAGCCCCCCTTAGGATGGAAGGGCCTCTTCCATCTCTCCATGGGGCTGGCTAAGGCACGTACAGTCAGCAGGAAGCCCCTCACGTCCTCTGGCCCCACGAGAATAACTCCCGTTATCCGGTGGCTCAGATGGAGGGCAGGTCCTTTGGGACACCCTGCCTGGAGCCCAATTCTGGACCAGGTGCCACTCCATGTTCCACCAACTGGTGGGACAGTGCTGGCCCTGTCACAGCCTTGTCTGTAAGCATGGCCTGGGGCGAGGCCTGGCAGCATGGCCCTGAGGATGTCCAGGGAGCTGAGTGGGGAAGCATGTAGACTTTTACCCTTGACCGTGCACAGTGGTCACCAGGGCCCTGGGGCCTCCCCTCCAAACCTGGGCCCCCACTCACGTGGCGGAACTCCCGAAAGGGCACAAATTGCACGATGTCCCGGGCTGCCTCCTCGCCCGTGTGGGAGCGCAGCCTGCGGCTGTCCCCGTCCAGGAACTCCATGGCGGCAAAGTCAGCGTTGCCCACGCCCACGATGATGATGGACATGGGCAGCTTGGACGCCTGCACCACGGCATGCCGGGTCTCCTCCATGTCGCTGATGACACCATCCGTGATGATGAGGAGGATGAAGTACTGCTGCAGGGAGGGGTCGGCGGGCTCAGCAAAGCCCTCGCCCTTCCCCCAGCTCCCCGAACCTTCATGCGCCTGGGCTTCCTGCAGAGGGGCAGCCAAGGACGTCCCCAGCACCTCCCCACCTCCCGGCCTGATAGGCTCCTCTGAAGGTCACAGCCACTCTCCTCTCACCCCCGGGCTGTCTCGGGCTCCCCTGTTCTGGTCTCTGAGAGCCGGGGTCAAGGCCGCTGTGCTCAATGGTAGGACTGAAGGCACCCGGCTTAAACTGCTGTGCCTCAAGTTTCCTCATCTGAAGGTAGGAGTTGCCCTTGAGGAGAGATCACGCCTGGCACACGGAGGCTTATTTTGACTGGCAGACTTTGGGGCCTCCCTTCCTGTGCTCCTCCGGGGCAGCAGTACCCCCTTCCTTCCCTACTCAGCAAGGTCCCAGACGCTCTGCAGGGGCTGGGCGAGGGCATCTGGGCCAGCACTCCGGGAGTGTGGGATTCTGCTGGTGAACAAGTAAGTGGCTTTGGGTCACATCCCAGACTCGGTGTTGAAATCAGAACAGGCAGTGGCCTTTCCAGGTTGTGAACTGTGCCCAGGAGGCACCCCGTTCGGTGCGGCGCCTACAGCACCCTCTAATAGCTCAACAGAGAGGCCGGGGCTCAGCTCTCAGAGGCGCTGTCCCCGTCCCACGGTACAGCTCGCTTAATTTTTACTGTTCTCAATTTGTGGCCAATGATGCTGATCTTTCACATGCAGTGAGATATGTTTCTTACGATTTATCTCAGCAAAAGAAAAACACTGAATAATTAATGTGGGTGATCCAAGGCAGAACACTGGCTGGACGGTGGGGAGGGTGAAGTTCAGGAAGGCGCGGGGTGATCCCACAGGTGGGCCCCGATGCCACACTGGCCACAGCACCCTCTGCCCCTCTCAAGGGAACTGTTTTCCCTACCCATAAAACAAGCAGGTAGCTCTTCTGGTCCTAACATTCTTTCTTGGGGACTCTGCCTTCTAGTCTGACTCTTTTGATTGCCAGAGAAAACTGGGGCCCATACTAGTCAAGGTCATGGAGCTAAGGACGGCAGAGCGACCCCAGGTCAGCACTGGGCCACCTTCTCATCCAGCAAAGCTGTTACATGGGAAATATAAGCTCAGCCCTCTAGGATGCTTTGTTCCTCTTTCTGTCCCCCAAGTACAAACTGTGGAGGGAAGGAGCGGGGTGAGCGATGGGCTGCCATTCCCACCCCCCTCTCCAGGCAGCTGTAGTCCAGCTCCAGCGCTGTCTCTTTAAGAGAACAATCCCTGGCTGGGGATACCTGTTGCCATGGAGATGGCAGCCTGAATCCCGCAGTGGAGGGCTGCTGCGCTAGCCCCTCCTCGCTGGCTTTGGTGGGGGTGCGACGTGAACCCATCTAGACCCCATCTCCCAAGCTCACCATCGTTCCAGGTCCCTTCTTTTAGGTGACCCTTGAGTCCACTTTAATCCCACCACAAATAACTCAGGGCAATATTTCTGGGGCACCCAGGTTGGCAGGAGGGAGGGCACCAAGAGGCTTGGCCTCCTCGGCCCGTCATGGGGTGGGACCCGCTTCCGATCCACATCCAGCTCAGACACCTGCCCGACCCCAGGTGGCCCCCTGGCGCTCTGGCCAGTGCAGTCAGGACTGTGCTGAGGGAGGCCGTCCCCTGGGCCTGCGGCCTTCCTGCAGGGAGGTGAGCGCACACTGGGGGACCAAGGGATGGGTGAGGAGCCCTGAACACAGTGACAGCTTGGCAGGTCCTCCCTGTCACCCTCCCATTGTGAGTTCTGAGTCAGAGCCGAGAAGTGCAGCTCGGGGGGCTAGGTGACGTGTTAAGGCCCGTCACCAGGAACTGGCACCGTCCGGGTTCCCATCCAGAGCTGCTGGCTCCAAAGCTGGAGCTTTCCCAGGTGTCCTGCTCCACCACTTGCTGGCACGGTGGCCTGTCACTGTAGGGCCACCTTCACTTTCCTCTCACCCGCATCCTGGGGTTGGAGGACCTGAATGGCCAGAGCAGCAGGGAGCAGGGCCCAGAACCCCAGCCCTGGGCGTGACCCTCACTCCTGAGTGCCAGTCCCCACAGTGTGTGTCTGGGCCTGGTGCTGGCAGACTGGCCTGGCTTTGGTGGTGAAGTGTAGCCAACAGGCCCTGGACTTGTCACCCAGTCTAGGCAGGGCCAGGGGGGCTGTCCTGGAGCCTCAAAGATCCATCACAACCCAGGAGCTCACGGATCTAGGGGAAGGTGGGAGGTGGCCGTGGAGGGACTCCAGCAGGAGCATGGGAAGGGGCCACCTGCTACCTCAGGGTCAGTCACCTCCATACCCTCCTAGGTTAGTTCCCTCTGCCTGGCACGGTCCTCAGACACAGCTTCAAGACCCACCTGAGTGCCAGCCCTCGGTCCCAGGCAGATGGGAACCCTGCTTCCACCGCCAGCAATGACCCCGGGGTAGTGGTGGGGTTCTGCACTCATCCCTCCCCTCACCCCAGGGCGTCTCCGGGGGCCCTGCACGACTCCCCATCTCACACAGGCCTGGGCCTTGTCTAGGTCTCAGAGACAGCCAGTCAGCACCAGGCCAAACCCCTAAACCCAAACCCCCAGCCCATTTCCGGGATGGAGTATCTGCTTCCTCCTGGGGGATCTTCAGAGTTCCCGGCTCTAAGTAGCTGTTCCCCTAATGCAGTTTCACGTGATTTGATTTATACAAAACAAAATCTTGACCATGGAGTTCCACGCAGGGTCTGCAGAGACCTGCGCTTGCTCTTCAGCTTACACTGAGAAGCCGGCAGCCCAGGACCCTGGGATGGAAGTGCAGGGAATTCCCAGGCTCTTCCTGGCCCCTCCTTCACTGGGACACTAGATGCCCAGGCCACCAACCAGGACATGAACAACAAGGCCCAGGTCTTAGGAGCCAAAGCAGAGGGAGGGATGCAGAGTCAGCTAGGAGTCCCCGTGCCCCTTCCCCACCCGCCCAAACCTGCTTAAAGCTTTCTAGTGGCTCCCCACTGCCCTCGGGAGAAAATCCAGGCTCCCTGGTGGCCCCCAGGCCCTGGGGGAGCTGGCCTTCCTTTACAGCCTCACCCACCTCACACAGTCCGCTTGCCCCACACGCCTTCCATCAGTTACACCCACACACCACGCCGGGGCCTCTGCACACGCTGCCCCCTCTGCCTGGACACCTGTCCTCTAGGAGGCTGACGATCTCCTGCACTCCCCAAGTCTCAGTTTGGATGACAGGCTTCCAGGAAGACTTCCCCAAGCCCTCTGTCTGGGTTGGGGGCCATCTTCCTGGTCCCGTCTTGCATTAGCACAGGCCAGGTGGCACCGTGTCCCCGCTGCTCCCCCAGCCCAGGCCCTCACTCACGGGCAGACCTGGCTCACGGTGGCCTTCCTGTGCTGCACAGAAGCACTGGGCAAGGAGCAGGAGTGAACGGACGCCAGGCCTGCTGGAGATGCCCCACTCGGTTTCCCTGGCGTGGGTGTGCACGTGTGGGCCTGTGCCTAGGGACAGGGAGGGCCACGCCGCACCATGGTTCCTCCAAACCAAAAAGCGGCTGAACAAAAGCACCAGACAACCCCCAAATTACTTCCCGTAGCTGAGGGCTCAACTGTGTGTGGCATCGCTGAAAGCTAGCCAGAGAGGTGTCCTCAGAAGATCTGGCCACCAGGCAAGCTCTGGGCCCAACGAGTGACGTGCCATCTAGCCAAACCCTCAGGATGACTCTGGAGGGCAGGTCCCAGGGTACAGGAAGGAACGCTCAAGTTCACAGAGCTTAGGCTGCCACCCTGGTCACACAGCAGGTGGTGGGGAGGAGGCCAGGTCCGCGGGCCTCCTTTGCTTCACCCTGTGAGCAGGGAAAACCTGAGGCAGGGGCAGGGAGGGCTGTGTCCACTTCTGGGCCTGAGTGGGAGGGACAGGTGGAGGCCCCTGGCCCCGCTCTCACAGCCCAGATAGGCTGAGAGACCATTCGAGGTCACACAGCGAGGGTGGGTGACAGAGTTTGTCACCACAAGGGGAAGAAGTCAGGAGGAAGCCAGGAACAACAAAAAGGATCGTGCTGCCCGGGGTCAGGACCAAGTGCGGGGACCTCGAGACCTTTGGTGACAGGAAAGGCCAAGTGCTCCTCCCCAGGGGGCCCTTAGCAGTTGTTGCTGGCCTTCCCTGAGGCCCCGGCTTCCCTCCAAACCTGGGGTCCATCCAGGCAAGCACTATGCTGGGCAGAGTGACCCTGGGTGACCCCAGGACTGGCATCAGGTCCTGCCATAATGGTCCCTTGGAATCTCCAGGCTTGGGACTCAGGGAGCTAGAGCCTGGAGGGTGGGGAGGAGCCAGGAGGGGACCAGATACGCAGATGCCCAGGATGGCCATTCGCCGTATATTCCAGATGCCACACGGCAGCCTTGGCAGCCTCCGGTCAGGCTCTGCCTCATCACTGTCAGGAAGGGCCATGTGGTTCTGCAGCCCTCAGAGAAAAGCAGGCCTGGCTCTACTTGAACCGAGGTGGTCAAGGGTCAGCTTCAGGGCCTTCGGGACCACCGTCTCCTAGTCACCATCTGTCCTGGGAGGACAAGCCCCCTCCAATGGGGAGGCATCGCCCCTCGATCACAGCCCTGCTTCCTGCTCAGCACAAGGGAAGCTGCTCTCTGGGATTCAGAGCCAAGGGCGGGTGGAGCCAGTCCCAAGGGCCAGGAAAGGCAGGAAGTGCCAACCCCAGCCTGGTCTGCCCATTGTCGCCAGGCACCTGGCCGCCAGCTGCCCCAGCCTGGCATGCACAGGCCGGGGGCTGCCTACTTACCGCGGCCGTCTGCTGCTGCGTCGCTTGGGCTGCAAACCTGGCCACGTGGTTGACGATGGGGGAGAAATTGGTGGGACCATAGAAGCGGATGTGGGGCAGGCAGGCCGAGTACGCCTGGGCGATGCCATCCACGCCTGCTTCAGAGAGGGTCGGGTCAGCCGATGCCCTGCCTGCAGCCGCTGTTCACGGGGCCCGTTCTGTTCTCACCTACAATGTCCCTGTGTGGCCAGTGTGGGCCCCTGAGACGCTCCTGAGGTCAGGGCCAGGGGTACAGAGCAAGGGTGGAGTCAGGCCGTGTTTGAATCCTGCTGTGGGGCCTGGGCGAGCTGTCCACGCTGCCTGAGCCTGTGCCTGGCCTCTCAATGGGACAGATAAGGTGAAGCCACCTGGAGGTCCATTCTGGACCCTGTTTGGCAGCTGCTCGAGGGAGCAGGGACAGGGTTGCCTGCATAGCCCTGCACACAGTAGGTGCTCTGGAAACAGCTGCTGTTATCCCACCACCCTGTGCTCTTGCCCAGAGCCTCTGACCAGGGATGCAGTGGGCCAACGTGAACCTGGACGAATGCCTCTGGAGACCCACCCCCAGGCCAGTCAGCCCCCAGCAGGAGCACAGGGCCACACTCCTGGCCAACGGATGCCCGTGGTTTCTGAGACAAGAGCTGGTGACTAGATGGGTGGCCCTTCTGGGTACAAAGCTGGACTGGCTTTGGGGACACCCAGGGAGGGTAGATGCTCTGCCCGAACTGAATGCTAGGCCAGATCTCATGATGGTGAGGGCCACCACCTTCTCTCCAGTCCCTCTCTTCCTTTCATGGATTCCAGAACTGTCCCTGGGAAGCTCAGAACCCCTCGTGGGCCCGGGTGGTAAGTGCAGATTCTGCCCTCGCTGACTCACCCTCGGCTCCACTTAGTCCTGGGGGCCTGAGAGCAGGCGGGGCCTCCCAGCAGGGCAGGAGGGAGGAGGAGGGAGAGCAGAGGTCAGCAGACCCCTGGCCCCCTCCTGCTCTACACAGCTCCCTGCCACTGACCGTCCAGGGAAGTGAACCAAGGGGGCAAAAGCCCAGAGAGGTGCAGCGACCTCCCCAAGACCCCCAGCAGGAAAGGACAGCAGCGGACTCAACCCGTGACTACCTGGCTCCAAACCAGTTCTTCCGGGCCTGTCATTTCTAGCAACGTGATGGGGAAGGGATAGAAGAAAGGGACGGAGACTGGCTCCCTGCTGCCTCCCCCTGCCGAGGGTGCAATGGCTGCGGCAGGGCAGGTGGGTTCACACTCACCTGAGCAGAAGGGGTTGGTGGGGTTGAAGTTGATGGCGAACTCGTGGGAGACCTGCAAGGCAGAGCACGCTGAGCAGGCCCGCCCGGCCCAGCTCCTCCAGGGTCAAGGCTACTGACCCTGCCCTCACATCAGCCTCTACCTCCACCGCAGGCCTGGCCCGCAGGGGCCACCCCCGTCACTCCACAGGGACAGCTGAGACCTTCCACGTGACCCCAACCCCTTCTGAGGCCCAGGCTGCCTGTGCACCCACTCTGCTGAGTATCACTGACCCCGAGTAGGACAGCGGTACCCCTGAGGGCAGTGGGGTGGAGGCACTCTGGGAATGCCCCTTCATCACCGCTGCCACATGGGTGACATAATTAGAGTGCCACTTGAAGGTTTCTCTGAATGTCAGCAGTAAGCCAAGTGCTTGGGCTCCTGCCAGTGAGCCAACTGGGACTGGCCGACAAGTGCTCAGAGTGGCCCTGGGGACCAGGCAGTGTGACGGGGCTGGAGGAAGGTGGGGACTCCCAACTGGTGGTTCTCCCAGGGACTGGTCTGTTGTCTCTGTCACCAGTCCCAGTACCCCCAGCCTGGGTGGACCATCAAAAGCTGATCTCACACACTCCAGAGCCAACCCCTGTGTTTGCTTAGACCATTGGGTCAGGTCTCAGACCCATTCTGTTCAAGAACTGCACACCTACTGTATGCCAGGGCTGGGACACCATGGGAGAGAACCAAGTGCCTCACTGCCCCCTCAGGTAGCCTACTGGGTGCTGAGAGGAGAGCTGTCAGGCAAGGGCTCCCAGGGAGCAGAACCTCCAACTTAAGAAGCAGCAGAGGGAATCTGGGTGAGCTAAGGCCATGTGCAAAGGCCCTGAGGTAGGAAGGAAGGTTCACATGGCAGAGGCAAGGTAAGTTAGGAAAGAGAGAGGCCAAGGTGGCCAGGCCTGGCAGCCAAGAGGGAGGCGTATCTGCCCTTTCCTAGCCCCATTCCAGTGTCTCTCTTGCCACTGCCCGACACTGGCCTGGCTAAGCCCCAGCCTCCCTAGAGTCACCCCGTGACATTTCCAAGAAGGCTTTTGCTCAAGAAAACAGCTCATTCAGCCGAGTTCTCTGAAAGCTGGCTGTTGTCCTAGCAACAGGCTCGTGCTGGGCCTGGTGTGCAGCCTGCCCTGCCCCCCCCACCCCCAGCACCATCATGTGGGTCCCACAGGGTCCCACCTCACACTGGGCAGGGCCAGGAAAGCCACCTCTCCTGCTCTGGCCCCCAGCCACTCCCTGAGGGTCTGGTAAAAACCGTCCTGGGGACAGAGGACAGGAAACAACAGCTCATTCTGGAAACAGGATAAGGCACACCAGGGCAGACAAGAGGGGGCACCGGCAGACAGATGCATGGACGCAGGGGCCCTCTGCGCCTGTCCCCGAGAGGCTGCTCTTCTGGAGACCGTGGGTTCCGGGAATGTTCTGGAAGATCCATCTGCCCCCTGGGAACCCAGGCCCCTGCGGAGAAGGTGACCTGGGGCAAAGTCACATTAAGGCTCTGAGCCTTGGGTGTTCCCCAGTAAAAAGGGACAGTGTCTCACTGGAGAGCCCTCCTCATTGGCTTTGCCCTCTGGCCACCAAACACCCTTGTCCCAGTCCTGTGAGGCAGTGAGGACCTGCCCCCGCCCAGGGACCCGCTGTTCTCCTGCACCTCTCTCCTGGCTCCCTCCCAGCCCTGCACCTGCTGCTCCCTGGCCAGCCCAGCGGCTGCACTCCTGGGCCTTGGTGCCCCGCCCCGCCAGGTGTCCCCACCAGGATGCCCCTCCCTGCGGTCAGGGAAGCGGCTTCCTCCAGCCTCCCCTCACCAGCCTGCAGGCACCTCGGAATCGCTGGCCACTGCCTCCTCCGTGACCAGATGGGGAGTGACAGGCTGGCGAGCCCCATTGGCTTTCGGTAAGAATTCAATGAAGCTGACACAGCCGGGCTGTGTCCAGAACGTTCCAAGGCCTCGTTTTCTTCCAGTTCTAGAGTGAATACAGAGGCGCCTCCCACGGAGCTGCCCTCCTCATTATATTTTGAGGCAGGGTCTCACTAAGTGGCTGGCCTTGAACCTGTGACCCTCCTGCCTCAGCCTCCTAAGTAGCCGAGATGACTACTCCTGTCCTCAATGCCTTGGGCCCTCCCGGCCTTCGCTGTCCTGAGTGTGCTCCCAGCCAGCACCCCTGTCCCCCTGCCCAGCACCCCACCCCCTACCATTCCTGCCTCCTCTTGGCTTGGACTCGCCTCCTCCAGGGGCCTTCCCACGCCCAGGCTGGCCTGGGGCCCTCCTCTGGGCACCCGCAGCCCGTGCTGCCCCATCTCACACCCATGACGCTGCCTGTCGTTAGGGTTCCCAGATGGAACACAGGAGCCCGGGGACGCAGGAATTCCAGATAGACGGGGATGTTCTGGTGTAAGTGTGTCCCGCACAACGTCCAGCGCCACTTACACCCAGAAAGGCACTGTCGTTCCAAAAAGCTCCCACCTAACTGGGTGTCCAGTGTCTGTGTGCTGAACCTGGCCACCCCATTTCCCTACTGGACATGGGCTTCAGGAAGCAGAGGCCACACGCACTGGCCCCCGTCATGGCCTCTATCAGCCTGAGGGTCAGGCCCGAGAAAGGCACATGGCCTGGGGTGATATCTGCGAGGCAGGGCCAAGGGTCCCCGCCCAGGGCTTCCCAAGCAGACCCCAGAGAGGCCCACGGCCCCACTGGGCCAGGGGACGCCAGGCCAGCTTCACTCACCTTCCAGTCTGGGGGCAGCTGGGCTCCGAATCCCAAAGCCGGGAACATCTTGTCACTAATCAGAGAGAGGAGAGGACAGACTGAGGACACGGGCGAGGACAGCAGCTCCGCCCGCCTGCCCTCCCCGGACCCCCGACCCAGGGTGCCACCCTGCCCTCCCTTCTCCAGGGGTAGAGAGCTGCACCGCCACCCCCAGCCGCCACCATGAGCAGGTGGCCTCGGCTTCCTGGGCTGTGCCTGTGGCCAACGCGCCCACAACAGCACGTCCAACCCCGGAGCCCAGGTGCAGCTTCTAGGTCCTCGAACCAAGACCCCAGGAGCCACACAGCCGACGTCACGCGGGGGCGGAACACGCCGGCCCCAGGCCTGACCTGCTCATGGCTGGGGAAGAGGCTCCCCAACCAGAGCCCTGACGGGCCACTCTGGGCCTTTTGTCACCTACCTGTCCCTCACCTCCCCAGCCCTGGCCACTGGTTCCTCAGACACACAGAGCGCTTTCTCCTGCCAGTGTCAGGGTGCTGTGCCCCCCGCTGAGTCACCTTTCCCCCGTCTATTCCCCCAGCCAACTCCTACTCACCCTTCAAGGCCCAATTAAATGGTCCCCTCTCTGTGGGCTTCCCTGACCCCCCACAATGCCTGTCCCTTGTGCTCCCAGAGCTTCTGCCCTGCATGGTGACCTAGACTCAGAATCCAGTGACTTCTCTCTTCCTCTTCTGAACTCCCTGGGGCAGGGGCGCGTCTCATTGGGTCATTCAGTGGACATATTAGGGTCCTCCAGTTGCCTGGTGGAGCGGGGGGCTGGGACAGAAGCAGGGACAGAGAGGGGACCACTGAAACAAGCCAGGCAGGAGGCAAAGGGCTCAACCCCAGGTCCAGAGCTCGCGGGGCCCTGTCAAGTCTGAATGCCCGGGAGGCAGCTCGAGGAGAGGCTGAGTGGTCAGGTGACAGCCGGTGCCCACCTGGCCATGCAGGCGGGGCTTCACCTCCCTGGCTCTGCGTGCTGCACCTCTCTTAGTGTGGCCTGGAGTCACAGCCACCCCTCAGGCCCTGAACCCCTGGTCTCGGGTGCTCTCTCTCGGAGGCCAAGCGCCTCGGGATTCCTGAGCCCATGACCCCTGAACCTCCCTCTGCTGCTTCCAGGGAGCCAGCCTCCTGGCCACTCTGTGACCTGGAGCTCCCAGTCAGTACCACTGGTGACAATGATGCCCCGCCTGTTGGTGGCCACACCTGCCAAACCCGCCACACAGCATTCCTTTGCTGACTTTCTACTGGGGACCCAGAGGTCCCCATGGAGCATGACGGTGGGAAGAGGGCCCACACTTGCCAGCTGCCCTGCGGGAGTTTCCGGCAGGAACCAGCCCAAGGGGCCAGCATATGTCAGGCCCAGGACCGGGAACGGCCGGATCCAGTGGCCCTGAGCGTGGGCATTTGGACAGAGCCTCAGCTCAGCCCTGACGGAGAGGCTGCGGCGGTGGGGACAAGTTCATGTCCATTCCAACTCGATTCCCGACTGGCCCTGCGTGCTGGGTGCAGGAGGTTCCCAGCTGGGCAGGTGAGAGCGTGCGATCGGCCATCGGTTAGCAACATCTGCCCGGGTACAGGAAGGGAGTACCCACGGCGTGCCCCGCGCTGGGCATTCCTGGCTCTGCCGACCTCTGGTCCCTCCCGGCTGTGGAAGCTGAGTTTCTAGGTTGGCTGGAAGCCCAGCTGGCCTTCAGAGGCCCTCTCCAAGCTCACCTGTCATAGTCCTGAATGATCTGCCCCACTGCCCAGATGGCCGACAGGTACTCGTTGGTGCCCAGAGGGTTGATATAGTGCAAAGAAGAAGGGTCCAGGGGATTCCCATTGGAGGCTGTGAAGTCTATCCCAACCTGCAGAGTTGGAAGGAAGGCCACCCCGTGTGACCACTGACCCACCTCCCTTTCCCACCCCAGGGAGTAGCAGAGGCTGATGGGACATGGACAGCCACTCCTTTCCCTGCCCTGCTCCCCCATAAAGTGGTCTGAAACCGAGAAACTGGGTGATGGTATCACTGCTCTGCTCTAATGCCATCCATGGCTCCCTATTGCCCAAGCATAAAGTCCACTGCCCAGATGTGACACAGGTTAACTCACCCCCCAGACTTCTTTCCCTCCTCACTGTCCCCTCCTGCCACTCAGAGGCCAGTCTGACTCCCAATCCTGGCCACTCTGCCTTGCCTCCCAGATGACCAAGGGGCCCAGGCCTGGGGCTGTCGGGCAGTGCAGTAGCTGCCTCCACAGTCCCTGAGCTCTGGAGCACCCTGGCCCCGCTCTGGGAATCCTGCACAGGGAAGGTGCTCAGTGGGAACTTGGGGCTGAGGGTGGACAGGAACCCGGGCTCTCGCTGCTCTCTCAGCCTCCAGAAGACCCCAGCCCAGCCCCTGGAGGGGTAGAGGACAGTGGTCAAGAACAGCTCTTGCCCAGCCAGGAAGGAACGAGAGCAGGAAGCCGGGAGGGGGCCCCTGGGAACTCAGCCACGGTGTGGAGAGAAGGGCCACCTGCACCCTCTCCCTGTGGGGGCTCAGCTCCCTGAGGCCAGGGTGGCTGTGTTAGCCCTCGAGGGACCCCTGCAGTGGTACAGCCAAGATCCTGGCATGAAGGAGGCGCTCAGCGGGCATTCGTCAAGTGAACCCACTCACCTAGGAGGGCAGGGAGGAGGCCCGGCCTCTCTGCAGAGGACAGGGCAGAGGAGGCTGGTGGAGTTAGGGGCCAGCAAGGCCAGTTCCCTAACTTCAAGCAATCCCCATGCCCTCCAGCCACTGGCTCTAGAGTGGTGGGGGACAGCGGGGGGCAGCAAGGAGGTGGACAGAGCCTGGTGCCCAGCAGGTCCCAGCTCTGGGCCTGGGCTGTGGAGCATGAGCCAAGCCACTCGGCCCAGAGTCTGTGGGGCGTGACCCAGGCCCGGCCGAGTGGCACTTCACTGTGTGGATAAACAGTTACTGAACGGCTGCTCTGCGCCAGGCACTGGGTGACATGCTGCAACTGGAAAGGACACATGTCCCACATGCCTGTGATGGCAGGTGGCACAAACAGGACAAGGAAAAAATGCCCAAGATAACTTCAGAGAGGGCAAGAGCCCTGGAGAAGATGAGCCAGGGAGGTGTGACGGAGGAAGAGAGCACCTCCCTGGGGAGGTGGCAGTGCAGAGCCCTGGAAGAGCAGAGCTCGGTGTCCGTCCGGGTGGACAGACAGGAAGAGTGGCTGCAGAGGGGGAAGGGCAGGAGGGAGCAGGGGAGGCGCTGGGCCATCGAGGGGAGGCTCCGTGGCCCGTGGGGAGGAACTGGCTTCTTTTCTCTCAGTTGTGCCCTGAGCTAAGCCCCAACTCAGCCCCTACACCAGGTAAACCACCTGTGCCCTCCCTACTGGGGCCCATCCCACCTCTTGCCCCAGGGAAGTCCTTCCTGAAGTTTATCCCAAGTCCCTCCTGCTGCAGTAAACCCTCAGGGAAGACCACCACTGGGGCGGGGTGCGCGGAGGAGTCGGGAGCCTTACCGTGAACATGAGCTGGCAGCCCCCCAGGATGTAGTCCAGGAAGGAATAGTCTCGGTGTATCTGGAAGGATCAGGGGAGTCAGTGGGTCCCCGGGATCTAGACTGAATGCCTCAGGGAGTTGGGGCTTCATGTCCTGAAACTTTGATGGGGACAAGGAGGCCATCGAAGCAGGTGGGTTGGATCTGACTACTACCAAGCCAGGACCTCTGGATGCCAGGGCCTTCAGAGCAGCGGTTCTCTCGGTGGATGGGGGGCCCTTGGGGGCAGGACCCAGGGCCCAGTGTCAACCACAGCTGCCGACTGCTCCACAGGGCGAGCCTCCACTCATTGGCATTTGAGTCTTGACCTCCTCCGGCCCTCGCTGCCTCCCTTGCTAACTAAGAGCGAGAGCAGGGCTCTCGGCCACAGCGGCCTCTGCAAGTCACTGCAGCTGCTAAGCCACTGTCCGGCTGGCCCACGGTGTCCCCTGCCACCCAGAGACTCGGGAGGCAGGGGTGGGAGGATCCCAAAGTTTGAGGCCAGCCACAGCAACTTAGCAAAACCCTGTCTCAAAATAAATAAAAAGGGCTGGGGACATGCCTCCGTGGTAGAGCACCCCTGGGTTCACTCTCCAGTACCCCAAAACAAACCAAAAATAAAACCCCAAAACTCAAAACTCTGTATTTTGATGACCTTTCCCTCCTTTGGGCAAATACGGGCCTTTCAGCTTTGGTGGAGTGACAAGAGTCTCTTCAAAATAAATGGATTCCAGTGAATTCTGAAGTAGAGGAGGGGATAAGGGCTGATGGGAGGCAGGAGTAAGGGAAGAGGATGTGGCCGACGGACGTTTCGGGGATAAGGGCCTAAACCGTGCTGACGGTTGACCAGGCGCTTTTCCACTGCGGTATCACGGAAGGGTCACATGACCCCAGCCTCCCGATGAGGAGACCGAGGCCAAGGGCCTGGGATCCAAGCTACAGACAGCAGCCCAGACTCGCCTTCAACCTCAGGCCTGCGTCCAGGCTCTCCCTGGGCCCCAGGCTGCCCTCCTTGATGTCCTACCCTGTGGCCACCAGGGGACAGCATGCCTTGTCCCACAGCCCCGGCCCTAAATGCCCAACGTGTCCTGAGTGAGTACTGAGCTGGGGCCGTGGGGGCTCCCTATACCCCCCAAGCTAGGAGCAGCCGCAGAAGGTCACCTCGGCCTGCCTCAGCCTCCACACGGGAAGGTGATAGGAGACGGATCCTCTCCTTGCTACAGATGAGGAGACTGAGGCTCGGTTTAGGTCACACAGCCAGGATGTGACCCAGGTGGGATCTCCAGCCAGGCCTCGCTGGCGGCAGACCCAGAGCCCGGACGGCCTGCTGGGGCTGTGCCCTCTGAGCTGGTGGCCCTGGCTGGCTCACTCCTGCCCACCCACGGCTCACCTTGCAGGAACGCAGGACAATGACGCCCGAGTTTTTGTAGCCCTTCTTCTTCCTCTGCTTCTTGGGGTTGATGCACTCCAGCTCCAGCTGCACCAGAGCAGGAGGTCAGCGGGCTCCTAGGGGACGGATCCTCCCCAGGGCGCCCTCCAGTCTCAACAGAGGGGCAGCAGCCCGGACGGCTGCACCAGAAGTGGCAAGAGGGTCGAGAGGAGGGACTGGCCTCAGGGGACCAGGCCTCAGGGGACCAGGGGACGGTGCCTCGGTGCTCACTGGGGCAAGGCATCTCGCTTCCCCCCCCCCAAACCCTCTCTCCCAGGGACGGACAGAGAAACCGAGGCTCAGGGAGACTGTGCAAGGTCTAGCTCAGCTGGAAACTATGGGGAGTGTGAGCCCGGGATGCCCGATTCAAACTCCAAGCCCCTCCCCTGGCCCCTGCTGTCTCAGGGTCCTGGCTCATGCACCCAGCTCACCGGGACACCGTCGCGAGCCATGCACATCTGGGACACTGACGTCTGGAACTCGCCAATGAAGTCGTGGCCCCCGTCATTGTCATAGTCGTAGCACATGACCTGGATGGGTCCACACAGTCACCCTAGAGCTGTCCCCAAGCGGTGCCCTCAATCCCCTTTCAGATCCCAAGCAAAACCCGGGTCTTCTGTGGGTAGTCCCTCCCCCAGCCTCTGCCCAGCTGGCTGCAGGAAGTCCTGGGCCGCCTCCTACAGGAAGCCCACGTGGCTGCTGGGCGAAGGAGAAAGGGTGCCCACCCAGGAATGGAGGGTGTGGCCTGGGGCCCTCTCTAGCCTGAGCACAGGGACCCCCACTTTAAGTGACCACACTGACTTAGCTTCGTGCCACTGAGGAGGAAGGCAGGATGCGTGTGCCCATTCTGCTGCTGGATGAGGAGAGGCCCTGAGAGGGAAGCGCGTGGCCCAAGTCTCACCACAGCAGCGGCAGCTGCAGGACTAGAACCCGCATCTCCTGGAAGCCCATCTAGGGATCCCTGCCTGGCCCAGCTGTCACCAGACCTGCCTGCTCACACCCCTGCCCCTCAGGACTGGGGACTTTTGGTGACTGGTGACCACTGTCCTCCCCAGGTGACCACATGTGCTACAGTTCACCGATTCTGAGGTGTTTCCACCCCTGTAACCCCAGCTCTGCAGCCTCCTGGAGGGGTGCGGCAGTTTTAGAGGAGAGGCTCATGCAGGTGGGGATCCTGCGCAGGTCCCCAGAGGCCAGGGGACAAGGACTCAGGGCTCCAGGCTCCCATCCTCCCTCCCCCGAGGTGGGGTTCTTTCCATCTTAGGAAGAGGCTCCCGGGACCGCAGGGTAGACCAGGAGGCTCAAGCGGGCAGCGGGGGGAGCAGGGCCCCCAGAGGCCCCCTCACCTGGATGGGCTTCTCCATGTCCCCATCACACAGGGACACCAGTGGCACGGTGAATGGCTTCCACACAGGGTCCAGTGTGTACTTGATCACCTGTGGGGGGAACAGCTCTGGGTCAGGCTGGCCGGGGAGGACGGCAAGTCAGGATGGGGACATCCGCAGGTGCACTTCTGGGGAAGGAGGGGAGCATCGGAGGGTCTCCCAGGGCATCTGCATGGCCGGGATGGCACAGCCCCACCCTGAGCTGTTGGAGGTGGCTGGAGGGCAGACCCACTGTGACCCCCAGGCCCCGGGCACCCACCTCAGTCCTGTGCACCAACATCCATTTGCCATCGTCCCCGGGCTTGTAGAATTCCAGGAACGGGTCCGACTTCCCAAAGAGGTCCTGGGAGAGCAGAGGGATGTGGGCGAAGGGGCACAGATCTCCCAGCTGGGTCCCCAGCGCCCCCATCCCCTCTACCCTCAGCCTCTGCAAGGCTCAGCTGGAGACCTGGGCAGCTGGAGCCCGCCCGGCAAAAACATGCCATCACAGGGTGGTCGGAGCCGTGCTCGAGCCCCGAGCCCCGAGCCCCGAGCCCTTAAGTCCCTGAGCCCCGAGCCCCAGAGCCTGCAGGGGCTGCAGCCACAGCATCTGCAGCGGGGCGGGGCTGCAGGAGGGCGCCTGCTCCAGCACAGGGCCAGGCACCCGCAGGAGGCGACATTTCTTTTAGTGAGCATCTGAAAACCTAGCGCTATCCGGCTTGTGGTGCTGGAGGGATGTGATGGCCTTTAAAACTTAACGTATTAAGTTGAAGAAAAGCAGCACTCTGAAGAGGACACAGATGAAGAGGACAAACACTAAAACTGATGAGACTCTTTGTGAGACAATAGTGTCAAGGAGACAAGTAGAGAAGGAAAGGGCGGGCAATCAAAGGCCACTGCCCGAGAAGGTACGTGGAAGCACAGGTTTGATGTAAGGAGGGAGCCGTGAGTGTTCAAGGAAGTGTCCCAGGCAGAGGAAAGAGCAAGAGTCAAGGTCCTGAGGCAGCAGGGTATGGTGGCGCATGCTCTAATCCCAGCAGCTCAGGAGGCTGAGGCAGGAGGATTGCAAGCTCAAAGCCAGCCTCAGCAACTTGGTCAGACTCTGTCTCAAAATAAAAAAATACAAAGGGCTGGGAATGTGGCTCAGTGGTTAAGCGCTCCTGGATTCAATCCCTGGTACACGCCCCCCCAAATAAAAAGGTCCTGGGACAGGAGTATGCCTGGTTTAACCTGGGGACAGTGGCTGGGAATATGTAGCTCAGGATGTAGCACATGTGATCCCAGCACTGCCAAACGAATAAACACATCTGGGATGGCAAGGAGGCTGGTTTGGTTGGAAGGTAGAGGAAGAGGTGGGGTCAGAGTCGGGGCACTTGGGGGAACATCAGGCAGGGGCCCCACAGGGCACTGAGGCCCCTGTGAGATGGGGTGCTGCACAAGTGGGATCCCACTGTGTCCTGAACGCCCCAGGTGATGGGAAGCTCCCTCTCTCACAGGTGGGGAGGTCTTAATCTGGAGTGGTCAGTGGGGGCCTATGCAAGGCCCGTCCCCAGGGGACAATGTAGGTGATGGCCAGAGAGGCCAGGCGACACAACCGCAGGCCAGGGTGGGGACCCTGCTCCTGCTGGAAACCCCTTCTGCCTGCCTCACCTTCTTGTCCAGCTTCCTGCCCGCCAGGCTCAGCGTGATGACCCGGTTGTCCGACAGCTCCTGGGCTGCGATCTGCAAGATCAAGGTCAGGGCCGTGAGGGGAGGGTGTGCTCCTCCCACCCCCCACCTGCCAGGCACAGTGGGTATGGGTGGGGGAGGAGTGAGAGGGGTGGGGCCAGGTGAACTCCGACAAGTTTCTTGTCTTCCCCAAGCCAGTTTCTGTCATCCGGAATGAGGAATCAGAAAGTGGCTTCATGTGGCTCAGGGGAGGGGACCTGGGTGAAGCAGTGATTAGACTTGAGCTGAGGGAGAGGTTCTGGGCCAGGGAGCAGCAGGACATGGCTCCCCTGCAGCCCCAGAGAGCCCAGAACACCCAGGGTCAGCAACTACAGCAACCTCATGTGCCATCAGGGTCGGAGCAGGGCCACCAGAGTTCCCTCAGCTCCCATGGTCATCTACCTCCGCGCCTTCCCCAACCACCCACCATGATCCTTGGACTCCAGCCCAGCCAGGGCTGGACCCGCTGGGAACAGGAAGCTGGTGTGGAAGCCTGAGATGGAGCCATGGTGACCACTGATGTCTGGGGGCTGGGCGGGGCACTCCAGGCGACAGGAAGAGAGCAGATGGGAGTCTGTGGAGCGCCCAGGGTGTGCGGTCAATTCAGCTTGCCTGGCCCGGGCATTCGAGGGAAGGGGCAAAGAGTCGCCGGGGTGGGGCTGCAAGGCTGGGGCAGCGGGGTCCCTCAGCTTTGAAGGAAGGAGCCACCTGGGGTGGGAGCGCCGGGAGCACGGCGCCCCTCCTGCACCAGCCCCATGTAACACAGGGGTAACATGTAACAGCCAGATTGTCTAGTGGGGCTGCCCAGGGGACTTCCTCTTGGGTCTCTTTTCCCTCATTTGCTAACAACGGGGGTTGCCCTGCCCTCTGGGGCTGCGCGCTCATCCCTGAGAAGGGGCTGCGCACGGGGTATCCTTGCGCATGGCACCGCAGGGGAGGCAATGAGCACCGCTGAAAACCAGAGCCCCCAACTGTGCCCCCAGGGAGGCCGGTGGCAGGGACCCGTGGGGAGGGGGCTGGGAGGGAGCTGGAGCCGCCAGGGAGGAGAAGGAGGCCCCGCCCCAGCCGCCTTGGGGGCCTTCTGACAGCGGGCCCCCAGCGCATCGTTTGTGGCCGCCTGGAGCCCGTTGCTAAGAAACCTGTTGCTAAGTTGTAAGTTGGGCCTTTTTACTCCAAACAAAGCTGGTGATTATCTGCCGGAGAAGCGGCCCATTGATGGGGGAGGGCAGCAGCGGGGCAGTGGCGGGTGTGGGGACGTGGAGAGGCGAGGGGGCTGGTACCGTGATCAGGCCCTTCCCCGCGGGCTTGTCGTTCATCAGCAGCAGAGGCCGGGTGATCTTCTTGCTGGAGACGATCTGGTGACAGAGAGAGGCTTTCAGGGAGGTGGGCCACGGGGACAAACCCTCCACAGGCGCCATTCAGCTGGCCGCCTCCTGCCAGGGCTGCCAAACCTTCACCTGCAGAGTCTGACCCTGGGAGGCTGACGGCCACCACTGCCAGCCAATGAGAGCAGCCAGGACGCGAGACACTGGCCAGAGGCACGGTGGCTTGGGGGTGGCCTCCTGCAGCCTGGCTCCACTCTCCTGGCTCACCCCAGGGAAGGTCCTCAGGGCTCCTGCTCTAGAGACCACCGCAGGGAGTCGTCCCCCAAGTCCTGGGAGGGCCTCCTCTGGGCAAGCCTGCAGGGGAGGCGGCCCCCGGTCTCTGTATGTGTTTTCCTTGCTAACAACAGTCGTGGGGTTCAATCATAGAGAAAGGTAAAGTGAAGCACATCAGGAAGTTCCCTTCCTGTCCCCTTCGTCACCACCTGCCTCAGGAGCCTCCGCCCTGGTTTCCTGGGTAAAGGCTGTGTCTTCACGCAGGTCTGAGGACACACCAGTACAGGCTGCTCCTGTCCCCTCCCAGGTCCACTCCCCACCCTTCTCTGCCTGCTCTGGGCCCCATGCACTGTGTCACCTGGCTGTCTGTCCCTTAGCTTTTGGGGGTTCAGCTGTGGCCACGTGGGACCCACAATGCGGCAGCAGTTGGTGGCACTGCGATTGGCTGTCCCTTCAGATGGGAGCTCTCCTGCCTGGCACCAAGCCCACCCGCTGTACCCCCGCTCTGGTGCCTGCTGGCTCCCCCGGTGGTCTGCACCTGCACTTGGGGAGGCAGGGAGAGCAGGTGCCGGGAGAGACTGCCCGAGGGGCTACTCCAGGGAAGCTGGTGGCATCTTGGGGGCTGCCCAGCTCACCGTGCCCAGGCTGCAGGAGAACTGGCCCAGGAAGTCATGCTCCTCCAGCTGCGTGCTGGACCTGTCCTGGTCAAACAGGGCAAACTTGAGCTTCTGCACCTCCTCAAAGTGGTAGTCGAGGACAAACTTCTTGGAGAACGCAGGGTTGAGGTTGTTGACCGCCGTTTCCGTCCTGTCATACTGGCAGAGGGGCAGGGCGGTGGGAGTCAGATTCAGGGCGGCTGGCTTGCCCCTCTCGGGATGCCAGAAAGCACTCTGCCAATCACCCAGCTCCGACTCAGGGCCAGGCTGGAGCAGTCACTACCCCAGCTCATAGATGAGAACACAGGAGCACAGAGAGGTGAAGTGACTTACCCAAGGTTGAACAGCCAGCAGGGCCAAGGCCAAAATTCAAAACTTGGATCTGCCTCTACTACTCACACTCTTAACCCTTCAGCCCTAGCTCCATTCCCAGGTACCAGGGTAAGAGCTTGGGCCCTGACCCTGCTGCATGAGTGACAGAGGGCAAGTCCCCCTCTACATCTGGGGGACTGGAGTCTCTGTAGTTCTTAAACTTTTTACCTTGGAAGAGGCGGGGCAGTTGAGAGGAAACAGAAAGAAGGAAGTGGGGGGCCTTGGGGAGAGGTGGGTCACAGAATCCACACCCGGGGACAGATGTTTGCATCTCCTGCCCCCACATGGAGACTGAGTCCAGGGCCGCTCTTTTTATTTTGAGACAGTGTCTCCCAAGTGGCCTAGGCTGGCCTCACACTTAGGATTCTCCTCCTCAGTCCCCTGAGTCCCTGGGATACAGGTGGGCGCCACCGCACAGGGCTCAGTGCGTTTCTGGTTCCGAGTCCTGGAATCCTGCCCCAGCAGCCCCGCTGGACACGGAAGCCCTGCGAGGACAGCGAGGACCGTTCGCCTCCCTGTGGGCGGTGGTGACTCTGAAACAGGAACCGCCTCCTGGCATCTGAACGCGGACGCCCCAAACCACGGAGTCTGGGTGACGTCTATTTTGGGGCCCGGGCTCTGTTGATTTTCCTCCCACCCAGTCTGTTTCTTCTAAGGCTTGAGTAGCAGCCACACAAGAGGTCTTGGCCTTGGGCTATTTTTAGCCAGGGTGGCCCGACTGGGTGGGAATGGAGGTCACTGCGAATGCCTGAGTAGGGGGCACCCCTCCCTGAGGGGCACGTGGGGCACCAGAGGTCTGGCACTGCGCATTGCACATACCTGCCACAGGCCTGGGCCACCCCTGGAGATCTGGGATGACCCCACATCCCATTTCCCACTTCCTGCTGCACCCCCAACAGACTGGGTGACACAGAAAAATCGCCACCCTCCAGGTCCTATTTCCCCTCTGCAAACAACAGAGGGCAACAAACCAAGCATCTTTTTTTTTTTAAATCACAAGCAGCAGCCAACATCTGCTGGAGGCCTTTGGAAACCATAGTTTTTTCATTTAGTGGCTCACCATGACCCAGTGAAATATTTACTTAAAAAGGAGGCTGAGGCAGGAGGATTCTAAGTTCAGGGCCAGCCTCTGCAACTTTAAGAGTCCTTAAGCAACTTAAAGGGACTTTGTCTCAAAATAAGAAATAAAAAAGGCCTGGAGATGTAGCTCAGTGGTGAAATGCCCCTGGGTTCAATCCCAGGTACCAAAAAACAAGCAAGATGCACATGTAGTCTGAAAAATAGACATGCATACAAAACTCTCTGGCTACCAAACCAACAGGTGGGTGGGGCCTAACCATTGGGACTGTCTTTAGGTTTCAATTAATTTTGTAAATTGGCCACTAGGAATGTAGTTCCCTTTAGGAAGAGGAAACAAAACAAGTTTCAACACCTGAAAGCCGGAGGTTGCGGAGTCTCCACCGCCTTCTCAGGGCTGCTCCCCTCCCCAGGCCTCGGGCCCAGGCTCCAGCTCACCAGTCCTGGCCTAGGACACCAGCCGGGTTCCCAGCTTCCCTCCCCCACAGCAGGCACCAGAAAATGAAACCCCCATCCCACAGAGGAGACAGGCTCAGAAAGGGAGAGCCCCTTATTGGGGCCACACAGCAGGGAACAGCATTGCTGAGGCTGGAACCAACTCTAGGGCCCAAAGCCCGAGCGCTGTGTGCTCACTTAGAGATAAGGGGAGGGTTATTTAAAAGTGGAAGGAAGGGAGCCTTTTGTAAAACTATAAAATTTCTAACTAAGTTACAACCATTTAAATGTTACAATAGAAAACAATGAATATAAAATCATAATTGTGCATTTATGGATTATGGTAATTTAGGCAATATAATCATTTCAGTTTTAGTTTGAAGAGGCGCAGTTTCCACGTAGCCTCCCTTTGCCACTCACATTCTCCCACCTCCAGGCCTGAGCCCCGGGGTCGCAGGTCCAGCGGGGGGCCCTGCCCACCACCCGGTCCTTGCCTCGCCCAGCGCCAGCGCATGCGCAGGGGCCTCACCTCCATCCACCTGCCGTTGTTCTCCGTAAAGAGGACGCAGAAGGGGTCGGACTTGGAGGTGACGTCCCGGTCCAGCAGGTTCTGGCCGCTCACGGACAGCTCCACTCTGCACACGCAGTGCTGGGAGCCCAGGGGGGTGGCCCCAGCCCCTGGGGCTCCCCCACCGGGTATGTAGGCCATCGGGGTGGGTGGTGGCAGCAGCAGCTCCTGGCAATCTAGGAGAAGAGGGGTGAGGGTCAGGAGGCCGCCCCTCCAGAGGGGGTCATTGTCACCTGGCCTGAAGTGTGTGGGAGAGAGGGGACGCGGTGTTGGGGGGAACCTGGGCCAGAGGGAAGAACGCACAGGATGCACCACAAAGGAGCCTCTGGAGGTGGGTCTCGTTCGTCTTTGAAGTTTTTCTGTTTTGGCCACTCTTTACCCGCGAGGGACCGCAGTGCTGTTCACATCAGATCAGCAACGCACGGTGACACTCATGGTGCCAGGAAAGCTGGGCTTCTCCTGAGCAGTGAACATGCCGGCAGCCTGTGGCTACGGGGCCACGCACAAGCGCTCAGATTTCCCTCATGGCTTTGGCCACTAGGAAGCCCACTTCCAGTAGCTTATTCAAAAGGTGACCTTGTTCGTTGTTTCTCATGCTCATTCTGCATCTCCAGCCCAAGCACGTGGCTTGGGCACAGGGAGCATTGCGAGTGCGTTTGATGATTGAAAGAAGGACGAATACATGAATGAATGAACGTGGACCAAGCTCCACATTCCTCAGATCCTGCCCGAGCTGGTCTGGATGGTCAACAAAGACCCACCCTTCACTACTCCTGGCTTCCCCCAATCCTGGGCCCATGTGCCCCTCTGCTATGGAGGCTGCTCCTGACATCTTGACTCTGCTCATGCTCTGCAGTCCCGAGTCCCAGAAGACAAGCTGTCCCCTGGGAGCAGGAGGGGAGGAACAAGTGGCGGTGAGCTCTGAGTCCCCCGTCCCAGCCCTGTAGAGAGCCACCCCCCTCGGTGCCTCCGTTTCCTCTCTGCCCACGTGACATGACGGCACATCCCTTGAGACTCCGGTGGTCAGATTTCACTCTCACAGCAGGTGCCTGCTTAACCCAGGCCCACCACCCAGGTGGACGAGTCCAGTCCTCAGACACTCACCCCACAGGGGCCAGCTGCCAGTGCCTCGACTCCCCTCATGGTTGAGTGGGTAAATGACCCTGCACTTCCCCAGAGGAGGGAGAAGAGGAAGATGGTGGGAACACAAGGTCCTGTCCCTGTGCTTGGAGCACAGATAACACGTCACTTTTACAGTCTCCCTTCCCCATTCAGTCTCATGGGGCAAGTGGTAGCATTGCCCCATTTTCCAGAGGAGGAAATTGAAGCTCATTCCAGAGGAGGAAATTGAAGCAACTACTAGGTCCCAAGAACTGTGCTGGAGCTGAAGATCCCGCAGGAAGAAGCCTGTCCTCTGAGACTCCTGGAGAGCCCCGATCCCGCCTGGCTGGGACACAGTAAGGGTCCAGGACAGCAGCCAGGTCCTCTGGGGAGCTGCGTTTCAGCCCGAGAGTGATGGGAAGTCTTGGAGGCAGAGAAGTGACATGATCTGATTGGTCTATTTAAAAGCCTACTCCAGCCTGTGGGGCAAGCCAGCTGTCAAGCTAAGGAGACGCAGCTGCTGTCATCCCTGCAGGAAGGACCATGTCACAGTCACGGTGCTGGATGCAACCTCCCCCTCTACCCTCGCCGCAGCCCACTTCCCGAGCGACAGCCTCTTGCTGGGCCACTGCAGGCCCTGGTTTGCAGGAGGCCAGGCCCCCTCTTCCCCACAGAGACGTGCCCCAGGGCTTGCCCGGCAGGGAGGGGATGTGGACAGTGAGAAGCCAGGCCTCAGCTGCCCGCTCCCACCCCATTACAATCACAGGAGCCGGAGCATCAGAAAGGCACCGCAGTGTGCCTGCAGGATTTATTCTTGTGTAGAGATCAGTTTCACTGGGGGGCGGGGGGGCATCGAGGCTCACTCCACCATGTGCAGCTGGGGGCGGGGTGCAAATCCTCGGCCAGGCAAGCGGGCAGACAGGGGTGTCCTGCCCATGTGGCTGAAGGCGTCTGTTGTGCTCAGACCTGCCCTGGGGGTGGGGGTGGGGCAGGATGACCACCATGTTACAGATGAGGAAACTGAGGCCCAGAGAGAGGAAGAAACTGCCAAGGTCCTGTGGCCAGCAAAGAGCAGAGGCAGAGTGTGAACCAGGTCTCTGGACTGCAGGGCTAACAACGCTCAGTCTTCCCACCAAGGTGGGGGATGGCTGGGTATTAGGGGGCCATTCAGGGAATCAGCCAGGCCAGTGGAGCCTGAAACAAAGGGGCGGCATGGTGACCAGGACTGCAGTGCCGAGGAAGCCAAGGACACCCCCCAATCTGAACAAGTACCCAGGCCCCGGAGTGCCCAGGGTCACCAGCTCCTCCAGGTGCACGTGGTCTGCACCCCTGTGTTCCCCGCCATCACCGATGGGTGGCTTCGGCTCGCCCACCTCCTCTCCATCCCGGACCAGCCCCTGCTGCTGGGCAGGAGTGGGCCCGTGTCCACCCCAGCTCCACGCACTTCCTGACCCAGGAGGAAAAACGCGAAGCCACTGGCCACGTGAACTCTCTGGGGCCACTCCTTCCATCCCCAGTGACGGCCTCCTCCCTGTCTTGCCTTGGTGACAACACTGGCCCCGGGCCCGGCTCCGGCCATGGTCAGGAGGGCCAGGTCACAGCCAGCCACTGGCTCGGCCAGGATCAGCTCACAGGCCAGCTGGGGAGAGCTGAGGATGACTGATGGGTGGGGAGGGGCCTCCTCCACCCTGGGCGCGTCCTTTATCTTAACTCACCCTCTGGCAGGAAGCTCCTGGATGCTCGAAACGGGGAGCACATGGTGCCAGGGCTGGGGCAGCAGGGGTCAGAGTGGCCCTCTGTGCCAGCCCGGCAGCAGGCAGGCCAGCCGGACCCTGAGGCCTGACGCAATGGAAAAAGAAACCACAGCTTAGGCTGGGCTGGCCCCCTCCCCTCTGCCCCAGCGGGAGGCGGGCAAGGTGTCATTAAGGGAGGGTTGGGTCTGCCCTGCGCATCTGGGCAAGATGGACGCCTCCCCGGGCAGCACCGCCCCACAGGTAATTTGAGGTTTTCAGGCAGGAGAAGGGGGCACAGGAGCCCGGGCCTGCTAGAGGGTGGTCCTGACTCCTGGCACAGATGGGCACAGGCCTGCCGTGTGACCAGGCCCTGTGGGAAGCAGCCTGGTGGGCGGGATAAGGAGCCAGGGGTCCCTTGTAGAGATGGGTTCGCTGAGGCAAGGCCAGGGCAGGGCCTCGTCACCCCAGGCACGGGCTCCTCGTTCATCCAACGGGCAGCCCGAGTACCCGGGACTATGGCAGTGAATAGGCACCGGGAGTTCAGCACCCCAAGACCACTGTCCCAGCAGCCTGGCTTCCCGTCCTGAGGCAGAGGGCAGGATTTCGCGACTCTGGTGTGGAGCCCAGGTGGAGAACAGCATGGTCTTAGCCAGAAACCGAGTGACTCACCCTCCTGACCCCTTGGCTTTAGGTCCCCCATCTCACAGAGCAGCTGAGGTCACCTCCAAGCAGCCTCCGGCCTCTGCCCTCATCTCTACTTCCCCGGCCTCCGCTGGCTGAGCCCCATCATCTCGTGCCAGGCCATGCCCCAGCTCTGCCAGGTCTCCCCAGGGCCACTTCTCCCTATATCAGAGCCAGAGGGAGTCTTTAAACATATAGATGAAAACCTTCCATGCCTCCTCCTTCGAGGTCACATGAGCCTCCTGATCCTGGCCAAGCAGGTGGCTCATGCCTGTAATCCCAGCAAGTTTGGAGAATGACAAGGTTGAGGCCAGCCTTAGCAACACGGCGAGACCCCCAGCAACTTAGTGAGATCCTGTCTCAAAGTAAAAAAGTAAGAAGGGCTGGGATGTAGCTCAGAGGTAAAGTGCCCCTGGGTCCCATCCCCAGCATTAAAAAAAAAAAAAAAAAAATCCTCTCCAAGCAGAAAAAGTCCTGCCTGCCTTACCAAGCCTGACTCATGCCCCTTCCCTGGCTCCCTGGCCTCCTCTCTGCTCATGTGCCCACCTCTCCCTGCCCCGTGGCCTCTGCACTCGCTGTTCCCAGTGCCAGAGATGAGGGGTGATAGAAGTCAGCTTAAGGCCTTGCTATATGGCTGAGGCTGACTTTGAACTCGCAATCCTCCTGCCTCAGCCTCCTGAGATGCTGGGATTACAGGTGTGTGCCACATGGTACGCCCCCCCCCCAAAAAAAAGCCAGCCTAATGTCACATCCTCGAGGCCTTGCCTGGTCCCTCGAGCTTGCGTCTCGGCTCCATGCCGTCTCCTTTCCTGGCACTGCGCTGTATGAGCACGTTATGTGTTTGTCCACGTGCCTGGCTTTGTCATTGGCCCCCTAGAGCACAAGTCCCCAGGGGAGACACCAGCGCTGTTTCTCCAGCAGGAGAGCAGCTTCTGCCCAGGGGGTGCTCCACCAACAGGCTGAGGCTGAGGGGCTGGGAGCTGCAGGCAGTCCCCGGACCGACAGTCGCCCTCCCCGCACACCTGAGCCCACGGAGCTGCTGCTCAGACCCTGGACCCTTATAACCGCTGAGAGGTCCGCTAGGGAGGGGCTCAGGTCCTACGTCACAGCGGGACATGGGGGCCCCAGGGAGGGAGGCACCTGGGCCCAAAGCCAAGCCTCCATCCTCCTCGCCAGTCCTGCCCCACTGACTGAGGAGCTGCTAAGCTGGCTGGGCAGACCCCCGACTTAGGGGTGGCACTGCTGGGCAGACAGCAGGAGTGGCAGGCAGGGGGGTGCAGACGGCCAGGGGAGGCTCAATGGGGAGGGGAGCAGCTAGAAGGTGAGCAGCAGGTCAAGGAGGCCAGGGATCAGGGACCCCACTCCTGAGAGTCTCAGCCAGTGGGCACTGGGGCTGGGTGACCGTGGGAACGCCCCCAGATCTTTTAGTGAGAGGCATCAGGCGCCATGAGAAAAAGCACGTTGAACTTAGTATTTGCAAAGTGAAAAAGATTCTGTCGCAGGGTCAACTACGGGAAGCAAAGCTCTACCAAGTCTTGCTGGTGGCAAAGACAGGGCTTGGTCCTCTGGTCAGTACCAGGCAGCGGTGAAAAGCAGACTCCGGACTGGGGTTTGAATCCCTGGCTCTTCCATTACCCGATGTGTGATCTCAGGCAGGTTACTTGACCTGTTTCACCCTCTGTAAAACGGGGACCATAAACTCGCTTCCTAGAGGACTAAGTGAGATAAACACTTGGAACACACTCTGCATGATTCTCGTGAGAGGCGGGAACAGACCAAAACCTCCAAGGAGGAGCGGTTCACACGGAGCCGGCAAGGGGCCAAGGCTGGTTGAGAAACACGGCTCCAGGCTCCCCTTCTCCACTGGAGGACAGAAGCCAGGGGTGGCTGGGGCCAAAGAATGAACAACAGACTGGGAACAGGAACCTACAGGCCTTCCAAGGAGGCCACCTACCCTTGGGTGTAGCGGCTGCTGGGCCTCTCAGGGCTTCCAGAAGATCCTGCTGGGGAAGCGGTGCTCATCTCTAACAGCAGAGCTGCCAAAGTGGCTCCAGTGTGGTCCCCACACAGGGGGCCGTGGTGTCTTCGGGAGCCGCTCAGGAGCACAGCATCCTGGGCACCGCTGAGACCAGGCAGCCTAGAATGTTGGAACAAGCCCTCCAGGTGACTCTGGCGTGGGTTGGCTTGCACAAATCACAGGTTGGGTGGGCAGGTGGGGGTTCTAACAAGCTCCCGGGGGAGCACAAGGCCCCAGATCTGAGGCTGCAGTATGGCGGCTGCTGGCTGACCCACCCCAGCCGTGGCTCCCTTGGCTTAATTAAGCAGATGCTCTTCTTGGCCCCCAGACAAGCCCTGCCCACCCAGAACCCTCAACTAACCAGATACCCAGTCCCCACCAGCCCCCGTGGCTGCTGGGTCCACAGAGCTTGCAGGGGTTTGGGAAGGGTCTTGGGTGCAGCTGGGTCTAAACTGCGTCCCTTGCCCCATTTCCCAGATGAGAAGAGTCAGGAAGCCAAGTGGCAACTGATTAGTCAGAGTTCTCCAGAGAAGCTGAACCAGCAGCATGTGCAGAGAGAGAGACTTTTTTAAGGAATTGGCTCATGTGATGGTGGGGCAGGAAGTCAGGAATCTGCAGGGCCAGGCCGGGGGAAGGCTTGAGAGGCGGGCAGGGCTTCGTGCTGCAGACGCCAGGGCCCGTGCCTGCTGAGAAGTCTCGGTCTCTATGCTGAAGGCCTTCGGTTGGTTGGATGAGGCCCACACATTATGGAGGATAATCCGCTTTATGAAAGTCTTCTGATTTAAATGTTAATCGCATCTTAAAAATACCTTCACAGCAACATGTGGACTGGTATCCAACCAAACAATTGGCCACTGTAGCCCAGCTGAGTCCAACACGTAAGATCGGCCATCAGAGCAACATTTAGCCCCCAAGGGCACAAAAGTAAGGCGTTGGGGTGAGGTTCTGGGTTTGCCCTTCCTGAGTGCGGGAGCTGAAAGAGGGAAGGTGGGTGTGGCCACACTATGGAGAAACAACCATCATAAAAGCCGTCATCCTAAGGCCTGGCCCAGGTCCTTGCTGGGCACCGTAGGAGCGCTGATTCCGTATCTTCCCAGCATCCCTGAGCCAGGCACCGTCTCCACCCCACCCCCGTATCCAGATGAGGAAACCGAGCTCCAACAGGGCAAGGGTTCACTCTCTGGCTCCCAGGCCGATACCACTCCCGACCACAGGACGGATCCACACTGGCCCTGACATGATGCGGGACAAGTCATCAGTCTTTCTTGTCCCTCCAGGGGAATCACAGACTGCTAAGCACCGTAGGCTGGTCCAGCTGCCCGGACGCTCAGCCTCTTTCTTTGCTCCCTCCATTTACTCAGCTCGGTAGAACCAGATGCCAAAGAGCCACAAGTTTCCAAAGCTGACAGCGGGGACTTTGGCAAGGACGAGCCACCAGAGCTCTCATGGCTTGCCAGGGGGAGTGGAAATCGGTGCCATCACTTAGCAGAGCTGCTCAGCAGAGCCTACAACAGCTCAATAACTGCCTCCCTGGGATGACCAGCAAGGCTCAAGGGAAATGTCCACAGATGGCCACCAAAAGGTGTGCACCAGAATGTGCCCGGCGGTGGCACTGTTCCTAATGGCCCTGGGCTGGAGTCTCCACCATCAGAAGGAGAAATAAAGGGTGTTTTACTGAATGGTACACAGTGGACACGTAATGAGCCCGAAGGCGGCACGGGCACACTGACAGTGTGGGTGGCCTCCCAACGTGCTGAGTGTGGGGCACAGGACGGAAGGGGGATGCCACCTGGTGTGGGTTCACATATGGACAGTTCAACGTGTACCAGAGAAATCTAGGCTATTGAAGGTGAGGACCCCAGGAGGTCAGTTAGTGGCATGACCGACAGGAGGCCTGGTGCTGGTAACCCAGATGTGCGGGCCAGGGGCTGCCATCCAGCTGTGCAGGCAGGCTGGCCGTTCCGCTTTCTGATATTCAGAAATACAATGTTTAGGGACGAAAACCAACAACTCAGGGCCCCTCTGCAGAGCCCTCTGCTTCCCAGGTCCCTGAGGGGCAACCACCCCTCTGCTGCCCCACGGTAACCACTAGCTTAGGAAATGCCGCCCTCACTGGAGCCCAAAGAGGGGACCACATCTCATTTTCATCTCTGTTGTTCCCAACACCGAGAGGCAGAGACTGGGAGCTGGACAAACGCTGCTGGCCAAGAGGAAGAGAGAAAGGTCAAAGGAAAAGGACCCATGACATCTTGGGATCCCCTGGAATTACAGCGGACTCACAAAATTCCGGACTTGGGACCCTGGACTGAAAGGTGTCACGGTTTATCTGCCCTCATCTTCCAGACACACGAGAACCTGGCCATGGCCCCAACATCTTGGGGGGCAGGGGTAGCCCACCCCAAGTCGCCGCTGCTCCTCGGGACCCTCCTGCACGCCTGCGGCTCACGACTCCCACCAGGTGGCTGCAGCCTTCAGGGCCAGCCTGGCCACTCTGCACAAGCCGAGGGCCGGCACCTCCCACAAGTCCCTTTCCACCTTCGCCAGGGCACCGCTGCCGTGCTCTGAAGACACGGCACTCTGCCGGGCAGCCAGGCCATTACGGGGATAAATATAGACGCAGACAGCAAGGCGAGGAGGAGGCAGCAGGGGTCGGATCTGATGTCCCCCGGGCCCGGCTTCTGCCAGGCCACACTCAGGGAAGCTACCCGCCATCCCCGCCTAGTCACCAAGCTCTGGCCTGTGGGGGAAGCCCTCCTCCGGGAGCACCAGGCCCTGCACCGGAGCACTCGGCTTGGAGTCTCCCCAGGCTGTCACTGCAGGGACCAGCCCAGCAGGTGGACAGGCAGCCTCCCCCGGCCCAGGGAGGCCACAGGTTAGGGCCAGTCCTGCTCTCACCACCTCTCCCTTCAGGGCCTTGGCTTGTCATCTGCCAAAAGGGCTGGCGGTACCCTGCCTCCTGCCTCTGCCTCGCAGGAAGCCCTAGGGATGGGCACGGAGGCTCTCCAGGCTGCACTGAGTGCTGTGGGGACTCTGGGAGTAGGTCTGGCCAGGCTTAGATGGAAGGCCAGGCTAGTGGAGGGTTGGCGACCACAGGGCCTAAGTTATTCAAATGTGGCTTCACTCAAAGGGAGCTTTGGAGAGGGTCAGAGATCGGGACACAGCCCCAGAGTCCTCCCTGTGGTGTCCCCCGCCCCCAGGAGTGCCACGGGGCAGTAGGTGCCAGGAGGCTCCTAATCCCCAGGGTGAACCCAGGCAGGCTCCTTCTCCTGGGCGTCTCCATCTCCCTGCTCATTCTAGCCTTGTGGCTGGGGCTACAGATGCCCCTTGTCCTCTGTGGGCTGCTCTGGGCTTCTAGTCCCAAGTTCCACCCAGAATCTCTGAGCTCACAGGCCTGGAAAGCCATCGGGACTCGTTCAGCTCCAGAATTCCTCTGCAGGCCCCTGCGGTGGCTGTGCACTGGGTACATCCCTCAGGAGAGGAGGCCCCTGCCATCTTTTCAACGGCTCCTTGTACTCAGTGCCCTCAGGCTGCCCACCCCACATCCTGGCATGCCAAAGAGCCCCACATCCTCAGCCAGCCAGTGGTGGGGCTCTGAGCCCCAGCACCAGGCAAGAGGCCGCCACCCAGGGAAGTAGCCCAACCTCAGGCCCAGGCCCTCCTCGGGCCAGGCCTTGTGGAGAGGGCACTGCCAGCTTCTTCCACTCCTGGAGATGGGACTCAGCCCTGACCGGATGCCTCTGCACACCTGGTCCTGTTCAAAGGGCGTAGGTCTGTCTCCCCGTTACCTCGGGAGATGGGCCCTGCCATTATCTCCATTTTATAAATCAGAGAACTAAGGCACAGAAGTTTCATAACCCACCTATTATAGGCTGGACTGTGCCCCCCACAGATGCCCCCACACCTGGAATGTGAACTTAGTGGGGAATATGGGAGTCTCAGATGTAATTAGTGAAGATGAGGTCATTCTGCAGTGGGGTGGCCCTGAATCCCATGTGACTGATGACCTTAGAAGAGGACAATGTGAAGGTTCAAGGGAAGATGGCCATGTGAGGGAGGAGGCAGAGGCTAGAGCTGCGATGCCACATGCCACATGCCACATGCCAAGGGACGCTCAAGCCTACCAGGGCCTGCAGCACGTGGGGAGGGCCCCCCAGAGCCTGGCTCCATGTCCAGCCGCAGTCTCCAGCACTGGAGAGAACGATATCTGTTGGTTCAAGCTCTACAGTCCCTGAAAACCAGAGTCAGAAACCAGGCGGCCACCCCGCAGCCAGTGCTCTGCTGCCAGCACCCTCTGGGGCTGGTCCCAGGGACATGGCCTGAAAGACTGTCCGGCCCAGGGAGGGGGGGGGACATCTGCAGGGAGCCGAGCACGCCCTCTCCTGTGTCTTGGAGAGAGACAGCAAGACACATTGGGCAGGCCAGATGTCCCTAGCTCCTGGTCAGCCGCAAAAGCCATCCAGGGAGACAGCGGAATTGTGGGGAGAACGGGCTCCTAGAATGCTCCACGTCCCCACCCCAGGGCCTCTGCCCGGGCTGTCTCCTCCATCCTGGGCCCTTGTTCTTTGTTCGTCCATTCAAAGACATCCACTGAGCACCTACCTGCCCCAGGTACAGCTGGGACGCAGCCACGACAGAGACCAACGCCCTGCTCCTGTGGGTTCCAGTTCATAACATCTCAGCTCAAAGGTCACTGCCTCCCTGAGAGGCCTCCCTCACTGCCACTGCGCCGCCCTATGGCAGTCACTGTCTTTACGACTCTTTGACTCTTTATGACCCTTTTTTGGGTCATTTGCTCATCTCGGTCCCCCACCCCCAACTCCAAGCTCCGGAGCTCAGGGGCTGAATCTGCCTTGACCATGATTGTCACCCAGCAGATATAGCACAGTCTCTGACCCAGACCTGCTGTACAGGAAATGGGTGACTGCAGGCGGAAAGGAGATTTCCTGTTCTTAGGACGCCTATTTCCTACATGCAAAACTGAGGTCAGAGAGGTTAACCAAGAAACAGTTCAGGTCACACAGGAAATGGGTGACTCTCCCCAGCGCACCTTGGACCCCTCCCTCCACCCCTGTCCCACTGGGGGGGGGGCAGCAAGCAATGGCAGAAGGTGATGCCTACTCAGGGGGCATCACCTCCTCTAATCCCCATTCTTTCAGGGCAGGCTGAATCTCACCTTCTCTCAGTCACACACCTGTCCCTGTCCCTGCCCCTGCCATGAGTGACTCCGCTGCTCTTGGCGATCCCCACTTACCCGCCCCCGCCCTCAGCATAGTGATACTGGGATCCCTCCAGAGACTTAAGGGCAAGCTCATAATTCTTCCAATCTCCTTCACCCACCTTCACAGACTTCATTTAGCAGGGGCTACAAAACAAGAACATTTATTGAACACCTACTGTGTGCCACGTGCTGTTCTAAGTACAGGGACATAGCCCTGCCCTTGTTCTTTTTAATGGAACTGACACCCTTTGATGAAGGGGGTGGATAATAAACTGAGGTACAAATAAACAAATAGGGTGATCTTAGTGGCAAATGCCCCAAGATAAATAAAGCAAGGTGATGTCACAGTGGGACAGTGGTGCTATCCTAATTAGTCTCATCTCAGACCCCAGAGGAAGAAGGTATGGACAGGCAAGTGGAAAGACATTTTAAGACATGAAACAGTGATCTCTCCATGTCTGGATTGCATGGTTCCTGTCTCCAGGGAGGGCTGGGCGGAGCAGACTGCCTGGGAGAATCCCAGGAGGGTTCCTGAATGCAGTTACCCCACCGGGCTCACTGATGTCCCTGTGAACAAGGATCTCGATAGCTAGTGGTCACCAAGTGCTTGCTGCGTACCAGTCACAGTGCCAGCGCACAAGCCCTTCACCATCCAACTCCATCCCACCAGGACCTTTAAAGAAACACACCATCATTCTGAAAGAAGATGAAGGTCTCCAGCATCCGCTCCTTGCTGACTGACAAGAGAAACTGAGGCTCCGTCCTGACCTCTTCTTCACTTCTGCACCTCAATTTAAAATCTCCAGGCATCCCGGGTTGGGGAGCCCTTGAAACACCACCTGAGACACCATACTTGTCGCTCATGAAGTGCTCCCCACTTTGCATACGTGTCCCCCATTCCCTGGCCCCAGCCTCCCAGGAGGCTGTGAATTCCATCATGTCATACTTTGCTTCACTTTACAGATGGAAAAACCCCAGAGCCCCAGGAGGGGTGAAGAGCAGGAAGACAGGAAGTCACAGAGGCAAGGAGAACCCAAGCCTCCTTATCCTTTGCACCCCCACCATCTCTCCTTGGAGAAATCTGTCTGGGTGACCCCTCCCACTCCAGCAGCCTGTGTCACCTGCCTGGGGGCAATCCCAGAGCTCACTGGGCCCCCTGCCAGATGGATCACATAAAACCACTCCTTTATGTTCCTGCCTAGGCTCTGGGCAGACCCTGGGTGATGAGCCCATTTTACAGATGATGACACAAGCGCTCAGAGGATTGGGGCCATGGTTCTGCTGCTGGTCAGAGGGCAGCATTCAGAGCCAGGTCTCCTGTGGCCCCCCACTGGGGCTGTCCACAAGCAGTCTCCAGCTGCCAAAGATCACAACCCTGGCCAAATGCCTGCTTTCCCATGGGCGAAGGGCTCCCCACCATTTACCCACTTCAGCAATCTCCTTGACCCCTCCTCCTGAAGCCAGGAGGTCCTGGGAGGGCAGAGGACACTGAGCTGGGATCCAGAAGGTACCTCTGAACCCGACTCAGTCCTCAGGCACTGGGGAACACCACAACATCCCTCCTGGACAGGGAGGAGTGAGGCATGATCAGATGGTCGCCCCCTCCATCTGTTGCCTGCCTGCCAAGATCAGGGTGACCCAGTCTCCAGGTGGCTTCCATGGAGCCCACACTGTGTCCTCTCTGAGGCCATATTCTCTACGGGGAAGGGGGCTGGATTATTGTCTCAGCAGTCCCAGTGCCTTCCACAGGGGATAGAGGTGGGAAGAGGGGGAGAGTCCTCCACCAGGGAGTGGACTGACCCTGGGCTGGGGACTTTTTCCAGGTGAGCCTGTCTGGCAGTAATGCCATGGCCACAGAAGCTGTGGATGCCCCAAGATGCAGAATAAGGTCTCCACCCCTAAGTGACAGTCCACACTCCTACCTGATCAAAACCTGAGAGCAGATAAAATAAAGGGCAGCTGGGATAATTCCCCCAGACCTTGTCCCTTCCCCCCAAATACCTACGGTGGAGGGAAGAGGGAAGTCAGACACCAAGAGGGACCCCTCACTAGCTACCAGAGCCTGGGTTCCTCTTGCACCTGTGGCCTTGGGCAGATCTCAGCCTCCTGGTGCTGGAGACACCACCCGAAGAAGAGCTTCCGAACTGGAAGGGGCGACGCTGGAGAAGGAGATGGGAAGCGAGAGGAAGAAGGGAGTAAGACCCCTCTAAATTCCGAGAAGAAGCATCGCTGCAGGGACGGGAAGGAAGAAAGGGCCTCTTTCTTTCCCTCCCCCACCCTTTAAACACATAGGTGCCAGACAGCTTTTGCGCAAAAACTAGTTTGCAAACACACTCCGACTTCTGGGAAGCTGCCCAGCTCCACTCCCCCTCTTCGCTCGCCTTCCGGGGCTGGGGACCCGCCCTGGGGCAGTTCCCGGGGCAGGGCTGGGGTGGGGCTGGAAGTGGGCTAGAGAGGTGCGCCCGGCAGCCTGCCCGACCTCACGCCTTCCGCAGCTGTGACGGTGGCTGGCAGGGGGGACCCCACCTTCCGGACGCCCTCCAGGATGCTCGGGGTGGGGGGGGGAGGTAGGAGAGTCCCCGAAACAGCTGGGCTCGGGTCCCCGGAGCGCTACGGTCCTCCGGCACCCGGCCGCGCTCCCTTCCCCGCAGTGGGGGAGAAGGCGGGGCGCCCCCGCGTGGCCGGGTCGGAGCCGAGCCTCCGGGCATCGGAGTCCGGGCGCGCGCTGGTGGCCCGGGTTCCCAGCGCCGCGGCCCCCGAGGGGAAGCGGCTCCCTTTGGCGGGCCAAGGGCGCCGGAGCCGAGTCCCAAGGCCGAACTTGAGCGCCCGCGCCACGCTGTCCCGTCCGCCCTCGCCCCCCGGGCCCCACTCACCGTGCGTCCCGCGGGCGCCGCCGCCTCAGCACGCGGCGGCCGCTGCCCGCGCCCCGGGCAGCCGGGGCATCCCCGGGCGCTGCGCTGCTCGCCGGGCCCGCGCGTGCCGGACGGCTCAGGGCGCTGCCCGCGCGGCCGTGGCCCGATCGCGTGCGCTCCCGGCCGCTGGGGTCCGGTCCTCCTCCCCGGCCGGGCGGCGGCGGCGGCGGCGGCGGCTCGGGCTCCTCCCTCCGGCCGAGGGCGGGTGCGGGGAGGGAAGCGCGAGGCGAGGCGGGCGCTTCCTGGAGGGGCGAGCGCTCCCCCCGGGCGCAGCGGGGGCGCGGTCCCGCTCAGAGCCCTGGCAGGCGCGGGGCGCGAACGCTCGAGGCCCGAACCCGAGGGTTCGGTCGCTTCCGGCGGGAGCCCGGCCGATCGCGGCGCCGCGAGTTCGCGCCCTCCCGGGCCTGCTGCGCCTCCGCGTCAGGCACCTCTGAGCTCGGCGCGCTCCGCGCTCGGGGTTCCGAAGCGGGAATCGAGGGGTGGGATCCCCGCGCCTGCGGGGCTCCAGGGCGCCGCCTGCGGCCTCGACCCCGGGAGCCGAGAGGCGCGGCGCGGCACCTCGGGGAGACGGCGCGAGCACGGTTCTGGACTTGTTGGAGCCGCACTAGGACCGCAGTGTTTTCTTCCATTTTTATTTTTTCCCCTTTCAGTAGCGTTTTCTTGCCTCCAGAGACTGGGAAGATGACATATGTCTGACACAAACGATAAGATAAAGACGTTAGGGATGGGGCTTGGGGCTAGTCCCTGAGAGCAGCTTGGCGTCTTTTTAACCGAGCCTCCCCTTCTGTGAAGGCTGTCTTCTAGAAAAGCCACCGGTTCTTAAGAAATGAGTCTGTTGCTGGGCACTTAAGCTGCTCATAATCGCTTGGTGGCATTTATGGGCCCTTTGGTCAAGTTAACAACCAGGGAACAGACAGCTGAGCCTCTGCTAATCAGATTGGGGGAGCAGAACTGTTCCGGGGAGCTCAAGGCCACACAACACCCTGCCCTGGGGCGCAAGGACTGGGCCGCAGAGGGTTAAGACCTGGGCTTGGGTTGTGGGTTTCCATTCCAGGCTGGTGAGGGTTAATGGCAGAGCCTCACACTGCAGCCTGCAACCTCCCTCCATGTCTGAGTCACTGGCACTTAGCAGCCTTAGAGGGGCAGCCACCGAACCACCCCAGGGCTCTTAGCTTTGTTCTCTGCCTGCCTGTCCTCCAGACACCCTACCTCTCTCCAAGCTCTCTTTACCTTTCTTGCTTATGAAGTTGTCAAGGCCAGATCTGGGGCTGACCATCCCGTGGGGCTTCTCAGAGCCAGCTCTAGCCCAGCATCCTCTAGGAAGGCTCTCCTGGCCCCCAGCATCTCTTGCTTCTCCAGCAGCCGGAGGGCCCAGCACTGGGGTGTGCAGTGGTGAACCAGATGTCCCTCTCAAGTTGCTCACCCCTGGGGAGCAAGTCCAGGGCCCAGGCAGTTGTATTACTAAATGAAAAGTGCAAAGATGGAGGCAGGGTAGCCTAGAACACCCAGCTTGGCCGTGGGAGTTGGCAAAGCCAGGGCGCCCGGCAGTTCTCAAGAGAAATGAAAACATCTCGGCACACAAGCTAGTGCATGAACGTCCACAGCAGCATGATTCACAAAAGCCCAACAGTGGAAGCAACCCAGTGTGCATTAGTGATGAATGGAAAAGGAAATGCGGCACATATAGCCAGACAGTGGCATAGTATTCAACTGCGGCAAGGGACGAACTACTGCCACCCGCTGCAATAGGGACGGGCTTCGAAAACACGCCAAGTGAAAGGAACCAGTGACAGCAGACCACGCGTTCCATGATTTCATTTAGATGAAATGTCCAGAATAAACAGATCCATAGAGACAGAAAGCAGATTCATTATTGTGTGGACCTGGGAGGAGTGGGGTGGCGCTTGCTATTGATACAGGCTTTCTTTGGGGGTAGATAAAAAAGGTTCCAAAATGAGATTACCGTGACGGCCGCGTAACTGTAGATACCTGCCACCGACTTATACACTTCAAAGGGTGAATGTCTTGCTGTGTGAATTGTGTCTCCATAGAGCTGTCTTTAGAAAACATAAAACAAGCATCAGTAGAGCCCAGAGGTCAGTGGACGAAGGCCAAGTGTCCGTCTTGGCTTGATTTCACACACTGTCTTCCCACCATGCACCACACAAGCCTGCAAAATGCAGAATGAGATCTTCCCTTGCCCTGGCAGGGAGCTCTCTCTGCACAGTGGGAGGCCTTCCTTGCCCTAAATGAGCCCTTGTCCCCGTAGGGCGTAGGGCGTGTGAGTGTGTCAAGGCCTGCCATCTGGGTGTTTATTTTCATTGACTGTGCTGTTTGGACGAACGGAATAGCCAGGGTGGCCTTCGGTGTGCTTGTAAATGAAAGACACCCTGGAGAAGTACCCGTGACTCAGACCTGTTCACCAGGTCCTGGCTGAGCCTGGGGAGGTGTGGGTGTTGAGGTCATCCAAGCTGTGTCCCCAATCACCCCAAACCTTGTCTCATGCTTCTGGGGTCAGCTGGGCTCGGCCAGTTGCAGTTCACCCCCAAGTGAGGCGGTGGCAGGGGCTGGAGTCACCTAGAAGTCTCTTACCCACACATCTGGCCACTGCTGCTTCCTTGTAGCCCTTGGAGCTGAGCTCCAAGAGTGAGCAAGACGAGAGAACAGGGTTGATGCTTCATCATCTTCGATGGGCCTTGGCCTTGGAAGTCCCACATTGTCACAGAGGAGTGTCACTGTCACAGAGTCAAAAGCATGTGGGATGGGAGATGCTGCGATGGCAGCCTTTAGAAAATACCACCTGCCCCTGGAAATTGATGTAGAAACAAATCTGTGACGCAGCTCTGCCCTCGGGGATCCGGGTAGAGGCTGGTGAGACTGATTCTGGACACACCTCGGGCCCGGCGCCTTGGTCCTGTGTTTGAATCTCTGCTGCTCCCTGGTGAGGCTGCCCAGCGCTCCGGATGAGTTTCCCTCTCTGTAAGAGGGCATGGACTCAGTGTTTGCTTTATGGGATGGCTGGGAGGACCCAGTGAGATGGAACCGGGCATAGGCAGGTGCTGGCTGGTGTGTAATTGCTATTTATAATGCCAGCTCGTGCTTACTCGGATCGATGCAGGGATGACGCCCTTGTAGGGTTGGGACGCCAGGCCTCTCCAGCCCCTCCAAGACGTTCCTCGGTCAGTTCTAGGCCTGCCCTGGACTATAAGGCAGTGGTGGGCTGGGTGCTGCTGCTGGACCCCGGCTCTAACCCAGGGGACCCCGGTTGCCTTGGTTCTCTGGAGATAGCCCCCCTTCTGCTCCCTCCTCCCCAAGTCAAAGGTCCCTTTGGGCAGCTAGGGTGGAGTCGGAGTGTTGGGGGCATAAGTTCACCAAATGTGGTTTCCGAGAGCTGGGGAGGAGGGTGCTGGTGGCCTGGAGACACACTGGTAGTGTGGGGTCTTCGCAGGTGCAGCTGGACGACAGAAGGAGCACCAGCTGTCAGGGCTTCCTGGGCCCCACCCTGGGAGGACCTTTACCAAGCCAACCACTGAATGGTCTTTGCTGTGAGCTCCAGATGTGTCCAAAGGGCATGTTGGCTGGACTACCATTCCTCAGGCCTGGCAGAAGCAGGGCCCAGGCAAGGTGCATCTCCTTCATCTCCCTGGCAGCCCCTCTCCCTCAAGAGCACACAGACCTGCAGGCTAGTTGGATCCCCAGTCCAGGACCACCCTGAGGCCCTCTTTACCTTTTGGATCCAGGGTTGGAATCTGAGCCTCACTAAATACTCCCTGTGTGACCTTGGGCAAGCCATGTACCCTCTCTGCCCCACCCCCCAGTTTTCTCATCTGTAAAGTGGGGAGATTGTTGCTGAGGTTGTGATGCATCTAGAGGTCAGAGATGGTGATTCTCTGTAGAAATAACCAGGTAATCCAGAACTCTCCCCAGGAACATTAAGAAGTAGCCACAGGGTCATCCTTGCAGCTGAAGGAAATAGGTCCTGTGCCTTGTCTCATTTTGCTTATGATACAGATGAGGAAACCGAGGTGGTACCGAGGGTGTCACAGAGTCACAAAGGCCTGGTTCAAATGCAGGTGCTGCCAGTTACTGACTCTGTGCCTTCCAGAATGTTAGAAAAACCTGTAGTTCTCAGTGTCCTCACCTGGGGAGGGAGGGTCACCAGGATTCTCAGGACAAAATTAGAGGCCTAGGTGTGAAGGCGTGCCCAACCCCTCCAAGGGACGGCCTCCTCTGGAGCAGTGACTGCGAATCAGAAGCACTCAGGGAGTTTTCTAAATGCTGTTTTTGTCTTTCCTGGTGCTGGGACCGAGCCCAGGGCCTCACATGTGCCAGGCAAGCACTCTAGCACTGAGCCACATCTCCAGCCCAATGCACTTATAGAAAGCTCCCCAGGTGCCTTCGTAGACGTTGCTTGGGGGAAATTCAGAACCTCAGGCCCGGCCCCCGAGCGCTGGACCAGAATCCTCCTGTCGAGGCGACTCCGTGCACATTATCATTTCTGTAACTGCAACTCCACAGCCTGGGAAGCACTAGGGGGAGGGCAGAGAGGCAACTGAACGGCCCTTGAAGATGGAAAGGGGGACACTGTGACTCCCATCAGGAAGACGGAGCAAAACCCCAGGATGGAGGCCAAGGGACAGAGTCGCCTTGGGAGCTTCTCCCTGCCTGGCAGGTGGACCTGGGTGCCACTGGCCCCCTCACTTCCTCGGCTTACCCCCAGAACTGGCAGCACTGTTTTGATTGACACGCTTGCTGGCCCCCAGCTCTATTGTTCTTTGAATTTTATTTGATGTCATGTATATATTTAAACGGGACCTACTTCGGGCAGGGAGACTGGTCCCCATCAATGTCAGACAGAAAGTCACTCAAGGCCTCCAAGGAGGTAGGTGGCAGGAGAGGCTGTATCTTAATACAATCATCAACGGGATTCCTCACCCACGTGACGTGGGCCTCCAACTTGGCATCAGGTCCCAGGAAGGGGAGAGAGAATTCTGGGCCCCGGGGTTTTCAGGTACCGTTCTTGGATCCTCCACCTGCTGACTGCTTCCCCCGTGACTAGACTGATGGATGGTGCTATTTGGTGCCAGTTGTGCCCTGACCTGGCCCGATAAGGATGTCCCAGTGCGACACGTGGGTGCTTGGCACTCGGCCAGAGGACTTTCTCCTTGTTCTTGGCGGGAGGCCGGGGACAACGTGGAGGGCAACAAAGGTCAGGACCAGTGAGCCACAAGTAGGCCGGGACACCCCAAGCTCCTAGCCAGGTGGGAACAGCCCCTCACCTTTGGGATCCACGGATGAACACATCTCAGGGATTGCCAGTGGGCTCTCCTGCCCTCCTGTGGCCCTCAGTTGTAACTGCACCCCCCCAGCCTGGCTTTTCACATTGGTGGGGAAGGCGCCCCCCAAGCTCCACTTGCTCCACCCACAGACAGGTCACAGAGAAGGGGTGCTGTGATTCTGTCATTTGGGGCATTTTCCAATCCCATAAGATATTCAGCTCTAAAAGGGGAATGGAACTGGCATGTAACCAGGGCTTATTTCTTGTACCAGGGATTTTGCACACCTGGTTTCCCTGACCTCATCAATAGTCGTGTGTGTGTGTGTGTGTGTGTGTGTGTACACACGCACACTCAGGTGCAAACGAGGACCAGGTGAGCTGTGAAAACCAGGGGCAGGGCAACAGGGTGTTGATAGAAAGGGGAGTGTTGGGGGGACTGCAGCAACCTGAGGGGTGTGGGTCCCCTCCAGAGGGCACAGCCACGTGACCCTAGCAGATCACCCTTGAGTGGGAGGGCTGGACCGGCCCTTGACAGAAGTCACCGTCTGGATCTGCCAACAGTTTCACATTTCAAGTGCAATTAGTTTATAAAAGGGTTTAATATGATGCGAGTCAAACAGAAGCTGTTCGGTATTTTTAACACTGCGGTTCTGCGACACCTTCCTCTTGCAGGTGAGGTCTGTAGAGAGGACTTGGCCTGCCCTCTATGGTGTGGCCGTTGAGAGGCAGAGTCTGAACTTGAACCCCTGTCCCCCCTCTTAGCACACCTGTCACCTGCTCTGTTCTCCAGTCCCTGGGGCAGGACCGACCCACTTCTAACCTCTGTGGGGTGGCAGGAAGCATCAGACTCAAGCTAGCAGCTGGGAGACAGTCCACATATTGATCAAACTTGACCAACCAGGGTCCCGCTTGAAGTCACAAGAATACTGTGGAGTCCCCAGAGCCTCACGTGGGCCCCCGAGGTAGCAATAAATGCATCAGCCTTGCCCCATGTTTTGGTAGTGCCCACCTAGTACCCTTGGACCTGGCTTTTCCCTTAAATAGGACAGAACAGGCCTGATCTCTCCCAAGGTCAGGTTGGCTCTACCTGGACCTGGGTCCAGAGTCCCTAGAAACCCAGCACCTAAGGGGGCAGGTCACCTAGATGGGAAAATGAGGTTGGAAGCAGGAGGGGATTTCATGGCTGAGTCCCCAGCGTGGCCCAGAGCCCTGACCCTTGAGCCACGGGGCCAGACAGTACTCAGATAGTCTCTCCCCCAGCTCAGGGTGGGGTCTCTTCCTGGAGCAGCTGCTCTGGTAATGCAATCTATAAATAGATATTTGCTTTAAAAAAGTAATAAATTAGATCTTGGACCGGCCCGAGGTGATCTGGCAGGTCATGCATCATGTGATATGAACACTGCTCATGTATCTCACCAATGTCTGTGCCTCACCAATCATGTGTCCTGCCACGTGTAGGGCTAGGACCCAGGCCATTGACATGGGACACATGACAAGTCCCATGTAAGTGCCACATGCCAAGAAGTCATGCATGGTCTGCTGTGTCACAGATACATCATGACAGCCTCACTATGCCACATGTCCCCCTGGTCACATAGATCATGCATAACGCAGTCTCCTCCTTTGGCCATACCAAGCTCCCAGTCCCCAAAAATGTCCTCCCTGAGGACCACGCAGGACCCTCCAGGTGCAGGTGCAGGGCGCAGGGCAGCCAGCTGAGGCCCTTTTGCTGAGCCCTCTCTGGAGGCGGAAGTTGGCATCGCTTGGCTGGATCCCGAGGGTCTTCAGAGGGCCATCAAGTACCCCGAGGGGTCTGGGGCTGCTTGTCAAAGAAGGCAAAGTCCAGCCTGGGCTCCTGGCTCTGCAGACGCTGGGCCACTCCAGGGGGAATGGGGTTATTCCAGAGGCTGCAGGGCAGAGACGGGCATCAGCACCCAGAGCTTCTGCCTCTAGTGTCCTGCCTACAGATTGGGGATCAAGGACCCAAAGCAGAGGAGTTGTGCCCAGTTGCCCCACAGAGCAGTCTAGACTGGCATGGCTGCCCCAGGGAGACGGTGTCCCCCACCCCCACCTCTGACTTCTCCCGCTGTCTTCTTCCCTGGGGGGCCGTGGTCCCAGCCAGGGGTACGCTCCTATGACACATTTGTGCAAATACGGACAATGCTCCCCTTCTTCAAGATACTTCACTTCCATTTTCTGAATTTGTCCTAATAGATTGATGTTGATGGAACTTGACATTTACCCCATCTACTACAAATCTAGTATGTCTGCAAAGTGATGAGGTCCTCATGTGCAGTGCCCTTGCTCAACTGTAGGTGGCAGTGATGACAACTACCACCTAAGTGCTTGCTGCGGGGCAGGCTCAGTGCTTTACATACTCACTTAGTCCTCACAACTACTCTCTGCAGTTGGATACTATCATTATCCCCATTTTACAGATCAGGACATTGAGGTTCAGAGAAGCTGAGTTATTGGTGCAGAGTTAACACAACTGGCAAATAGCGGAGCTGGGATTGATCCAGGTCGGCTTGCTGCTAGGGTGTTGGTGGAGTGGCCCAAGTCTCCTTCAATTATCCTTGACCTACACCCTGCCTCTTCCTACAGGGAGTCTCCTTAGATTGTGGGGGTTGCTCTGACCTCCCACCCACCACGCCTGCCCTCCACGCCTCTGTTACCGGATGACTTGGATGGCAGACCCTTGGGCCAGGCCTTCCGCCAAGAGCCAGGCCCCACAAGCTGTGATCCGATTCTTCTCCAGGCTTTCCAGTGGACAGTGGAAGAAGAGGGAAGGGGGGGGGGCATGAGACTGGGGGAAGGGCATCCCTAGCTAGGTCTCAGGCCAAGATGGGGACACACCCTCCCCACATTACCAACATGCAACAGTGGACTGTGGCTGATGCAGCAAGGAGACTGCAGGCTAGATCCCAGGGAGAACTGAGCTTGGCAGAGTGCAACTCAAGGGCTTTCGCAGGATGCAGGTCTCCCCTCCCTCCTCCCCCTGCAGCCCTCCCCACCCCAGAATGCCCTTCTCTCATACTCCACTCTCTTCAGCCGGCCCATCCGGGGCAGAACCTGGGCCAGCTCAGCAGCCGCCTCATCCCCAAGAAGATTCCAGGACAGCCTGCAAGGGAGGAGCCCAAGGGGGGAGTCAGTGGTGGGAGAGCCAGGAGGGGTGGGGTGGGGAGGGCAGGCAGACGCAGGGGAGGTCACCTTCCCTTGGGGACTTCTCCGGGCACAGGTAGCTCCTTCCTCTGTACCCATCCCCTGTTCCCCAGCTGGTCTGCTCTCAAGAACCCAGGCATCTTAAGAGCAGGCTGTCCTGAGATCGCAGGCATGGTTAGGAGCTCAGCCGTGATGCAATCTCCCCCACCCGGTGCCGCGCCCACCCGTGGGCCTCCCATATCATTGTGTAGGTTATCGCCATGCTTCTCTTTAAGTCAAACTTCTTATTTTGTACTTAATCCTGGTATCGGGGATTGTACCCAGGGCCTTGTGCATGCGAAGCAAGCACCCTACCATCTGAGCTATACCCCCAGCCCCTTGTGAGACAGGGTCTCACTGAGTTGCTTAGCGCCTTGTTAAGTTGCTGAGCCTGGCTTTGAATTCACGATCCTCCTGCCTCAGCCTCCCAAACCATTGGGATTACGGGCATGCGCCATGGCGCCCGGCTAAGAAGTCAATCTTAACAGGAAACATCATGCCTGTCAATGGGAACCCAGTGCGCAGGACCCTACACAGAAGGCTACATACATGGGTAAACACAGTGCAAACAGTGGCGGCAACTTCTAGCTGCGACCCATTTCCTTCCTAAGGTGCTGGGTCTGTGCCCTGCGCCTGTTAGTTCAAAGGGAGGCTCACGGGCTTGAGTCGGCCAGGCCTGGGACGTTCTCTCTGGTGTAATGAACAGGGTCAAGACCGCTACCATACAAACCAGCACCCTCTCGTGATCACCTGAGGCCTCTGTTTTTGGAGGTGGCATTTCCTTCCACCCTGCGGAAGGGTCCCAGGCTAGTCCTGGCAGTCTGGCTTGCCTGGCCTCAAGCCAGTGTGATTGACAAGGGGATCTGGGTCCTGCGGGCATGGCAGGCGAGAGGTTGGGGTGTCGCCTGGCTTAGGTGCCCTGCACTACCCATGGTGGCTCCCCAAACCAGGAGAGGCGCCTCCCAAAGGGAAGCTCAGAGGTGACCACCCCTCAGAGACGGTGGGGCCACCTCCCCTCCCACTCCGCACAGACAGGGGAAGCCGATGGCTGTGCCCAACACCTCGAAGCCCACCACGTGGCACAACTTCTACAAGCAGAGGTTTAAACAAGAACGACTGTCCCCACTTATATGTGGAACCACCGGCCAGGGAGGCGCGACGGGCCTTGGGTCCCACAGCGCCCACTCAGGGCTCAGGGCTCCTGCAAGGCACTCACAGGATTTCTTCAAGGGCTGGACAGAGTGTGAAGCTGGCGGCGAGGCCCTTGGCAGCCTGGTTGTCGATGTCACAGGAAGCCAGGCTGGAGGGACAAGGGGGCGGGATGAGGGGGCGTCTGGGTCGGGGGCAGCTCTAGCTGCAGGGGGAGCCACCTGCCCAGGCCCAGGGCAGGTGGGGAGTCCTAGGAACGTGGCCCTCTCTTGTCCCTCCCACGCCCCTGCCTGAGGTCTCTGTCACTTCCACGGCCCTCCCGGGATCAGGTACAGCCCCCAGCACAGGGCCCAGGATCAGGGAAGCTACTCACTCTATCCGCTGCAGCTGTGGGAGCCCCTTGCAGAAGTGTGGGACCCCTTTAGCCAGGCTGTTCTCTGCCAAGCTGGGGAGCAGGGGAGACCCTGTGAGAGGGGCCCCCAGGCCCTTGCCGGCCTCCCCCTCACCCCACTTGGAGGCACCCCTCACCTGATCTCCTTCACATGCGGGCATCCGTCCAGGGCCCGGCCCAGGCTCAGCGCCCCCTCTGGGCCCAGATGACTGGAAGGCAGGCTGCGGAGGGGGGAGCAACAGGAGCCTGGGGACCAGCTGCGTGGACTGGGGGCCTTTCCAGAGCCCCCGGCCCTCGGCACCCTCTCCTGCAGCACCTGACCCTTGGCCTTTGGATAACCACGGCCCCAGCCCTCTCCACCTGTGGCGGGTGTCAAACGCCCTGGCTCTGGGGTCTGAGAGCCCGGGTTCAAGGCCAGTTTCTTAGTGCATTAGGAAGGCAAGCTCCCCCCTCTTCTCCAGGCCCAGCCCCCTTCCTGGAGATGGGGCACGGGGACATTCCAGTCCCGCGGGGCTGCAGGCCACTCAGATGAGGCCACCGATGTAGACCACGAGGTGGGGGCCATGCTGGGGGCACCCCTCCCACAGAGCACTTGTCCGACACCCTTGTCCCCCCTCAGAGACTGGCTCGCAGGGCAGGTGGAGCTGGGGACATTGTACTCTTTTTGAAGATGGGAAACTGAGTCTCAGAAGGCGCCTGGGCTCACAGGGACAGGGACAGGTGGCAGGACCCAGCGAGGCTGGTTCTCCCGACTCCTTGCTGGACACCAGAGGAGCGCAGGCAGCCCCGGAACATGCTGCAGTTGAGTCCCAGCAGGAGACCCCCCCTTGCTCCCAGGTCCCCTCCCTGCTGTCCCTTCAGGCTCTGGGGACGGGAAGCACTTACTGCAGGACTCTCAGGTGCCGGGGCAGTCCCTCAGCCAGCCCCAGGGCAGTGGGGTCCCCCAGCGCATTGAAGCCAAGCCTGAAAGAGGAGAGGGCACGCTGAGCCTGGATGACCTGTCAGGACCCCTGCGGCCCCTCGGGGACAGGAGGGCCTGGGGACTTGGGGGACATCCCACCAGGGCGCACTTACCCCAGCTCCTCCAGCTTCCTGCAAAGAGCGAGGGACTTGGCCAGCTGCGCTCCCCCAGCCAGGCCGATGCCATTCGCTGAGAGGCTGTAGGAGGGGACAGCCATCAGATCCGACTCTCCTCCCACACCCCACCCATCTGCAGGGCCATGGGGACACCCTACAGCAGGAGGTCGCCGTCCCACTGCCCTGACACTGAGGCGGGGGAGGGAGATCTCAGTGCTGGCTGGAACCAGGGGCTGGTGTCTCCTGGGAGCAGGGGTGAGGACTGAGGGCCCCCTCCTCTCACAGGGCTGGCCGCTCACTCTATCTTCCTGAGCTCAGGCAACTTGGGGAGGATGGCGGCTAAGTGCCCGGCACCGGCATCTCCGATGGCGTTGTGGCTCAGGCTTGGGGAGAGAATGACATGACCATCAAACCCACTGGCCTTCCACCCCCTCATCTTGTCCATACCCACCTCTAGAACAGGAGCAGACAGAGGCCTGGGCTCACCCCGGGGCAGCCCTGTCACCGTGGGTGCAAGGGGACTCCCAACTTTTGGCTTCTGTTTAAGATGTTCTCCCTGTTGTCTGACCTACATCCCTCTTGCTGCCATTGACTCTCTTACATCCTGTCTTAGGGTCTCAACAGTTCTCGGCCCGGCGTTGGCGAGGCAGTGGGAAGGCGCCAGGAGGGGAGACGACTAAGAAGCTGAGAACTTCCTGGAGCAGCCCTTGTGCTGTCTCCCCTGCCAATGTCATCAGGTCTGGGGAAGGGGACAGGCCACTCACCCCAACTCCTCCAAGCTTGCAGCAGCTCTGAGTGCTTCAGAGAGGTGGCAGCAGCCGACGTCACCAATGCTGTTCCCGCTCAGTCTAGAGGAGCAGGGGACAGGCCAAGAGACCTTAGAAAAGAGCCTAAAGGCCTTCGCAGGGGCTGCGCTCAGGACTCTACAGTTTGCAAAACCTATATACACCCAGGGGCTCGTGGACCACTCACAAAACTCCTGGGGAGGGTGGTGACTGGAATGGGCATGAATGTCCCCAACATCCAGGTGAGAACCGAGGCCTAGAGGTGAGCCAGACTGGCCAGGCTCCAGTGGCTAGCAGGCAGGGTGGACTGTGTTCAGCTTTGCCGGGTCAGGGGCTCTGGGCCGGCCTGGCTGAAGCCAGCTCCATGTGGTTCTAGAGTCCAGGCCCCCGGCTCCAGGGGACAGTGCTCCCCTCCTGCCAGTGGCAGCCTTCCCCACTGGGGCCTTGCCCTCTCTGCAGCCTGACCCCGGTCTCTGTGCCTGGGGAGAACACACCTAAAGGAAGGGCCCGGGCAACTGTCTCACCCCCTGCGAAGGACCTGCCTGAAGGTGGTTTTCTTGTCTTTTGCAAATTAAAATTTACTGAAGTGTCTTTCAGTGAGTTTATTTTGGGTGGAATGACCCGGAATGTCCTGCACGCTGCCCTCCTGGTCCTGTGCACCCCCCCCACCCCTGCTCTACCTCACGGCCTATTTCTCTGCCCTGCTGGAGGAGGGGCAGGGCTCGGGATAAACCAAAGCCAGGCTTTGTGCTGTTGCTTTGATCCGAGGCCCCATATTTCCTATTTTGAAAAACCACATCAAGAGGGTGCTATTTAACTGGGCGCGATGGCGCGTGCCTGTAATCGCAGTGGCTCGGGAGGCTGAGGCAGGAGGATCGCGAGTTCAGAGCCAGCCTCAGCAAAAGCCAAGCGCTAAGCAACTCAGGGAGACCCTGTCTCTAAATAAAATACAAAATAGGGCTGGGGTGTGGTCAGTGGCCGAATGCCCCTGAGTTCAGTCCCCGGTATTTGTTTATCAAGGTGGGCAGGGAGTGGAGACCACAGGGAGAGGCTATGGAGGCCACCAGGTCGGAGTTCAGACCCTTAACTTCTCAGAACTGCGTCCCCTGGAACGTGCTGGAAACACAGAAGCTGGGCACTCGCTGTGGGGCCTGGACTGGCATTTTAATAAGAGCCCAAGGAGAAGCAGAGGCACGTGAAAGGCTGTGTAGGGACCTGGACTCAGCTCCTCCAGGTCACTTTTGTCACCAGGAGGAAACTGGTGACACCAAGAGGCAAGAGTAGTGGGCATCAACCTAGGCGGGCACAGAGATGTCCCCAGAGGGAGCCACAGAGGGACCTCAGGGAGGTGCCCAGCGCTTCCCGGGTCCACGTCCCAGTAGAGCCAGGGAGTGTGACTTCCCGCTCATCCCTGTGGCCACTCACCGGAGGCTCTGCAGGAGGGTCATGTGGCTGAGTCCCTGGGTGAGCATGGCCAGCGTGGAGCCACCCAGCAGCAGCTGACTGAGGCTGGAAGAGAGGAGGCCACATGAACTTGGCAGTGTGGTGTGGGGCCCAGGCCAGGCAGTCGAGGCCTCTGGACTTAGGGTGACCACCTAGATAGCCACTTACACCTACTGTATGAAGAGTCCCCCCCACCCCGGGCAACCTAACCGCTGTTTGCTGCATGAGTGACGGGGGCCCCACAGGTTGCAGTCTGCGTTCTGGACCCCATGGGACCCAGACTGACGGAAAGCAGTAATGGGGACCGTGCGCGAGTAGATAATAGGAATCAAGCACTGGGCTGGGGCCTTCGGTCATCTCTGCTTTACAGACGAGGAGCCCTGAGGCTCAGAGAGGCAGAACCTGCTCCGAGTTCCACCCAGAGCACAGCAGCGTCCAGAACTGAAGCCAAGTCTGCAGGATTTCCAAGGCTGGGCCCCCTGGGATCACCCAGCCTGGGCAGAGGGGACAGTAGCAACAGTTCCTACTAACGACACCGTGCAGCCTCTGTCTGAAGCTCCTACTGTGTATTATTTAATCCTCACAATAACCCCAGGAAGATGGGACTGCTTTTATCCTCAAAATTGAGAAAATACGCTAAGGCTCAGAGAGGTTTAGGGACTTGCACAAGCTCACACAGTAAGAGGTGGACGAAAACAGGAGGCGATCCACTCTCCTGGTTTGCCTAGAACTGAGGGTTTTCCAGGACTGGCAACTTTCAGCGCTAAAGCTGGGACAGCCCTGGCAAACCAGGATAGTTGACCACCCTGCCAAGAGCTGACCCCTAGCTGGTGTCGTGGCTCCTAACCATCCTGATGCAGGGGGACAGCTGGAAGAAGCCAGCTGGACTTCAGGAGAGCTTCCCATGGAAAGAGACACTCAAAAAGGACAGATCTGGAATTCAAAGAGGCCCCTGGTCACTGAGGATTGATTTCTTGTTTTACAAAAGGAAAGACATCAAGTATATGTGGCTCCCTCCTGGGGACATAGTTTTGATGTGCCCACTTCAAAGGTAGGGTAACTGAGGCCACAAAGGGGAAACAGCAGCACAGGTGCCAGGGAAATCAGAAGAGGCAAGGTGCCCAGGTCAGGGCACAGGACTGAGTGCTTCTGGGACCCCCAGCTGCTAGCCCTGGCCCAGGTGCCTGTCAATCTTTATCAGATGGATCAGTGAGTTCGTGAATGACCTCGTGGGGCCTCTCACTCCCAAATAAAAACTTCCGGAAAGCCAAGGAGAAACACGGGCACATGGGGGGGCTCTGTGAAGACAGTGGCCCTGTGGTCCCAGGCTTCTCTAGCCCCCGCCCCTCCCCAGGGCAAGCAGAGGAGCCAAACGGAGGATCTCATTGCTATGGCCAAAAGTCAAAGGCTACTTTTTAAACTGCACTGAGAATATATGTTGAGAAGAAACCGGAGAAAAAGTCACAAATGGATTGTTCCCGGAAGTTTTCTCGAGGGAGTCGCGTCTCCTGGGGACTTGGTGTCCTTTGTTACTGATTTCCATCAGGATGGAACTTTTTATAACCAGGAGGTATTTTTGGTCATCAGAAAAACTTTTGAGAGATTAAAAGCAGGAAATGCTGATGGTTTTTTCCCCCCTGGATGCTGTCTGAACAGGAATCTCTGTGCAGTGAGGCTTCTTTTAGGCTGGTTTGTGACCCGCATCTGGCCACTGAAAACCGTTTGTATTTAGAGCTTCAGCGATTGGTTGAGGAGTGAGTGTGTGGCTGAAGCCAGTCGAGTGAGACTCAGTTAGGCCTTTTGTTATGACCATAAGGGGGAAAGGTGCTCTCTTTCCACTAAACTGGGAGAAAATAAGCCAGTAGCCGTGGGACAGCCCACCTGAGAAGCAAGCTGAGTGGGGTGGGGGAGAGAGATCTGACCAGCAGCCAGCGCCTGGATCCAGCCATGCCTGAAGTCAATTGCCTTGGGATTTTCCATGACATAAGCCAATAAATAACCTCCTGGTTTGAGTTTCCTGAGACCAATCACCTTGATGATCGAGTCCAGAAAAAATCAAAAGATCTTGGGAAAGCATTTAGCTCCCCCGGGGCCATCAGAGACTTGCCAGTGTGTGCCCACAAGAGATATCAGGGTTCCTAGGCACGCTCCCTCTCCCTGCCCACCCACCACTCGCTCTGGCTCCCCATTACTCGCCACCGCCACTTACTCGAGTCTCCTCAGCCTGCACTTCCCCTGCAGGGCCCCCATCAGTGTCCTGGTGCCCTCCTCACTGAGCCAGGTGTTGGAGAAGCTGGACCAAGCACAGACACAGTTAGGTGGGCCACCCGGCCTGGAGCTGAGCCGCCCCTCTGCCCCCGACCTGCAGGCTCCCGCAGATCCCAGACGGCCTCCAGCTCTAGGGTCCTCGTGGCGGCACTGCTTGCCCTGCTGTGAAAGGACACCAGGGACAAGGCCTACCAGTGACACTCTGTAGGTCAGCGGCAATGCTGAGACCAAAAACACAGTGCCCAGCCTTGCCCGGCCACGCTCGGAACGGCTGGACTTCAGCAGGAGGACAGTCGTAGGTGGCAGCCCCTGTCCACCTACCTAAGGCCCCACTGTCCTGTCCACCCCGTGCCTTCCCGCGACCAGCCCCTCCCTGGCCACTCCACCCCGAGACTCACTCCAGCTCCTCCAGGTGGTGGCAGTGGCCCAGGCCAGCCGCCAGGTGGACAAGGCTCTCGGAGCTCACGCAGCTGGAGGTCAGCCTTGGGGGGATCAGGGGGCAGCAAGTCAGGCCAGAGCCCTGCGTCTCAGGAGCCCCTGAGGCTGGCAGCAGAAGGTGGGGATGTGGCTCCTGGGGACAGGGTGTGGGGACCTCCTTGTCTTTAAAAACCTGTCCCATGTGGACTTATTAAGCCAAGATATAGCTGGAGGCAGGCGCCTGGGCCATCTCCTAACCACAACTGCGACTCACAAGACGCCATGGTTGGGCTGCTGTCTATCTCTGCTTTGCGATTTTCAGCCAGTATGTGGGCGGGGCCACGGACCGCCGTGGGCGGGTCCAAGGACCACCGTGGGCGGGGCCGAGGGCCTCGGTGGGCGGGGCCGAGGGCCTCGGTGGGCGGGGCCGAGGGCCTCTGTGGGCGGGGCCGAGGGCCTCTGTGGGCGGGGCCGAGGGCCTCTGTGGGCGGGACCAAGGGCCTGTGGCTTCAGAGCTTCTCTTCATGAGGCAACGGGTTGGACTGAACGTTAGAAAAGCTTCCTTTTGCAACTGTCATACTGATCCAGTGAGACTTGCCAACAAGGGACAGACTGAGGAAGCAGACATTTACATCGTCATTTTTTTTTTTTTTTGGTCCTAGGAAAGGAACCCCGGATGCCTAACCACTCAACCACATCCCCAGCACCATTTTATTTTTTATTTAGAGACAGGGTCTGGCTAAGTTGCTCAGGGCCTCACTAAGTTGCTGAGGCTGAACTGGCCGTCCTCCTGCCTCAGCCTCCTGAGCCGCTGGGATGACAGGTGTGGGTCGTCTGGCCACTTTTTACTAGTTTGCAATTATTTCAAAAGAAAAAATGACACCAGAGCTTGGGAAGGGAATAACTCTGTCACTAAGAAAGCTCTTTCTTGTCTATGACCCTGGGCCCTCAGCATCTTCTCTAGGACCCTGTGCCACCTGCCCACTGGGCGGAACACAGAATCCCCTAGGCCCAGGGCTGGGGGGACAGGAAGAGCTGGGTGGGGCCGAGCGGCAGGGGCTGGGGGAGTCTTATCTGCACACCGGAAGCTCCTCAGCTCCGAGAGGGCCAGCAGGAGGCGCTGCAGCAGGCCGCTGGCATCGCTGGTGTCAGGGAGGTTAACCTGGGACAAGCTGAAGAGACCGAGGACATGCTAGAGGACTGCAGGCTGGACGCATCTCGGGGTCCTCCACGCAGAAGGGGAGGCCAGGAGAGGGGAAGGACCACCCGAGCTCCCTGTGCCGCCCCGGGCTCTCCCTGTACGAGTCCCTCTGGCAAAGAGGAGCCAGAAGGCCAGTGTCACCGATGGCCTGGGGCAGGTCCCGGCTCAACCAAGACCTCAGGCCTCGACCTGCGTTGCTGGGTACCCACCTGAGCAGCCGCAGCCTGGCACATGTCTCCATCAGCCGTGCGACAAGAAGGCTGTGATGGGTCCCCAGGTCACAGTGAGCCAAACTGGAGGCAGACGGAGAGGTGGTAGGAAATGAACACCTGCTCCAGATGGAGGATTCAGCCTCCTTCTTCACGGAGCGCATGGCAGAGGGGAACGTCGCACAGTTTGTCCAGTTATGCACAGTGCTGGGAGGCGGGGTCCAGGTGCACCCGCTGGTATGGCTGTGCAGGTTGCTCACTGAACAAGGGAGTGCGCCCGGCCAAGGAGGCCAGGGGGGGCTGAGATTCAGCCGCACTCTATTCCCCAGAATGTATCCATGTGGGGCCGCATCCACTCAAAAATGGTGACGTTTTAATTATCAAAAATGTGCTGTGGCTCTAGGTCTCTGAGAGTAGGTAATGGGAGAACTTGACGCTCTTGGGGACCTGGGAGCCTCAGGAAACAGTCTGTGCAAAGACCCTGAGGTCCAAGAGAGCACAGTGGTGTTCGAGGAACTCAGGGCCGATGGAGGTGCCTGCAGCTGGGAACAGGTTTGGGGTGCAGACGGGGAACACAGGCAGGAGGCTTCGGGGGCTGGGCAAAGACGGGACGTCAGAGGGCTCTGAGCCCAGCCACGAGGAATCTTGGTCGGGACAGCCGTGCACCCGCTCCCCGCCACCACCTACTCCCCGGGGCCCCAGGCGCTGGGTCCCACCTGAAGGCCACAGCCTCTGGGTTCTCTTCCTGACGAGGGAAGTCCAGCTGGACACAGAGCCGCTGCTGGGTCTCAGAGATGCTGCCGGGGGCACGAGGAGCCAGGGTGAGGCTGGTGGCAGCTTCCCCGGGAGGCTGAGCCGGGGCCGGGGGCTGCCAGGCCTCCCCAGAGCCCTGGACCCCCTGCCTGGGTCGCCTCCTTCCAGCCAGGACCCAGATGGGGGTCAGAAAGCAGTTCCTGCCCTGAGTCCCAGACACGGAGAGCGAAGCCTTCACAGCGATTTTAAGTGACTGATAGAGGCTTTTCAGACCACGACGAGAGCCTTTTCAGGTATCCAGGGAGGTTCCAGAATTTTCCAAGAAAGGTCAGGGGCCACAGCGAGGTAGAAGGATGGGGCAGGGGACCTATCTGCAGGTGGCATCTGTACCCTTGAGCTCACGGGCTTTGCCTGAATATTAGGTCAGGCCTCCCAGGCGGCAGGTGCCACGAGACCCCACTTTTTGGAGTGGGAGGTTGGGGCCACAGAGTCACAGAACAGGCTCAGAGCAGTGGACACCCAGCTGGGATCCGAGGACACAGGACCGAAGCCCTTGCTCTCTGCCGCCACGCGTCCCTCTGTTATCTCTGGTCACAGAGCAACACCCAGGGCTGCTTCCAGTGACCAGTCTGGGCTCCCAGCCACGCCTGCCCGCCTCCTTCTTTCCTGCGTCTGACCCTGTGGCTTGACTTTCGCACAATCCCAGCAGAGGGTGTGGCCCTCATGGAGGTCACTGGAACCCCCTTGCAATCTCGGGGGACACAGAGAACTTGCCCGTGACCCAGCTATACCCCACCCAGATCAGTGTCTCAAAGAAATCAATGTCTCCACGACGGTTGGTCAAAAGAGGGTCCCAAGGGTCACGGAGAGAAGAAGAAACCAAGGGGACTCCTCCCCAGACTCACCTTATTTCAGTGACGTTGCCCGAGGCCTGGGCACAGGCTTCCAGCAGGGCGGGCACCCCGGCTCTGCCCACCCACGGCTCCTCCACCCTGTCACAGAGGGGGACACTCAGATAAGGTCCCCCAGGGCAAGCAGCAGCTAATCTGCACTCTGGGTGGGGGAGGGGGACCAGGAGGGGGAGGAGGCTTTTTAGTTGGGGGACTTATTTTAAAACTATAAAATTATACAATTAGGCAGAAGCATAAAACGGAAATAAACATCACCCTGGTGCCAGCAATCATTCTGCAGCAATGCCAACCAAATATGTTATTTTTTTAAAAAAAGATCCATATAATGTTAACATGACAAAGACAGGAAAACCACGCTGTGACCCTAACTTTGCATTTAAAGAGGAAAAAATACACAGAAAGAGAGAGATGGGGATATGAGGAAAATACATTAAATATTTGTTCATTTGGTCGAATTTTATTATCTTTAGTTTTCTATATTTTATGATTTTTTTTCAGTACAGGGGACTGAACCCTGGGGCTCCACTACTAAGCTACATCCCCAACACCCCCAGCCCCTGCCCTCTTCATTTTTATTTCGAGCAACCCACTAAGATGTTGAGGCTGGCCTCAAATTTGAGATCTTCCTGCCTCAGCCTCCCAAGTCACTAGGATTACAGGTGTGCACCTCCACTTCCGGCTATATTTTATAAACTTTTTTGCAATGTGCATTAATTTAGAAGCAGGGAAAAGAGAGTGATTTAAAATATTCTTCCTTTATAGTTATGTTACATTTAAAAAAAACACTATTTTCTTCTTTATGCTCTTTTGGATTTTCCACAAATTTCTACAACGAGTACATATTATTTTTAGGCTTAGAAAAGTTTTATTTTAAAATGTTATTTTGGGAGATCCAAAAATTCCAAGTGTATGCCCAAAAGGATTGAAAAGAGGGACATGAAGACATTTTTGAATACATGTTCATAACACCATCATTTATAAGGCTAATAGGTAGAAGCAACCTAAGGTCCCTCGGTAGATGAATGTATGAACAAATTGTGGTCTATCCGTACAGTGGAATAGTATTCAGCCTTAAAAAAGGAAGGAGTTCTGACACAGGCTACCCCAAGGCAGAACCTTGAGCACATTATGCTATCTGAAGTAAGCCAGGGACAAAAGGTCAAATATGGTCTGATTCCACTTAGCAGAGGTCCCTCTAGTAGTCGTATGCATAGACAGAAAACAGAATGGAGGCTTCCGGGGCTGGGGGAAATGTAAGCAGGAATTGTTTATTATTTATTGGGTACAGGGTTTCAGTTTTGCAAAATGAAAAGAATTCTGGAGATCAACTGCCCAATGCACTTGACATTACTGGACTGTCCACTTAAAAATGGTTGCGATGGTACGTTTGGGACTGGAGTTGTGGCTCAGTAGCAGAGGGTTTGCCTAATATGCATGAAGCCCCAAGTTCAAGCCCCAGTACTGCTGGGGGGAGGGGGGTGGTAAAAAAGGCAGATTTTGTGATGTATATTTTATTACACTTTTTAAAAAATGTGGTCTGGGGACAGCTGGATCTCCCATGTCCTGTCATGGGCTGCGATGACCATGCTGTCCATGAAGTCAGAGACGTGAGCTCATCTCTGGAGCCTTTCATCTAACTTCTAGCTGACAGGATGGTCGGGGGTTAGGGGGACCATCTCCATGGCATCAGGAGAAGGCGACCAGACAGAGCTAGAGGGTGGCAGTCTGCAGCACAGAGGCCACAACTGAAAAACCAGAAGTCAGCTGCCCCCATGCAAATGTGGACCTTGTATGGGTCCTGAATCCAACAACCAGCTGTCTCGTTGGGGGACAATGGGGGCGATTTCAGATTAGACCAGGAATCGCTACTGAGTTTCTTAGGTGTCCTGATTGAACTGTGATTGTGTAGAAAACGTCCTTACTTCTTAGAGATTTGTGGTGAAATATTTAGGAAGGATAGTTTATGAAGTCTATATTTTAAAATACTTGAATCAAAAAATAAGAATATGAACTGAATATGGAAAAATATCAACAATTGTTTCACCTAGGTAACAGGATAAAAGTTCTTAAAAATTATTTTCTCTAACCAGGTACAATGGTACATAGCTATAATCCAGCTACTTGGGGAGGCTGAGACAGGAGGCTCAGAAGTTTGAGGCAGCCTCAGCAACTTCGTGAGACCCTGTCTCAAAATAAATGAAAGGCTTGGGAGGCTGAGGCAGGAGGATCCCGAGTTCAAAGCCAGCCTCAACAACTTAGCAAGGCCCTAAGCAACTCAGCAAGACCCTTTAATATTTATATTTAAATAAAATATTAAAAAGGGCTGGGACGTGGCTCAGTGGTAGAGCACCTGCCTAGCAGGTGTGAGCCCCTGGGTTTAATTCCTAGTACCTCAAAAACAAAAACAAAACCTCTTTGCTTTTTGGTATGTTATTTTTCGGATTTTTTAAAAAACACTTTTCTAGTTGTAGATGGGCACAATACCTTTATGTTACTTATTTATCTTTACGTGGTGCTGGGGATCGAACCCAGCGCCTCACACATGCGAGGGGAGCGCTCTGCCACTGAGCCACGCCCAGCCCCTGGGTGTCTTTAAACGATGTGGCTCTATAAGCGTACTGATTTTAACCCTTGGTTGGGAGTCCTTTGGGACTTTCATTTCTTAAACCCCAAAGCATGAGCCCCACCCTGGGGAGGGACAGCTTCTCTGTGTGCCCAGGGGCGACTCTGGGACAGATGGGTCCAGTGCAGGGTGTGGGTGTGGGACAGGGCCAGGGCCATGGTCCTGGGCCCCTGGGGAGGGCGGGAGGTACCTGAGGCAGAGTGGCCCTGCGGGGGGCCTCATCAGGCTCAGAAGGAGGGCCAGCTGCTCCAGGCCCAAGCCGCACCGGGTCAGCCTGGGGACAGAGGGTGGTCACTGGCGTGGCTCTGGCCGGGCGCCCCACCTCATAGCTGTCCCAGGGGCTGGCCTGGTCACTCACGTGATCTCTGTCAGCTGGAGGGCCTGGCTCAGGCTGGTGGCCAGTCTGGGCACATGCTCGGGCCCAAAGCTGCACTCGCTGAGTCTGGGGCAGAGGGTAGGGCAAGGCCTGGTGGGCGTGGGGCGTGGCTCTGCTTCCCCCCAGTCCTCCAGGGACCCCACAGGGGAGCCCCACGGAGGCCAAGGGCCTGGGCCAGCCTGCGGAGGGCTAGGGACGGCGTCAGCTTTGGGTGCTGCCTGTCTCTGATGGAGGACCCCTCCCCCCAGCAGTGTTAAAGTGAGTCACTTGGGGGACCCTGGCTCCGGCCAGGCACTGGGCAGGCCTCCGGGTGCCCAGGGACCGGCCTCACGTGCACTGCCCCCCAATCCCCACAGCGTGGGTACAGGCAGGGCCTCCCCCGCTGCAGAGGCCAGGAGCAGCCGCTTCCGTCCAGCCCAGCGTGGCCCTGCCCTCCGGCTCATCAGAGGCCAGGGAGAGGAGGCAGGCCAGGCGGGATCCTCCTGCACAGGCGGCCACTCACCAGACCCTCAGCTGAAAAGGAGCAGCACAGGGCCGCCCCCTCGGGGGGACAGGGCCACTGGCTATTGCTCGGGGGCTTCCAGGAGGGCCCGGCCTCTGGGCTGGACTTTAGGGGCATCTCTCAGAAGCAGCAGGGAAGAGGCTGCAGGCTGCAGGCCCAGGTGAGCAGAGGTCGGGTGTGCACACCCACAGAGCAAAGGCCCTGAGGCCGCAGTGTGTGTGAGTGTGTGTGGATGTGAGTGTATGTGTGTGTGAGTGTGTGCGTGTGAGTGTGAGTGTATGTGTGTGAGTATGCGTGAGAGTGTGTGTGTGAGTGTGAGTGTGTGTGACTGAGTGTGAGTGTGTGTGAGTATGTGGGGTGCTGTGGAGGAGGGCATGGTGGGAGGTGCTCAGATTGAGGAACAAGATGAGGCAGGGCCTTTGGGTCATACTTGGGCCACGGAGCCACACCCTAACTGTCAGTCTTGAGGTTTCTGGGGTCAAGATTCTGGAAACATCTGAGAATAAATCCAAATCTGGTCACTTCCCAGCTGTGTGAGCCTGGACAGGTTACTGAACCTCTCTGTGTTTTAATTCCTCATCTGTACAATAAGGGATTGGAGGACAACCTACCCCTCAGGGTTATTGTATTAAATGAGTTAATGTGTATAAAGTGTTCGGAAAGGCCTGGCTGGCTGGGGAGATGTATCGGCTATCATCATCATCATCATCATCATCATCCCCTGAGGGCCCTGGGCTCTGTCTCTCTCAGCCTCACCATCATGTCCTTGGACCAGTTCCTCTATATGTCTCACTTCAGCTATAAACACAGCTTCCAAATGGGTCCTCTTGCCTCTGGCCAGGCCTCCTCCAACCCATTCACCCACAGTGCTAGGGGGGTCTTCTCTCTCTCTCTTTCTCACACACACACACACACACACACACACACACCCGGCCATGCCACTCTACTGCTCTAGACTCCTCAGTGGCTCCCCATTGCCCCAATATAGAGTTCAGACTGGAGGTGTGGGGAGTCCGTGGCAGATGTGGGGACCAAGCCCAGGCAGAGAGCTTGAGGCAGACTGAGGAGGAGAGGGCTCAGTGGAGGAGGCTTGGAGGCCACCACCGGCCAGACCCCACGGCACTGCCCCCGGGGTTACCTAAGTGTGGTCCGCGGGGTCTCCCCCGGCTTGGAGAAGTGAATCCAGAAATCCTGCGCGGAGCCCAGGCTGCAGGGAGAGAGGACAGGAAGCACGTGGCACAGGGTGCCCAGGGGACTCAGAGAGGGAAGGGGACACCCACAGGGACAAGGTGGAGAAGCCACAGGTGGAAGGACCCTGGCCAACTGGAGGAGATGGTCATCCTCAGGATGGACCGGGCCTTCCCCGTCCCCACGAGCCCCGATCCCCGTGGCACCGGAGTCAGGGGCTGGAAGCTGTGATCCCCTGAGCAGAGAGCGGCAGAGGCCCGAGGGGCTGCCGAGCTCGGGGTGCTGCGTCCTGTCGCCTTACTTCACGGAGGCCTCCCGGACCCGCGGGCGGGAGGGCAGGGTCTCCAGCAGCTGCCACACGCCTTCCCGCGAGATGCCGTTGAGGCTCAGGCTAGGGGGGAAAGGAGGCTCAGGATGGCGCCTGCCAGCCCCTCACCCCCCAGCTGTCACTGCAGAAGAGGCTGAGTGTCCAGGCCGGGGCGCTGGGGCGAGAGGACCAGGAGGGACACTTCCACGCCCAGGAAGAACGGCACCAGGCCCCGGGTCCCTGGGAGCTGCACCCCGCCACTGCCCCTGTGGCCTGCACAGGGCAGTGAAAGACCCCACGGGCAGCCCCACCCGCCAGGACAGGGACAGGGAGGACCAGGGCGCAAAGCTCTGTTGCCTAGCAACAGGTCAGAGCCTGGTGGAGGTGGGGCAAGAGTGTGGATGGCTTCCTGGGGACCCTCCTCCTCCTGCAGGGACATCTCCAAATCTGTGTCCCCCAGAAATGCCCCTTCCCTCCGTCCCCGGGTTCCCCAGTGATGCCCTCTAGGGACGCGGCCATGCTCTGGCCCGGGAGCCTCCCTCTCCCTTGTCCTGAGCCTGCTCCCCACTTACTCGAGCGACCCCGAGATGGGCACCTGGGGCAGGTGTTCCAGAAGCCATCTGAGCCCATCGTCACCCAGCAGGTTCTCTGCGAGACTGCAAGGGGTCGGTCACAGGGGTGGGTGGTGGTCCCCGTGGCCACCGTGTCTACTGTCACTGCTACTCAATGTCACCACGCCATCCGTGGCACCACACCCGCAATATCACCACCGTCACCCTCACCCGGGATCGACCAGCACCCCCACACTGCCCGCCCCGCCCTCCCCGGCTCCCCAGCAGGCCCGCCCCAGGTGCCCCTCAGTATCTGGGGGCGCCCCAGGCCTGCGGGTCCAGGAGGCTCTCAGGAGTTGGAGAAAAGCCAGTTCACTTTCACCCGACCCCTGGCCTGTGTCGGAGCCATGATACATTCAGGGATCAGAGAAAGGTTGGGGCCTGCCCCTCTGGTTGGGTCACACGGGAAACCATGGGACAGGTTCCCATTCCCTGTCCTGGAGCCATCTGTGGTTTGAGCCACAGTTTCTGGATCAATGTCACCAGCTGGGTAACAGGGGCAGCCTCGGGGCCCAGGTCCTTCAGCCCTTTCTGAAGGGCTCCCAGAAGTTGGTTCTGCCACGTGGGGACCGGGGATGGGAGAGAGAAAATGGCCCAGGGACGGTTTAGGGATGTCCCGGGAATCTTACGCCTCTCCTGACAGTGGATCCGAAGGTGTAGGTGGCCCGTGGGAGTCATGCCCACACGCGCCAGCACCCCAGCCCCACCCAGGCACGAGTCCCGCCCCTCCCCTGACTCACTCCAGTTGGCTGAGGTTGTCACACTTGCTCAGCAAACAGCACAGGGGCTCCACGTGCTCCAGGCTCAGGCTGCAGCTCCGGAACCTGGGGGGTGAGGGAGGACATCAACAGGGGACCAGGAAGTCAGCTCTGGGACCACTCCATCCTGGCTAGACCTGGGCGTGGCCTCTGGGCTCCACCTTGGATCTTCAGAAACTACCCAGCACACCCCGATCCCACCCCCCATACGGGCTCCACCGGGCACCCAGGTTGGTGTTGCTGGAGATCAAACCCAGGGCCCCTGCCCGCTGGGCACGACTCCACCACCGAGGCGCACGCCCAGGCCCGGGTTCTACACTTCCTCACCTCCTGCAGAAAAGCTGCCTGCCACTGAGGTAGGAGCCCACGCAGATGGCTGGGTGCCCATCCTGGCCCTGTCCCTTACTGCTCTGTGACCACAGCTGGCAGCTGCTAAGCGTAAGTGTGTGCAAGGTTCTTAAAATGGTTCAGTAACAGAGAACTGGCAGCTGCTTTTGCTCAAAGCACTGACTCTTCGTCAGCGCTGGCAGGTGCCCAGGGGATCCCTAACGGCATCTCTGCTGCGTTTTGTGTCTGTCTCCTTTATTAACTTGGGACCAGGTCCCTGCTCCCCTCTGGTGGGCACGTTGATCCTGTAAGCAGCGTGACGTGGGTTAACTAGCCCTAGATTCCCATGACCTATCCACCCCCTTTAAGACTGAGGACAGCGAGATAAGAGCCACGGAACTGTTCTCAAGGTTTGCCAGAGCCTTGGAGGGCACCTAGAAGAACTGCAGTCACCTCGGATTCCAGAAAATCAGAGCCTCGTGGACAGAATACTGTGCCCCACCCCCCTGAGGTCACCTCCATGCCAGTAACTGAGGCTGGAAGCAGGAGCCATCATCTCACGAGAAATGGATTGTCCCTCAAGTGATAAGGACATCTCCAGAGCGACCTTGCAGACAGTGACCAACCAGGGCTGGCCTGACCAAGAGGACCGACTCCACCAGCTGCGGGAATCCCAGCCATAGATGTCCCCACCCCTGCCCTCGCTCCCCTGTTCTCTAAAACCTCAAAGTTCCCGTCAGTCCCTTGAAGACACATCTTTGGTCACTCTACCCCACATCTGCTCTTCCCGGCATGCCCACGCTGATTCAGATCCCTTTCCTGTCCTTCCCCGCTGTGCAGCTCATTGATGGGCACATTGGCAGAGGTGGCAGAGATGGACAACCAGAGGGATGGGTCCAAGTCTCACAGGAGAGCTGGTGACAGCTGGTGACATCGAATAGTTTCTAGAAACATCGTCTCTGCATTCAGAGGTTGCCCTCTCTCTCTCTCTCTCTCTCTTTTCTTTTTTTTTTTGGTACTGGGGATTGAACTCAGGGGCACTTGACCACTGAGCACCGTCCCCAGCCCTGTTTTGTATTTGATTTAGAGACAGGGTCTCACTGAGTTGCTGAGTGCCTCACTTTTGCTGAGGCTGGCTTGGAACTCTAGATCCTCCTGCCTCAGCCTCCTGAGCAGCTGGGATTACAGGCGTGTGTCACCATGCCCGGCCAGAGGGTCCCCTCTTGCTCCGGGTTCTGCTTTCATGCAACACCTTCCTCCTTCTCCCCTGGGGCCCACCGAGCCTGGCTGGGTTCAGCAGGGGAAGGACCCTAAGGTCTGTGGGTGCGGCCACCTTGGGCATGGCTTCATTCGGCTCACAAACCCCGCAGCACGGTGGCTCAGAATCGGAGGGCCGGGAACTGAGGGCTCGCCCAGGTGCCAGGCCTCGGTGGAGCCAGGCTTGGGCAGCTGGGCAGCAGGTGGTGACGCCCCCCGCAGCGCCAGCCCCTGTGTTCTGGCCGGGCAGGCGCAGACCCCTTGCCTCCCTTTGCAGGCTCTCAGCTCTCTCTGGACCTCCACTTCTTCATGTCGGGCGCAGCGAGTCTCCCTGCAGGGTCCTTCCGGTCTGTACTTTGTCTGACCACGCAAGAGGCCAGTCTACTGTCCCCAAAGCCCCCCGGTCTGGAACACGGTTAGGGGCACTTACCCACAGCACACGCCTTCCTTGTCCTCGCTAGGTCTGAAGTGCAGGGTGGCGTGAGTCAGGGACCTGGAGCAAACAGCACCCGGCTCAGCCACCCACGGCCACAGGGTGCTCCCAGGGGACAGGCATCCCTCCTCAGAGGCGCAGCCTGTGACGGGGTCCCACTGCCTTCGTCCTGTCCCTTGTACCCACAGTCTCCAGGCCCAACCCTCTGAGCCTAGCCTGGTCGTTCCAGGACAATGCCCACCTGAGGTCCACCTTCTGAACCCGTGGGCACAGGCTGAAGACGTCGGCCAGCAGCAAGGGGCTTCTTGGGGACAGCCCCGTCGGGCTCAGCCTGAGAAGCAAAGGAACAGAAGCGAGATCATGGACGAGAAACCTGGATAGGTCAGAGGGCAGGAAAAGGGGGCAGTGGGGGGAGGGCTGTGCAGAGCCATGGGGAAGGGACTCGAGAGGGACAACGGGCCTGGGAGGCCAGCAGGCTTGAATTTGCTGTGTGACCTTGAATAAGTTACTTGACCTCTCTAAGCCCCAGCTTCCTTATCTGGAAAAGAGAACTGGACAGTGGTCTATCTTCTTTTCTGGTGTTTGGGGGTGTGATTACACCCAGCAGGCATGACACTGGCCCCCCACCGTGTTTACTACTGTTGTAACACTACTGTTTGTGCCCATAACACAGACTTGACAGTGTGAGAAGCCTCAGGCCCTCGAGGGGAGTTTCTTTATGTTTTGAGCTCAATACTTCTTTGTTGTGGGGACCCTCCTGTGAGAGCTCTTGTTAGATGCCACTCCTAGCTGTGACAACCAGAAACACCTCCACTGCCCAATGTCTCCTGAGGGGGCAAAATCACTTCCACTTCCAAACCACCACCTTAGAGAAGTGCGAGGTCCACCTTGCCTTGGAGGCATCCCCAGGTCCTCCATAACCCCCATCTCCTCCACTTTCTCTCCAACGAGTCTCCCTGCCCGCCTTGTTGCTCTCCAGCTTGACTCTGTCATGCCTCAGGGCTTCACACATGCTGTTCCCTCTGCCTGGAATGCAGTTCCTTGCTCTTCTTCACAAGGCAGGCTCCCTCTCCTACCTGAGGTTGCAGCTCAGGGTCCCCCCTAAGATATGTTCCCTGCCACTCTGCCATCTTCTAACTCAGCTGTCCAGTTGTCCACTCATTTACCATCAAGAAAAATCACCTTATCCCTGGCCACATTCGTCTTATTTGATTTCAATTTGCATATGGCTCGGCTCCTTGTGCGACAAGGTGAGCTCCAAGAATCAAGGACCTGCTCATTTTCTTTTTCCCTGATGTGTCTCCAGTGCCCCAAATAGTGCCTGGCTCACAGCAGATGCACAAACACCGCAGGTTGAGCAAAACAAAGTGTAAGCCCTGGTAAGGGTCGGGCTGGCCAAAGACAGATGAGGAGTTGGGACCAAAGCTGTGTGACTTAGGCAAAGAAAAGCCCCTCTCTGGAGTGAGGATTCCCACCTGTTCATTTTAGCCTGCCTTATGATTAGTATAGGAGCCCTTCCCGACCCATTCTGTCCAGGCAGGTGGGGAGGACCACAGAGGGGCCGTGGGTCGGCTGTTGTGCAGCTGTGGGCCTCTGGATGCTGCCATGCCTCCCCTGTCCCCATAGGAGTGGACGATAAGCAAGACCCCAGAGGTGACGTGAGCCGTCCTAGGCGTCCCAGGCCCTCGGCCTTGGTATTCATGGTGCTGTTAACAATATTATGATTTAATTTCCTGTTGTATTTTCCATCTCAGCCGCAGCTGTTTCCCCCTCTGCTTGAAGAATATTTAAAGTAAATCCTTTTTAAATTCTAACCAGTCTGAGCTGAAATTAGAAAATAGAAATTTTAAATACTTTGGGAGAGGCTGCTTTAAAGCTTCACTGTGACGGAGCTAAGATGGTGACCTTTAAAAAAAGGGAGTGTGACATATATGTGGCCTTTGCACCTGTACCGGCCCTTCTTAGGAGCAGGTGACCTTCCTGTGGCCGGGAGAAGGACGGTAGTGCATTTTGAGGAACTGCTTGTGTGGGTCCCAACCTTGGGGAAGGGCAGGGGAACAGAAAACCCATTTGCCAGATGAGGAGACTGAGACCCCCTGGGGACAAATAAGTCCCCTGCTCTCAGGTTGACAGAGAGTTGGGGGATGCTGGAAGCAGATTTGAGTGCCCAGCTGTGCCTGATGAAATCATGACCCCCCCAGGGCAGGAGGGAGGAGGAAGAGGAGGCGGCTTTGTAACAGAAGGGCCTTGGGACAGGGGCCCGGGAGCAGAAATGTGGGATCTTACTGCAACAGGCGCAGCTGGGGGAGCCGCGGCAAGCAGTGCAGCAAGGTCTCCAGGCTCTGGTCGCTCAGGGTCTCGCAGGATAATCTGCAAAAGAGCATCTGAGTGAGGAGGGGAACCTTCCAGGGAAGCAGGGAGCAGGGCCTCCCAGCCAGGACCCTCTGCAGATGGGGCTTAACCAGCGCTGCTTGAGACTCTTCCCCACAACACGGGGTCCTTGACTTAGTGCTGGGGCTGGAAGGTTGGAGAAATCTGGGAAATACTGGGAGGAGCCAGACCCAATCCCCTCTGCACGCTGCACCACGAACTCCCGAGGGCTTTCCCCTCTACCCAGATGGACGAGCAGGGCTGCGATCTGCGGGCACCTAGAGCGCCCGCTGCACCCCCGGTAGTGAGCGTGCCGCTTCAGTGGGCAGGGCAGGTCAGCAAGAGGAGGCGCGAGCCAGCCCGTCAGAGCCCACCTTCCTGCTCATCGCTCGTCTGGACACTGCAACAGGCCCCGCTGCACTCAGGAGACCTCCAGACACCCACCCGGGGTCTCTGCTCTCTCTGAGCACCCTGGGATTCACCTACGTCCTCTACTAGGGGGCAGGAGCCGCTTGCGGTCCTGCTTTCTCCCCTGTGGTCCCTGTGGTCTCAGGGCAGGCATTGGGCAAGGCCTGCAGCATTCAGGTCATCTTTGTGTCCCCCAGAGCCTGGTCCTGAGCCTGGTAGACAGTTGGTGCTTGAGAGTTAAGTGCTCCAAGTGTGCTCCATGCTGTGTGGCAGCGTTGCTGCTCGAGAGAGCCTGGAAGCAGCCTGGATGCACTCTAGACTCTGGGGGGACCTGGAGCAGCACGCAGCACGGCCTCACGGCAGAGGGTCAGTATCCAAAGACGTGGATACACAAACACTCTGAAGAGCACGTAGGAGACGATCGGGGGCAACTGGGTATCGATGGGATGTATGATGCTTTTTAAGGAATCACTGTTAGTATTTTAGGTCTGATAATGGCTATGTTAAAGCTCTGCACACTGGAATACACACAGATGAGTACGTAAGGTAATGGGAATTGATTCAAAATATAAGCTGGGCGCATTGGGACATCTGGGCCGAGCCACGATGCTCTGGCGCTGGCCTGTAACCCCAGAGGCTCGGGAGGCTGAGGCAGGAGGATTGTGAATTTAAAGCCAGCCTCAGCTCCTTAACAAGTCCCTAAGTAACTCAGTGAGACCCTGTCTCTATACAAAAACCAAAAAAACAATACAAAGGGCTGGGGATGTGGCTCAGTGGTTAAGCGCCCCTGGATTCACTCCCCAGTACCAAAAGAGAAAAACAGACCCCGAGTGAGTGTGTGAGCGGGTTGAGGTAGGTGGAGGCCACCTGAGTGTTCTTTACATTTCTATAGATGCTTCAAAGTCTCCATAATAAAATGCTGTTGAAATTAAAATGTGATTTTGCAGCGGGGAATCTAACCCAACCTTGGCCAGGTGATCAAGTCCCACATCAGCAGGGGTACGTCGAGGGCACCGGCCCCGAGAGGGTGTGTTGAGAGGGCATTTTGCCTCTGTGATGTTCTTCCCCTAAGCCCAGGTTAGCTAAGAGAAAAACGGAGAAACTCCAACCAAACGTCATTTCCCACAGCAACTGACCAGTCCTCCTCAGAACCACCAAGAGCAGGAAAGACACAGACAGAACAGGAAACTGCTGGAGGCCAGAGAAGGCCGAGGAGCTTGGTGTCTAAATGCAACATGGGGGTCCCGAGTGGAATCCTGGGTCACAGCAAGAATGAGCATTGGTTAAAAAAATCAAAAACTTGAATATTCAGAATAAAGCAGAAGTCAAGTTAATGGTCATGTGCCCAGGTTGGTTTCTTCACTGTGTTGGGTGGACTGTGGTCGTGTGAGATGTTAACAGCAAGGGAAACGGGTGCGGGGGATTCTCGTGGCAACATTTTTGTAAATCAAATCTGAAATTGGCACCAGGTGCGGTGGTGCACGTCCGTAATCCCAACAGTTTGGAAGGCTGAGGCAGGAGGATGGCGAGTTCAAAGCCAGCTTCAGCAACTTCGCAAGGCACTCAGCAACTCAGTGAGACCCTATCTCTAAGTAAAATACAAACAAGGGCTGGGGATGTGGCTCAGTGGTGAGTGCCCCTGAGATCAATCCCTGGTACCACCCCTCCCCCACCAAAAAAATCTGAAACTGTCCTAAAATAACTTGTTAAAAAATGAGCTGGTGGCTGGGGATGTGGCTCGGTGGTGGAGCACTTGCCTAGCATGCACTAGGCCCGGGGCTCCATCTGCGGTACAGGAAAAATAAAAAATCAATCAAACAAATAGAATCAAATCTGATCCACAGATCTTGATCTTCAGGGAAAACTATGTCAAACAATTGGGCGTTGCAGAAGGATCTTTCCTGCATGGTAAGATCCCTGACTGACAAATGAAGTAACCCCCTGCCTCAGTATCTGTATGTGTCTGAACACGGAGAAAGTTCTGGAAAGGACACGGGCCAGGAAGTCAACATGGATTACCTTGTTGGAAAGGCTGGGAGGGCATTTAAGATGAAACCAAAAGCAAGACGCAAGCAGAAAGTCCTGGCCCCGGACTATAAATGTAGGTGAACACCCCAAATCCAAAAATCCGAAATCAAGAATGCTCCAAAATTGGAAACTTTTTGAGTGCCAGCTGACATGATGCCACGGGTAGACGATTCCACATCTGACCTCAGGTGAGGGGTTGCAGTCAGAAGCAGAGGCCCACTAAAAATGTCTGAAATTACCTTCAGGGCACGCGCATAAGGTGTATAGGAAACGGAAATGAACCTCCGTTTAGACTTGGGTCTCATCCCCAAGACATCTCACTATGTATATGCATAAATATCCCAAATCTGAAACTAAGTCCCAAATCTCAGACACTGCTGGTCCCGAGCATTTCAGTTACTGGATACTTAAGTAGGTAAAAACTGAATATGCAAATAAATGTGGCGAGAAGGGGGCGTGGCGGAGAAGGGGGCGTGGCGGAGAAGGGGGCGTGGCGGAGAAGGGGGCGTGGCGGAGAAGGGGGCGTGGCGGAGAAGGGGGCGTGGCGGAGAAGGGGGCGTGGAGGAGAAGGGGGCGTGGAGGAGAAGGGGGCGTGGAGGAGAAGGGGGCGTGGAGGAGAAGGGGGCGTGGAGGAGAAGGGGGCGTGGAGGAGAAGGGGGCGTGGAGGAGAAGGGGGCGTGGAGGAGAAGGGGGCGTGGAGGAGAAGGGGGCGTGGAGGAGAAGGGGGCGTGGAGGAGAAGGGGGCGTGGAGGAGAAGGGGGCGTGGAGGAGAAGGGGGCGTGGAGGAGAAGGGGGCGTGGACAAGCGACAACCTGGATTTGATCAGAGAAGGGGGCTGTGCAAGCCAGGCAGCTTGTCTAGACCCTTTAAGGTAATTATTGTAATACAAGGACAACGAGGACAACCGAAGGACAGGCTGACCATGGGCTTTGCAGGTGAGGAAGCTGAGGCCGGGGAGTTAAAGTCATTTGCCTAAAGTCACCAGCTTGTAGGTGGCTCAGTCAAGATTCCTGGTTGCAAGTCCAGTCCCTGGTCACAGACCCAGGTGTTCGGGTGAAGGTGGTCCTGGGGGTGTGGAACTCCAAGGAAGGGCTTTTAGAGGTGACAACCTCCAGCCACATAGGCAGGCCCACATGGGTGCCTGGGTGGGGACAGACAGGGCTCCCCGGTGTCCTGGGGTGAGTGGTGGGGAGTGGAAGGTCCTGCATGGCAGGTTCCGGTGGGAGAGGTGGTGTCCGAGGCTGGGGGCTACTGAGGACAACCAGTCTCCTACCAACAGGCCGGAGATCCTCCATGGGCGAGGGCTAGCGGGCCTGGCAGGGAGGGGCGGGAGAGACTCCTGTCTTCTAAACAGGAGCCCCTACCCCCACCCTGGTTACATGGGGCCCTCTGTGGCTGTGTCTTGTCACTTACTGCACTTCCAGTGGCCCTGGACACTGCTCCAGAGTGGCAAAGAGGCTGGTGAGGCTCAGAGGCTCCAGCTGACACTCCTTGAGGCTGAGAAGGGACAGAGGGCAGGACAGGGGATCAGAGAGGGCCCAGGGCCCTGTCCAGCCGGGGTCCCTCTCCTCCTCCTCAGTGGCAGGCTCCCTAACCTGCTCAGCATTCTCTCCTCTCCCCAGGGTCCCTTACTCCCTGGCAACTCCTGTTCTACCACAAGGATAGCCAAGGCCTCTGAGTGTCCCGCTGCCCCGTCCAGGGATCCTTCCGACCCTCCCATTGCACTGCCTGAGCCTGGGCCACCATCCTCACTCACCTGGACCATCTAACACTCTCTGAGTTCTCTTTTGGAAATCTGCAAATCTGACCAGGCCTCTCTACCTGCTTAAAACCCTCTGTGGCTCCCTATTACCTTTAGACCAAGCGGGAATGCTTTTCTCACCGTCTCCCTGTGCTCTTGTCCTCTATGCGCTCTAGTCACACAGAAATACTGAGAGCCAGGGGCTCCTTCATCCTGTCCCTCCTGCCTGGGGCACTACTCACTCTCTCCTCCCCGTAACTCTGTTGGGACCTCAGCTTAGGTATCTCTCCTGGGGAGGATGTTGAGTCCCAGCTGGGGTCTCAGTCTCTGGTGGCAGAGAGGGAAACCTCTTAAATCCCAGGCCACGCTCCAGCAAAAGCACTCGGCCTTTCTCTCTACACCCCACCTCTCTTGTACATGGTAGTATATTTGGGAGAGAGGTAGCCCCTTTCTGTTAATTGATGTCCCCGAAGCAGATGGCAACCCAGGCACTGGGGACTTGGCTTCCTTGGAGGGCAGGACGGTCCTGTCTGCTTTAGAGAAGTGTGAAATCTGCTCTCTCAGAACACTGGGGCCGGGCTGTGAGCTGCCCCAAGGGCTCCAGCAGCGCCCACGCTCATGGCTGTGGTTTTACCTTCTCTCCGACTCTTTCTCTTCCCTCGCTCCCAGTCCCCGGCTCGGGCCCTCTAGGTCCTACCCACTCCCTAACCCCCCACTCCATGTGGTTACCCCAAAACAAGAAGCAGGAGACAGTACCAGAAGCTCCTGGGGATGCTGCGCTGACCCAACCCGGAGAACTGGGCTCTGGCTGGGAACTCTGGAGAGGAGCCACCCGTCCACCCATCCCTGCAAGGAACGTTCGAATCAGCCACGTTGGAACCGGGCACTCAGAAGTCAGGGCTGGAGGGGCTCCCACAGGCAGCCAGCCCTCCATCCAGGGCCCCCTCCATGCACAGACAGGGAAACTGAGGCCCGGGGAAACTAGGGTGAGGAAAGCAAGCAGCTCAAAGCTGTCCCAGGGCGGCCCGCAGAAGGTGCAGGGAGTCAGGACAGAGCCCCTCCCCGCCCCATCACGGGCTTTGCAATCCATGTGATTTGTGCCTCCATGTCCCCGAGAGGTTCCCCAGAAACAGAGGCCCTAGATGGCCCACGTGACCTGGCGATGCTTTGCCCACCCCATACATCAGCTGAAGTCACTGCCCAGGGGGCCCCTTCCCAGGAGAGCCCGGGACGTCCGTCCCCACTAGGGGGCAGCCGCGGGCACCCGCAAAGCGCGCGGTGCGTTCGGCGTTGGCCGCCGAGAGGTGGAAAGCTGTTTTTCCAAGAGCATCGACGGTTTCTCGGGGTGTGGCGGGGCAGTGAGTCACATGAAGCCGAGTCGGCAAAAGCCCCAGATCAGAAACACAGCTGCCCGGTGCCCTCCCACGCGGCAGCTGTCGCCGGCAGCTGCTTAGCTGTGGCTGTGGTCGGGTCCTCCCCGCAGCGCCCCGCCCTCCTCCAGGACCCTGGGGGCAGCGACTCGTTCTACGAGGCAGGGGCGGTTTCAAAAGCAGGGTGACTTCCGGTGCCTGACCGGGGGGGGGGGGGGGGGCGGGGGGGGTTGCCCAAGCCGAGTGGCCAGCATGGATGTGGGGGTGGGGACCCTTGGAGGAAATGGGCATCAGGGCAAGAGGGGAGCCCACCCCATCTCCCTGGAATGCCCGTCCTCACCTGCCTCTCTTGTCACCCTGCAGGAGGATCTGCTGGCTCTCCAAGCTGGAAGCAGAGAGGAGGCAGGTATTTGAGAAAGGGCAGAGGACCTCCGACCCAGCCCTGGAGAGGCCAGACCCCCGGTATAGGAGGGCTGGGGGGCAGCCTGCTTCCTCAGCGAGTCCAGCAAGGGGAGATCACATCGGAGCACATGGCCAATGTCATTTTACCGGGTTCTCACGATAACACCGTGAAGGTAGAAATTAGAATTTCTGAGTTTCATTTTACACATAAAGAAACTGAGATGTGGGTGAGCTCAAGGATCTGCCCAAAGCTGCATGGCTGGGAGGTGGCTCAGCCGGGTCCCTCTGCCATGCACCTCCTGTTCTTGGGGACCTGGGGGTAGGAGGCTCAGCGCCTCTGGAACCATGGGGGCTCTGTATGGGGGGCCACAGCTCTGTGCTGGCTGGTGTTCTCCCTCTGTGGTCTCATCAGCTCCAGAGGTCTCAGGTCCCTGAGCTCCCAAGGCCACCACAGGGCTCCCAGTGTTCCTATAAGTCTCTGAGAACAACTGGGAGAGGGAGTAAGGGGGGCTGATGGGCTTTGTCCCACGGAAAATTTGGGAAACTTGGGTGTTTCTGGGGCCATGTTGTTCCATCCCTTCCTCCACCCACCCCTCCCTCCATCCCTCCATCCTTCCACCCTTCCCTCCACCCCTCCATCCCTCCATCTCTCCACTGGACACCTAACACATCCTCACTGGACCTGGTACCATCTAAGGCTCTGAGGATGGATGTGTGGGGACATGACACACGAGGGACCCAACTGGAAGCTGATGGCCTATGGGACGGGGGGTCAGGCAGGGCGAGGGGCAGAGGGGCACTCACCTGACATCCAGGTGGGCCGCCCACTGCAGAGCAGACATGCACTGGGACAAACAGCACACGGCACTCAGGGACACACCGTTCTCGCTGAGGCTGCAGATCACAGGGTGACAATGACGGAGGCCACCCAGGACTCAGACACACCTTCTTTGGTCAGAGCACAGGACAGGGAGTTGGGGGGTGTTGTCCCTGATTTCAGATGACAGAACCCACCAAGCCCCAGGTGCTTGGAGATCACCCCTCCCAACCTCATTGGACAGAAAGGGAGACTGAGGCCAGGCAGAGGCCAGGTGTCGCCCAAAGTGACAAGACATGAGGTGACAGAGCCGAGGTTGGAACTCAGTGGTTCCCTTGGTCTGTGACCCGTCTAAGCAGTGCTTTTTGGCCAGAGTGGGCTGTCTCCCCACCTGACAGAGGAGGGTGACACCGGTGCAAAATGAAATCCTGGGGCCCCACCCGTCCTTTCATCTGTGGTCCCTCTGTCAACCTGTCGAGGGCTTTTCATTTGCCACTTAACTGCCCACTCCTCAGGATGAGGACCCCAGCAGGGTGCGCAGGGCCCTCCCAGGCACTGGTCAGTGGAGCCCCGTGTTAGGAGGTCACACAGGGACGTGCCCTGAAGGCTCAAGCTACGTGTCATCTGCCTGCGAAGTGGAGGCCTTCCTTCCTGCCCAGGTGCAGGCCCCAGCAGGACCCGGAGCAGCCTCCTTTTTGCCAAGCTTGTCCCAAGACAGTGTCCAAGCAGGAAGGTTGGGCAAACAGTGATCGTGCCTCCAGTTCATGTGTCTTCTGACTGGGAACTAGGGGCTCAGAGAGGTGAGCCAACCCACCCAAGGTCACACAGTAAGTAGGTAGCAAAGTCAGCTGGGGCCCCAGGACCTGTGACCTCTCACCAGTGCTCCTCTCATTTTGGAGGAGGGGGCTGTAGGAGCCAAGGATGCTCTGATCTGCTGCAGGCAAAATTTGGGGATCCTTGACCTCCTGCAGGGCTCCTTTCCACAGTGGACAGCCTCCTCTCTGGTCACCCTGCTAGAGTGCCCTTTCTGGCATAAACTCTCCCTTCCTACCCAGACCAAGTCCCATCCCACAGTCCCTGACGGCTCCCAGGGGCCAGCACGGGGCCAGCCGTTAGTCACCAATGCTTTCCCCTGCTTCCGCTGGACTTCCCATGACCCCCCAGGCCCTGAACACGACCCATGCCCGCCCTAATGCAGGTGGCTGGGTTCCCAGGGGTCCAGAGCTGCAGAGCTGAGTTTGAGAAGTGAAACCCCGAGTGAGAAGCTGGCCTTCGGGGCCCGTCTCCACGGGAAAGAAGTCGTTGCCTAATCGAAGCTGAAGGAGCAACGGCCCTGCATGGGCACTTTCTCTTTTTCTGCATCGGCAACTGGGTCTGGGGACTCACAGGTATTTTCTGTAACCCCAGGAGGGCGGGTGAGTGACACAGGTGTCCCCACCCCATCCTGCAGAGGACAAACCCCAGCTCTGCCTAGCTGGCTACTTACTTCAAGGATTGCAGGGGGCCCAGCCCCGGGAGCAGCTGGGCCAGCAGGGTCACCCCCTCGTCCCCCAGGGAGTTGCCTGAGAAGCTGGAGGGGGGGGGAGAAACCATCAGTGGGGGGTGGGCGGGTGCTGACCTGGGTCTCTGCCCTGTCACTGGCTTCTCCTGAAATGGGCACAGCCTGGGCTGCCAGGCTGGGTCCCGCAGATCTATAGGGGGCCGCTGGGCCTCCCCCAGGTTCTTTCCTGAGGCTCATGCACTCCTGGGGGGTGCGGGGGTGGGCTTCAGAGGGCGTCAAATGTTGGGAACGTGCATTTGGGGAGAAGGGGACACAGCTTTCATCAGATTCTCTGATGGGCTCCTAACTCCAGGAAAAGAATGCCCGCCCGATCTAAGCAGTCAAAACGCCTCGCCAACACCCTCCCGCCCACGGACTCACTCCAGGTGACCCAGGTGGCTGCTTCCTCCCAGCGCCCTGCAGAGCTGCTCCAGGTGCTTGGTCTGGAAGCCACAGTGCGTCAGCCTGCAGCGGGAGACCGCAGCCCTGCACGCCTGCCCACAGGCGGAGGTCACAGCCCCGCCACCCACCACACCCACAGAGCCAGACTTGCAGGGGAGGAGGGACAGGAACACATCTGGCACCTAGACAGACAGACAGACAGACGAGGGGGGCCACCACACCCCACCTGCACCCTGCATCTCTGTAGGATGGCACACGTGGGCAGAGGCAGAGACAGAGGGACAGAGGAGGACAGACCACAAAAGACCAAGGGTGGTGGAGGAAGACAGACCTCGAAAGACACAGGAATGAGGGAGACAGACAGACAAGAGGAGATACAGACAGACAGGATGAGAAAAGCCAAGAAGAGCCCCGGAGGGGCCCTGCGGAGGCTGAGGCCCAGGGTCAGGATAGCAGGGGCCCCGAGGAGTCCCCTCCTCCCCAGCCAGAATTCCCATCTTCAGCTGCTGGGCTCAGAGAGCTGGGGGAGCAGGTCCTCGGGGCAGGGGAAGGGGCTGAGGGGGCTGCCTCGTTGAGCCCCATCTGGGGTGGGGGACAGCTGGGCCACAGGTCCTGGACACAGCAGGGCATGGTGTCCTCCGGGGAGCATAGAGGGCTGGAGCCTGAGGTTTGGGACAGGCCTCGGGTGGAGGAAGAGGGGAAGCTAGAACCACACGGGGCCTGGAGGTCATCGGCATACCTGATCCTTCGGGAGCTCGGAGGTAGCTCACAGGACAGGGGGGACATGAGGTTGTCAAGAAATGCAGCCCTGGAGGGACACACACCAAGGCCAGGTAAGCGGACACCTCGCCCACTATCTTCACAGTCCTTCGCCAGCTGCACCTTGCGCACTGTTCAGTCTCTAGGCTGGGCCCGGAGTCAGTGAGACCTTGATTCCAAGTTGGCCCGGGGTGTGTCACTCGATAGTATGACATGTGTGAATTGACTCAGCACAGAGCTTACTACATACATAGTTAATGCTCAATTAACCTCCGCTGCTACTATCATTAATCTGGACATCCTCATCAGTGACACCATCGATGGCTGCGCCAGCTCTGACCAGCTCTGACCTCAGATGCTGCACAAGAGACTGTGGTGGACACAGAGGAGGAAGAGCTGGGTCTGTCCGTGTGCGAGGCCGGGACAGCCCGGGAGGAGGACACGCAGAAATGAGGCCTTGTGCCACAGACAGCTGGAAGTTCTGACCAGCAGCCTGAGCCATCCGCTGGGTTGAGGCTGCAGGGCCTCAGACTCCGGAGCATCGGTCTCTGGCTCCCCCCACCCCTCCCCCCGCATGTGTCCACACCCTCCATCTCAGGGCTGTCTTCAAGCACCAAAAAATGGGGAGGCCCATTGACCTTCCCCTGGACAGCAGCACCCCCTGCCAAGCCTGCTCACTTCCTGTCCCTTTGTGCATTAGTCAAGGTCTTCCCTGCCACCCTGCTGTGGTTGACCCTGACCAGATAGGGGCTGGGAGGACGCTGGGCCTACCTCTCCTGGGTCCCCCCCTGCTTTTCTGGCTCTTGGGTAAACGTGAGGACCGCGGTTCTGTGCAGCAGGCTGTGGAGAGAGGAGGGGTGGGGGAGGGAGAGGTGAGGACTTCTGCTGGGTGCCCCATCTGGAGGGGCCCTAGGGAGCCCCCCAGCTCCAGCTGAACCCCTTCCTCTGACTTCCACTGCCAGTTTCCAGGCAAGACTGTGAGAGAAACATGAAATCCCGCCTCCTCTGTGGTTTGGACCTCAGGCTGCAACGCCCCTCCTCCGCAGTTGGTGATCCTCGTACACTGGGAGCACTCTGGGCTGAGGGCGCTGTCCCTTGTCCCTGGAGGACATCTCAATGATCCTTGTTAACTTTTAGGATTGGGTCCTTCAAATGTTTTGCTTTTTAAATGCAATTAATTTTTTTTCTTGCAAAAATGGGAATTACAAATTCTCTTTCTTCCTTCCTCCTCCTCCTCTTCCTCCTCCTCCCTCCCTCCTCCTCCTCCTTCTTCTTCTCCTTCTTCAGGTTGAACCCAAGGGTGCCCAACCATTGAGCCACCTCCTCAGTCCTTTTCATTTTATTTTGAGGCAGGGTCTTACTACGTTGCTCAGATTGTCCTGGAACTTGTGTGTCCGTCTCCCAGGTTACTGAGATAACGGGCATCGGCACTCAGCCAACTGGGCATTGTCCCCAAGGTGTTTTACCACTGAGCTACATCCCCAGTGAGAACATTTTAAAGTTTTTTTAAAAAATTGGGACAGGGTCTCACTAAGTTGCTCAGGGCCTTGTTAAGTTGCTGAGGCTGGCCTCAAACTTGTGACCCTCTTGCCTCAGTCTCCTGAGTAGTTGGGATTACAGGTGTGCACCACCACACCTGGCTGGGTTTTTTGTTTTATTGTTTGTTTGTTTTTAAGGCAGAGATGAAGCTGGGGTGACAGATTAGAATCATGAACAGTCTTTGCTCATGGGAACAGATTGCACCATTCTTTCTACCATTGAGTATGTTTGAAAAGCTTTATCATGAAGATCATGAATTAAAATTTCACGTTTATTTAATGTCCCACAGTCTTCCCTTCAGATGAAAACCACATCTATATTGAATTTTTTTTTCATGGTTCCATTGAGTGTTTTTCTTTGTAGATAACTTGGTTTATTTAACTAATATCCTACTATTAAACATGCAAGTTATTTCCATTTTTTTCCTATCATAATTGATACTGGGGTGAATATCCCTGCAACTAAATGTGTTTGCGTATCTATCCCCAGCCCTTTTTATTTTTTATTTTGAGACAGGTTCTCACTAAATTGCTGAGGCTGGCTTTGAGCTTGTCATCCTCCTGCCTCAGCCTCTGAGTCTCTGGGATTACAGGTGTGTGCGGGTTCCTGACCTTCCACTCAGGGGGGATGGGGATTTCCTCTCTCCTTTGGGGGTGTGTACAGCAGGGCTGCTCTGCTCCGCCAACAGCCTTGAGGGAGACGCCCTCCAAGCTGGGAACTGCGTTGACTTTGGCTTGCAGTTGTCCTCAGCTCGCCAGACCAGACAGTGAGACTCACAGAAATAAGGCGGAGGCCTGTCTTGGGCGGGTTCCCTAGAAACAGAGCCTGGGCCTGGGAAGCAGGGGTCCCATGCCACCTGACTCCTGGTGCATGTGCTGTCAGGAGCTTGCTCTCAGGAGAAGCTGGGAAAGGACCGAGGGAGGCCCACAGGGGCCTGATCCCAGGGGAGCCAAGTTGCAAGGGGATGGAGACAAGGGCTGCCTCTGCCACCGGCCAACCTGGCTGGGGACTGGTACACAACCTCCCAGGCACCTCTGGCTCCCACCAGCCCTGGGCGGTCCTCCTGAGGGGACACCGGTGCCTTGAGCACACCATACCTGCCGCAGCAGCTGGGGGTAGCTGTGCCTGCTGGAAGGGGGTCTGGGAGGGGGAGCAGCAGCGTTTTCTAGGGGTCCCTACATCCTGGGACCGGAAAGACTCCCAAGGACTTAGCATGACAGGCCAGCTTCGGGCTAGAGGGTGCAGGTCACGGAGGCCGACGGGGAGCTCCTACCTGATGTGCAGGGTTTCCAGAGCTTGGCAGGTGCTCAGGGCGCTCAGCACACAGGACACCCCGCCCACGGAGAGCCCACTGTCGCTGAGGCTGTGGAGAGGTGGAGGCAGCCATCAGAGGGGCCACGATCCTCAACCCCCGACGGCTCCAGCTCCCTCCTCATGACTCGGGAGAGGTGGCTGTCACTCTCAGATGTCCTGGGTCCTAGCCAGGGGCCCTCAAAGGATTCAGGCCACGCAGGTGAGCCAAGAGCTGCAAGGCCCCCTGCTTCAGGAGCAGAGTTCTCCAGCCTGAGCTGAGAACCCGCTCGTGCTTTCAAGCCCCTGAAGCCCAGCGTCCTGGCCGGCAAAGGAGCCACCTTTTGAGCTCCGGCGTGCCAGGCTCGGTAGGTCCACGTGTGTGGGCACACTCGTGACCTCAGGGAATCCTGTTTTACAAAGGGATTACAAATGGAGAAACTGAGGCCCAGAGACATTGCTCTACCTGCCCAGTGTCACAAAGCTACGAGGTGACAGAGCCACAGCCAAGGTCTTGAGTAAAAGCTAACCACTTCTACCCAGCCACAGCCCTGGCTCACCCCAACCCGCCCTGGATCCCAACACCCCAACACGGCCATCCAAGCACTGCCCTGCCCCACCCTGCAGCCCAGCCTGGGACCCTCCCATCTCAACACCCAGCACCCCACCCCTTCACCCCCAGACGACCCCGAACGAAGGCACCACCTCCTACTTAATCCGACACCCTGGCACCCGTCCACCCAAAGCCTCAGTTCTGCCCCACTGCAACCCCTTTGCCCCCTACTCCGGTGCTACTGAAAGGACAAACAGGTCCACAAGCCACCGACGATGACCGTGAGCGCACTCTCCAAGCGCAAGGGGTTAAATGGCTGGAACGGAGATGGTGGCTCAGCCAGGCAAGGCTGGAGTTGGGAGAAAGTGAGGTGGCGGGTGCATTAGCAGCATTACTACTGACTGTGGCACAGGGACCAGGGGTGGCCGGGACCTTCTGGGGGCTCTCCAGGACGCTCCTGTCACCCAGGGGTGGGTGGCAACTCACTCCAGCTTCCTGGCAATGTGCAGGCGGGAAGCAGCCTCAGCCAGGAGTCGGCAGCCTTCATCTTCCAGCTGGTTCCCTGAGAGGCTGGAACAGAGGGGCCGCCCTGCACTGTGGGGGAGCCCCGCAGCCGCCCCCCCCCCCCCCCCCCGCACCCTCACAGACCCCCACTGACTCCAGACCAAGCATCTCGCCATAATGATTTTTTTTTCGTCTGGGGGTTACTGGGGATTGAACTCAGGGGCACTCCACCACTGAGCCCCATCCCCAGCCCTATTTTGTATTTTATTTAGACACAGGGTCTCACTAGGTTGCTCAGCGCCTCACCTTTGCTGAGGCTGGCCTCCAACTTGCAATCCTCCTACCTGAGCCTCCTGAGCCGCTGGGATTCCAGGCAGGTGCCACCACACCCGGCTCCTAATTGATTTTTAACACTAGCTAGAGGGGACGGGCTGCACCCTGGAGGCCTGGAGGCTTCTGCAACCCTTGACACATTTCTTCTTCCTAGGAAGCAGCCACCTTTATTATCTTAATCTCTTCTTTACTCATGAGTAAACCAAGGCACTGTGTGGTTAAAGCATTTGCCCCAGGGTGGACCTAGATTTGAACCCAGGCAGCCTGATTGCAAGGCCTTATCAGCAGCCATTCCTTTGTGCAATCTACATAATTGCTCCTTGTGATAAATTTCATGATTACAGGGACCTCTGACCTAGAGTAAAGATCAGGGAAGGCTTTCCTGAGGATTGAGCTGCTTGCTGGAAAAACCAGAAGGAGTTCAATAGGTAAGGGGCAGAGGAGAGATGGGGGAGGAATTTTCTGGCAGTTGAAATGGCACATTCAAAGGCCCTGTGGCACCTAAAAGGAGCCAGTGTGATGGGATGGATCGAGCCTGAAGTGGCAGGATAAGATGTAGCTTGGGGGGCTGGGACAGGGTTGTGGATCACATGGGATTTTAGGATCTTGTGTTATCTTGAGTAGCAGGAGACAGTGAAGGGGGTAGGCAGCAATGAAATGTAGGCACCCTTCCAGGAAGAGGTGGCCAGGGTAGAAGCAGGCAAGCCCGTGAGGAAGCTGCTGGGGTCACCAAGTGAGGGGAGGGTGGTTTGTGATAAGAAGCTGGATAAAGAGGCTAGAGAAAGGGGGATAGTCGTGAGAACTGTTGCAGTTGGCCCAGGGTGGACCGTCTGGGGGGCCAGGGGGCTGGAGGTGTCTTCTCTGGGTAACCAGGTGGGTGGGGGATTGCTGCGGCTGAGCCTGGGGCAGGGTCAGGCTCCATGGCGACAGGGTGGGTAGAAGTACTTGATACCTTCTAATCCTGCCCTGGTTCTCCCAGTGGGTCAGGAGCAAGGATTGGTCACCAAAGAAGCCCTCGCCCTGTCCCTCTGTCCTCAAATCACACACGGAATCCCAGCAATCCACCCTGGTGCCCACTGGAAGATTTCCTAGGACTGTCCTTTTGGGGCATCCCTCCTAGTGACATGGCAAGACCTCCACCAACCCCCAAACCCTGCCTTCAACAGTCCCCCCAAGAGCTGACTGTCGTGGGAGCCCCTCCAGCCTGAATGGAGCGGCTTCTCCCAGGTGTAGCGGGGGCTTCAGCTCTGCAGATCCCAGCCACAGTGGTTATGGGTTTGAGACCCGGAGCCAGACTGTCTGGGCTTGCACCCTGGCCTGGACCCTTCCTTCCCATGTGACCTTGAGAAAAATCTTCCTCTCTGTGGCTTCATTTCCTCCTCTGTCAAATGTGGATGGTGACAGAGCTCACATCATTGAGATGACAGGATTAAATGAGATACGTATGTAAAAGCCCCTGGCCAGGCACCCAGCACAGGGCAAGTACTAAACAGTGGTAGCTCTTGTGATTCTTGATGCCTTCAAATTCTTCAGGAGGCCATCTGCCCCTCCCCTGCACCCTCCACCCAAAGGCCAGGCCCAGTCCCCTCTTCCCCAGCCTCCTCCCCATGATACTCACTCCACTTCCTCTAGAGGCGGACCTTCCAGGAGCAGGGCTATGAGGGCCTCCACATTACGGACCCTGAGCTGACATTTCTGGAGCCTGGGGTAGAGGACAGAGGGCCTCAGGAAGGGAACTGGGCCCCCTCCAGCGCTGATTGCAGCTGTGGGGTGTGCACGCCCCTTAGAAGCCAGGGATCTTGGGCAAGGAGCAGAGGCTGCCTGAGACTCAGCTTCCTCCTCCCTCAAGTGGGAACAATGACGTGCGCTTCCTAGAGCTTCCAAGGCTCACCGCCAGGTGACCCTGGGCACGGTGCCCAGCAGAGGGCAGAGGCACGTTCAGTTATAGCCATTGCTGCTGTTAGGACAGAGGCTCCTGAGTCCAGCCAGGTGGCTATTCATGTCCCTTCCGTGCCCCGCGTCTCCTTGTCCCTTTATCCTCCTCGTTCCTGTTGTGCCTCCCGCAGAAGGACAGCCCTTCCCCCACACCACCCTCTCCTTAAGGCCCTGGATCCCACTGAGGTACCTGAGGGTCAGCCTTCTGTCCTCAGCCTCTTTCCTCTGGCCGTCTGTTTCCTGTGGGTCTGGAGCTCTGGAAAGAGCCAATCAAACGTTGGTTGGGGTTTGGGCGCCAGAGTCTAGTGGACCATGCCTCTCCCCTTGGCTTCCAGGGGCTGGGGACCCTGCAGCCCTGCTCTCGGTGAGTCGGCACAAGGACAGTTGCTGGACGGTGCTCAGGGTCTGACTTAGCACAGCACCAGAGCAGAAGGTTTGAGGTCAAAGGAAAGCTTTATCCATCTGCAGTGTGTGCTGTTGGACAAGACACTTCCCACTTGAGGTGTGTCAAATGGGACTGATGGACTCACAATTTCATTTCACTTAATCTAAATTTAAATAGCCCAGGTGGCTGGTGGCTGTCATCCTGGGCATCCCAGCTCTAGACAGAGAGGAGCAGGACAGTGGTCCTACTGGGTCATGGTACAGGTGAGGAAACTGAGGTTCAGAGCAGGCAAAGAACTTGCTTGAGGACTTCTTTTTAATGTTTTTAGTTGTAGATGGACACAATTTCTTTGTTTTATTTATCTATATTTTTCTGTGGTGCTGAGGATCGAACCCAGTGCCTCACACATGCGAGGCAAGTATTCAACCACTGAGCTATAATCCGGGGAAGAGTTTGGGGAGCACAGTAGGGATTTTCTTTTGGGGGAATGCCTCTGCCCTTTCTTCTCCTGTGCACAGCTGGAACAGTCAGCATTTAGGCACCAACTGCATGCCAGCAGCCGCATTCCATGCATTTAAATGTATTTGCTTATTTAATTCTCACAGTGATGCTAAGCTGTAGGGAACTGCCCTCTCCTCTTTTCTCCAGTTGTAAGAGTCTCGCCAGAGCTCTCAGCATGGAGGGTGGTCAGGTTAATAGTATCTTCCTGAGGCTGTGACTCACTCTGAGATTTGGGGAGTGCTCTCTCTGCACAGGGGCCAGATGTGGCCCAGGTTTACAAGGAGGTTCATATCCTTTTACAAGTCTAAGCAGTCACTCGCCCTTCAATGCAGCAGTAGCACAAAGAATCTCCATGTTCTAGCTCTTTCTAGGCTCTCCTGCACCCTCCCCTCAACGGCCTGAGCCTAGATCTTTTCTTAGGATGGACACAGATCTGCACCTCCCTGGCTTCTTACCTTTGTAGCTCCACAGCTGTTTCTTCAAGTGGGGAAAGAAAGAAGATGAGGTCTGTCTCCCTAGAGGGTCAGACACCAAGTCATGAAACCAAATCAGGGACTAGAAATCAGCCCGTCACCCCTATCTGCACACCCATTCCTGTTCCAAACTCCAGAGAAAGCTGGGTGCGGTGGCACATGCCTGTCATCCCAGCTCCTTGGGAGACTGAGACAGGAGGATTGCAATTTATCATGACCCTGTTTTAAAATAAAGTAAAACATTAAAAGAACTCGGGATGTGATTCAATGATAGAGAACTTGCATGTGTGAGGTCCTAGGTTTGATCCCCAGTACTGAAAACAAACAAGCTAGGGAAACAATTTCTTACAAGAAATAAGATAAAACATTAGGAATGCTGAGAGGGCTTGTTTTTTGGTACCAGGGATGCTTTTTAAAAATCTTTGTTTATTTATTTATTTATTTTTGACATAGGGTCAAGTGTCTCACTCTGTTGCTTAGGGCTTTGCTAAATTTGCTGAGGCTGGCTTTGAACTCGGGATCCCCCTGCCTTAGCTTCCAGAGCTGCTGGGATTATAGGCATGTGCCTAGAGTTTTAAAAAATTGCTTTAGGATTAAGAAGCATGACGCTTGCTGAGCGGAGGCTCCGGCTGCAATCCCGGCTACGGGTAAGGTTGCTTCAGCACCATGGAGAGTGGCACACAGCCAAGGATCCCATTGGCTGGGCCTGTGCTTTGTAGCGGGTTTTGATTCCACCGTCCATCCACACCCATCTTCCCGTTCACCCACCCACCCGTGCATCTACCCACTCACGCACCCATGCACCCATCCAGCCACCCACTATTTATTGAGTTTCGGGTGTCGGGCCTGAGCTTGGGTCTGGAGCTGCAGGAGTGACTAACACAGACTGGAAGCTCTCCAGATGAACGGCCTCCTCCTTTCCCCATTCCCCACTTTCTCATCCCCGCTTCTACAGACTTTGAAGGCCAGGATCCCGTTCCTTCGGCTCACCTGACCTGCAGCACCCTAACAGTAGGGCACAGGACGGCCACCTTCACCAAGGACAGTACTGTTGACGTGGAGAAGCTGCTGCGACTCAGGCTGCATGATTGTGGCACAGATGTCAGGACCCTCCCCAGCCCAATGGTGTGTAAGGGAGGGGGGACGTAGGCCAGGAGAGGAGCCGGCAGGGACGGGGAGCAGGAGGACTGCTTACTCAAGCTTCCGGAGCCGCGGCAGGTGAGGGAGGACCTCCGCGATGCTCAGCACCTCCGGGTCCTTGAGCTGGTTGTCCTGGAACCTACAGGGAGACCAAGGCCCAGTTCCTCAATCCTGGCACTGGGGTCCTTGGACTTCCCAGTTGGCAGGTGACAGTCAAGGCTCCCCTTATTGGGGACCAGGAATTGTGGATGACCTGCTCCCTAGCATCCAACAGGCACAGCTAGAAGGAAATGTCCCCCACTGGCCTCACTTCTTTCCCCATGGGTTTTTTGGCTAATGACCTATAGCTTCTAAATGACAGAGGTCTCATGAAGTGGAGCGAGGAGACTCAGAATCCCAATCCCAGGAATTATGTCTGGAATGTGGCTGGGGTCCAAGTTGGTCAGGGCCTCTTGTCCCCCTGGTATGAAGACCAAGGTCCAGGTGGGCATGCTGCAGATGCTGTTTCTGGTCTCAGCTCTGACCTTGACTCACCCAAGCAAGCAAGTGTTCCTCTCTGACCTCACTCTATCCCTGTTAACTGAGGGCCACACCCCAGCCCTGTTTGGGTTCCTAGCTGGATGGAATATGAGGTTGACTGAGAGCATCAGTGGGTGCTGGGGGAGAAGGTGAAGGTCACTGTCAATAATCACCAAGCAACAGAGAGATCAATATTCCTGGCCTTTGTCCCCACCAGAGTGATCCCTGCACAAAGGCCCCCAGCAGAGGAGGCAACAGGAACAGGGGTCAAGCTTATGTTCCCCTCGATACGTGCTGTATCCTAGAGCCAGGATGTGCCTACCTGGGCAAGGGGCAGCTTCTCTAAATATCATAAAGGTGCCATCTGCTAGCAGTGGTCCTGCCAGGGAGCTGCTGGCGCGTCCCTGGCACCACCCTTCCCAGAGCACTCATTCCCAGACACGGGGGAGGGGTATATTTGTGTGCCTCATTAGCTGGTGTGTGCATGCATCTAAATGTACACGTATGTGCTATGCACCAGCACATCAATGAATGGGTGTGTTCACTTGAGTAGGAGAATGTGTACTTCTGTGCACGTGTGTGCATATGTGTGCATGCATGAGAGGGTGTGTCTTTCATGCCTTTATGTGTAGCCCAGTGCCTGTGTTCTGCCCACACACTGCCATCCCTTCTCCTAGCATCACAGAAAGAGGAGCCTCAAAACTTGTGCTTCTCCAAGAGGGCTAAGATATCAGATATAAGAAGGCTGCTCTGGAGCCTTTGGAAACCTTTGGTTTGGAATCACCTCATCCCATTCTTGACCTAATACCTCATTGAAAAACGAGACCTTGGTCAGACCTCGATGGAATGTGCAGGACCTAGTACAGAACCCAGGGGGTGTCCTGGGAATGACTCCTCTCCCCAGCCGCGAGCCCTCCTGGAGATCACTCACCTGACCTCTTCCAGCTGCGGGCAGAGGGGCAAGGCCTGCACCAGGAGGCTGACGCCCTGGGCAGTGATCTTACTTCCCGCTAACCTATGGGGTAAGCAAAGATGGTGGGAAAGGATGGGGTGGCGGAAGCAGGTAGCCTGGGACTCTGCCCTATGCAGGACAAGGGGGAGGAAGGGAGTGCCAGGCATCCTCAGATGAAGGTCTTTCTTGGTTCCAAGCCCTGGCTCACCCCAGAATCTTCAGGTTCCCCATGGTTGGCAAGCTCCTAGAGAGGGCTTCTGCAAACGCGTCCCCGCACTTCCTGCTCTTAAAGCTGTGGGGAAGAAGCAAAGCGCAGAGGATCAGTGCCAGGAAGAGCTTTGAGGTCATCTCCACACCCTCCTCAGTCAGATAGGGGGGCCATATTAGGTAGACAGAGTTGCCATTGAGGTTGTGTTGGACAGGGGACAGCAGAGTCTGCTTCATCAAGGGAATCCCTTCTCCACTTCACCCATGGAAATAGAGAGCTGGGAATATGTTTTCCCAGCCAGAGATGACACTTCCAACCTGCCTTGCAGCTCACGAGCCCACGTGGCTGTTCTCACCAATGGAATGTGGCTGAAGTGATGAGTAATGAAGTGATAAGTGGCTAGTTCTAGGACTGACCTTGAACACATTGGGCATGTCTCTTCCATGCCCACTCTTTCCCTTGCCTCAAGCCAGAGGTATGCCCAGGACCAGCTTTGCCTATGCAGATAGGACATCCAAGGAGATGATGGAGCAGCCAGGGTAGGGGCCTGGGTCCCTGCATGACCCTGTGGAGTAGCCATGCCACCAACCTGGACTGCTTACTTCTGCCTCTTCCAGAAGAGACAAACGCAATTCTGCATGGTTGACTCCCTGGGCTTTGGGAGGTTTCCTTTGTGCCTTTCACTAGCCAATCAATACAAATACTGAGCTCTGGGTCGGGGGCTGTGCTGGGCAGTGTTTGTCCCGCACGATCCCAGGTCATTCTCACACTGACCAGAGAGTGAGGTGTTACTGCAGACTCATTTTAGGGATGAAGAAACTCGCTGACCCAGAGGCTGCACTCCAACACAGCCCGGATCAGAGGCTGCAGCCGCGACAGAGAGAGACCTAGGGCCTAGAAACCACGGTCAGAAGGAGGGTCCAGCTGGGCACAGGGCCCTACCCCACCAGCACCAGAGGCTAAGGGGCAGACAGGGCCAATTCCGGTCCCATACTCGAGATCCGCATCCAGTCTCTAGAAGGGGTCTGCCAGACGGGGTGGCCTCCATTGTCACCAAGTACAGATCCTCCAGGTCTTCTCTGGCCCTGCCCTTACTCACCTGAGAGTCTCTACCTGCTCACAGCCTGCCAGAGCCTCAGGGCAGTGAGGCTCCAGGGGGCAGCCCTCAAAATCCAGGTGGATGGGGTCTGCTCTGTGCTCCAGGATGCTGGTCAGGGCAGACAGGTCTCTGTAGGTCAGCGGGAAATTGTGGAAGGGCAGTTGATAGGGGAGGCTTTGGGCAGTGAGGCTGGCCAGCTCGGACTCCTGAGTCTCGGCCACGTAGTGACACAGCTCCACCACCTTTGGGCCCGTGAGCTTGCGGGTGGCCAACTTCCTCAGCACCTGTAGGACAGCTGCCTGCCGGGCCCCCACCCAGGCCTCGTTCCTCTGGGCCAGGTGCCTGAGGAAAGGTCGGCAGGTGAGGGATGCCAGCCCCGCCAGGAAGGTGGGGAGGTGGTCCGAGAGGTTCAGCCTGGTTCTGGTCCGCAGAACCCAGTGAGAATTCAGCGTGACATGGCTGGTGAGTATGTCCTTGTCCACTGAGGGGCTGGCCATCAGGTGCAGGGCAGCAAAAAACTCTTGCAGGGTGAGGTGGGCAAAAGCATAGCCAATCTCCTGGTGCCCAGAGTCGGTGTGGATGCAGAATGAGGTCAGCATGCTGTGGGTGGCCCCGAAGGCCATGATGGCTGGAGGGATGTCTCCCGCATAGAAGATGACCTTCCCCACCTCCAGGCCCCTGAGGGCCACCTCTCCGAGGCCCAGCAGGGACTTGGCAGGCAGACTCCCAGGGGGGCTGAGGGTTAGCACCATCTGCATGTAGAGCTGGGTCACGGTGGGCAGGAGGGCCGCAGACTGGCCAGGGGCATTTCCAGAGAGGAGATGGCGGAGGCAGAGGCAGGTGACCTGGCACAGAGCGGGCACTGCACACAGGCTCTGGAGGTGCCCGTTTCCCTGGAGTTCTGCGAGGGCCACCTCCTGTGCTGGCTGCTCACTGAAGAAGCGGCTCACGTACTCCTCCACCCGCAGCCCATCAAAGCCCCACATGTGGACCGTGGCTGCCTCGGTGGGCAGGCAGGCAGGCAGCTTCCCTGGACGGGAGGTGACCATCACCCAGCAGCCGGGAAGCAGGGTACCCCGGCAGAGGGCGGAGAAGAGGGTAAGGGCTGGGCCTGAGCCATTGGGACCCAGAGTGTCCTTGCTGGAGCAGGGGTAGATGGCCTCGTCCAGCCCATCGAAGATGAGCAGGACTCGGCTGGCATTCTCCTTCAAGTACTGGAAGACAGCCTCGGGGCCCGCCTCGGGGCTCAGGTACAGATCAAAAAGGAGCTGGGGCAGCGTCAGGAAGCGCGTGATCAGGTTCAGCTGGCGGAATTCAAAAAGGAACAGGGCCTGGAAATGGTCCAGCTGGCCCTCAGCCCACTTCTGGCAGAGCCGGCGGGCCAGTGTGCTCTTGCCCATGCCAGCCTTACCCAAGAGCACTGTCACCCGTGGGCCCTTGGGGGCCTTGAAGTTGAAGAGGTCCTGGAGGCTCATGTCAGTGCTATCTTCGCTCTTGGGGTCCCCCAGAACGGCTCCCTCTCGAGGGTCTAACGGTGCTGTGGCCCGGCTCCACTGCAGGATTGGGGGGACATAGGGCTGGTGGGCGCCAAAGGTCTGCCCTGGCTTGGGGACTCCATCACCACAGTGCCGCTGGGCAGAGGTCCTCAGGAGCTGCAGGTACTTCCTGGTCAGTTCTGTAGGGGTCAGGGAGAGGGCATGAGTGCAAGAGCCCCGCCCCCACCTGTGTCCCTTTACCCCAAGATTTGGCTGTTTGGAGCCCCTAGCCTCAGTGGGGCAGAAAGGGGGGGTGAGGGCGGGCACAGTGGCTCATGCCTGTACTCCCAGCCGATCGGGAGGCGGAGGCAGGAGGATCGCCAGTTCAAAGCCAGCCTCGGCAACTTAGCGAGGCCCTGTCTCAAGATTAAAAGGGTCGGGGGGTGAGGAGGTAAGGTACTATGGGGGTTTCTTATACCACCAGAATTCCCAGGAGTCCATAGCTATCAGCACAGGCTGTGGCTGCCACCGACACAGGGAGAGAGAATGGGGACACACAGTGGTGGCTCCATTGGTTTGGGGTAACGTAAGTGTGGGGGGATTTTTTGCACATCTTATTGCAGCTGCCTCTTTTTCAGGTGGTCTCTGCGTGCCCCGGGCCCCTGCCCAGCTTCATAGTTCTATGATGCCCAGGAGTGGACACCACAGCCTGTGGGCCCAGGCACAGGTCAGTAGGACTGTGGGGGCGGGGTCTCTACAATCCAGGTGTTGACCTTACAATTTCTGAGTCACTTGGAGGTCTCAGGTGGCCAGGGAAGGACTGGGGCCACTATTGGAGGAGACCGGGGCCTGAGGTAGTGGCCTGCTCTGTGCAGACGTGAATGCTCTGGCCCTGCCTGTGGCTGGTGGTGTGGGGGGCATGTTTCCAGGTACTGATCAGGAACAAGGACCATTCTGGTCTGGCCAACCCTCACCATCTTCCCATGTGTCCCCAGGGCCTTTGCCCCAGGCATCCTCCCCACTCCCATCCCTGCTCACCCCCAACTGGCCACTGCAGGCCCTGGGCCTGAGGTCATGCTGTTACTTGTTTTGTGGTCAGGCTCCCACCACCCTGGGGACACCGGGTCTCCCCGGAAGAGCCTGGCTGACAAGGCCGTGGGCCCTTGGCTTCCAGATCCTTCAGCCGAGCCATCTCTGGAGAAGCCGGCTTCCCACCTGTTGAGGGAGGCCCCTCCCTGCCATCCTGCGCCCTCTCTGCCCCCCATGACCTTCCCTCCTAGAAGCTTGGAAGCAAAAAGAGTCCCTGTCCCTGGGCCCTTGCCAGCCAGGGACAGGGTGCAGGATCTGTGCCCAGACCCCGGCAGCCCGGTTCTCACGCTGGGTCGTCCCCACCTGTACCCACCTAGCTGCTGTTTCCTGCAGTGCTTCCGGCGGGGTGAGGAGCCACAGCCCTGGTGAGGGCGCTTGAGACCTGGAGAGAGCAAAGGGAGCGGTGGAGGGGCGACTGGGACCCAAGCAGCCACCTGGGTGCTTTGAGAGGAGGCAGGGGGCGAAGGCCGTGCCCACGCCAGCGCAGTTTGGGGAGGCGGGGGTTCCAGGCCCCGGGGGCAGGAGTGGAGGCTCCAGGCATCCAGGACACAGACAGCAGCCCTGCGGCTCTCTGCTCTGAGCCCTGAGCACTGCACGGCTGTCCCTCCACCAGGGAAGGGCCAGCTCCAGGAGGCCTGGTTGGGAGTGAGGCTGTCCACAGGCCGGGCCAGGCCACGACCTGCCTCCTGCCTTAGGCCCATTCCTCATCACCGTGGTCCTCGCTCCCCTGAATGGGGCCAAGATTTCTCATCCTGTGTGGATGTCCAGGGTCCCTTGAATGCCTTTCTTAGGAGAGTGTGGGAAAGGAAACCAGGAAACAAGAGGAGAGAAATGAGAGAGGAAAGGAAGGAGGCCAAGGAGAGGGTTTAAAGGACAGTGGATTCTCCACAGTAGGCACCAACAACTATTCAGAGTGGCTCCTGGTGCAGGGTCCGGGCCCCTGTCCCTGGCGGGAGTCAGCTTCTTCGTTGCTGAATTGTGGAGGGACACAGGGGTCCTCCGAAGGGGCTGGAACTGCTTGAGAGTGTTTCAATGTTTTAACAAGTCCCACATCCACCGGGGAGTCACTGGCTGAATCTACTCACCAGACCTGGTCACAGCCATGTGACAATCATGCTAGCTCAGTGATAAGGGCCCAAATGCACCAGGAACTCTAACACACAGTTCAGAACTGCTGGGAAGCTGGGATTGCAAGGCTGGTGTTTTCTGTTAGCACTGACCCCGGGATGTGGCCACTGTGCCCAGCTGAAATAAACCCAGTGAAGCCACAGAAAGGAAGGACTGAGACCAGAGTGTGGCCCGAGGACAGCGAGGGGTGCTGATCCCTTCCAGCTCTATCAGAAAGCAAGGCAGAGGGTCCTTTGTTGGGAACAGGCATGAGTGTCATGCCTGAAGGGTCTGGGAGGTGAGTGTGGTCACACTTCCTCGTGAAGCCTGTCTCTGGGGTGCCGGCAGGTGGGTCTCTGGGACTGGGGGCAGGGGAATGAGAATGGACCTTCTCCAGATAAAGCAAGACAGGGGATCTGGAGGGGCTGAGGGCCAGCACCAGCAGACTCCCTTGGCGACTACAGGTTGGGCTTCTGGGGACAGGTCTGGGAAGTCACAGATCTGGAGGAGGTGGGCTGGGAGCTGCCATGGGGACATGACCCAAGTGCAGAGGGAAATGGCAGTCACCAGCCACCACCAGCTCCTCCAGGTTACATGAGGGCTTAGTAGTGATCCCCTCCCCCCTCCTCTCCCCTCCCCTCCCCCTCCCCCTCACCATGTTGGAGCTGAGGTCCAAGTCGGGTCTTCTCACCATCTCCCAGCTCTGCAAGACAGAACAGAGCAGAACATGCTGTGGGGGAGCTGAGGGCCCAGCTCTGGCCTGGTGTCTGCTCAGGGCCGTGCCACAGGGTAGGCGCTCGGCCCGGAAGAAATAAAGAAATAAAGTTGACACTCAATGATCTGTCGGAGGGAAGCTGGTGGCCGCCCTGAGGGCTGTGTGGGTGGAAATGTGTGTCTCTGCATGAGTGTACATGTCTGTGTTTATGCGTGTCTGCCACTTGTGTGCATGGGTATATGTGTATTTGTATTTACACACATGCATGTGTGTGTGTGTGTCCCTTGGATTTCCCACGCCATCCTGTGGTCAAGCTGTTTTGTTCATTTGTTTGTATTTTTTTTCTTAAATATTTTTAGTTGTAGATGGACCCAGTATCTTTATTTATCTTTTTTCGTGTGGTGCTGAGGATCGAACCCAGTGCCTCGCACATGCTAGACGAGCCCTCTACCACTGAGCCCCAGCCCAGCCCCATTGTTTATATTTTTGCAGTACTTGGATTGAACCCAGGGCCTTGCCCAAGCTAGGCAAGTGTTCTACCACTGAGCTACATCCCTGGTCCTTTTCATTTGGAGACAAGGTCTCACTGAGTTGCTGAGGCTGGCCTTGAGCTTGCCATCCTCTTGCCTCAGCCTCCCGAGTTGCTGGGATTACAGGCGAGAGCCATCACCTAGCTATGATGGAGCTCTTGACGGGGTTCTTCCTTTTTATCCAAGGCCATCCATCACTGGCTTGTGTTCCCCTTACTGTTGTGCAAACAGAAGGTGTCCAAGCAATGCCCATCGAACTGGACAGAGTTAAACCTGCCTGCCCGTGGGTAGAGCTCAGGGGCTTCTCCCTGGGACTGCTTCTGACCATGTTGCAGAAGGAAGTCCCAGGGCATTGTGGGAGGTTTGGAATTTCCGGCTCCAAGGAGTCACTTGGTCTTTTCTCTCCATGCCTGACTCGGGAGGCGCAAGGTGGCAGGAGGGGCTCCAGGCTCCAGCTGATTCTGTGGCCTTTGGGGATTTGCTCTGGGGAGTGACTGGAAATTCGGAACTTTGCTCCTGGCTCTGCACATCATCCTCTGTGTATGGCCTGCATGGGCCCCGGGCCTCCCCGGGCCTCCCCGTGCCTCCAGTGGTTTCCCAGGACATGGGGCTGGGCTGGCTGCTTTGCACCCCTCGTGTCCACCCTTACCGTCTTCCTGGCCCCAAGTGCTCAGCAGTGGCACCTCCAGGTCCAGAGGCACCTCCAGCTCCATGCACACGCAGTGGATGAAGGACTGCCAGGTGGCCGGCCCCTGGGCGTGCAGCATTCGCAGCTGCAGGACGACCCTCTGCTCAGGGTTGGGGGGCTCGTCCCTGGAGTCCAGCTCCACGTTAGGGAGGAAGAACTTCATCTTGGTGCTCAGCCACTCTGGTTGTGTGCTCAGCAGCCTCATGAGCCAGCTCCACAGGTTCCTGGTGCCCAGCTGGAGGCCAATGGGGTCCCATGAGGAGCTGGCCCTGTAGGGACATGGAAGGCGGGTGAGCCGGCGGATGCAGGTGAGCTGACGTGACGGGCAGGTGAACTGAGGGGAAGTGGGATGGGAGAAGCCAAAGGGACAGGAAGAACCAGCCCCACCTCTGAGCAGCAGGACGTGGGCAGGTAAGTGGCCTCTCCTTGGAGCCCTGAGCTTCTGCTTAGGGTTCAGCTCTAGATATTCCTCTGCTTCTTCTGTAGCCCCTCCCCCTTTCCCTCCACCCTGGCTCTCTGGATCGGCCTAGTCCTTCCCCTGAGGATGGTCCCCCGAGGGCCATCCTTGTTGCCATGGACCATTGTGCTACTCTCAGTCTGAGCTAACATCATGGAGCACACACACACGGCTATCTCCCCAAACTTGATCCTCCTTTCTTCTTTGGTACTAGAATTCCTGCATCTTCCCTGGTGATCTAGAATGGACTTGATCCCACAGACTCCCTTGGAGTTAAATGTAGCCATGTAAGTTTTGGCCAATGGGATGTAAATGGAAGTGCTGTCTCTCTCCTTTTGCTTCTTGCTGTTGGTTGGAATGTCGTTGTGATGGCTAGACCTTGGGCAGCCATGGTGGATCATGAAGCAGAAGCCAGTGCTAAAGAAGGTCTAGGGTAAAGTTGCCCAACTTCCCTCAGCACTGACTTTGGACTTCCATCACCTGATAGGAAAATACACTTCGACTCTGTTTAAACCGCTATTGTTTGGAGCTTTCTGCTAATCACAGCAAACTCTAATGTTAGCTAAGACAAGACATTTCCCCTCTTTCTATGGTAATTCTTCCCTTCTAAACTGGAACTCTCAAACAACTTGCTGGAAGGAGTACCAATATAGGCCAAGGGAGCATATTTACAAGCAAAAGCCTAAATACTGTGCAGTTCCTTTGAGCCAGCAATTCTAAAACCTTAGAAAACAATCATGGGTATATATAAAAATTTTTAATTATAAAAATGTTCACTGCACAATTATTAATAATAGTTAAATATTGGAAGCAACCTAAAATCCAACAGCTGGGGATTGGTTGACTAAATGGCAGACCTCTTACACTAGAATATGCTGTAACATTTCCAAGTGTACTTTGTGGTACTATTTCCTTAATAAGGGCACACATTTGGAAAGCACATAGTGTGTTAGGCTTGGCTCTAGGGCTTTCTATACCTCATCGAATCCTCCCAACTCCAGAGATTATACTTCTAACTCTGAAAAGAGAGGCCCACTCAGGAGCCAGCCTCACTGACTCCTGCTGTGTGTCCTGATGTTTAGACCCCAGCTGTTCCCTGAGCACCCAGCAGAGGCCCACGGCATGTGCCCCCTTCCCTTTCTGTCATTCCTCCTCAACTAGCCTGATAGCAATAGGTCTTTGATCAGACATAGAGCTTTGAAATTCATGAAATATGCTCATTTCCACAATCCTCAGGCAGGGGTCACTGACCACACTGAGCACATGGGAAGACTCAGGAAGGATGAAAGATGTGCCCAAGATCACAGTCAAGTACACGGCAGAGCCAGGATCACAACGAAGATTTCTTGCCTCCAAGACCGGTACATTTCCAAGGTCTCAGTGCCCTAGATGGCACCAGACAAGAGCCAGCCCCCAGATCACGTGGTCTTGAAACAAGGATGTGGCCACAGCCTAGGGCATAACTTCTCTCCTGGGCTATGGTAGCCAAGTCCATGCTGTCCATAAAGAAATCACCCAGCACACCATGCCAGGTGGAGGTAAGGGTGCCTGGATGGCCAGATTTCTGGGGATGCTCCTCATCTTCCCATTTCTCCTCCAGCCAGTCTAACACAGCTTTCATTTCCACCACTGGTGTCCCGTCCCTAGGGATAAGACATCCAGCTGTCTCTGGGTTATTTCATTATCGTGAATTTTATAGGAAATAATCTTGGAGGCTGAGGACTGCAGTACAAAGATCCTTGGCCAGAGTCAGGGGACAAGGGGGCCTGGCTCAGCTCTGTCATTGATTCTCCATGGTAGGCACTAGGGCTGTTTACAGCTGCCCTCAACCTCTTTCTGGGCCCTTGATAGGATGATACTACCTCACTCCCTTGAACTTGGGCATGGCCACAAAACTTGCTTTGGCCAATGACATGTGCAAAAAAAAAAAAAATTAACCTATGTTACATCTGTGCAGACATTGGAAGAGTAAGTGTGGATTCCCCATGTTCTCTCTTTTCCTCTGCTACAGGGATCAGCAGTATTTCAGATCATGCAGACATGATCTCCTTTAACCTGGGTCTGGGAGAGAGGATGATGTGGAATGGAGATCCCAATCCATTAACAGTGGACTGGAAGAGAAGACGAAGAAGGAGGAGGAGGAGGAGGAGGAGGAGGAAGAGGAGGAGGAGGAGGAGGAGAGTTAGTAACTTTTGTTGATGTGGGATTTTTGAGGGTGTTTGTTATTGCAGCACAACCCAGCTCATACACTCATAATGTGACCTTGTGTAAGTTTCTTTTCTCTGTGTGCCTTAGTCACAGCATCTGTAAAGTGGGTAGATTAGGTGCTTGTGGCTCCTCCCGGTTTGCTGTGTCTGATGATTTTCACTGTCATGCTGACTGGTGGCCAGGAGCAGGTTTGTGGTGATGAGTCTGGGTAGGTAGTGGTTTAGAGCAGGAGTGAAGGAGCAGATGGGAGGGAGAAGGGCAGGAGGGAAAGAGGAGAACAAAACACCTACCTGGTTTCTTGGTTCATGATAGATGTTCTAGGGTCCCCATGGAGAGGGTCTCATGGGTGTCTAGGCCCTGTCTTGTCACTGGAGCTGGGTTTACAGGTGTTTCCATGGTGCACGTTCCTAAGGAGAGAGGGAGACAGGTTGCTCTTTCCATTTTTCCAAATTCCAAAAAGAGCCCCTGTGACGAGGACCCCAGCCCGAGCCCTGGCCCTGCCTGTTGCAGGTACCTGAGGACATTCAACCCGTGGAGGTCCCTCAACTTCTCGGGCAGATTGAGTTCTTCCACAACCACAGCTCTGTCCCTGGTGTTCACACCACAACCCTGACCCTCCCGGGTGTCACTTCCTGTCACACCTAGAATAGAGGATGTTCCTCTTCCTCCTCCAGCTCGAGTCTGTGGACTCACAGTGCGCCCAGCAAACTCAGCAGGTTTATCTTGACTCACTCACTCACAGGAATAGAGAACAGCCCCCATTTCATGTGTTAACTTTTTTCCTCACATAAAACCCCCCAGGCAGCTGGGTGCCGTGTGCAGGCCTGTAATCCCAGCAGCTTGGGAGGCTGAGGCAGGAGGATTGCAAGTTCAAAGCCAGCCTCACTTGCACTCCATTTGTGTACAATGAATCGAAATGCGTTCTGCTGTCATGTATAACTAATTAGAACAACAACAACAACCAAAAGCCGACCTCGGCAACTCCGCCAGGCTAAGCAACTTAGAGAGAAAGGGCTGGGGATAAAGCACCATTGGGTTCTATCCCTAGTAACAAAAACAAAACAACAACCCCCCCCCCCCCCGCCCCCAAGAAGGTTGGAATTTGCAATCTTCTTTCTTACCATCCACCTGTGAAATGTGAGGAAAATAACTAGAACGTTCCAGGACTTTGGAGAAATCCACATTAATAGGGCGTATTCTAACATGACAGGGTTAAGTACTGCAATCAGAAATAAGAAAAGAGGTCTCATTGAAGAGGTCCTGGGGGATTCATGATATTTTTTAATGTAACTTTGTTAAATTCAATAACTCAAAAAGGAACCCAAGGGGCTGGGATTGTGGCTCAGCGGTAGAGCACTCACCTAGCATGGGCGGGACCCAGGGTCGATCCTCATCACCACATAAAAATAAAGGCATCGTGTTGTGTCCATCTACACCTAATAAATAAATAAATAAATATTAAAAAAAAAAAAGGAACCCAAGAGCATGAGCAAGTGGAGATCTGACCTTGCTATGGACTGGGGTCCGCTCCATGGTGAGGCCCAAATCCACTGGGATGGCATCTGGAGACGGGGCCTCTGGGAGGTGAGTTGTCATGAGGGCGGACCCCCAATGTGGGATCAGTGCCCTCGCAGGAAGAGACAGGAAAGCTCGCCCTGCGTGGGTCTCTGTCTGTCTGTCTGTCTCTCTGCCAAGCGTGGACACAATGAGAAAGCGGAGCTGGCCAACCAGGAAGAGGGCCCTCAGCCACACCAGATGTGCTGGCACCCCAGCCGGGGGCTTCCCGGCCACTGGAGCTGGGGGATGTCCATTTCTGCCCTGTAAGCCCCCAGTCCAGGGTATACCGTTACAGCAGCCTGAACTAAGAAATCTCTTTGTGACTGCAGAAAGTAAATGAAAAAAAAATCTGAATTATCACGTGGAGGGAAGGCAATGTCACTTGAATTCCAGCAGGATGGAGAACTTGATAACATCCCATTGACTGTCCTCTAGAGAAGAAAGACAGACAAGACATGTTTGTATGCCTTAAATGTTTCATTATAAAATGTTTTAAGTTAGGACTGGACATACAAAGGCAAACTGGGGGGCTGGGGTTGCAGTCAGTGGTAGAGTGCTCACCTGGCACTCCTGATCCTCATAAACATAAATATAAACATAAACATAAACAAACAAACAAACAAATAAATAAATAAAATGAAGCTATTGTGTCCATCTACAACTAAAAAAAATATTTTTTAAAAAAGGCAAACTGGGTGTGTAGCCCAATAGTAGTTTAGCATACACAAGGACCTGGGTTCAACCCCCAGTGTGTAAACACACACACACACACACACACACAGAGAGACATACCCTGAAGGACAGTCAGGACTGGGGGTGTTTCCAGACATCATGAAGCCTATTATAAAGTCCCCGTTATTAAAACTTTAAGGTACTTGGGTTAAAAATTGACAAAGGAATGGAATAGAGTCTGAGTGAGCCTCACATTCACCTCAAATACGAATCAATGACCTTGAGAGAAAAAGTGGGGAAAATATATGACATTTAAAAGTTCACCGTAAGATGAGTGTTTAAAAAGTCATTTCTAATTCAAAAGTGAAAATATTTTTTTTTCCAAAATGAGAAATGTGACCACGTAGCTATGTGTGCGAAGACCACATATGGTCTCTGCAATAGACCACAGCGTGCACCCGCCCCCCCCACACACACAGAGGACAGCTAGAAGAAATATGACGGACAAATGCAGGTAAGGATCTGGGGAACAGGAACCTTACATTTTGCTGGTGGAAATGGAAGTGATACAGCCTCCTGGGAAAGCAGTTAGGCAGTTCCTTAAGACACCAAACCTAATGTCACCAGCAACCCAGTACTCCTAGGTCTACACCCAAGAGACAGGAAAATATCACCACCGTGAAAACTTGCTCTTGAATGTTCATATCAGTATTACGAACAATAGTCAAACAGTGAAATCAGTTTGACTACTCACCAGCTCATGAGTGGGCACACAAAACACAGCATGCCTATAGGACAGCATGTTGTTCAGCAATATAAAGGAGCAAAGGTCATGCCGGGTGGAAAGAGCCAGAGAGGAAAGATCTCCTAGGATTCTACTTATGTGAAGTGTCCAGAAAAGGCAAAGGTACAGAGACAGTGGGTGGATTCGTGGTTTCCAGGGTCTGGGGTAGGAGTTGGAATTATTCTGAGTTAGTTGAAGAATCTTACAGCACTGAAGGAAAAAGTGTCCCCAAATGGCACCAGGGTGATGGCTGCAGGGCTCAGGAAGTTAACTAGAAATCTTTGACCTGTACACATAAAAGGATGGATAAGCTCTGCCTCAATAAAGTTGCCAAAAGTAATGCAGTATAAATTAATATGCTAAAGTAAAATATTTGTATCATTTACTAAAAATATTTTCTGTGTAGGAAAATAGCAATGAACAAAAGAAAAGCCACAAACGGTCACAGTCCTTGATGGTGAGCTGACTGAGAAGCAAACCCTTTTTTCCCCTACTGGGGGGGTGAGTATTGGGGGTTTTAACCCTTCAGAGGGTGCAGCAACTGTCCTGGGGCCCACAACAGATCACCCCAGCTTCACTCAAGGCTTAACCTCCAACTAGCTGCACGCACCCCTGGGCCTGGGGGCCAGGGGTTAGTACCCCCCAGCCAATGGCTGACGAGAGCCGACTCCAGCACGTCTCAGGCAGGGCAACTCCACGGGGTGTGGGCCTCCTGCATGGATTCCCCGACTTCCCCAACAGCTGCCCAGAGTATTCACTCGCTGGTCAACCTAACTTTTTGAGCTACCTCTCCTCTCCTGTCTGGAGAAGGTTTTTCTTGGATCATCTCTCAAATAAACTAGTTGTGCTGGTTTCAGGGTTTGTTTGTGGAAGAAATTCAAAGGGAGATCAAGGAAACTTGGAAAGGTGTATAAAATTACAAATGCACACGTCCTTATGGACATTGACATTCATAGGACTGTAACTGTAAGATATTCTTGTATATGTGGCAAAAAATAAATAAAATGACAATAGTGACTTTAATGTATTGAGAGGCAGTAGGACTCATGGGTTTTCCCTGTAAAGTGCTTAGAACATACTAGACACACAGTAAAGGTCTCTGAGTGACAACACTTCAAATGCTCACTGTGCAGAGCCCTGGATGCTTTCATAAGCCATCTCACTTATTCTTTGCAATAGACTTTCGAGGCAAGGACTTACAATAGGTCCATTTAACAGGGGAGGAAAGTGAGGCTAAGTACCTTGCTCAGAGTCACTGGGATTCGAATCTAGGTAGACAGAATCCCTTTATACAAAGACAAGGATATTGACCACTCTCTTGTGATAGCCCCAGAAGATCGGAAAAAAAGGCAAAAATTCATCAATAGGAAATAAATTATGATACACCATTATAAAAAAGCCACTTAAAAGAAAAATAGCTAAGTAATGTAATGTTATGGTAAGAACTCCAAAGTATTCTATTAAATAAATTCAAATGTATTTAATCTGCATATTTTAAATGTGTGCATTCATTTGCATACACAGAGAGCAATTCTGGATGGCCACATGGGGCTGTAACTGGGGAGGAGACCTGGAGCATGCAGGGAGGAGGGTAGAGAACCCTTTATCACGCTGTCCTCTTTTAGATCATCTGAATTTTTTAAAATGCACATTTTAAATTTTATTTTTTATTCTAATTTGTTATATATGACAGCAGAATGCATTACAATTCATATTATGCATACAGAGCACAAATTTTCATATCTCTGGTTGTATACAAAGTATATTCACACTATTCCTGTCTTCATACATGTACTTAGGGAATGATGTCCATCTCATTCCACCATCTTTCCTACCCCCAGCCCCCTCCCTTCCCTTCCCATTCATTATTTTATACTAGACAAAGGTGCCAAAAATGTGCATTGGAAGAAAGATAGCGTTTTCAACAAATCGTGCTGGGAAAACTGGAAATCCATATGCAACGAAATGAAATTAAACCCTTATCGTCAATCACAAAACTCAACTTGAACTGAGTCAAGGACCTAGGAATTAAACCAGAGACCCCGAGTCTAATAGAAGAAAAAGTAGGCCCAAATTTTCATCTTGTCAGATTAGGCCCTGACCTCCTTAATAAGACTCCTATAGAGCAAGAATTTAAATATGCACATTTTGATTTCCAAAACCACATAAACACTGACTTTAAAACCTAGAATAGCCAGGTGCCGTGACGCGTGCCTTCATCCCAGTGTCTCAGGAGGCTGAGGCAGGAGGATCACAGTTCAAGGCCAGCTTCAGCAACTTAGTGAGAACCTGTCTCAAAATAAAATACAAAAAGGGCTGGGAATGTGGCTCAGCAGTTAAGCACCCCTGGGTCCAATCCCTGGTATCAAAAAAACAAAAATAAAATCTAGAATAGCCATTTCCTCAAAACTATAGGGAAGAGAAAGTGAGCAGGAGAAATGATCAGTGATGGCTGGTGTGAATGAAAGTCCCTACATCACATGAGACACTGAAACCGAAAAAGGAAGACCAGAGACAGGGCTCGAGTCCAGCACTCAGTGTGACTGGATGCTCAATTAAAAAGTAATTAATTCCTCTCCAGGACGTGGATATTCTACTTGCTCTTTAACGTGTGTGTGTGTGTGTGTGTGTGTGTGTGTGTGTGTGTATTATATGGATACTAGTACGTTTCCACTGGGAAAGTCGTTGCAAAGTTGAACAGACAACGTAACACATATTTGCTAAGTGCCCTGAGCTAAATTGCTTTGGGGATGATCTAATTCTCACAGCTCCATTTGATGCCTCATGTGGATTTCAAAATTCCCAAGTCCAAAACTGAGCTCCTGATCTGCCCTCCCAATCAGCTCCCCAGGCCACCTTCCCACCACCTGCACAGGTAGCATCACGCTCCCTTGAGTTCGGGTTAAGGATGCCTTCATTTTCTAAGAATATTCCAGAGTCTTGCTTTCCCCAGGCTACTCACTCTCACCTGGCTTCCTGTCTGCTTTCCGTTCTGCCTGTCCTCAACAACTTTACCCAGAGCAAAACCAAATCCCTGCCCAACATGACCTTTTTGTTGTTGTTGTTGTTTTGAGACTGGGTCTCACTATATTCCCAGGCTGGCCTCCAACTCCTGGGATCAAGCAATCCTCCTGTCTCAGCCTCCACCATAACTGGAACTGCAGGTGAACTTTCAAAAATCAAACTTAATAACTTAATTTTTTCCTTATTATGTTGATTCATTTATTATTTTTTACTAACTCTTGGCGGTTTATGTTTTTGAAAAAGTTGCTTATTTCTTGAGATGTTAAAAAATAGGATAGCTCACAGTTGCATATGATATCTTTCCCATTTTTATTGGTGCGTTATAATTGTACATAATGGTGGGACTTGTTGTTGCATATTCCTACGTGCTCATATTGTAACAATGTACCTTGGCTAATATCCTTTCCGAGTATTGTTCCCTTTCCTCCCTTCCCTGGGTGCTTTTTCCCTACTCTAATGATCTTCCTTTGATTTTCATAAGATACCCTCACCCCACCTTTCTTTTCCTTTTTCCTCTCTAGCTTCCATATATGAGAGAAAAAATATGACCCTTGACTTCCGAGTTTGTCTCATTTCACTTAACATAATGTTCTCAAGTTCCATCCATTTTCCTGCAAATGCCATGATTTCATTTTTCTTTATGGCTGAATAAAAAATCCATTGTATGTGTGTATGTATATATGTGTGTGTGTGTATATATATATATATATATATATATATATATATATATATATATATATATATATATCACATTTTCTTTATGCATTCATTTATTGATGGACACCTAGGCTGGTTCTATAATTTGGCTACAGTGAATTGTGCTGCTATAAACATGGATATGCATGTATCACTATAGTATGATAACTTTTTAACTCTTTAGGATAAAAACCAAGGGGTGATATAACTGGGTCATATGATGGTTCCATGCCTAGTCTTTTTTGGGGTGGGGGAGGAATGGGTACCGGGGATTGAACTCAGGGGCACTCAACCATTGAGCTACATCCCCAGCCCTATCTTGTATTTTACTTAGAGACAGGGTCTCACTGAGTTGCTTAGCACCTCACTTTTGCTGAGGCTGGCTTTGAACTTGCAATCCTCCTACCTCAGCCTCTTGAGCCACTGGGATTACAGGCGGGGGCCAGTGCACCTAATCCATGCCTAGTCTTTTGAGGAGCCTCCATACTAATTTCCATAGTGGCTGTACTAATTTAGAAGCCCACCAACAGTGTAATAGTGTTCCTTTTTCTCCACATCCTCTCCAACATTTGTTATTGTTTGTGTTCCTCATGACTGCCATTCTGACTAGAGGTGAACTCTCAGTGGCATTGGGATTCTATTAGTTTATCCCTCATGATGCTGAACATTTTTTTTCATGTATTTGTTGGCCATTGGTATTTCTTTTTTTGAAAGTCTGTTTAGTTCATTTGTCCATTTATTAGTCAGGTTATTTGCTTTTTTGAGTTTTTTATATATTCTAGGTATTAATCATCAGTCAGAAGAGTCGCTAGCAAAAATTTTCTCCCATTCTGTAGGTTCTCTCTCCACATTCTAAATTGTTTTCTTTGCTGAACAGAAGCTTTTTAATTTGATGCCATCCCATTTATTAATTCTTGGCATTATTTCCTGAGCTTTAGGGGCTCCTATTGAGAAAGTTGTTGCCTGTACCTATGTGTACAGTGTTGACTGTACATCTTCTTCTATGTTGCAGAGTTTTTGGTCTCATTTCTAGGTATTTGATTCACTTGTGCAGGGTGACAGATAAGGGACTAGTCTCATTCTTCTACTATATGGACAACTAGTGTTTTCAGGACTTTCTCCAATCTATGTTTTGGGCACCTTTGTCAAGGATCAGATGACTACATTTGACTGTGCTTATCCCCATTCTGTATTGTCTTTGTATCTGTTTTTACACCAGTACCATGCATTTTTTGTTACTATAGTTCTGTAGTATGATTTGAAGTCAGGTATTGTTATGCTTCCGACATTGCTTTTTTTGGCTTAGAATTGCTTTGGCTATTCTGGATCTTTTATTCTTCCAAATGAATTTTAGGCTCCCTTTCCCCCCTAATTCTGTGAAGAATGCCATTAGTACTTTGATGGAGATTATATTGAATCTATATATTGCTTTTTATAGTATGGCCATTTTAACAATATTCATTCTGCCTATCCATGAACATGGGAGGTCTTTCCATCTTCTTGTGTCTTGAATTCTTTCTTCAATGTTCTATAGTTTTCATTGTAGAGGTCTTTCACCTCCTTCGTTAGATTTCTTCCTAGGTTTTTGTTTGTTTGTTTTTGTTTTTTTAGGCTATTGTGAATGGAATTGTTTTCCTGGTTTCTTTCCCAGGAGATTCATTATTGGTATGAAGGAAAGCTATTGATTTTTTATATGTTGATTTTTGTAGCTTTCTACTTTGCTAAATTTGCTTATTAGCTGTTAGAGTCTATAAACAAGTCAAAATAACACCTGGCATTTTGCCAGGGGAATGTTAGAGTTCGTAAATAAGTCTGGATGGTGCCTGGCAAAATGCCAGAGGGAGTGGTTTGAGAAGTAACAAAAGCGAGCCATTAAGTGTGGAGATTCCTGATTGGTTGACTGCTGTATCTAGTTTATGCTAATTAGATAAGCTGTGTGGAATGTATAAATACTGCTCCTGTCCTGCAATAAACGGCTCCTACTCCTGCTGTATCAACGTACACAAGTTCTTCGTCACCCCCCTGATTATTCTGCTGCAGCCGGACTGCGGCAGATGGTGGCCCGTTACGGGGAGCCCCGGGACACTCGGGGGTAAGTGACGAAAAAAAGCTGCCCGTCCATAGATAGGACGGGAGCAAATCTGCTCGTCCCTAGGCAGATAGGGCGAGAGGAAAAATGGCCATTTTGAGAAAATGGAGAAGATTGATACAGTATGTTTGTGTCTTGTTTTGTCTCAGTGTATTGTATTGTCTTTGTGATGAGAATATGGAAGGGGTGAGAATAAATTGATAATGGAAAGAGGCACCCCAGTGGAACCAAGAATAGTTAGGGCATGTGTTGATGGAAGCCCAGGAACTCTAGTCAGAAAGAAAAAGAAAGTTCAGAAGAAGAAAGATTATCAGGAAAAAAGTTACAGGGAAAGGCTATTACTGAATACTTTTCTTTACCGGAGGGTGCATCAATCGGCGCGGTAGCGGCTGCCACGTGCACGAGCTGGTCATGGCGCAGCAAGGGCTTTCCAAGCGGCGGCAATCGGCTCTTCCCTGCCCCCCGCCCGGGGAGCGGGATGCCACTGCGAGACCCCAAATCCAAACCTGTGCCCAGAAGCAGTTTGAGACCAGGACTCTCCCCAGGGCCATCTGGGGCTGCCCAGGATGCTACAGCCAGCAAAAGACACTACTGGCGTCCCTGATGTTTGGTCATTTCCAAGGCCAGTAACTACAATGGTTCTCCCACACCTGGAAGCTAATGAGTAATGAGCACTATTAAGGCTTATTTCAAATGTAAAAAACCTTGAGGTAATGTACTACATTGTTCAGAAGGTTGTTTTCTTAGTAGAATGCTACAGGATTTTCTTTAGCCATCCGGAGTTCCTGCCTTTGTCCCAGTGCTGGTAAAGACCAAGGTGGAAGAATTTCCAGTGTTGCTGAGAACCAGAGGAGACTTCGGATTAAGCTAGTTGCCTGCAGAACTTACCTGGACTGTGATTTAAGCTAGCTGCCTGCAGAACTTACCTGGACTGTGATTTACCTGGACTGTGAGTTAATCTATTGAGACACTGTTTTACCTGGACTGAGACAACAAAGTGTAATCTAGAACAAATTGTAACTCAGTATCTTTGCTAAAGGTGTCATTGCTGGTATAATTTTTCCAAGGGTTTCTTGCATGGAGCCATCAATTGGCTTGGTATTGTGGCATTTTGTATCCTCCCTTTCTGTTTGTAGCAGGTTATTTATGGTGTTTCTATAAAAACCACTACGGTCGTTATTTAAATTAAACAAAAGGGGGAAATGTTAGAGTCTATGAACAAGTCAAAATAACACCTGGCATTTTGCCAGGGGAATGTTAGAGTTCCTAAACAAGTCTGGATGGTGCCTGGCAAAATGCCAGAGGGAGTGGTTTGAGAAGTAACAAAAGTGAGCCATTAAGTGTGGAGATTCCTGATTGGTTGACTGCTGTATCTAGTTTATGCTAATTAGATAAGCTGTGTGGAATGTATAAATACTGCTCCTGTCCTGCAATAAACGGCTCCTACTCCTGCTGTATCAACGTACACAAGTTCTTCGTCACCCCTGGTTATTTTGCTGCAGCCAGCCGGGCTGCGGCAATTAGCTCTAAGCAGTCTTTTAGTGAAACTTTTTGGATCTTTTAAGTGTAGGATCATATCATCTGCAAGCAGTGATAATTCAGCTCCTTCCTTCCCTATTTTTATCCTTTTTATTTCCTTCTCTTGTCAATTGCTCTGTTGCTGAGGGCCATTGCTAAGTAAGAATGACGCATGGCATGACCCAGGTCATTTGCAGTGTCATTGCATGTAAGGTGACCTTGCTCAAGGACCAGGGCGGATCCGGGTTTAGGGCGTTCCAATTTAGGACAATCTGGGTTTAGGGCGGTTCCAGGTTTAAGGTGTACCCTGCTGGGAATAGGGCGTATCCTGCTGCCTCAGGCGCGCCTGCTCATTGAGTTCCCGTTGAGTTCTCGTGGGATTCAGAGAGTATTTGGGATTTTGCCCAGAACGTGATTGGGGCCCGGAACATGAATTCCCCCAGAACGTGTTTGTAGAGTGCCGGTGTGAGTTCGGGTATAAAGAATTGCTGTTTGAATCTACAAGGCTGTGAGTGGCTCGTGATTTTGTGCCCAGCCAGACTGCGGCACTCTGTCTAGAATTTCTAGTACTATGTTAAATAGGAGTGGTGAAACTGAACATCCTTGTCTTGTTCCAGAATTTAAAGGAAATGTTTTCAGTGTTTTCCCCGTTCACTATGATGTTGGCTTTGGGTTTGTCATATACAGCCTTTATGATATTGAGATAGGTTTCATCTATCCCTAGTTTCTTAAATGTTTTTGCTATGAAAATATACTCAATTTGGTCAGCCTTTCTCTGCACCTATTGGGATGAGAATTAAGTGGTTTTGTCCTTAATTCTATTTATGTGATGAATGACATTTATTGATTTGCCTATGTTAAACCATCCTCACATCCCCAGGACAAAACCAACTTGGTCGTGATGTAAAACCTTCTTAATATGTTGTTGAATACGATTCACTTGTTTTCCATTAAGGATTTTTGCATCTAAGTGCATCAGAGATATTGGTCTGTAGTTTGCTTTCCTTCTGTATTCTTGTCTGGTTTCGGTCTGAGTTTGACACTGGCTTCATAGAATGAATTTGGGAGTGTTCCATCTCTTTCTACTTCATGGAGTGATTTGAGGAGCATAGACATTACCTCTTCTTTAAAGGTCTGAGAGAATTCAGCTGAGAATTCATCTGGTTCTAGGCTTTTCTTTGTTGAAAGGCTTTTTATTACTGCTTCTATTGTGTTGCTAGTTATTGATCTTTTTAGGTTTTCTGGGTCCTCTTGATTTAATTTTGGCAGGTTGTATGTCTAGAAATATATCCGTTACTTCTAGGTTTTATTGGAGTAGAAGTTTTCAAAATAGTCCCTCATGATCTTCTGTATTTCATGGTGATTTATACTTTTTCAGCTCTAATTTTATTAATTTTGGTCTTCTCTCTTTTTTCTTTTGGTTAGTTTGAATAAAATCTGATCAATCTTATTTATCTTTTCAAGATCAATTCTTCATTTCATTAATCCTTTGTACTATTTTTTTTAATTCTCAATTTCATTGATTTTGGCTATGATCTTAATTATTTCCTTCCTTCTCTCAGTTTTTTTACTTAGTTTGTTCTCCTTTTTCAAGGATCTTGAGAAGTATCATTAGGTCATTTATTTGAGGGCTTTCTGATTTTTTCATGTAGGCACCCATTGCTATAAATGTGCCTTTCAGAATTGCTTTTATAGTGTTCCAAAGGTTCTGGTTTGTTGGGTCACTATTCTCATTTGATTCTAAGAATTTTAAAATTTCTCCCTAATTTCTTCTATCACCCATTCACCATTCAGAAGTGCATTGTTTAATCTTCCTGTGTTTATATAGTTTCTGAAGGCTTTTGTTGTTGTTGTTTTCATTCCATTATGATCTGATAATAGGCAAGAAATTATATCAGGTTTTTTTGTATTTGCTAAGAGTTGCTTTGTGGTCTACAATTGGTCTATTTTGGAGGAGGTTCCATGAGCTACTAAAAAAGTGTAGTCAATTGCTGTTGGGTGAAATATTCTGTAGATGTCCATTAAATTCATTTTATGCATATATATTTTTTCAAGTCTAAAAGAGTCTTTACTGAGTTTATGTCTGGATGACCTATCTCCTGGTGACAGTAATATTGCACTGGGTTCTATGTGAGGTCTTAATTTGACTTGTCCCTCTCTCTGTCTCTTTCTTCTCTCTCTTGTTGATAATTGAACCCAAGGATGCTTTACCACTGAGCCACATCCCTAGCCCATTTTATTTTTTTATTCTGAGACACAGTCTCAGTAAATTTCTTAGTGTCTCACTAATTTGCTAAGGTTGGCCTTGAACTTGTGATCCTCCTGCCTCAACCTCCTGAGTTGCTGGAATTGCAGGGGTGTGCTATCGTGTTCGGCTAGTGTCTCTTTTATGTAATTATGTGCACCGAAGTTTGGGGCATAAATATTTACTATCATAAGATCTTCTTGTTGAATTGTTCCCTTTATCAGTGTAAGTGACCATCTTTGTCACTTCTGATTAATTTTGGCTTGAAGTCTACTCTGTCCACCATGAGAGTAGCTAATCCTTCTTGTTTCTAGGCTCCATTTGCCTGTTATATCAATTTTAGTACTTTCACTTTCAGCCTGTGATTATCTTTGCCTGTAAGTCTCTTGCAAACAAGATGTAATTAGGTCTTGTTTTTAAATTCATCCTGTCAATGTTTATCTTTTAATTGGAGAGTTGAGACCATTTATATTCAATGTTACTATAATCAGAAGCTTATTGATTCCTGCCATTTTGATTTATTTCTAATGTTTAATTTGGTCCTGTTTCTAATTTGCTTAGCTACTCTTCAAATGAGATTTGTTCATTTGTGAACTCTGGGTTTTTTTTTTTTTTTTCTTCTTCTTCTGTGTGGGGTATTTCTTTAAATAAGTTCTGTGATGCCAGCTTTGTAGTCATGAATTCTTTTAGTTTCTGCTTAACATGAAAGGTTCTTATTTCCTTGATTCCGAAGGATAGCTTTGCTGGATATAGCAATCTTGGTTAATGGTTATTTTCTTTCAGGACTTGGAACACATCATTCCAAGCCCTCCTGACTTTTAGAGTTTATGCTGAAAAATCAGAAGCAATTCTGATGGGTTTGCCCCTAAATGAGGCATTGATGATTTTTTCTCTGAAGCCTTTAAAAATTCTGTGTGGGATTCTGAATGCCTCCTATCTGGAAGTCCATCTCAGTCTCAAGGTTTGGAAATTTTTATGTTATTATTTTCCTGAAGCAGGTATCCATTTAATGAGCTGGCATCTCACAATCCTCTTCAATTCCAGTGATTCTTAAATTTGGTCTCTTAATGTTGCCCAAGAATTCTTGTATATTTGGATCATGGTTACTTATTTTCTTTTCTTTAATGGTGTCTGAATGTTCAAGGCTGGTCACTTTGTCTTCCAGCCTTTTTCCTCCAGGAAGAATCCAGAGATACTTTCACTTTCAGCCTGTGGTTGTCTTTGCCTGTAAGTCTCTTGCAAACAAGATGTAGTTGAATCTTGTTTTTTTTTTTTTTAATTCATTCTGAAGCCAGAGATTCTTTCTTGAGCATGGTTCACTCTATTAGAGAGACTTTCAAGTAAACATTTTATTTGATTTATTGTGTCTTTCATTTTCAAGATTTTTGTTTGGCTCTTTTTCAATATCTCTCTATCCTTATTGGATTTCTCATTCATATCCTGTACTGACTTCCTTAATTCATTCAGTTGTTTTTCTGTGTTCTCTTGGAATTCATTGATCATTTTTACAAGCAGTCTTTTAAATTCTTTATCTGATATTTCACCCACTTCAGTATCTTTGGAGTCAGTTGCTGGTAAATTATGAACTTTAGGAGATGTCATGTTACCTTTTCCCCCATATTTCTTGTATTTCTCTGTTGAGTTTCATGCATCTGTTGGGGTGGATTTCTCTCCCTCCTTCTCTTGCAATGTGTCCTAGAGTGATCTAGATTGAGCTCACTCATAGGTGTGGTGTCCACAGACACTGTATCAATTCTCTTTTTTCTATACCAGTGGATGTCCATGAATGGGACCTGAGGGCCTACCCTTCACCATTCCTACTTGGGGTCTGGTCTTTAGTTTGGGTTTTTGACACTTCTATTCTTTATATTAAAGTATAGCTGAAGGGGTTTTGTTAATATTTTATTAGTTGTTGGTGGACCTTTATTTATTTTTATGAGGTGCTGAGAATCAAACCCAGTGCCTCATACATGCTAGGCAAGTGCTCTACCACTGAGCCACAACCCCAGCCTGAGCTGAAGTTTGAGTGTCATTAATTTGTGTGTGGAAGAAGCTGCACTGTCTTTTGGCTGAGTTTAGTTCAGTAGCAGAGTCTTTACCCTATGAACATGTAGTTTCCCTGTGGGTTCCCAGCACCTCACAGGATAGGGGAAACAAACAATAGCAACAACCAATACAAACAATATACAGCATTAAAGTAAGTATCCAGTGCCTGTTATGATGTCTGTGACACTAATACCGCAGAAACAGGAATGGTGGGGTCAGCAATTGCCAAGAGCAAAAACAATAAACAACCATAAATTAAATCTGACATTAAAGTAAACAGTGGGTGTCAAATATGTCATCCACATGCACTAATAATTGCACCATGATGAATGGTTGGGCAGGAGTTAGATAATGCAAACAGTTCTAAAAGATGGTAAAAATACAGTTCATTTAGAGAAAAGAAATTGTGATAGGAAGGTAGAAGAGAGACTAGGATGTTCAAAATATGAACAGAGAGAATATGGAAGAGATGGTTATAAAGAAGGAGGAGAAAAAATGAAAAAGTAAAGGAAGACAGAGAGAAAACTGAGAGAATGTGACTGTTAGCAGCAGAAGAAGGAAAGCGGGGGTGGGGTGGGGGAGGAGATCAAATAAGCAAAAACCAAACCAAACCAAAATAAATGAACCGAAAACCCTAACCCTCAAAAGGAAAAACAATTGGTTTTAAAAATGCTAAAAATGAGAAAAAAGAAACAAAAATGTATACATTTATATGTTCACAAACCAATGAGCACAGTAAGAACACACACACACACACACACACACACACACACACACACACGATGCAGAAAATGAAAGAATCGTCTCCAATGAGGTGATCAAAATAGTCAATGAGGATGGATGGTGACTGCCGGTGCCCAACTGTCCTTTCCATTTCTTCTTCAGACATGGGGTGGGGGGTGGTGTGTAGGGAGGGCTGGGGGTTGATAACCCCTTCCTCTTTTGGTGTTGGAGTGGCCTGAAACAGAAGCTGGTTGAAGTGGCTCTCAGCTTCCCTTCTCAGCAGCGTAAGGTGGGACGGAATGGGAAGTTCTGTTGATCAGAATGTTGTCGGCATAAACGAGATCGATGTACTCCCAGGGCCCAGGGGGGCTGCTACAGAGTTCCCTGAGTGCCATTGGGGGGGGGGCTTAGGTCTTAGGGGCTTTGTTGGGTGGCAGCTCCTCTGGAGAGATCAGATCAACACTCCCCGGGGGCCTGACAGATACCTATCTCTTCTGACACTCAGGAGCTTCCCAGAAAATTCTGCTCCCAGGAGAGAGGAGTCAGTCTTCCACGCACTCTGCTGTTTGTGAACACGGCCTTCCTAGGCTTAGCCCCTGGGTCGGCCTGTCCACTTTCCTGGCTCTCCTCCGCGGGTCATTTGAGCCACTGGACCCAAAGGGAGAGTGAGTTGGACTCCCCTGTGACCTGAACCTCCCTGGGTGCAGTCTTCTCTGAGCCTGTTTCACTCATGTTCTGCTAGGTACAGGGTAGGTGCTTGCTGGGACAGTGTCACAGTGTTGGCTGCAGCATGGCTGCCTCTGGGTGTCCCCCGCCTCAGCTCCCATTTTGCCAGTTGAGAAATACAGAGCACTTTCCAAATACCGGTTCTCTGGACAGCTAATACGGGTCTCAGAGACCAGGAACAGGTCCTTGTTCCTCAGTGGTGACGATTAAACACCCGAGAAATGCCGAGGCAAGCGTAGAAAGCAAGTGTGATTGAGGAAGAGGACAGAAACAGACTTCTCCAAAGAGAAGGGGCCCCAGAGCTGGGTGTCCAAGGAGGGGACCCCAGAACCCCTCTTCTTAATTATTGCCTTGTCTTTCTTCTCTGCATGCTGTGACCAGGGGCAGGGATGCAGAGGTTAATTGTTAGTGCCCAGGGGCATGACCACAGAGGTTAACAACCCACTTCCTCTCTGACCACCAGTGTAACCAGTCCTCATCCTCTCTCCATCCGCATCACTCATTACCCACACTGAGGACCTGACCTTCTCCCCCTGCCTCAGCTTGCTGCAGATTGTGACATATCCTGTCCACTCAGGTCAGGCCGGGCTGCAGGCAGATTGCTTTTTGGCAAAGAAGGCATGTAGGGGTCAGCCCAGGGGGCTCATTTTATAGAATCATTCCCTCAACCTCATGTCCCACCACTCTCACCTCCCTGTCCCCTTACAGAGCCAGTGGGTCAGCTCGGCTCAGGCTGCTTTCTGATGGACAGGGTTTTCCACATGAGATCTGTCTGGTTTCTCCCTGTTTCCTGCTCCCTCCCCTCTGTATGGACCAGCCTGTTGCTATTGTCAACCCAGCTTGGCACTGAGTATTCTTTCTTGTTCTTTGTTCAAGGCACCCACATTTCCGAGTCTCTGAGACACTCTGATGTCCAATACTGAACTGTAGTGAAGCCCCTCTCTCACCCATTTCTCTGAGAAGGGGTACTCTGGCTGCCTGGATCCTGAGTCAGCAACTGGAAGGCAGCCCTCCTCTGATCCACCATCTTGAATCTCCCCTAGAGTATTTTCTTATAATTTTCAACCTCCTCGTGTCCTCACATTTTTTTAAAATAATTTTTTTTTAGTTGTAGGTGGACACTATATCTTTATTTATTTATTTTTAAGTGGTGCTGAGGATCAAACCCAGTGCTTCAGACATGTGAGGCAGGCACTCTACCCCTGAGCTACAGCCCCAGCCCCATATTCTCACATTTAATGCAGTTTATTTTCCTTTGTCTTTTTATTAGATTTGTCAACAGTTGCTTTCTCTTATATTTAGAGAACAAATTTTGAAAATGTATGATGCTTTTAATTGTACACGTTCATGGTATAGTGTGATGATTCAATATGTGTATATAATGTGTGATGCCTAAATCAGGATGGTTAACATTTCCATCTCCTTAAACCTTTGTTTCTCTTGACTAATTCTGCTAGAATTTTCCTTTTTCTATTTTTGTAACTTTGCCTGTTATTTATTTAGTTGTTTAAGTTTATGAACTTTATTGCTTAGGTCATTTTTAGTCTTCTTCTTCTTTTAAAAAGTAATAAAATACTTTGGCCTAATTTCCGTAAATTTATATCAAGCATTTATATTATTAGGTAGATCATTTATATTATTAAGTAGATCATAATTATAAGTTGAAACTGAGTCTTTTTGAGAATTTTTATGTATTTATTTATTTATTTAATTTTATTAGTTACACATGACAGTAATTAGTCACACATGACAGTAAAAAACTGAGTCATTTAATGGAGGGTTGTTTTTAATTTAATGGAGGTTGTTTATTTCTAAGATTTTTCTTTTTTTCCTTGCCATACGATAACATTTTTTAAATTTTGTGAACATTTTAAAAGTGTTTTTAAAAATAAAGATGGACTTTTATCTCACATTTATATCAAAATAAAGCCTACATGGGGTCAGAATTTACAAAGTAAAAAGCTAAACTCTGAAAGTAATCAAAAACCATGTTCAATTTATAACTATTCACGAAGCTATACATTTATATTTTTTCTATTGTTATATATATTTTATAACTAAAAATTAAAGGTACTTAAGTTCTCAACAAAACATAGGAAAAAGTATTTTAAAATAATTTCAACCGGGCGCAGTGGCGCTGACTCAGGAGGCAGAGGCAGGAGGGTTGTGAGTTCAAAGCCAGCCTCAGCAAGAGTGAGGGGCTAAGCAACTCAGTGAGACCCTGTCTCTAAATAAAATACAAAATAGGGCTGGGGATGGGGCTCAGCAGTCGAGGTCCCCTGAGTTCAATCCCCAGTACCCTTCCTCTCCCCAAATTTCAGGGGTAAAGGTGTAGCACAGTGATCAGGCACTTGCATAATGTGTAAGGCCTTGAGTTTGATCTTAGCACAGCAAAATAAATAGATAAATACATACATAAAATGAAATAATAAAAAAACAACTCAAGAAGATTTTTGCCAAGCACTGGGCAAAACTCAGAAATCATAAAAGAAAAATTGGATGAAATCAATCAGACACAAATTAAAATTTTTGTAGTACCAAAAAAACTCACAAATAAAATTAAATGACAAGTGACAAACTGAAAAATATCTGCTAGTTATGTCACAAAGACACATTTTTTTAATATATTAAGAGTTATTACAAATCAATAATAAAAAGACCAATGACCTGATAGTAAAGAGGATAAAGTTTACAGAAAGAAAATACCAATGGCTCTTAAATGTATAAAAAGATGTTCCATCTTATACACCATGAAGGAAATACATATTAGAACTAAAAAGATATGCCATTTCCTAGCTGTTAGATTTGCAAGTTTGTAAATTAGTAGATACCTTGATGCATTGCTAATGGACCTGTTAATCAGTATCTCATCTCCCAAAATTGCGAGTGCCATATAACCACAACTAACAATTCCACATCCAGGCATTTAACCTTCAGATATCCAGAATGTACAAAATGACATATGCCCAGAGGTATATGGCCTTGCTCATAATAGCAAAAAAATGGGAGAAAAAGTTAAATATCCACCAAAGAGGACATGTTATACTTAAATTATTACATACCATACCAAGGAATCCTATGTAAGCATTGAGGCAGAGCATATGGGATGATATAAACAGTGTCCAAGACAAACTGAACATAGAAAAAAGAACAAAGATCAGAACCAGGTGTAGGATATGCTGCACTTGTGTGAAGAAGAAATAAATGTACGTGTTTATGACTTTATACTTTGCATGAAAAACCTAAAAGAGGAAGTGTTCCCTTGGAGGAGAATCCTTAGAATGTGATCCTGTATGCCCGTGCTGTTGAATCAAAATGAGCACTTTCTCTCCGGCTCAGCTCTGGTCGGGTCTTATTTGTGCCTAAACCTCCTATCAGCACCCCACCGTCTCCTCCAGAATAAAGTCATGCCATGTTTCTGTGACTTCCACAAACTGGGACACATCGGGGCACCAGGAAAGGGTCAGGGTGAAGGAACAAATGTCCCCTCATCCCTGTTCCTTGGCTCTCTTGGCCCCCTTGGGTACCTACTGGCCTGCCTGAGAGATGCTGCTCACGCCTCAAGCCCTTCTCTTTCCCCATCCCAGCCTTGAACTTTTGCTGCCTCCTCAGGAGGGTCCTCCTGCAACCCACCTCCGCAGGCCAAGTTCAGTTCCCATCCCGGGTCTCATTCCTTAGCCTCCCCCTTTCTCCTCTGTTGGAGGTCTTGCCTCTCTGCATGGCCTTGCCTCTGGGTCTGGTCCCCGCCAACAGCAAATGCCTTGGCACCAGGGCCCTGGGCTCACGTCTGCTAATCACCAGCTGCATGACTTTGAAAGGCTCCTTGGCCTCTTGATTCCTCAGTGTCCTCCTCTGTAAAACGGGGATATTCTGGGCCACAGAAGCAGAGTCCAAGTTGGGGGTTCTTACAGAAGCCCTCCCTGAGGGGGTCAGGGAAGCGGGCTGAGCGCTGGAGAAGCTCATCAAGCGTGGTCTAGGAGAAGCCTTGCTCCCACCTGACCTTGGGGAGATCTGGAATGTGGATGAGCTCATAGGTGGGTCCCCAAGTGGCCGGGGTTCTGGGCTGTCACACCACACCATCAGGTTAGCTTGGGGACATGCCCTGTGGGTGGGGAGGAGCCTCAACGACCCAGACACCTGAGGCCATCAGCCAAGGGCGACCCTTTGGTCACCAGTGTTAGCAGCTGGGGGAGGGGGTGGGTCCGAGGTGTTGGTGACGGGGACCTGGCAAGGTGGCTGTGAGACGGGCATGCGAAGCCTTTGCGTGGCGTCTGGCACAGGAGAAGCCTCCACGCCGTGGCTATTCTTAGCATCATTGTTGGTGTTTCCTCTGCCTCCCCAGCTGGGCAGCAGCCGAGGAAGGAAGGGAGGGAAGAAAGAGGACATGACTCAGGCTCGGGACAGGAGCCTGCGGCTTCTCTGGCTCTTTTTTTCCTCTGGCCTCCCCAGGCTTGGGCTTTGGGCCGGCCACGCTGTGCGGCAGGGGACAGATAGGACCTCTGTCTCCTCACCTGTATGGGGGTCCTCGCCTGCCTCCCTGCTCCCTGGGCTGTCCGCGAGGGACAGGTCAAGAAGCCGTGTCCCTGCGGAGATGGCAGAAGAGAAGAGGAGGAGGACGAGCCGTGGGAAGGAAGGGACAGAAATAAAAAGGCTGCAGGCACCGGCCGTGGAAGAGAAAGGGTGTCGCCGCAGACAAGGAGCAGAGACCGGGCCAGAGCTGGCGCAGGGCTCCTGTGGGCAGCACCGTCCCCCCTTCAGGGAGGACCCTGCGAGAGGTGCCAGCCTCGGTTTCCTCCCTTACCCAGGAAGCTAGAAGAGCAGGCGAGGCGTCTCTGATACAGTCACCCATTTCCGTGGGGCCACATGATGTGGGGGGCTGGTGGCTGTTTTTTTTTTAAAAACTCTATCCCTACTGTCCCTCACAGTGACAGGCCCTGCAGGACTTAAGATGCACGGTCGGTGACAGTGCTTTACAGGGGAGGCTCCTGTTGGACAAGGGACCCGCTCAGGTCACCAGCTAGTGTCTCAGAGCTGGGGGTAACAAACAGCCTGCTGTGGGTAATAAGGGGGTGTCCAGGGAGAACCCCTGCACCCTGGGCCCAAGCCCCGGCCTGTAGGTCCTTCCTCCAAATCCAAAAAGACCTCTCTTTTCCTGACATTGGAAACCCAGAATTCTGGGTCCCAAACCATGTCCTAATGTCTAGGTCCACCTCCCTCCTCCGTCCCCTTCCTACTCACCTTTCCCACCAAGGGCTCCCTGGGGTCCACATGTGCCCTCCTCCAGGACTGGGAGTGGGCAGCCCTATTACAGGCCCTAACCTGGCTGGCACAGCAGGCAGCCAGGGTGTCCTTGTCACTCCTGTGCAGTCCTGGCCTCTAGGGTCCAGCACCCACAGGAAGCAGCCGACGCTGGCGAGGCCTAAGGAGAGGGCTCCTGACCAGCTCGTTTTGGAGTCCCCGGAAACTCCTCCTGCAAACCCGTGGCTCCCAGGCTGTCTGCACTTTCCGCTAGGTCCCTGGACATTAGTAACTCCATTTTGGTTCTGGGACTCAGAACCGAAACTTATAAACTGCCAAGAAAAAGAAACTTGAGATATTCTGCTCCCAGAACCACCCCCCTCCCCCGCAAGGTCCCTACATAGAAAAATCTGTTGGTACCCAGCCACCAGCACCAAGGTCATTTCAAGCTTGTTCTTTTTCCCTGTTAAAAAAGATCTAAAACCTCTGTTCAAGTGACGCTGCCTGCTGCGCCTGGCAGACACCCTGTTAACACACCTTTGCTTGAGCTCAGAGATGCGTCTCTTGTGGATATTTGCACCAGCTACCCGAGCACTTTCCATTTATTTGCAGGATGGGGTGAAATTCCAACACCCCTCATTACAGACTGAGTGCAGCACAGTCTCTGGGGATGGAACATGGGCGTCCACTGGGCCTCAAGCCTGAGGTGAGAGATTCTGGGTGACGCCAGTTCTCCACTGTCCTTGTTCCTTTGCATTGGGGTCCCAATTCTCCAGCAAACCAGACCCTAGGATTCCTGCTCTCGAAGCAGCCCAAAGGCCCTGGGGTTGACAAGATCGCTGAGACTGTCCTATCTAGATGGAGACCAAGGGCGGTGCCCGCCTCTGCCTCTCCTTTGTTCCCTGGCACGTCAGTCCCCAGCTCGGTGGCTCTGCCAGCTCCTCTCTTGCAGCTAAGAGCTCAGCACCTCCACACAAAAGTGAAAATAAAAGCATGGTTTGGAAATCCCCTCGGCAGCGCCACACACAAGGGGGCTGGTATGAGGGTTCCGGAAGCATCTTGTGCTGGCTCGGGAGTTGAGGCAGGGGACAGGGAAAGCTCAAGGTGTAAATGACAGGAGTCCCAGGTCCCCAGGGTTAGGTTCACAGCCTGGAAATTGGCTTTCCTCTGTGAGAGAAATGCTGTCAGCGACTTCCGTCCACCCTCTGACTCCATGACTAAACTTCTTGGCAGAAAGTCACATGGAGGCCACACAGCTGGAACACAGGGCCCTGCACACTGAATGTCTGTGTTTCCCCCAAATTGATATGTTGAACTGCCAAGGTGATGATTCCCAGGGTGGGTGGTGGGGCTGGGGGAGGAGACAGGGTAGGGTCCTGGTGAATGGGATCCATGCCCTGATCAAAGTCCCCGAATGCTCTCTAGCCCTCTGTGAGGACACAGTGAGGAGTCGGCAGGCTGCAACCCGGAAGAGGGCCCTCACCAGAACCCCCCACCCGAGGCTGGCACCCTTGTCCTGGACTTTAGCCTGCAGTAGCCTCCTGGGCCTTGATGTTCTCATCTATAAGGCAGGAGTAATATGAGGTTGTTGTAGGGCTTAAATGAGTTAATATGTGTAAAGTACTTGAAAGTGCTTGGTAGTCACGACAGAAGAATCGTTTTTATGATGTGAAGGCTTGGATAAAGTTCTAGAAGGAACAGCAAACGCTACCACTGGGAGAGGACAGAAGTGGGACTGGGAGCAGCAAAGAAAGGAGATTTCGGCCTTGCAGACAAGAGCCTAGCTTTTTAGCAAGAGGACTGGGTCACGCATGACCTGTGCAGTCCAAGATGGGTCCATTTTTTTGAAAGTAGAGTTAGAAGGGGAACTTTTTAGCTTACAGGATGGACCCTCCGAACACTCTCCCACCTGGCCACCAGCACCAGGCGCATGGTGCAGAAGAAAGGCTTCAGAGACGTGGGCGTGGAACCTTGGGGCTGGGTCCCACTACCCCAACAGATTTGCTGGGTCATGGAGGGTTTGTGTGCAGGTATGTCAAGTGGTGCTTTCTCCCCCGGCATTCCCAGGGGTCTGTGGAGTCGGCAAGAGCCTCTGAGGTCAGGAGGCCTGGGTTCAGATTCTGATTTCAACACTTGACACTGTGCAACCTTGGGCAGGTTTCCTAACCTCCTGTGCCACAGTTTCCTCATCTGCTGATGGGGTGACGATTTTACATGCACCTCACAGTGAGGGCTGGAGACACGGATGTGTACACAGCACACGGCACAGTGAAGCCACCCCCAGCCTCAACTCTCACCCACCAGCTCCTATGCACAGAGTTCCCAGAACAGGTGGCCCCAGGCTGCCGCATCCCACCGGCACCCCCTCACCGCCACCCAGGCCAGCCTGCCCCGGCTGAGGTGTCCTCCAAGGTGCAGGGAAGAAACAGCTCCATAAAGGGAAGAAGCAAAGTGCAGATTTAAGAGCCAGGCTGCCTCTTAATTGAAACTCCATGCAATGGCGTCTTACAAAACAAAATGACCATTTCAGCATAGTCTTATTATTTTTCTGCTTAAAGATATAGCCAAATATCTCTCCCATGGAGGTATAAAGCATGAAATTTTCCAGTGATCTCATCGTTTAGGAACAGGTGTACAAAGTTTAAGACTCTTATCTATGCTTGAGGACTTTTTTCTTTTCTTCCTCCCTCTCTCTCTGTGCCTTCAACTTCAATCATGGGGTTGGGATTGTGGCTCAGTGGTGGAGCACTTGCCTAGCACGGGTGAGGCACTGGGTTCGATTCTCAGCACCACATGTAAAATAAAATAAATAAAGGTCTATCAACAACTAAAAAAAATTTTTTTTTTTAAATTTTAATCAGAACCTCATTTCCTTAAAGTTGTTCTGGAAACTATTTCACTTTTAACTTTATTTATTCTTTTCTTTTAAAATCTTTCTTTTGGGTTGTAGGTGAACACAACACCATCATTTGATTAAGTGATTTTTATGTGGTGCTGAGGGTCAAACCCAGTGCCTCACACGTTAGGCAAGCGCTTAACCACTGAGCCACAACCTCAGCCCCTGACTTTACTTGTAAAAGTACCATTTTGCCATGAACTAAGGGTAAATCCCCAAAAGATGCCCACGGAAAACTAAAAAACAAAACACTGCTAGGGCGCTGCAGCCGGCGCTGTTGCCAGTAGGTGTGAGAGGCTTCACAGACGCCTGCCACCCGTCTCAGACTTTCTCCCTGACTAATCAGGAAGCATTAACAAGAACTGAAAAGAGAACAGCTTTCCACTCCAGTTCGGTCCAAAGCCCCATCCACGCACCTCCTGAGGCCACCTTGACTCCTCCATTGTCCTGTACATTCCAGTGAGAACATCCAGATGCCCAGAAAGGTACCAAACATCTTCAAGAACCTGGGTGGGGCACATAAACTGCAAGCTGTTCCTTACTTAGAACAAGACGCTACGATGAGATCTGAATGCCTCACAGAACCAGCTCCCAAGGTCCCAGCGCCTTACAGTTTCACCTCCAGAGCAGAAGGGGCCCCTCTAAAGCTGATGATGGTCTGCTTGGGGTCCAGGCTCCATCCCTCCCTGCAGGAGGTGGGTGTTGGGATCCGGTCATTCCTGGCTGCTGAAGCTTTATACATTGACCCAGTCTTTAGGACTTGCCCCAGTGTTCTTAGTCGCTGTAAAAAGAAAGGTCCACACACCCGCGGAGAAGCGCACCTCGAGCCTGAGGAGATGGTCTGGAATGGGAACAGAGCTGTGGCTTCCAGGACATTCCCCAGGACATCTCTGCACATGGATGTCAGCAGGGGCAGCTCTTCTCTCCTTAGATGGCTCAGAGGTCAAGCTGTGGCCTCCCCCAGGGCCCCGGAACTCCTGGGGTGGGGTAATGACATGGCCTCCTCCAGCCGGGGTCCCTGCTCTGGCACTTTGTGAAATGAGGGCACACAGTTCACCCACGGGAAGCGCAGGTGAGCGTGGAGGCAGACTTCAGAGCCTGGCCTTCTCCTCTCCCTCCTCCTTCCTCCCTCCTCCACTTTCTTCTCTCCCTCTTCCTCCTTTTCCCATCCATCCTGCCTGGTTCCCTCTGTCTTCAGGGTTCAGGGTCCCTGTGTCACCCACGGAGTCTTCTCTCACATGGCCCAAGTGTTCCTTACCAGAAGGCCCCAGCTGGCCTCTATCCCAAACGCGCACCACACCCTGCCCCTCACCTGCCGGGTGTCCTGGCCCCGCAGTCAGCACGACCTGACGTGCACCCCTGTCGCACATCTGTGTGTACTTGTTTATCCTGCTCCCATCGGCCCTTGGCTCCACCAAATGGCACCTGCTGTGCTCCCAGCCCAGCCCGCCGCCTCGAACAGCGCCCGCCATGTTGTGGGAACTTGGAGGACAATGGGGTGGATTCCGGGCGCAGGGTGGAGCCAGAGCTGGTGTCGGGCTGTCGGTTCCCACCTCACCTGGAGCAGCAGGCACCGTCATCCTACACCCAAGAAGTTTTCTGGAGTCCTCTCCTGGGTGGCTTGACGGCTCCCCTCCTTCCTTCTCCCCCTTCCTTTTGTGAGCACATAAGACCCCCAGCCCCAGGCACAGACTCCATGCAAAATGGCCTCCCCCCCATGTTCTGGTCCCTGCCGACCACCTTGCACCCAGGCCCTCCCCACCCCAAACACTCTCGGTGTTTTCCCTTCCTCCTTGCTCCCCTCCCTTTCCTGCTAAGCACAATTGGAAGAATTAAAACATCATATATCTTATTGGTTTTTTTACATAAAACAAAATATTCCACATGCAGAGGAAGAAAATGAGACCAAATCTAAGTGTCTAACAATGAGGGATACATTCAGCCATTCTGTGGACAGCCATGCCACCTATTATTATTATTATTATTATTATTATTATTATTATTATTATTTTAGTTGTCAATGGACCTTTATTTTATTTATTTATATGCAGTGCTGAGAATCGAACTCAGTGCCTCACACATGTTAGGCAAGTGCTCTACCACTGGGCGACAATCCCAGCCCCCATGCCACCTTTTAAAACCATAGGATAATGCCACTGTAGACTAAGAGCTAATTTCTTTCATATACAAAGAACTTGCAGAGCTCAACAACCCAATAGAAAAGTGGGCAAGGACAAGAACCGACAATTTATGGAAAAGGGAAGACAGATGGCCCTTACACGTTTAAAAGATGACCTGCGGCCAGGCCTGGGCGCAGCGCAGACACCTGCTACAGAAGCCCACTCCAGGCAGCGCTGCAGCTCTGAACCCCGAGCACGCACAGTCCGCTCAGTCTGCCCACCTCAAGCTCCTGGGAAGCTGTGATTGCAGAGGAGCAGCAAGGACACAGAAGTGGGGCAGACCTGATGAAAGGTTTGACTTAGGAGTTCACCAATAACGTTAGTACTTTCCCAAACCCTAATTAGCGTAACTTGTGACCGATAGCACTGGTACTTTTCCAAACTCTAATTAGCATAAATGTGGAACAATAGTTCTGACCCAAGTGCTTTACAAAACCCAAGATTAGCACACTCAGAAGGTGACTCTTCTTGGTTCCCCTCTCGTTGGGCCAGAGCTCTTTTTTATTCACACTTGAACAAATCCCACTCTTACACTGAGTCATCCCCACCTGTGAACTTCATTCTTCGAACTCACAAAGAAAGCACTGACCCAGAAAAAAGTTGTCGGCAGTGAGCTGCTGGGGTTTGGGGCAACAGTGGGGAGCAGAACCTCCCGTTACGAGTGCAACACATTTCACGGCTGCAGAGGCCTGCAGCTTATGCAGACCCCAGCCACCAGCAAGAGTGCAGAAACCCCAGTTTCGGAGAAGAGATGTGAGAAAAATCACCATGATTCATCTACTAGATTTGCAAATATGGAAGAGTTTGATAACATCCATACTAGGAAGGTGTGGCTGCAGGTGCCCTCACACGGAGCTGGTGGGAGGGAAAATTAGCACTATACTCAAGGAGGGTAATTGGTCAGTCACCCAAGTTCAAACTGCACATGCCCTCAAAGTCCCAAACCTGCTCCTGGATTTTCTTCAAGATTGACTCCCACATATGGAAAAATGAAGTTTGACCAACGATATTGATCACAACACTGTTTGGAATAGCAACAGAAGATGCAGGATTTTGTTTGCTATAGAAAGATTTCCAAATCGAATTAAGAGGGAAAAAAAGCAGACACTCCATACTGCCATTTATGAGAATTGGGGAAATCTATGGGTATGCATATGTGTTATGTATATATGTGTATATGTATGCACATGTTTCTGTGTGTGTGTGTGTGTGTGTTTAAGGTCCACTCAGAGCATCTTTGGAAGAAGACTTAAGAAATGGATACCACCCTCTGCCTTCAGAGAGGGTAACTGAGTGGCTGGGAGACAGGGGAGGGAAGGAAGCATATTTTTAATTATATCCTTCTGTACATTTTTCATTTTTACTATACAAATATTAGCTATTGATTTTTTTTAAGTTAAGCGACATCATAGATTTAATATTCCTTAAACATGCAATCCCATATTATTTATTTATTTTGGTATTGGGGTTTAAACCCAGGGGTGCTTAACCACAGAGCCATGTCCCCAGCCCTTTTTTAATATTTTATTTAGAGACAGGGTCTCACTGAACTGCTTAGGGCCCCACTAAATTGCTGAGTGCACTTGTGCTTTCCCTGGCTGCACGTCTCCCTTCCCTAGGAAAGTGGCTGGTTTCACGCCACAGTGAACCAGGATGAGAGGCTGGTGACAGCAGAAGAGGAGCCTGGGGTCAGACGTGGCCAGGAGAACTGGTTAACTCCATCCCCAGCCTCCAGAAACACAGAAAGCCTGGGAACACTGAGGGCTTCCTTGAAGAGCTGAATGAGGGTCATGCCAACTATTCCCAGCTCTCAAGGACCCAGGAGACCCCAGACAGCACGTGGGGTACACAACCTTGCTTATTTTGCGGGTAACATGTCCTGTGAATAGCCAATGTTGCCTTCTTCACCACTTCTGCCAGGTTTTGGTGCATCTAATGATTTGCCATGTGGTCTAAAGAGTCTCCCTTCTCTAGCCAGCTGCGTTAGCAGACACGATCATCAGTTTTCCCGAACTATTCTCTTTCAAATCATCCTGTAGACTCCAGTCACTTCGATAGGCTTTAGTTCCCCAACCAACACTCAAAAAACAAACAAACAAACAAACAAAAAAAGATCCGACAAAGAAAGACAGCAGCTTACATTCTCAGACCACCTGCAGAGTTTTCTGTTCTTGCTTTTTTCAGTACTGGGGATAGAACCCTGGGCTTCAGGTTTACCAGGCAATCACTCCTCCCATGAGCTACACCCACAGACGCCAAAAGATTTCCAGTGTCTGTCCAACTGCATGTGGTAGGTAGAGAGGAGCTGCGAGGTGATGCTTTAGAGGTGGTGACAAGGTGCCACCAAGAGAGTGGATCCAAACTACAGAAGCCGAGCTGGGTGCAGGGTTGCACACTTGTAATCCAGGGATTCAGGAGGCTGAGGCTGGAGGATCGCCAAGCTCAAGGCCAGCCTTGACAGTTTAGCAGGACCCTCAGCAATTTAGTGAGACCCCCCCCATCTCCAATTTAAAAAAAGAAAACAAAATGAGGACATAGCTCAGTGGTAGAACATCACTGTTCAATCCCCAGTGCCAAAGAGAAAAAAGAAAAAGGAACAGAAGTAATTTGTTCTCTCACAGTTCTGGAAGCTAGGAGTCTGAAATATGGGTGTGGACAGGGTCAGGCTCCTTCTGAAGGTTCTAGAGAAGGATCCTTCCATGCCTCTTCCAACTTCTGGTGGCTGCCAGAAATTCTTGGCAATCTCTTTCTCCCCACATGGCTATCTTGCCACCACCTGTGGGGCTTAACACTCTGATCTTCTCTCTTACCAGGATACTAGTCATATTGGCTTAAGGCCAACTTACTCTAGTATAGCCTCATTTCAACTGGTTATATCTACAATAACCACATTTCCAAATAAGGCCACATCCTGAGGTCCTGGGGGCCGGGACTTCAACACATCTCTCTTAGCAGACACAACTCAAGCCACAACAGATGAGAGAAGACACACTAGGAAGCTTTTCTAGACTCTCCTCAGGGCTTGACCTGGCTCTGCAGACATGGACACCTTGGGAGTCCAGGAAGGAGATTCACCATAATGTGAAACTCCCTACCCCTCTGCTGGTCTGCCCTCAAGAAGGACTCCAGAGCCTTTTACAGTACTTTAAAATTGACCAAGAACTGGGCGTACCTTCCTCATTCAATCCATGGAGCTAACTTTGAAGGATCTATTAGGCCCATTTCACAGATGAGAAACCAAGCTTCCAAGAGATAAAATGCAAGGTTCTGAGATCCTTAGTCAGCCTGCCAGGCCAGGTGCCTGCCACCTGGTGCTGTTTCTGTAGGGAGGGCGGGTAGATATAACGAATGGCCCATCCGGGCTACAGAACAGTAGTCTGGTGGACAGCATGCTGTAGGGGCATTCATGCTCTCTTCCATGCCATCAGCCGGCCTTCCCCTGTGCTCTCTGCCACGAAACCAAGCCTAGTTAGTTGGTTAGTTAGTTAGTGGTATGGGGTCAAACTCAGGGCCACTGGACGACACAGTCCAGCCGAAACCTAGTGCATTTCCGGGCTTATTTCTCCCCTAAAGAGAAGGAAATCCATTCAGAGGGAGATGAAGTTCCCGGTACTGATTGGGGTCCACTCCATCTTCTCCCCAGTTTTTTTTAGAGGCTAGGAACTTCCAGGTTTCAAACTGCTTTTTACACCTCCAGAACGCCCAATCTTTAAAAAAGAAAATGTAAAAATCCCAACTTATGAAACCCATGCAAACAGCACGGAAAGGGGGTGGGGCCTTTTTACCTTGGTAAATGGCCACCCCAGTGAACTCCAGGCCCTGGCTTTCTGAGTGAGAAAGTAGTTGAAGACCACATGGAAAAGCAAGTAACAAAAACGACAGCCATGCAGTCCCTATCACTTCTGAGTTAAAATGGTCATTAGAAATAGTGGAGACCTGACCCTAAGGAATTGTTAAGACCCCGGTGTGTACACTGATGGCATTGCGTCCATGTTTAAAGACTCCTTCTCTTTTAGTACATGCTCAAATATTTCCGTTGAAATGCTATGATGTCTGCCATTTGTTTCCAAATAAGGGGTGATAGATATGAAAGCCCCCATCTAGGGTTGGTGACCCTTGACCATGAGCAGTGGATCCAGGGGGGCTTCCATACATTAAAACCAGCAAATCCATATGGCCCCACCTAGTCCTCTTCCTCCTACTCTTATTTACGTTTGTGATTTTCCTCAATGAAAAGTTGTTTCGCTTTTTAGGCTCCGAAGTATGAATCGTGCATCAGGAACAATGTGACCTCTAACTTTTCATTCAGCAATGAAAAGTTTGAAAGAAAAAAATAGCAACAGAGGGAGGCAACAGGTGTAGCCCCGGGAGGGGGTCTGCACAGCCACAGACCATGTCCCCTACAAGTGGCGACCCCGACCTGCCATCCCCCAAGCTGCCCAGCGCAGAGCCACCGACACCCCATCTGTCCATCTGCCACCGGACACCACTTGGCCATCGGCATGGGCACATCCCCATCCCCAGATCGCTGGCATCCGCTCTTGCCCTCTCCTCCCTGCAGAACCGTAACCCCGAATCGCCAGGCGCCCCGCGCACCGGCCGGGGTCCCGCGGCCCCTGCACTCACCGCTGCGCTGCCGGCTCGTCCACGCTCCGTGCGAAACTGAAAGCAGACGCCGGGCGCAGCGGGCCAGTGCTTGGAACCGCGGCCGCTGCCGAGAAATCACGTGGGTTCGAGGTGCCATCCCGGACCCGGGCGCTGGGGGCAGGAGCCCGCACGCGCCCCGCTCGCTGCACCGCCCCGGGCGCCTGCCGCGCTCGGAACCCGGCCCAGGGGCTCGATCCCAGGTCACCGCCAGCAGAAGGAGGGTCCTCTCCTCCGAGGATGCGACTCTGGGGTGGAGGGTGAAGCCGGCGATCGCGGGAGTCGGCGACGCTGCAGGCCCCGGGAGGAGTCCCCGCCAGGACTTTCTTGCAGACGGGATCAAAGCAAAGGGAGGAGGTGCCGCTGGGCGGGAAGCGGGCACTTAGAGCCCAGGGGTCCTGAGCCCTGGCCTGGGGAGTGCTCCTGGAGAGGGGCAGGGAGAAGGGAGTAACAGGTGGTGGGGACCGAGCCCTCGGCCGGCTGACCCAGAGAAACGCCATCTAGGAACATATCTAATCCTCAAAGTAGCACCAAATACAGATGGGAGTGTCACCCTGTCTGCAGATGAACAGCTGAGGTTCAGAGAGGACAGAGGTGAAGGACCTTGCCTAAGTCACACAGGGACCACTGGCAGAGAGGAGGGGGAAATGGAAAGAAGGTGCGGGGAGAGAGGGCAGGGAGGATGGGGTGGGGGACATTGAGAAGGTGAGTGGGGTGGCCGTCCTGAAAGGCCACCCGTCCAAGGTTTCCCCCCAGTCTCCCCAGCCTTTTCCCCTTGTCCTGAGATGGGGCCTCCCCTCTCCCTGCAGAGGACATGCTCACTCACCTTCAGTGACAGTCCCAGCTTCCATTCCCAGACAGCTTCTGTGCCCCAGGCCAGGTGTGTATGCGGAGGTGGGCCCGGCATTCCAAGTCAGGGGTCAGAGGTAGGACCATGGGCATCAGGCACCCTGGATTCAGGTCCTCCTTTCTTACTGACTATTCACATTGCCTAATGCCTTGACAACCCCTAGCCTCAGTTATACCCGCTGTAAGATGGGAATGATAAAATCCCTGCCCATAGATTGGTTGTGAGAATCTGGCCTGCAGCCAACCTCAAACTGGGGCTGGTGCCCTCTGTGCCTGAAGCCCATAGCATCCTTCTATTTTTGTCTCCTTCTGCAGGCCCCACATCCCCATCATACTTGAACCCCTGTCTTCCCAGGACCAAACCAGATAGCCAGAAATTGCACTGCAGCTGGGAGGGGGCCGGGTGTGGATTTTGCAGTTGAGGGCTTGTGTGCGACTCCCAGATCTGCCCCTCCTGGCTGGTAGCTCAGACAAATGCCTTGATGGTCCCCAGCCTCAGTTTCCTCATCTGTCGGATGGGCTGTTCCCAGCCTCCCAGGCCACTGTAGCACGTATTGTGGAATTGTGGACGAGAATGTGGGGCTGTCAGGGGTGTGCATGAGAGTGATTGACTGTGTCCCAAGATCAGGGTTCAGCTCATGTTCACTGAGCACCCAAGGTCTGATTGTCCCTACCCAAAGTCCCGGGAGAGACTCTGGCCTGCTTTCCACGCAGGCAGGGTAGGCAAATGGACACACGGACAGACAACCACAATGTAGAAAGACAAATGCAGACCATTTTTAATCTTGAACAGCCCCATAAGGAGGGTAGGACAAAGATTTCCAACTCAGGGGGGCAGATGAAGAAATGAAGTCCAGATAGGTCAGGTGAGTTACTCATGGTCACACAGCAATCAGGAGTAGAGATGAGTCTTTCCACCCTAGGGGTACGAGACCTGTCAAGAAGAGTCCTGGGAAAGATGCTTTCCTAAACCCTCCCTGTGCTCAGCCTGGTGCACATTTTCTCTGGCTCACAGTGTACACGGTCCTCTAGTGTAAATTACACGTCCATCTGGTTTGGAACGGCCCAGTCCTGTGTATGAGAAGCAGCTCAAGATTCTGTGAGACTGAAGAAAGAAGCAGCTTGGTCAGGGATTGCACCACGGGCAGCTTACAGGGCGCTGCCAACAAGAGCATTTCCTGGTGTCAACAAGGCAGGGGGGTTCCCACAGCCCAAGGAGGAGGCAGCACTGCACACAGCTCGCCAGGCGAAGGTGGGCGGGGACACCTGGAATGGACCTGGCATCTTTCACAAACAACTAGCATGCTTCGACACATTTTAGGGTTGGTGGCCAACACAAGCTGCTCAGCTGCTGCCTGAATGACTGTTTGTCCTGTAAGGCTCGGGATGCATGCCAGGGTCAGCTGGTAGCAACAGTGGCCCATGCATTTCCCATTTGTCTGAGGCCTGGTCCTGGTGCCCAGGCTCAGCTGCCCAGGCAGCAGGATGGGCTTCCACTGGGCCCTGGCCTTGGGGAGCCCCTCTCGGCTCCCCGGAGGAAGCAGCAGATACTGACGTCCCCCTGGGGCAGCCCAGCACTCCACAGGGGCCAGGAGGACTTCCTGGATTTTTGAGGTAGGTCTAGGTCAGAACTTCTAGGCTTGGAGGGAGGCCACAGAGCTTGGGAGAGGGGTCCAGCAGGTTTGTCCTGTTCTAGCAAGATCCTCTGGGATTCCCTAGCTCCTTTGGCCACTTACTCTCCTTGGACCTGGGGAGACGCTAAGGGCGGAGAAGGAACTGGAGCCACAGCTACCCTCCTTTCAGGAACAGGGGTGAGTCCCACGGTCTCCCCAGGTCCCAGCTGGGCGGGGGTTGTTGAAGGTGACTTGACGCTTCGTGGGACTTCTCTGTGTGTCCCTAGTGAGGGGCCAACCCCATCAAGCATCGCCTGCCCAATCGCCTTGCACGCTGGCTGTTAAAACCACAGATCAGGCCCCTCGGCCACCGCTGGCGAGGACCCTGCCTGTGGCTCTCTCAGCTTCTCTCTGTTCTCTTATTCATTTATTTATTATTTGTTTATTTTCGTAGCACTGGGGATTGAACTCAGGAGCAATTTACCACTACGCTACCTCCCCAGCCTTTTTTTATTTTGAGTCAGAGTCTCACTAAGTTGCTGAGGCTGGCCTCCAACTTTCGATCCTCCTGCCTCAGCTTCCCGAGTCACCAGGATTATAAGCGAGTGTCACCGTGCCCAGCTTTCTCTCTGTGTTACTCTGGCCTCTGAGTTTCTTGACTCTGTCACGGTTTCCTCTACCTGAGGGACTCCAGCATCTTGCTCTGTGTCTTAGTCCGTCTCCTGTTGCTATAACAGAATACCCGAGACAGGGTGCTTTAGAAAGAAAAGTTGATTTGGCATGGCACGGGAGAGGGCCTCCTGTGGCTTCGACTCTTGAGTGTGTGACAGGGGCAAAGCATGAGAGCCTTGCTTCCAAGAGTCTGCTCTCCCTCATGAACCCCCTCCTTCAGGGGAGGCAAGAGGCCCCCTCTCATGGCCTGATCACCTCTTAAAGGCCCCCCGGCCCAGCAACGTGGGTTTTGGGGGGACAAATCACTTTCCAGCCAACACGCTATGCTTTTCCCATCCCACTCCAAGGTGTGTCGGGGATTCTCTTCACCCACCTGGACTGAGCAGGCCCTTAGGACTGTAGCCTGGGGACAGGAGGAGAAAGAGCCTTTTGCGTGGGCTGGAAACACGCTCAGAGACGCTCTTCTTCCTCACTAAAGTCTGATGTATGTTCCTCTTTGAGACTCCATCCTCCTGCTCCTCCTGGACCAGACAGCGGCCTCTGTATGCCCCTCCCCGACCCTGGGGATCTGAAGCCTCCATCCTCCCCACTTCCTGTCCAGCACTGGCATCCCAGGGGACCAGAGCCTTGCTTCAGGCCCCGGAGGGAAGCTGGTTAGAAGAGGAGCCTGGACTTTCGTGGGTGGGCAAAGGCCCCGAAGGCCCCGGTGCTGTCGGGGCAGGAGAGACGGGGTCTGGGAGGGCCTTCCTGCTACCCAGCGTCCAGGGCCCCCATCAGGACGCTGGAGAGAACTCAGGGACAGTCACAGTTGCCTGGGGTATCTGACCAGGAGTGAGAGGCATTCGTGAGTGTGTCAGTGAGTGGCTCAGGGAGTGGGTGACTGTCTCGGGACCCCTCCTTGCCCTCCTGCCCCCCCAAGTCTTTGCAAATCCCTCCTTAGACTTCAAGAGGCAGCTCCAATATCCCCTCTACCCCTGGACCCTGGAAGATGCAAGGGTGTGTTCGTGTGTCCCAACCGATCGTGGTTGTGAGCTTCCCCCAACCAGGAAACCCACCGTTCACCCAGGTGCCCCAGACAGGGCTGAGGACGCCGCCCAGGCTCGGGCACCCAGGATTTCGGATTCTGCGGGGAGTGCAGTGCCAGGTGGAGGTGCAGCGGGATGAAGTGTCCCCTAGAGGGTCTCTGCTGCCCGTGGCCCCCTTGCCCGGGTCATGCTCCCTACCCAAGCCTGGCACTGCGGCCTCCTTCCCACTTAGACCATGAGCTGTTCAAGACCCCGGACCGCGTTCCCGTCTCCAGGTGGCACCCGTGCTGGGTCCTGTGATTTGCTCCTGAGGACCCTGATGACACTATCTGTGTCTTGGCCACCTGGTGCCCCTCAGAGCCTCAGGCCTGTTGGGTTCAGGGCCATGAGTGTTGCCCATGGCCAGCTGCCATCTGAACGTGGAGAGGAGTCACTAGAGGATGTGACTCCAGAGGTCACCGACACCCTGAGGGGCTGGCCTTGATCTAGCCCTGAAGGGTGGAGGGCTTCAAGGAGGGGCACCTGCCAGGAGAGGGGCTGTTCAAGACTGTCCAGCAGAGGGGGCAGCACTGGTGTGACAGAGACAGAGGGTCTGGCCGAGAATGGTGGATTCTGGGTGGGTCTGGCAGGTACCAGGGGGCCCGTCAGGGAGACCCTTAATTCCGAGGAGGAGGTCTGGGTGGCTCCCTCCAGGCTCTGGTGCAGGGATCGGGAGCAACCGCCGTGGAAGGGCTGGCAGGAGGGTGGACACCCAGGCCTGGGCTTGTCAGATCTGGCCAGCAGAGGACAAATGTCATTCCCTGCCCTGCCCCAGTGCCCCCCTACTGAAGAACTGTGGGAAGCCATTCTCGCACGTGATTGGGCACCTCCCGGATTGGGTGTGAGGCGCTCTGGCCAACTGTGCCGGAGCTATCCCCACCCTCTCCAGGTGCGAGAGCCTGTCCGTGTGCGGGGGTGACTGACCACTGACCCTGAGGCCAATCACTGACCCTGACCTTGGAATGCTGCCCCCCTCGACCTTCATTGGATGGAATTTTCCCCTGAATTTCTTGTTCCCCAATAAAAGGCCACTCCCTGGCGTGCTCTCTCTCTCTCTCTCTCTCTCTCCTGCTAGCCCTGAGTAAGCCTTGCTGCCCTACCGGGTGGTTCGAGGTAAGAGCCAGAGAGGTGAGAGCCATCTCGGACCTGGTCATAGAAAAAGGTCATTGAGTCTGAGTGTTTTATTTTGATCTCACTAGTTAACTTCTATGCCACGAACCTCTTTAATGAAACCAGCGTGCTGGTCGCCTGGTGGAAAGAACCACCTCACCGCTCCTGGACACAAAATTTTAATGCCATGGGCCTCCGTCTCCCTACGGGCACCCTGACTCCATGCGGATGGACAGAGAGGCCGGGTTCAGCTGCGAGCCCGGTCGGGGCCTCCTGGTTGGAGACCCAGGCAGCTCCAGGATCCCTAGCCCAGGCTCTGCAGAAAGTCCACCAGCAGGTGCTCCGGGAAGCCAAAGTCCATTTGCAGCAGCAGAAAGCCCTGGAGAGAGCAGCAGGCTAACTGGCCCCAAGGCCACCAGGAGGCACTGGGCGCGCCCCTCTGCCCATCTCCCCAGCAGCCGCCAGTCACCCCAGGGAAGCCCTCTGGGGCTGCGTCCCCAGGAGGTGGGACCGTGCACTCACATCACGAGAGATGATCTCAGGGTTGATGATGTCGAAGAGGTCCAGGCCCTTGCTGTTCATGAGCGCCGTAAATGTCACCTCGAGCCCTGGGGCAGGGAGGGAGCCCCAGTCAGCCCTTCTTGGGGAGCAGGCCCAGCCCCAGGCTTGTGGGAGACGTTGGGACCAACATTCTGTGAATCTGCCCTGCTTAGCCGACCCTGGGGAGCAGCCATCACTCCCAGGCCTGCTCTGGGGGTCACGCCTCCCCTCACTGATCTTCCAGGTGCTCTTTGCCACCACACAGAGCAGTCGCCCCAGCAACCCAGCTCAGTCCATCCCCCATTTTAGCTCCATGATACAGATGGGGAAAACTGAGAGACGGAGACAGTCAGCCAGGGTGATTCCTGTTTCTACTCTTCTCCTCTTGAACAAGCAGATATTAAAAAATGAAGACCGGCCTGTCCCCTATGCCCATGGGGAACAGGGCACAGAGCTCTCGGAAGGTCCTTGTCCAACGCACACCCCCTTACTCTGTGCCAGTGTCTCAGATTCCACCATTAAAGTCACTGCAGAGGGACAAACATCCTACAATGTCAAGATCCAAAGGGAATCTGGGGACCATCAAGTCTGACTTCATTTCATAGGAAGGGAAACTGAGGCTGGGGTACAACAAGGTCACACCCTCCAGCTGTCAGGCCCAGCCTTCTCTCTGCCGTTGACAGTGGGCTCAGCCGCCATGTGGGTGGCAGTGGTAATGTTCTCAAGGGGAGCCAGAATCAGGGGTCCATGCATCTGGCCAGGTCAGTGGCCTGCATTGCCACCAACAGGGAGAGGTACCTTAGGGAAGGGACGCAGGACCCCTAAGTGTCATGGCTGGAGAATCAGAGGCCCCGGGGGGCTGCCTGGGAAGGGGTGGGGCCTCTGCACTCCGCCATCTGAGAGGTGTGGGGACAAAGTCAAGTGTGACTCGCACCCCAACCTCTCCGCCTGGCCACACTTACGAGTCATGACCTCAGGGATGCCCACCGTGGAGACCATCGACCACAGGAAGTTCTGGACAGACTTGAAGTTGCTCTGTCAATCAGAAAGGCCCATGGTGAGTGCTCCCTGGGAGCCCAGCAGTGACCCATGGGTAGATGGCCACACAGTCCACGTGAGCATTCATTCAGGTGCCCAAGAAAAAAGACATCCCAGCCAGCCCTCGCCTGCTGCCTCCTTCCTGCGAGGTCCTTCCGAGGCCCTGGGGAGGGTGGGGGCTGTTATCCCATTCACAGGGGGAAAACTGAGGCCCAGGGAGAGGCCCCATGGCCAGGACTCTCCCGCCTCCTCAGTCCACACTACCACGACCCCATTTCTGCAACATGAGAGCTCTCCCCGCAGACACAGCGGGAGGAGGGTCACAGGTGACTGGGAGGGGACATATGGGCCATTTCTTTGGGTTTTGTTGGTTTCATTTAGGGACCTCTCCCTGCTTTCTTCAAGGCATGAGGCCCTACAGACTTATCTCCCAAGCCCACCTACCTCATCGATGCTGGAAGTAGACTTGGGTTGAGTCCTGAAATCAAAAAGAGACGGGAACTGGGCCCTCCGTTGGGCTCCTTTCTGGAACACCCCCCAGAAAAGAAACCCTAGGAATCTAGGTGCTTCTGCCCAATACTTAAGTCCCTCAGTAAGAAAGGCCTTTGGAATACTGTCCCAAGGTTTGCCATTTCAGCCGGGCACGGTGGCACACACCTGTAATCCCAGTGGCTGCGGCAGGAGGATGGCCAGTTCAAAGCCAGCCTCAGCAACTTAGCGAGTCCCTGAGCCACTCAGCAAGACCCTGTCTCTAAATAAAATACACGACAGGGCTGGGGATGTGGCTCAGTGGTTCAGTGCCTCTGGGTTCAGACCTCAGTACCAAGAAGAAAAAAAAAAAAAGATTTTGCCATTCCAGATGCCAGACCTGAGCTCAGGTCCCCTCCCCTCTGCTGGGCCCTCCGTCATTCCCTCCCGTGGTGTCTCTTCCTCCTCATCTAGACTCTAGGGAAGGTCTCTCCCTGTGGTCGAGCCGGAAGTCTGCACTTCCCCACCAGGACCCAGTCCCCCCGCCACCCCCAGCCCCGACTGCAGAGTCGGGACCAGGTTGGCTGAGCTGCTGCCCCCCCACTCTGCAGCACCTACTGGAGATCCAGGAGGTGCAAGGACAGCTTCTTCTTGGCATAGGAGGCCTGGATGGTGGTGACGATGTCCTGGGGGGAGAAACCAGATCTGCTGTGAGCCAGGGGCTTCCCGAAGCAGAGAGCAGCCCTCCTGTCTGGGGCTCCCGACTGCACGGGGCAACCAGATGGACAGGTGTGGAGAGCTGGGGTCCCGGGATCCTGGGGTGGAGCTGAACTCCTGGTCTTCTGAAAAGAGCGGGAAGGCCGGGCGTGTGACCCGGGGCAGAGGGCTTGCACAGCAGCTCCAGGGCCTGCGCTTCCTCCCCAGCATCAAACCCAGGCCAAACCTGCGCAAGTCCCCAGCACCTGCAGTGTCGGCCTAGGACCCCGAGTCCCGCCGGCACTTCCTGTCCTGGTTTCGGATTTACCCATCCCCAGTCTCCTCGGGCTGGTTAGTCAGAAACCACAGAGGAGCAGGACTTCCCCGTGCGGCTCGCTTCTTCCACCTCCAGAGGGAAGCCGCGTCGGGGCACCTGAGGATTCCTCTGCCTGGGGTCGGATTGACCTGCATTTTCACACTTTGGACGTCAGACAGTGCCACTGCTCCTGTGTGGTCCCCTGACCAGCAGCGTCAGCACCAGGAGGAGGATCGTGTTGGAGATGCAGACTTTCAGGCCCTGCCCCAGACCTACCAGCAGAGACCCTGCAGATGGACCCAGGAATCTGCTTTCACAGCCTCCCCAGGGGATGCCCACGCCAAAGCAGGAGACCTGTGGCACCAGGCGACTCTCAAGCAAACTGATGTTGAGTTGAAGTTGCTCTAGCACTTCCTGAAGCACACATTTTTATTTTATGGTGCTGGCCAAAAGTAGAGGTTGTCACCATTTGACTCGGTTATCCCACCCCTCGGCATATACCCATAGGACTTAACATCATCCTACCACCGTGAGGCAGCCACATCAACGTTTATAGCAGCCCAAATCAAAATAGCTAAGCTATGGAACCAACCCAGGTGCCCTTCAAGGATGAATGGTAAAGAAACCGTGGAATATAAACACAATGGAATATTACTCAACCATAAAGAAGAATGAAATCATGGTATTTGCTGGTAAATGGATGGAACTGGAGACTCTCATGCTAAGTGAAGTAAGCCAATCCCCAAAAACCAAATGCCAAATATTGTCTCTGATAGGTGGATACTAACACACAATATGGGGGCAGGGATGGAAGTTCATTGGATTAGACACAAGGGAAGGAAGGGAAGGGAGGGGGGAATGGGAATAGGAAAGACAGTGGAATGAATCAGACATAAATTTCCTATGCTCACATATGGATACACGACCAGTGAAACTCCCCATCACGTACAACCAAAAGAAAGGAATCCTAAATAAGAATAAGTCATACTTCACGTATGTAAAATATGTCAAAATACACCCTGCTGTCCTGTGTATCAAAAAAAGAACAATAAGAACAAAGTAGAGATTATTCAGTCTTTTGTTCGGCGAGCTAGTTATTCTCTGCCTCTGCCCATTACGCTGTGAGCTTCATGCGGACCACAGGGCCTGGCCCAGAGGAAGAATTTAACAGATGTTGTTAAAAATCCATGAATGGATGAATGTTCTGGGGCTGCAGAAACTACTGACTCAATAAAAATGTGACGTGTGACCTTGAACAAATGACCTGCCGGTTCTCCCTTTGAAGAGGCCTCTGTCTGGTAAAGGGGTGGCCTGGTGGATCCTTGGGGGCAGCTCCCACCAGGGCCCCCCGTGGGTCACCTGCCCTGGCTCTCTCCTGGCCCCTGGAGAGCTGGCTGACACTTATTTCTGGAAAAGCCCCCTTCAGCTCCACCTGATCCCACCCTGGCTGACAGCTGATGTTCACCACCAGATTCACAAGTAAGAAGAGAGGTTTTGGGGTGGGGACAGAGACAGGAGAGGATTACTGGAAAAGTTGGGGGGGGGGGTGAAACAGGATACCCGGGGAGGAGGTGTTTGTTGTGTTTGCAAAGATTCTCTGCTTGACCAAAATTCAGGGAGGCTCCAGAACCTTCTCCTAGGACCACGATGTGTTGCCTATAAATGAGTTTTTGCAAGAACACCGCTAAACCAGTCTAGCAAGAATCCCCACCTTCAGTATCTGATCAGCCTCATCTTTGATCTGGTTTCTGATCCCCCACGTGGCCCACGGGATATCTGGACCAGCTTCAGCAAGAATCCTGTTAGGTCCCTTTCCGTCGCAGCTCCTTAGCCCAGAGGTGCCCTCTCAGGGCACCCTAAGACCCCCTGCGGTGGTCCTTGTCCTTATCATCCCCACAGGCTGAACAAAGCCTTAGCTTTCACAAGTATTGCAAAAGTATTGAATGCGTTTTTCTGAAATTTTCGGATTCTTCAATAACAAACAATAAGTAAAGAAAATGAGATAACACGAAATTTTAAGAGATTTTCAAAAAGGTAAATACCACATGCTCTCCTGGATTGGCTCTTGGTACAGAAAAGGGGCATCAGTGCAAAAACTGGTGGGAGCCCATCTGGAGTCTGGTCCTGATAGTGTTCCTCACTCAGGGCTGAGTCACAGCCCATGGGGTGGGTTCTGAGAGACATCAACCACAGGGAAGCCAGGAGGACAGCAAGTGACCCCTCTGCATGTCTTTACAACTTTCATTCAAATCTGAAATTCTTCCAAAATAAGAGGTTGATAAAAAATAAAATACCAAAGGGAACTCTGCTCCATTTGTCCCTTGTGGGTGGCTGAGGGCAAAGTACTTCAGGGAGTGTGGTTCTCTTCTTTAGATTTCTCTATTTTCCAGGGTGTGCCTGTCTTATCTTTATCTTTAGTTTCTAATGTACTAAGAAAGTTTGAGAAGCTGGGTGTGGTGGCGCACGCCTGGTACCCCAGCAACTCGGGAGGCCGAGGCAGGAGGATGGCAAGTTCAAGGCCAGCCTCAGCAACTTAGTGTGAACTTGTCTTAAAATAAAAAGGGCTGGGGATGAAGAAAGAAAGAAAGGAAGGAAGGAAGGAAGGAAGGAAGGAAGAAAAGGAAAAGGAAAAAGGAAAGAAGTATTAAGGACACAGAGAAGAACATCAGGGATCACGTGGAGCTTCAATTCTTTATCTACAATCACAAAATCAAATAAACTCTGCAAACTGAAAGCCGTTTTTGTTTGTTTTTTAAGTGTGTGGCCAAAGCCTGGCTGTCCCAATGGGAGGCCTTGGATAGTGTATTTATCTTGCTTCTTTTGAGCGTCCGGGCGTGTGGATTGTGGAGTTCCCCCCGCCCCGGCCCCTCTAGAGTGTTCCTCTCACGCACTGCGCTGCTTTTCTAAAACACACAGAGTTTTGAATCTGGAAATCCACGTGGCCTAATGGATTTGGGAGGAGGAACCCCCGGGCCTGGCGTGCCACGGAGCCACACACAGAGGTGGGGAGATGGATTTGGAGACATCAGAGGCCCCTGTCCCCTGCCCTGGATGGCCAGGTCCCTGCCCCTCCCCCCTGCACCCACCTCACCTCTTCAAAGGTATGAGCCAGAGCAGTTTGGCCATCCGGGTGGGGGAAGAGGAATTTCACCACCACGGAGGAGGTGACCACGACACCCTTGTTCTGACAAGAGATCTTGGGCCTCTTCGGGCAGTAGACGATCACTTGGGTCTGGCTGGTGGGGATATTGCCGAATAGCTGTGGGAGACAGGGGTGGGGGACAGGGGCCATTAGAAGAGCTGTCACTGATGCCCTCAGCGAGGGAAGGGATGAAGCTGACTCGGGTGTCCCAGGGCTGGGAGAAGAGGAAACTGCTGGGGCAGAGGCTCCGGCCCCAGGCTGGGTTCCAACTCTGGAAATCCTAAGCTGCACCACTTCACAAATCTGCCAGTTAACTGAAAAATTAAGACTCTTGTCTCTTCTGACCATTGGGGTTTTTTGTCCCCCGTGTACTAGTGAAGCTGTTCCTTGCCCTGTCTCCTCTCAAGGGTAGGAAGGACACCTTGGCTTAGCCTTTGTGCTCCGGCTTCACCTGTACCCTGGGGATAACGGTTCCTGCCTCAGAGGATGGTTATGAGGATTAAATGAGATGATTCAAGAAGGAGCTGAGACTAGGTCCTGCCACACGGTGACCCTCTCTTCTAAAAATATCCATGGATTCCCCACTAGGCTTCATCCCTGGGCCAGAAGTATAGTCACAGCAGAGAACCAGACAGACCAGCAAAGCTCAAATTTATCAGATGATTCCAAAGCTAAATGCAAAATTTCAACTGAGAGGCAGTTTAAAGGAGAGATGGACCAGGTTGTGGCCCCAAAGCCCTCAAGAGGAGATCTGATCTGTATCCAGGAAGGTGGGAGAGGCCTTCCCTGAGGATGAGGAGGAGTCAGATGGGACAGGGGGAGGGAAAACCCTTCTAGACAGAAAGGACAGCACATGCAAAGGCCCTGTGGAAGGGACTGGCCAAAAATAAGGACTGGACAGGTGGCGAGTGAGGCTGGAAGTGGCAAGTAGCCTGAGATTGGCTTCACCTGCCTGCAGGAGAGCCCGTGGGACTGGGCTCAAGGAGACCTCCACCCGGGAACCCACGGACCCAGTGGATGCTTTACAACAAAACGTTTTATTTAATACATGGCCAAGCTCAAAAGAAAGACAGGGCCAACCCCAGGTCTCAGAGAGGGAGGAATATTATAAGGCAAAGCTATAAGCAGTGTGGCCCAGACAGTAGGATGTGGCTCCAGACCACACTGTCCTGGGTTTTATGTCCTGAGAGAGAGAAAGAGCAGCGAGAGGCAGAAGAGGAACCAAGTCATTTCCACTCAGTGAAAAGGAGACTAAAAATCTTCCCTTGTTTAAGAATGTCCCGGGGAGTGTCGGAGGGAGGCGAGAGGGTGTCAATCAAAAGGCTGAGCCAGGCTCAGCAGGACTGAAGGTTGATTTATACGGCAGGGCGTCCTGAGCTGCGTGATCACGTCACATCCAAGACTAACACGTGACGTAGTCCTGAGGGCTCCCAGCAGAAATAAATACCAAACTGTATTCTTAGGGAATTTAGGTTCATCCAGGGCACAGCTGTCCACAGAAAAATCATATTCCACCAAAGACGAGCTCGTGGACAGACAGGAATGGCAATCCACACAAGGAAACCACCCACCATGAGGGGTCGCCAGCAAACCCACAGGCAGGAGGGTGAGGTCCCAAGAACCAGACACAGTAGAACAACCTGGCGGAAAGTCCCAAGTAACTTTTTAAAAAAATGATTAGAGGAAAGAGCCACCATGAAATGATGGCACTCTGGGGTGGGAGAGAAGAGAGATTTTAAAAACCAAACTCAAAAAGTTATTATAAATAAAAGTTATTGAGATTAAGATGGAAAACTCAGTGGGTGGATAAATGGATATGACCTAGCTGTAAAGAAAATTAATGAATCGGAAGAAATGTCTGGAAAAACTATCCGGAATTTAGGAATTTTGCACAGAAATATCAAAAGGTGAAAAAATATGTCAGAGTAACTAACAGATATAGAAGATGGAGAGAAGGTCCAACCTGCGTCTAATTCAAGGAGGCGAGAAAACAGAGTAGAGGTAATAACTGAAGAGATGGAGACCGAGCCGTTCTCAGAGGTGAACCATGACGCTGTGTCTAAAACAACTAGGTTGAGAGTAGACAGGGGCCAGGCAATACGGGATCCCCGAGGCCAGCACACAGAATCTTGCCATATCCCGCGACCCTGGTCCTTTATCTTTGATGAGTTGTGAGCTGGCAGGAAGGTGATCAGTTTTACTTCTCGAATAGATTGTTCTATTGACCTCCTTAGAGAACAGATGGTCAGGGATATCAGGATTCAGGAGGACTCCCTGCAGAGGGAGTCCTCCAGGAGATAATGGTAGCCAGGTCCAGGGGGAAGGTGGAGACAGAGAGGTGGACAGACCCTACCAACAGTGAGGATGTCTGATGGACAGGACTCAGGAAGGGGGAGGAGGGAGGAGGGAGGGCAAGGACACTCCAGGCTCCGAGCTGCACACACGGAAGGAAGCGAGGCGTCTGCAGGGCTGGGAACGGGGGGGGGGGGGGGGGGGGGGGGGGGGGGCAGATCTGAAGCTCAGAAGGAAGAGAGGCCATGTCCACGAGGACAGCACGAGGACACAGAAGGAGCAGGTCGGGGGAGGGGCTGGAAGAAGGAAGCTGAGGGACGAGTTTCACTGGGGCCACTGCCCAGCTCTGGGGAAGTACCGTAGCAGTGGTCACCAGGCAGTTACTGAGTTGGTGAGGATGGGGGTGGCCGAAGGCTGGGCGAGGGGCAGCTGGAGGTTCAAGGATGGTGGGGGAGGATGAAGTCACTGCAGTGGGCGGGGCGAGCGAGACCAGAGGCTGGGGGCAGTTTGCCCAGAGACAGCGAGGATCTGCTCAGGCCAGGGACCGGGGATTCACAGTGGAACCTCCCACGGAGAGAGGGACTGTGGACATCATTGCCACTCGGCAGAGCAGGCAAAGGCTGTGACCCCCAAAGAGTCTGCCCGAGGTTGGCTTTGGGATCAGGGATGACCAGTGGCCTCATCCTCTCGCCAGGGCCCTCCAAGCCTGGGGTGATCCTGGGCGTCCAGCCTCCCGCAAGGCCCAGTGGCCTGGGTAACAGAGCACGGTCCTCGGGGCCGTGACAGCTGGCTCTGACCCAGCTCTGCCATTTGCTGCGTTCCCCTGTGTGTAGATGGGGACCATGGCCGTGCCTCACCCCAGGGTTGTCGTGAGCGTGGCAGGAAGTCACATGCAGAAAGGGTCCAGCTCGGGGCCCTGGATGGAGCTCAGGCCGAGCTGTCCTGGTCACCACTGCTGCTGTGGCTGGCTGAATAGGGACTTCTGAAGCAAAAGTAGAATCGGGGTACAGAGACGAACCCCAGCAGCAGGGCAGTTACCTCCAGAAACATGTCCTGGTTGGTGTTGAAGCCGTGGGTCTCCAGCACTGCCTGAAAGAGAGGGGCCAGAGATGGCCAGGGGGTCAGTCCTCACAAGGAAACCGCAGGGATGGGGTGAGAGGCCAGGGCCTGACCCCTCCCCAAACCAATTCCCGACCCCCCCCACATGATCTGACATGCTCTGGGCAGGTGGGGTGCAGAGGACCCCTGACCTGACTCGAGGCCACACCGTCTACATGACCTTGGGGAAGTCTCTTCCCTTGAGGCTTCAGTTTCCCCATGAATTTAATGACAGGCATGGACTGGGGACCACGTAAGCACTTCTGGTATGGAAGAGTGCAGATTGGAGCCACCTCGTCCAAGCTGTGTGTTCTTGGACAAGTTATCTACCCTCTCTGAGCTTTGTTGTGTTTTTGTTGTTGGAAAATGGAGGTAGTGACAGTACTTACCCCACAGAGTGAGCGCAGCCAAAATACATTCAACACAGATAGTAATGGCAGCTCACGTTCATGGCTCAGTTCCCGTGTGGCAAGCATCTGCCTATTTAACTACTGATTCCTCAATTGATGGGTCAATCCACCCAACACACAGTAGGTCCCAATCAATGCTGAACTTCAGGGTCATGGCTGCAGCTCGGATGGTTCCTGGCTCCTCTGGTGCCCCCAGAATCTCCTCCAGGCTCCTCCGCTGGGGGCACGCATGCCACCCACCCACCCAGGGACGTCCTGGCAGCCACCTGCCCCTCACCTTGAACTCCTCCCCGGTCAGGCTGAGCCTGAGGCGTCCATCCTGGAAGGCGGCCCTGGCCAGGGAGTCGAGGACTTGCTCTGAGAACCAGAAGTAGAGCATGCGGGCGTCCCCCAGGAGGCTGGGCGAGAAGGTGGGCAGCGGGAGGTCGTCGGAGACGTTCTTGTAGATGAAATGACCCTGGAGGAAGCGGGGGATGCTGGCTGCCCCTCCCCTGTGTCCCTGCTGGAGCGGCTCCAGGGACACTGAGAGGAGCCGTGGGGAACACCCAGCCCAGAGGAGCGTGGGGAGTCGAGAAAGAGCTGCCCATGGCCGGCTCCCAGCCCAGCCTTCCTTGCTCAGGGTTCATCCCGAGGCTCTGCTCTGTTCCCAGCACCGGGCGAGGTGACCCAGCAGACGTGTCACCACCCTCAAAGCCTGACATTGAGGAAGGACCGCAGGCAGAGCCGTGGTGGCCCTGGGCCTCTGTGCTCTGTGACCAGGACAGCTGGCCAGCCTGAGCGCCGTCCTGCACCTTCTGGGACCAGGGGATGGACAGGGAGCCCCACAAGTGGCAATCGGAAGTCAGGCCCCTGCCCGGCGCCTGCTCCTCTAGCCCGCGAGGGGTGAAGGGGCTTCGCGGGCGGCCACCAGCTCCCTGAAATGTTCCTTTGCTCACTTTTCTGGGGACAGGCTCCATCACAGACAGGCTGCTGGTTCTCTAAACCCACCACTGCAGAGTTCTGTGACACCCCGTCTTTGACCAGGTCACAGGGGCCTGGGGTACACTTCTTTGCCTTCCTTGCAGCTAGGACCATGTGACGGAGGTCAGGCCACTGGATGTGAGCAGAGTGTGGGGTGACCAGCCAGCAACAACACAGAGCCTGCATGCCCAACAGCATGGCGCTGCAACCCCCTGCGCTGCTCGCGGTAGCCACTCTGAGCAGGAAGTGAACGTCTGAGGGTTCAAGCTGCTGTTACTCTGGGCATCTTCCTTACAGCAGCAGAACCTAGTCCTAAGTAGCTGTGGTAGAGCTTCCCAGATGCCCCAAGGGGCCTTGGCTTCTCCACACCCAATGGAGGATGCTGGAAGCCAAATAAGCCTTCTAGAAGGAGCTGGTGCTTTGCGAGGTCCCTGGGAGGGGAGGGTCAGCACAGAGGGTCAGACACAGAAGCTACCCCCCACCCCTGCCTTGCCACACCAGGGGACACCTGAAGAGGTGCAGCAGAAGAATGTGTGGCTTCCCCAGGCTGGGGGCAGTGTGAGCAGGACACAGGTAAGGACGGAGGCTGAGGAGCACCCAGGAGGGGAGCCCTGCCACCCCCACCTTGTGGTGTGACTCCAGGTGGGCTGCTGTGATGTCAGGGGGTCCTGTCAGGGAAATGTCCACCCGGATGTCTCCAGAGGAGAGGATGCTGGCTGCGGGGAGAGAAGGGCAGGCTGGAGCCCGGGATGAGAGCTGCCTGGTGCAGGGGTCCCCCAGCCCCCCACAGGAGCCCCGCCTCCTGACCAGTGCTCCCGGGTAAAGTGGGTCCTGGGGGCACTGGGGGCACTTTTCATTGTCTTTTCCCAGCGCCTGTCGGTCTGGTGTCTGTTGGCTCCACCAGCAGGAGTCCTGGACGCTGGTTCCCTGCGGGAGGCCCAGGCTGGAGCCCCAACCTGCCCTGGGGGCGCTGGACGGCAGGAGCCAGGGAGCTGTCCTCATCCCCAATGGCACCATCTACCCCAGGGCTGTGTCTTTGTGGGGTCAGGGGTCAGCAGACATTCTCTATAAGCCACCAGAGGGTAAGCGCCCACTACGATCCCAACTGTGCGCAAAAGTGCCCCCCCACCCCCCACCCCCGCAGGTGAGTGGGCGTGGCCACGTGACAATCAAAACTTTACAAAAGCAGACGATTGTGTTTCCCAGCAGGGAGCGACAGCGACACCGCCATAGTCCCCTGCGGTGTTTCCCAGCCTGGAGCAATTGGGCCTGGGGCGCAGGGCCCGCCCTCGCGCCTCCCTGGGCCTGCGTTCAGCACCTTGCTGGGGAGACCCTGGGCCAAGGCGCCTGGTGGGAGGCCAGCGTGGTCCCCCGCCCAGCCCCGCCCGCACCCCGGTTCCCGTCCAGGTGCAGGGCCGGCGCTGGCCACTCAAGGCAGGCCGGGAGCGGGATGCCCACCACGCCCCTGGCCCTGCCTGGAGGCTCCCCTCTCACCACCCTGCAGCCACCCGGAGGGTCCCCTGATCTGGGGTTTCACTGTGACTGAAGCTTCCCTGTTCACTGAGCACCTACTCGGTGCCCGGGACCCGTCAGCTGGCCTGGCACAGTGGCTGCGGCAGCGGCGGGAAACCACTGCAGGGCCCACGCTCAGGTGCCTCTCCTCTGCTTCTGGATTGGGGGCCTGGTGGGCCCATAAATCAGTAAGACGGGGTTGGTGGTTCCCTCCTCCCCGGGTCACTGGGGCTGTTGCATCCGGGAGAGCAAGTTCAACAAACAGCCGTGCTCTCCCCGGGCGTTCCTGGGGAGCACAGAGCTTCCCACTCTCAGGACACTCCTCTTCTTGTCTTGGGTGCCTTCCAGGGGCCCAGGGATGTTCCCATCGGACAGATGACAAAACTGAGGCCTGAGTCTGTCCTTCCTTCCTTTCCTTTTTTGGAACTGGGGATTGAGCCCAGGGGCACTCTACCACTGAGCTACATTCCTGGCATTTTTAATTTATCTTTTTGTTTTGAGACAGGGTCTCACTAAGTTGTGGAGACTGGCCTTGAACTCTCGATCCTCCTGCCTCAGCCTCCTCCATGGCTGGGATGACAGGTGTGCACCACTGAGCCCAGCTAAGTCCTCTCTTCTCCACTGCAGAGCCCCCCCTGGGATTGGAGGGAAGAGGCCCGGGGAAGGGCGGGGGAGTGCTCCACCTACATCCTGCCCTCCTCCTCCTTATCTTCTATCCATGTTCTTGAAATGTGTTTGACACTGAGCTTGGTGCTCGGGGTACGGGGTGCTGATTAGGGCTGGTGATGGACAGACAGAGTTCTGTCTTATGCTTCATCCATACTTTTTTTTTTCCACCTGAGTCTCATAGTCACTCTGTGAGGTAGGTGCTATTATCCCCTTTTTACTAATGAGGAAAATGAGGTTCAGAGAGGGTAAGTCCCTGGCTCAAGGTCACACAGCTTATGAGATGGCAGCTTCAAGGGAAGCAACTTGCCGTAGCCACACTAATCACCAGTGCCAGAGCCAGACAGGGACCAAGAGAACCAGCAGGGGAGTGACTGTCCAGAATCACACAGCGACTGTGGTCATTTTCTGTTCCCACCACTGCCTTCTGAGGCACACAGACAGAACTCACCGGCCCTTGTCTGGACAAAGTCGGCCATGATGTTGGAGATGGCGTTGATCTCTTTGCAGATCTGGCGTGGACAGAGCAGGCAGCTTATCAGGCAGGGAACTAGGCCAGAGAGGAGGCAGGGTGTGCCTCCCTCAAGCTGTGTGTGGGTGGCAGTGCTGGGAATGGGCACAGGGGCCTGGCTACCTTGGGAAGGTAGGAGGGGCACCTTCTCAGGGAAGGGCAGGAGGGGAGGTGGGTCTGCTCCCAGCCCCGACTCCGGACCACGGGTGCCACAGCTGCCCCACTCACCTGCCCCTTCAGGACCAGCCTCAGAGTAAAGGAGATGACGTTTGTGAACAGCTGCTGGATCCAGCTGGGCCTGAGGCAGTAGCAAGAGCTAGTGAGCCTCCAGCCGGTCCTGAGCGTCTGCCGAGCGCCTCCTGTGTGCCTACCTTTGGGTCTCTGCTGGCCTCAGAATCCTCAGAGAGCTCAGGAGGTGGGGATTATTGTCCCAATTCACACTGAGATCACTGAACCCCAGACATGAGCATGAGCCACATCATCACCTCAGAATTCCTCAGGAGGGCCCATGTCATGTGTCTGCTCCCTCAAACCAGCCTGCAGGTCTCTCCTGCATTCCAGGTTTGAGACTGGGGCCTCCCTGAGCCTCAGCATCCTCCTCTGTGCCATGATACTATTCCTAGCTCCCTGACAAAGGAGACTGGCCAAGACCAAGAACCTCTCAGGTGGGGAAGCAGGAGCTCAGGTCCTGGATCAGAGGGTGCTGCTCCCACCCCCCAGTGGTGACCTGTGTGTCTGGAGCGAGTTCCTGAGCTTGGCTGCAGCTTTGTCTGTGGTTTGATGGGGGTGACTGGGGTGTAGGAGGCAGGGGTGGACACGGAACGTTCCTTTCCTTCCTAACCCCAGGCCTCGGTTTACCCATATGTGAAAATGGGGGTAATAACAGAGTCTGTCTCCTAGCACTGGATTGGGTGAGCATCAAATCAACTCAGCGAAGCGTTCACAATCACTCTCGGCCTGTTAATGTTCTCAACAACTGCTAGTCTCCATTCTTGGAGGTTATATGGATGGGGAGGGACTGAAAATGGCCCCACCCAAGGTACCGATGGCCCCAGGTTGGGTAGTCCACAGGCATACCCTATGGGGGACCCTGGAGGGGGCACGGGCACATCAACAGGATGGGATGCAGGTGGGAATGGGGCTCAGCAGTGGGGATGGGGGTGCCGGGGCCGTGGACTTACTTATGCTCTCCTTGGAGGTACAGGAGCAGCTTATGGAAAGACAGGTAGCAGTTGGGGGCACTGGTGCGCACTCTGCCAGAGTCAGAGGCTGCAGAGAGGCCCCAGTGTCACATCAGGGCAGCCTAGGCTCCTGGGCAGTGCCCACGGGGTGCCCAGCCCAGCTAGGAGCCCCTTCAGCTCCAGGCGCCCCAACCCTGCAAACTTCCCCAGTTGGGCCTCCTTCCGGCCTCAGAACCTCCGACGGCCCCACCTTCCCTTTCTGCTGAGACCAAGCCCTGGAGCCCGGCCTCCCTGCCTCCCCAGAGGGAGCCGGATGCCTACTCAGCTGGGTGCTGATCTGGAGGTCCGTGGAGGAGTCGATCTCGAAGTCAACAGAGTGATTGACGCTCAGCCTGCAAAGAGCCAAGGACCCAGGACCCTCGTCCTGCCCTGTGACACTCACAGGGCCCTGGAGGGGGCACGTCAGCTGACGGGCGTGCTTACCCCCAGGCGCTTGTGTAACCGTAGCTCAGGGTCCCCCGGATGGTCACTGATGCGTTCTGGATGGAGATGTCGATGGACCTGGCCTCCACCAACTCCACGTGGCTGCTGGCCATGGACAGGTGGCCGATCTGGATGCTGTGAGAGCCACGGGAGGGAGGAAGGAAGGCCGTGGCAGGGTCAGGGAGGGGCCAAGGGGGATGCTGTGGTTATAACAAAGCTAAAGACCTTGAGGCAGGTGGGGGGTGCCCCTAGGCCACCTGGGTGGCTGCAGTGTCCACAGGATGCTGGGAAGCAAGAGTCAGGAGGAGAGATGGGACACACCACCAGGGAGGACGGCCGGAGATGCACCTGGGCAGAGTTGGAGATGGGGGGGCCCAGGGCCCAGGCCTGGGGTGGCCTCACAAAGACAAGGAAAGAGTCTCCCCAGCACGGCCAGAGGGAGCCCGGCCCTGCTGACACCTGGATTTTTAGCCCAGTGTGACCTGTGTCGGATTTTAACATAATAAACACGTGATGTCTGAAGCCACCAAACTCTGGGGATTTGTTATGGCAGCCAATAGGAAATGAGAAGAGTGGGCCTCAGCAGGCCCGGAGAGGGGAGCCAGGCCTTGAGCTTGGGTAGGCAGGACATGGTCAGAGTGGGGCTCGGGAGCACCCTGAGGGAGAGAACAGGGAACCGAGTTGGCCGGTGGGACACTCCAGACCCGCATGCGCTCTGCCCACCCTGGCTCTGACGTGTGCCAGCGTGAGCATGTGGCTGAGAGCACATGCCTGAAGCAGGTCCTGAGGGCGGCTTCCCTGCTCTGTGCCCACCGCAGCCCCCGACGTGGTCACCGCGGCTGTCCCCACTGAGCAGATATGGAAATGGCTCAGAGAGTGTACGTGACTTCAGAAGGCCTCTGGGATTTGATCCTGGGCCTGTCAACCCCAATCCTGTATCATGAGCCACAGTGACATACTGTGACCAACTGTGAAAGCCAGCCCCTGCTTCCTCTGTTCATCCTTTCCACTGCCTTCTACTCCGGAGACAGAGCAGCAGAAAGGATTGTCATTGCGCCAGGGGCGCTGGCACACGCCTGCCATCCCAGAGACTCGGGAGGCTGAGGCAGGAGGATCAAGAGTTCAAAGCAGCCTCAGCAACTTAGCCCTAAGCCACTCGGTGGGACCCTGTCTCTAAATAAAATACAAAAAAAGGGCTGGGGATGCGGCTCAGTGGTCAGGTGCCCCTGAGTTCAACCCTCTCTGGACCCGTCATCACTCCAACCAACACCAACATCAAGCATGGCCACCACGGCTGGCTCTCCCCCACGCTCGCCGGCTGGCCAGCAGTAACACTGGATCCCCCGGGTGGCCTGGCCATCTGAGTCCCTACTGGTTTCTTGGGCTGGGATCTCTGAACCGCTCCCACGCACTTCTGCTGTCCCTGAGCCCAGGGACAAGGTTCCAGGTTGGTATTATCCTCGTTTTATAGAAGGGGAAACTGACCCCCAAGGCCTCACCGAGAGCCCTGCGGGCACCTTCACGCGCCTCCCGCCCCTGCCCAGCTGCAGGAGCCTCTCCAACCACGGGCCGGGGGAGCTCAGGGGTGGACACCGGGCTCCACCCAGCAGCGCCGCCAGCGCCCCCTGGCGGTGCTAGGCGCGCACACTCCAGGCCCAAGGTAGACCTAACGCAGGTCCAGCTCTCCAGCCGTCCTGCCTGGCCGGGGAGGAGGAGCTCGGTTTTATGACCACGAGGCGGTCCCCGGACAGTGTCTGCGCCACCCTCGGGGCGCACATAAAGACCAACATCGGCTCTGAAGTGCCAGGAAGTGGGCTGTGTTCCTGGAGCCGAGCTTTGCAGTCAGGTCAGCCCGCCTCGCTGTGTGACCTCCAAGCACTGTGACCTCTCTGAGCTCCCGCTGCCCCGTTGAGCCCCGTTGGGGCCGAGGAAGGCAGAAGCAGGGCTTGTTTGTAAGGGCACCTGGTCCATAGCAGGCCCTTGCCTGCTTCCATCGTCCCCAGCAAGTCAGGAGAACTCTCAAGTGGCCCGGGAGACACCCATCCTCCCAGGGCAGTGGGGAAGGGACCCTCCAAGACCTGGACCTGCTGCAACACTCCCATCAACCCCCACGGGGCCCTGGAGGCGGGGCGCAGGTAAGGGGGCGGCTCCCTGGGGCTGGGGCCAGACCCACTGCCCCTCCCCTCCCAGCCACTCACTTGTGCAGAGCATAGTAGACTCGACCGAGGAGCATCATGGTCTTCTCTCCCGTGATGTCCGGGTAGCTGGCTCGCTGGAAGGCCGTCTGGATCACCTTGGCCGTCTCCTGGTTCACTAGAGGGGACGGTGCAGACCAAGGGGCTGCAGACCCAGGTCGGCCACCCAGCTCAGCCCCAGCCCAGCGTTGGCCATGGCTCAGACTCTTTGGGATGAGCCCCTCCCCACAACAGGACTCCAAGCTGAGAGGCACGTCAGGTGGCAATTCGCAGGGGACACAGAGAGCCCTGACCCTGAGCCCAGCCAGAGACCTTGCTCACTCACACTCTGGATCCTAACACACAGGCACCCATGATCCTAGTCAAAGTGACAGCCCCAGCCCCAGCTACACACTGACCCCAGCTGTACCCTGACCATGCTGGGAACCCCCTTCCCAAAACAACTGAGTCTATAATCCTGGGTCTTACACTGGAGAAATTCTGTGTTAGAGGTCATATCATTGAGCCTCTCTGTGCCCTTTTTGTAGTGAGCAAGAGGCTGAGGCCCAGAGAAGGCAATGAAGTCAACCAAGGTCACACAGCAGCAGGTGACAGAGTCTCGCTTGCCTGGGCTTATGCTGATGCCTAACTCTGGCCGTAGAATGACTTTCAACACCAGCTACACACTAACCCAAACTTTGCCCCCAAGTGTGATCTCCCAAGAAGGCCTTCCTCTGAACCCCAGAATGACTGGGGGTCCCAGTCCCAAACACGAATCCCATGCCTGGCTGTTAGCCTCCCGGTGTCCGTGTTGGTCAGTGGTCACCTGTGGATCTACCCAGGGCAGTCTGCTCCTCTGAGATCTTACTGGTTTATTAGGATAGTGTCTTTTCCCAGCTCCCAAGTACTTTTGTCCCCGATCTCTGTGACAAAAGGTCCGGGATGGCATCCCCCTCCTTTTGCAGAAGGGGAACATACCTTCCCATCAAGGAGCGTGAAGGTGAGGTCAGCAGGGAGAGGAGAGCCCCACCCAGCCCCTCGCACAGGGCCCCGCTCTCTCTGGGCTAAGGTGCAGCAGCTCTGCCCAGGGCTGGCCCCTGACCACGGGGGTGTCCTTGAAAAGCCCCCTGCTGGGCACCCAGAGGCCTGGGGGGAGGGGTGCTACTTACACACCAGGAGGGCGGGCTTGGTGATGCGGCACACAATGCCCGCCTGGCACGGGGTGCCTCCAGAGCAGGCGTGGGCACTGCCCAGCAGGGCCAGGGTCAGGAGGACGGCAGCAAGCATGGCTCCCGGTGGCTGCGGCGAGTGGCCCCGTCCACGCCCGGCACAGCTCCTAGCTGCGTGTCTGCCCAGCCTCCACGGGACGTGAGGCGCTTCCGGGCAGCAGGGTCTTTCTGGCCTCCTTCCTGTCCAGCCCCTCGGGCCTCCTCTCTGGACATTGGGCCAGCGCAGCCCTCCTCTGCCCGTCACCTGCACCATGTCTGTGACCCTCCTATTATCTGGATAATATTATATTATCTGGATTATTGTTCATATCCTTCCTGGAATTCATTCTTTTGATTTAAGTAAATGAATCCAAGAACAAATGTCATTTCTCGATGGCCACAAACAGAAACCAAAATACAATGGCCATAAACGAAACATCCAGTTCTCTCCGGATACCTTTGCCCTACAGTGACCCAAGCCAGAGGCCTGCCAACCAGGGAGAGCATGTGGGGGAAGGCCAAGAACTTGGCATTGACCTTCCTCTTGATGTGACTTGAAAGATTGAAATACAACCCCATCCTCCATCTGCAGCCCCTGCCCCAGTGGCCTGTGTCTCATTTTTGGGGATATTCTGGTTTAGAAATCTTTGCATTTAGCCTCCCTTTTGTCTTAAGCAAGAGTCTAAGACACAGAGAGGCCAGGAGAACTGGCCATGGTCACACAGCAGCGGGTGAGAGGGCGTCTCCAGCCTGGGCTCTCTCTTGAGCCCCAACTTGGGCTTCCAGGTCTCTGCCCCCCCTTGGGGGTTCTCAGCTTCCCCCATCTCCTGTCTTTAGGGTTGGATTGCTGAGGGGCTCCCCTAGAGGCCATCCCTGGGTCCCCAGGCTGCCTCCCGGCCTCGGTTTTTGTGTGTGCAATGACAGTTGCCTGGAATCGGATTCTCCTGGGTGTGGACCACTTGGGTTCCCGGGGTCCCCTGTCCTGGGCTTCAGGGGAAGGAGAGCGGGAGGAGCAGCTTCTCACCTGCCACACGCACTCATGCTGCGGCTGGACAGACCCCTGCGAGGAGGGCCCAGGGGGCCCAGTGGCAGGTGACACACCGCACAGGTGCAGACCCAGGGTCTGGGGTGCCTGCCTCCGGGGCACAGGGAGCCTGTCTGGGGCAGGGTGGGTGCACGTGCACTGGGAGAGCCCTGGGCTCTCGGTGCTGAGCCTGGGCACTCCCCCCCAGAGGCATTGGTGTCTGGGAAGACCTGGGTCTTAGAAGAAAGGGCTGGGCTCTCTGGTCTCTGAGTTTTGTCGTGCGGACGTGTTATCTTTCAAAAGTTGCACCATACAGTATGTTACCCACATCCGGGGCCAACAAGTCCCCTGTGACAACTGGGATCAACTGACTGGCAGCTCCTCCTTGAAGCCCAGGGAAAGGAGCCAGGGCGGTCAGGATGGGCCTGGCCTCACACCCCAAGGGAGAGCCGGGCAGGGTGGACGGAGTGGACTCACCAGCTCCTTCTCAGAGGGTCACCCTGCCCGTGTTTGCTCCCAGTCAGGAGCATGTATGGAGCAGGCTGCGCCCCACATTTCCCACAGCTCAGAGAGGTTGGTCTACTTCACCGGGACACCCAGCCTTGGAGGTTTGTACCCAGAAAAAATGACGCGCTTTCCCCTTAGCTGAGGTCAGGTGTCCACGGGTCTCTGGGGTGAGGGCTGGAGGGCAGCCATGTAGCCACACCCCATCCGCAGGCCTGGCGGGACCTCCCAGGAGCTATTGTCCCGCTGCTGTTCCACTCCCGTGGCAGGGAAGGGCAATGACCGGGAGTGCCCCGGCCAGTACTGGTGGTCAGCCACTGGTGGTCAGCGGGGAGGCGAGGAGGCGAGGAGGAGGCCCCACCCTCTCGTGCAGCCTGGCCAGGGGCCTGGCCCTAGCTGGAGTTGCCCACAGACAAGAACAACGTCAGAGCCACCTCCCGCCCAGAGAAGCCAGGACCCTGGGCCTCGGGCTCAGCAATGATCCTAAAGGTATCAGCTCTTTCCAGCCGGGGCATTTTGGGGTATAATCTACTTTAATCCTTTTTATTCTTTTTAATCAGTTTTTTATGGTGGTGAAATTAAATTTACCATTTAATTAAAATGACTGCGTTGATCATCTTAAAGTGGGCACTTCTTAAAGAAGGTATTTAGGACCTTCACAATGCGGGGCAGCGGCTGGTCGGATTCCAGAACATTCTCACACTCCGTTGGCAGGGACTCCAATCCTTCCTCCTTCTCCAATCTGCTTCCTGTCTCTGTGGATCTGTCTCTTGTGGACAATCCTATAAGTGGAGTCATGTAACATGTGGCTGGCTTCCTTCACTAGGGTGCTTTCCCAGGGCATCCACGCTATGGCATGTACCCAGCCCTCCACTCCTTTCTGGAGGAGAAGGTAAAGTGTGGTGTAGATGTACAATGGAATATTACACAGACATGAGAAGGAAGGGAATCCTGACACACACTCTAACATGGATGGACCTTGAAAACTTACACTAAGCGAAACAGGCCGGACCCAGCAAGACAGGTCCCCTTACAGAGGAACCTCGGGTCAACACAGTCAAGAGGTGAACTGAGGTTAGAAGGTTGGGGGCTGGGAGAGGGGGACGGAGAGTCCTTGTTGAAGGGTGTAGACTTTCAGTTTTGCAGGATGAACAAAATGGGATGCACGATGGGAATGTCATCGATGGCACAAAACTGCCCACGTAACAGGGACTGAGATGGTGCGTCTTGTCGTGTATGTTCCGTCCCCAGAAAAATCTAAATGAATGCGAATTATCCCTAAGGAACAAAGTGGAGTTTGTAAAGACCGAATCTCTAAATCAGCTCTGCTGAGTTTTCTTCTTGCCTGAGGCTCCAGTCAGCCTGTCCCAGCTCGATGGCTGAGCTTGTCCCGTGGCAGAGCAGGGTGACGGCCCACTGATCCCCAGGTCCTCCTCCCCTACCCCGTGAAGCCAAATCCACAGCGTCGGAGGTCGGGTCCAGAGGATCTGGGGCAGAGCGGGGCCCAGGACCCAGGTGGGACATTCCCGTCCCACCACGGGGGACCTCCTTTCATCCAAGAATGGGCCCTGTGTCAACAAGGGACACAACCGCAAGGACCAGGCAGGACTCCCTGGGAGTAGCTGCTGGTGATGGAGAAGAGAAGCACGTGGCCTCGGGCCGGAGGGGCAGGGGACACCACGGGGAAACGGACTTACATGGGGAGGCTGGGGAGAAGGCCTGACCTGGCCACTGGCCCTGGAGGAAGACACTGTGTCCAGTGATTTGGGGTGCTGGGCCCTACACCCCCAGGCCTGGGGGGGACTTGGGTTAAAAGCAGCTATAGCCTAAAGTGGGCCACAGCCCGGGGGAGGCCCACCCGGGGACAGGGGTGGGTACAATGGCCCTCCCAGAAACCCTGAATCTGTCTCCAAGGGTCACCCTGGGCGGCCTGTCCTGTGGTGTGAATGTGGTTTGTCCCTCTGAAGTTCGCTGGGCGACCGGCCCCCCTCAGGAGTCTGGAGAAGGCAGGGGCGTCACCTGACATGGGGCTTGGGAGAGTTGATCAGGACTAGACAAGACCCTCAGGAGGCCCGTGGCTGAACGCGGGTGGACGTGCAGGAAGAAGCAAGACCTCTCTCTGCCTCTCTGTCCTTGGTCCAGAATGTGAGCCCAGATGAACCTATCCTCTCTGCCCCTTCTCCAGCCGGGCATTGTGCTATTAGTGACAGAAAGTGGACTCACCAGGCCTCTAGGGAGGCAGGATGTGGGGTCAGCCAACTGGGGCAGGAAGGTCACCCCCCGGGCTGCAGGGAGAGACCTGGCCTTCTACTGGGACAGGAGGAGCCGTCTTTCTGTTTACAACCAGGGCCTGCGGGAGGGGCTGGGCATTCCTGGGGTAGGTCACCGACCTGGAGAAACTCAGGACTGACAGAGCCCAGCCACCGTCACTGCTCCCTCCCAGCTAGGGTCTCAGGCCTGCAGCTCCTGGGGGACCAGGGGACAGCCCCTTCAGTTCCAGGAGCTCGGGGGCGGGGCTGGGCTACCTGTGAGAGTCAGCTGTGAAATTCTCAGGAATTCTGCAGGGCAATTATTAGACAGAGCCTTATCAAAAATCAGATTATACAAACTCAGCGCAGTGGCACAAGTCTGTAATCCCAGCAATCTGGGAGGCTGAGGCAGGAGGATTGCAAGTTCGAGGCCGATCTCAGCAACTTAGCAAGACCCTGTCTCCAAAAAAAAAAAAAATTTGCTTGGAGTGTAATTCAGTGGTAGAGCACCCCTGGGCTCAACCTCAAGTACCAGAAAATAAATAAATCATACAAATTACTATGAGATGCTTTATATTAAAAACAAAGCTAGTACTCAAATCTTCTCTCTCCTAATTTGTGCTTTTATTACGGTTTGCTTCTATCAATGCAGAACTCTCACCCACACAGTATCCACGTTGTCTTATGCATCACGCGTAACTGAAAGTAGACGGAGGAGGTGGCCCGTTTACGTGAGAGTTCTACCCTGAGGTCTTCTCTGTATGGTGGGGTTAACTGAGTAATGATGTGTGACCCTGGGTCTCCGACTAGTGGTGTGTTCAGGAATGCCACATCGGTAGCTGGAAATTACACCCCAGAATACCAATGATTGTCCCCCACCCGGTGACACCACTTTACTCCTGGGTGTGGCCCTTTGAACACTTTTCCTTGCACTTATGGGGGGTGATTACTTTTAAATGGGATCACACTACGCAGATTCTTTTATAAGTGACTTCTTACCTACCATCTCATGACAATCCCTTTACAGAAATAAAGGCCATTATACAAGATCTTTAATAATTCACACAGCATTCCACTCAGTGGCTACATTATGATTTATTGAACCAAACCCCAAAGTTAAATATCTCTTGCCTCCCTGTTTGTCCCATGAAGTGTCCTGGTTGATGAGCGGCTCTGTGCCTTTACCTGCAGCCGGGGTTAAGTGTTCCTTAGGATAAACTGCTAGAAGGATGGATTTCTGGGTAATGTTGCGTCTGGTTTTGATTTGCCCAGTATTTTTCTTTCTGTGCCTGGGAACATGCGCACTCATATCTTTTACAAAAGTGCTGTTCCATGTCCTGCTGTTTTAAAATTATGGTTTTATTATTTGCTAACATGCCTGCTCCAGTCATTTGAAGTCTCTATTAGGTTCCTGTGGCTGCTGTAACGAATTACTCCATTGTTTAAAACCACACAAATTTGTGCTCACACAGTTCCAGAGTGCAGAATATATATTTTTAAATGTATTAAAAAGTCTGAAACCAATAGCCCTGGGTGAGATCAGGGTGCCTGCAGGGCCGTGTGGTGAACCCAGTTTCTGCCTCTTTCCACTTCTGGTAGCTGCCAGAACCCCTTGGACTATGGCCACATCACTCCAATCTCTGCCTCATGGTCACGTTGACTTCTATAAGGATATTTGTAACTGCATTTAGGGCCCATTCAGCTAATTCAGGATAATACCTCAACCCAACATCACTAACTTTATCATATCTGTGAAAAAATTTTTTTTCTCCTCTATAAGGTAAATTCACAGGTTCCAGGGATTAGGGATTAGGGAGGGCTATCTTTGTTTTTAAGAGCCATCATTCAGCCTGCCACAGTGTCATCAAAGGAAAACAGTATGTGTAATGATCCCTGAGTCACCCCAGGGGATTGGTCCCAGGACCCCTGTGGAAAAGAAAATCCTCAGGGTAGTATTTGCATGTGAACTGGGCAGCTCCTCCCGTCTACTTTCAGGTACGCGAGGCATCAGACAATGTGGATACCGTGTGGGCGAGAGTTCTGCTGTACTGGGTAAGGGATAAGGGCAAGGGGACAGAAGCCGACGTACAGGCAGTTCAGGTGCCAGCACTGTAGGCCTGTCTACATGGCCAGGCCTGTGAGAATGTGATGCTTAAAAATATATGCATTTTTTTTTTCATCTGAGGTTGGCTGAATCCGCAGGTGCAAACAGCACCGTGAAGGTGAATGTCCTCAACACGACTGTTTCTCCACAGCAGACCATGACGACGGAGCCCCAGACCCCATTACGTCGTTCTGTAGTTGTGTGGAGGGTTATCGGGAAGGACACACATTTGGCTCACTTGGTCATGAACAGGGGCAGGCATGGGGAGCTAAGGCACCCTGAGGCCCAGGGGTTGCCTGGTTCCTCAGCATTTGGGCACAGGCAGAGGGAGGCCACTGATCCTTCTCTCTCTCTCTCTCTCTCTCTCTCTCTCTCTCTCTCTCTCTCTGTGGGGGGGGGGGTACTGGGGATTGAACTCAGGGGCACTCAACCACTGAGCTCCATCCCCAGCCCTGTTTTGTATTTTATTTAGAGACAGGGTCTCACTGAGTTGCTTAGTGCCTCGCTGTTGCTGAGGCTGGCTTTGAATTTGAGATCCTCCTGCCTCGGCCTCCCAAGCTGCCGGGATTACAGGAGTGTTTCACCGCGCCCAGCCCGCTGTGCCTTCTCTAAAGAGGGCAGTCACTGAACCCCTGAGGAGGAGCCCCTGAACCTCTGAGCCTCAGCATCTCCATCCCCGGGTGGTGTGAGGACAAGAGGAGCTGGTACTTGGGAAGAGCTAAGCACCACACTGGGCCACAGTCCTCTGCCTCTTCCCAGGGGCTCACCGCCACCCTGCCCGGGCTGGCAGGAACCTGCTGCCCACCAGCACTAGGTGCCTCAGCAAGGCTTGGTCCTCTGAGGTTGGCAGCAGAGGAGACAGCCTTCCCTGGAAGGTGACAGCCCTGAACAGGACCCGCCCTGAGCAGGCTTCAGTAAGGATTTGCAGGTCAGAGGGAGGAAGGAGGGCCAGGGAGTCCTGCTGGGCTGTGCTGACACCCCCGGCTGCACACGGCCCGTTCACACTGGCAGGGGCAGTGGCCATCCTGGACAGAGGGCATCCCACCAGAAAGGCTTTAAGGTAGCCAGGCGAGGTGGTGCGTGCCTGTAATCTCAGCCCTCGGGAGGCCGAGGCAGGAGGATCACTAGTTCAAAGCCGGCCTTAGTGAGGCCCTAGGCAGCTTAGATTCTGTCTCAAAATTTAAAAATAAATAAATGACTGGGCTCAGCATGTGGCTCAGTGGTTAAGCACCTCTGGGTTCAATCCGTGGTACCAAAAAAAAAAAAAAAAGAAGGAAAGGCTTTAGGCTTCAGCTGCCCACACTGGAGGCTCAGAGGGGCCCACTTTCCATGAGCCCAGCAAGAGCCTTGCAGACCAGCAGCGTCTGAGCAGGCCGAGGGCTGGGAAGGAGACAGGCGGCCACAGAGTACCCAGGAGAGGGACCCCACAGAGCCAATAAGCCATCCCTGCTCCCAGAGGATCAGCGTCTCAGGAATCTAGACCATTTGGGCAAGAGGGACCCTGCCCCCCAAGAGCCCAGGAGACCAGCGAGAGTTGCCCCCGGGTCCCAACACATACAACAGTCTGCTTCCCGAACCCCAGCCCTCCAGGAAGCCTCAGCCAGGGGCTGCTGGCAACACAGAGGCCTGGGGGAGGGCCAGGGGACATGCAGGCAGGGCCTCGCTGTCAGGCTCAGAGCAGACCCTGGTGGACCCTGTGCCGAGCCTAAGAGCCAGAGGCTGCCTGGGAGGAACCCAGGGCTGGCAGAAGCAGCCCTTGCCCAGCCATCTGCTGCCCCCTGGTGGCTGGTGACCAGCCAGCCCCAGGCTTCCTGCCCAGTCCAGTCGTTCTGGATAGTGCTGGGAGAAGGGGACCCTGCACTCCACATGCAGAAAGCCATGTGCACGTGTGTGTGTGTGTGTGTGTGTGTGTGTGTTCAATGTGCACATCTGCATATGCCACCTGGACACAACCACCCAACTACCTCTGTCCCCACACGCTCACAGGTACCCCCGGCTTCCAGCCCAAATGCGCAGTCGCGTTGCTGTCAATCTCACATCCAGAAACCCTCTCCTGGGCTCTGTGTCCACAGAGTGCTCAGTGGGTCTTGTGTCCACAGAGTGCTCAGTGGGTCTTGCGTCCTGCATGTCCGTCCTTCAGGGACTGCGCCCCGAGGCAGGGGATTCGTATTTACTTAGCCTGTTCACTCAAATGAACCTTAAGCGGAACATGACGCCCTCACTTTAAATGAAAAAAACACTTTATCTGACACATCTAAAGGCAATGCACTTGATGAAGTGTGCCTCTGCCTAACGTCGTCTTGCACCTGCGCGACTCTGTCACTTTGGGAAAGCATGCCACCATTTCCTTGGAGCTTTGAGCCCTGTGTGGCTGCAGAGCAGGCTTTACATGTCACAGGGATCCAGGTCCTAGGTGGGGAAGCAGCAGGCACAGGGTCATACGACTTGTCCAAGCCTCACAGCCAGGGCCCTCCTCCCCCACCCCCATTGTCCTTTGCTGGGGCAACCTCTTCCCTGTCAGGCCAACCCCAGCCAGAAGGGTGTCATCAGACCAGGCCACCTGCCTTCCTGTTGGCATGTGGCCTCGCAGCCACGTGGACTCACCATGGACTCACCCTCCCAGGGCTCCAGTCACCCTCCGGACCCCAAAGGCTCACCAGGATGTGAACTCCATGGGGCTGGGGGCTAGGGGCACGGGGCACCCGGTGAGTCCTCAGCACTGGCTCTTGTTTATTGTACAAGTGCCCGACTGGCACATGCCACCTAGACACAACCACCCGGCTCCTCTGCCCCCACACGCACACAGGCACCCCTAGCTTCCAACCCAAATGGGCAGACATGGCCAGCCGGCCAGCGGGCAGACGTTCATGTGAGGTAAGCACCCACGCACACAGGCGCACGCCCTCGTGGGTACAGTGGGCATCCCAGAGTCCAGCCCCACGGCCAGGTCAGTGGCGCCACTGTCAGGTGTCACCAAGTTGGAGACAGCTACCTGCACCCCACGCCCAGGTGCTCTCCCCACGTCAATCCCATGACTCCACCCAGTGACGCCCTTCCCACGAGGCCTGCCTCTGCCTCCAGGGGCCCAGCTGCTCCCTGCGGTGGGGACCAGGGCCTTCCCTGGAGCTGCCCCGCATGTCTTTGGCCTCGGGCACAGATGGGAGAAGAGGCCCCAGCTCTGAACGGTGACACAGCCTGCCCGGAGCCACTGCACCAGGAGCGTGCCACGCGAGGACGAGGAGCTGGACACCATGAGCTCTGGAGCTGGGACACGCATGCAGCCAGGTTCGGCCAGGGAAGAGGAAGCCACGAGGCGCTGTGCAGGTGTGTATTCTCAGAAGCGGCTCAGAACACCGTGGAAGCTGTCTGGGAAATGACAGGGGAAGGCTGTCACTCGGCAGGTGCCAGGGCTGCAGTCACAGGCTTAAGGGCTTCTCCTCGACGAAGCCTCAGCTTTATAACTGAGGACGTTGAGCTAACTGGATGAGGTGCGCCAGGTAATGGGAGATTATCCTTCCGACTGACAGTTGGCTGGGTGCAGATTTCCTCACATCTGTGGAACGCCACTGTCACAACACCTAGGGCCGACCCACCTGACACACAAAACTCCTGGCGAGGTGCTGTGGTGCTCACCTGTAACCCCAGCAGCTCAGGAGGCTGAGGCAGGAGGATTGCAAGTTCAAAGCCAGCCTCAGCAACGGAGAGAGGCACTGAGCACCTAAGTGAGACCCTGCCCCCAAATAAAATATAAGACCAGCTGGGGATGTGGCTCTGCGGTTAAGCGCTTCAGGATTCAATTCCAGGTACCCAGCTCACAGGATCCGCCTGTCCTGCGCACAATGGAAAACATGCCAGCCCGCTGCCCAGAAGAGGATTCCAAGTCCTTGGGTGACGGCCACTCTTCTCCCTAGTATCCTTAAATACTGCAAGGTAGGTTAACTGTTGTGAATACGTCTCATGTTAGATGAGGAGGGATGGGAGAAATAGGTGCATGTACAGATGTATGTAAACATGTAAGTTTGTGACATTACAAAATAAGGACAGCAGGCTCGTGACAGCTGCAGGGCTTGTTTCTGAAGCTGGTCACGTGCCGTGGTTGGTATTCAGAACCTCCTTCTCCCACCGCCTATTTCGCATTCCTTTTGCCCTTCGCCCAGCATCCTGGCCAGTGGGGCTCCACCTGTTAGGGTGACCCAAACCCTCATTCCTAATGGGTCTGGGCCATGAGCAGTCCTGCCTGAATTGGGCTGCTGGTTTCCTGCAGATGATAACAACACTGTGGCCCCACTAGGAGATCCGCTGAGGGATCGCCTGGATTCCAGACATTCTCTTTCTTATCTCCACTGGATAGCAGCAGCCCAAGGTCCTCTTGGTGATCAAGATCAGTCAATGCAGCCTAGATAGTGACTCCCTTCTCCGCCTGTCAGTCAGAGGTACCAGGCACTCCAAGCAGCCCACAGCGGTCTTCGCTGCCAGTTCCATGAAGCCGCTGTTAGGCCTTCTGGTGGAAGTGTCCCTTCCTGTTGTTGGATGAATTATGCTTCCCTATCTTGGTTCATTTTCTGTTGCTCTCACTGAACACCAGAAGCTGGGTGTTTTTATAAAGAACAGAGGTTTATTTAGTTCACGGTTCTGCAGGTTGGGGGGACCAATGTCAAGGTACCAGCATCTGGTCAAGAGGGTCTCCTGGCTGTGTCATAACAGAAAAGAGGTCATCACATGACAAGGGCCCAGGAACTCTAGGTTCCCATCTCTCTTCCTCTTTATGTAAAGCCACCAGTCCTGTGGGCACCACCCTCATGACTTCCTCTAACTCTAATGACCTCCCAAAGGCCCCACCTCCAACATACGAATTTGACGATTTAATTTTCAACATAGAACTTTTGGGGGATACAGTCAGTACCCCCCAAACTCATGTTCGTCCAAACCTCATCGTGTTTCTTTATCTGGAACTTGAAGCCTTTGCAGATTTAGGTCCAATGATTGGGAGGCAAAGTCTGCCCTTCTTAGAAGCCCTGCGAAGCCACAGAGGCACAGAGGAGGGACTGGGGTGCGGGGGGGGGGATGGAGGAATGCAGCTCAGGATAGAGACCACCCGGGTGCTGGCAGCTCCAAAGCTAGGAGAAAGGCACAGGGCAGATTGTCCCCCAGAGACCTGAGAAGGAAGCTACCTGCCAACACCTGGATGTCAGCCTTGGAGTCTTGGGGATGCTGAGAGGATAAACTTCTACTGTTTTATGCTGTGGGAGCTTCTTATGGAAGCCCTGGAAATCTACTATCCTCCACATGAAGCAAGACCTCTGGGCCCGCAGGACAGGCAGCCGTGGAGAGGGGAAGCCACCATTTTGCCAGAGGGCCACAGGGCTGATCCTGGCGGCAGAAACCGTGCCATATATTAGACTCCAGTTTAAAGTCTAATGTGTCCTCCACAGTGCTGTGGGACATTGTCCCAGGCCTGCCACGTGGCTGGCACTGTCACAGAGTCTACAAAAGGCCATTCTGCTGGTGTCTGAAGCCAGTTGTTCGAGGATATTGAGCCTATCAGTTCCTTCGGGCTTCTGTAGCAAATTATCACAAAGTGGATGGCTTGAAATGACACAGACCTGCTTTCTCAAGTTCTAGGAGCTGGAAGTTGAAATCGGGTGTCCTCAGGGCCGTGCCCCTTCTGAGGTCTCTGGGAGAGGGTCTTCCTTGCCTCTTCTGCTCTCTGATGACTGGCAGCAGGAGCCCAGCCTCCGTCTCCGTCTTCCCAGGGTTATCTTCCCCTGTATCTGTGTGCAGATGTCCCTCTTCTTGGAAGCCTGTCCAGTGTGACCTCATCTCAACCTGATTATCCCTGCAAACACTCTATTTTCAAGTACGGTCCCATTCACAGGTTCCAGGAGAGCATACATTTTGGTGGACACCATTCAATCCAGTACAACGGGAGGATGACAAGCCAGTAAATTCCACATGCACGGGCTCGTTGTCACACTTCATTTGCTGTGAAGTAAGCTCCTTGATCAGGAGTGCTGTGGGGAGTACATGATGGTGGGGAAGGCACTGGCCACTTGAACAGATGGCAGGTTTAGCAGAAGCCCTGCATGCGGGGAAGGCAAATCCATGTCTAGAGAAGCTTCAAACTGGCAAAAAGAAAGTGCTGACCCTTCTGCCATGGAAGAGGTCTACTGAACCTGCCACCAAGTAGCCAGCTGAGCTCCCTGGGAATGGGCTAGATGGGGGACTTAGCGTCCATCTTGGCTACCGGCAGATTGGTTGTAGCCAGGTAGGGCCTTGCTGAGCAGAAGTCCATGCACCACCTCCATCCCCGCCTCTATGGCCACCTGGCTCATGAGCCTGTTGGGCAATGACAGGAATGGCGAGGGAAAGAGTACGACTGGTCTCCACAAACAGGTCATCCCATCCACTAGATTATTAAAATCCCCCTCTGCTGAGGTCACCCTTTAGTGAGAATTTACATGGGACACAATTATCTTCATGCTCTTAACCTGTTCAAAAACGTCTATATACGTCTTTCCCAGACCACTTGCCACCAGTTTCTCATCATGCTCCTTCCAAGTCCCTGACCAACTAGCCAAGTCACTGGCCACAGCCCATGAGTCAGTATATGCTGTGCCTCTGGCTATTTCTCCTTTCAAATAAAGTGAGTCATGCCCTGCTCAAAGTTCTATCCACAGGGTAAACCCCCCTTCACTACTGTCCTTCAGAGATGTTCAGAGTTGGATCCTACATGTCCCCAAAGGCCATGTACCAAAGGCTTGATCTTCAGCTTATGGCGCTATTGAGATGATGGGGCTCAGTTGGAGGAGGGGTCACTGGAGGTGTATCCTTGCAGGGTCTGTCTCATCCCCAGCCATGCTCGCTCTCTGCTTCCTGGTGGCCATGAGGTGACACTTTCCTTCACCATGATGTGTCTGCCTCACCTCAGGCCTAAAAACAAAGGAACCAGGTGACCATGAACTGAAACCTCTGACACCGTGGGCCAAAATAAATCATTCCTTCTTTTAGTTGTTTTTCTCAGGTCTTTTGTCACATGGTGACATCTAACCTAGGGGAGGCCTGGAAAGGGGCTATGGTGCTACAGGTGCCCAATTTTAGGTGGTGCCTACATCTCATGCAGAACCAGGCCCGAGTCTTCTCTTTTCTGTCAACTAATCATAGAGAACTTCCAACGAGGCCATAGGTACAGTACCGACTGGGAAAGAGAAGGAAGTGTGTCGGGAGTGGGGACCACAGGCATTTGGGCCACTTCTTGTGACTTGTGTCTCCAGGGCCTGATTACATATATTCATCCCACTTCTGATGACGGAGTGCCGCTGCGCATGCCAACTTCTTGGTTTGATGGCTCTCACATCACCCAAGTTCATGAGAGGCAGCTCTGATCATGGTAACTTGGTGGCTCATGGTGAAGAGTTCCTTCTCTGCTAAGGTGCAGCAAGTTACTTTTCTCAAAATGGGAGTAGTGATCAGTAGAGGAGGGTGGGCTTTGTTCCAAACCCATGCTGTGCTTCACTTATGGGGCCAGCCTGAGGCTCCAGAGAGCACCCCTCTGCCTCTGCAGCTGGTGGCCAGTGATGTTGCCAGGAGCTCCCAGAATTAGGGCCAATTTAGAGCCTGTGCCCAGTAATTCCCCCACATTACAATTGCTTCCTTTTTGCCAATGTGGATTCACCCTAGTAAAAAGCTGTAGGTTCCTTTGGTGGGGAGGCTGAAAGACCAATAGCATAAAATTTTGGCAGTGTAGCAGGGTCCTTCCTCAGGGGACCAGACTCCCTCACTTGAGGGGTTCTGGGTCTAGACTGGTTTAAGCCTGGGAATTGATTGAGGGGCTGTGACTGGTTTTATGATTCAGGTTCAACTTTGTTCACTTGATCTAGAATTTTCTACTAGATGGATGCAGTAAGAATTAGTAGACTGTCCATTTCTCCCTTTCCCAGGGACACCGTACGAACCAACCAGCCACTGCCACAGGTCTCTGCAGGTTGAATTATACGGATTACTGTCTCAACTCTACTTTTAACAGGATAACCACACCTACCTGGCCTTTGGTTACCAAGGGCTGCCATCAGGTCCCTGCCCCTCTGGACCCCAAATATTCCCACTGTATTTAGATATACCAGTTCAGTGGCAGAAATTCCCATTGTGATTTTTGACCAAGGTAGTTCTGGGATTTCAACTTCATTCAGCAGAGTCCAGCTTTTGGTCCTAGGATCAGCCAACCAGGCTGTTAGAGCCTTCTTAACCCTTCAGCCAAAAGCTGACTTTAAATTATGGGAATTTAACCTTGGTGGGTTCCTACATAAGCCAGTAATGTTCAAATTGGGAAATGGAGGCAGATACTGGTATAGTCTTAGTAAATTAAAACTAAGTTTTTCAGGCTACTTAAAAATCAGCACTTCAACTGTTGGCCATCCAACCACAATGGACACAGGGTAAACTGCGAGAATAACAGGAGTCTCCGCCACCGCCATTCATAGTAAAACTTTATTGAACAGAAAACCCAGCAAAGGTTCCCACCTCTGCAAAGTTCCCTGTGGTTTAAAGTAAAGCACTGCATTTTAAAAAGCAATTATACATACATCTTTCCTAGAAAAGTCCTGCTAACATGTCTAGCAATTTCATTGATTATATAAAGTAGTACACTTAGTGTAATTTAAACATTCCAACAGGAATCAAATCGTACCAGCAGAACCATTTCTGCATCTATGAATTCTATGTACAAACACACATGCAGACACACACATCTGGGAAAGTTCCTCAGGCATAAACATGCGACACCTAATGCCTTCTACTTACAATGCCTATTAAACTACATACAGAATATATTAAAGCTCTTCAGAATAAAGACATGAGAAGCCCTGGGCATTTTTTTTGTTCATTGAATTGTATCATGGCTTCATGTCTTACTTTCTGCTTTTGCTTCAGCGCAAAAGCCTATCATTGTCCTTGTGGGTTTTTAATGACTGTGTCATGTCGTGTCCAGGTGAGGACGTCCAGCTGGATCAGATGATCCAGTCCAGGCCTGTCAATGCCTCTGGCTGCAGAGCACAAGCCCCATCAGTTTGCTATGGCTGGAGGGCCTTCTGGAAGAAGAGAGGCAAAGAAAGTCTTGAAGACAAGCCAGGCCGTGCTCATGAATGAAGGGCTGGTCTGCTGAGCATCGAGCACATCCCGGTCTGGAGGGAGGCGGCTGGGGTCTTCTGTTTCAGGATCTGCGCCTTCCTACAGGTCATGAAGCACAAGAAGAAAAACACTGGGGTCAAGATAAACACCGGTAAGTTAGGAGACAGCAGAGCAACATGGAGGCTAGAAAGGGCCAGACCCCCAGAATGACATCCTCAGCTGCCTGGGGCTCTTCCGGGCTTCCATGACACAACTGTGCTGATGACCTTTCATGGTTTTGAATATTCCTGGCAGCATGTGTCACAACAAATGAAGCAACCTGATCTTCAACTATTATTAAAGTAGCAATTAACCACTTCATTAAATATAGATATTCTACTTTGGGCAATGCTCCCTGTTTAGAAACCAACAATGGAAACTCAGAGTTCTGAAAGCAGAGTTTTCTTACTAAAGTATACCCTGTATGGTCATGCATTAATCCACCTTTAAAAAATTCTATTTTCAGAAAGTCTACTCTATGAGATGTGCTTATGCCCATCATCCATTAACAATGTCCATCCTACAATAGCTATAGACCACTGAATTTCAAAATGTGGGTCTAGAAAAACACTGCTTACATTAAAAAAAAAAAAAAAGCCACTTTCCACATAAGAAAAATGCCAAATGGATTTTAAGGCATATTCAACAAAACCCAGCTACTATTCTAAGAATAAATTTGATTAAAAAAAAAACAAAACAAAAAAACCCAACATGAAACACTTAGGCTAATAAAATGGTGAACCACACACAGAGCTGGAAACCTCCAGGCCAAGGACTGGAGGGCCTGGTGCAGCGTGCACAGCTGGCTGGGCTCCCGCAGAGGCTCCATACCTGTAAGTTATTGTTGGGGTCCTGATTCACAGCTTCCTGAGGACCGTCATTCGGGAAGTTCTGAACCGGCCTCTGTCTAAATGGAAACCATCCAACATGATGCCTTCAAAGGAAGCACATAAAAATGTCTACCTTAGCTAACATCACAGTGAGACCTACTCAATAATCTAAGTCTCTGCTCCTCTGATCATGATGGCACCCCAACTTGAAGGTCATGGCAAGAAAATCTGCAAAGCCACTGGCCCTGAGGTTTCACATGGGTCAGGTCCTTGAAATAGGGGCTGTTTTATTCATCAGAAACAAAACAGCAGCTGGCACACAGTGTGCACTTAATAGATGCTTGTTTATAAACTGAACCTTCCATTTAAAACCTGAACAGATGATATACTCACACACAGAGCTGTAAATATTAGAGCATAATAATTACCTACATTGGTCACTTTAATATATAATTTTAGGGACTATAATTTTAGGTCACTTTAGTATATGATTTTTCAAAGTTTTATTTGGAAAATCCAATTAAATCCAAGTCTTGAAACACACATGACAAAATATTAACAATGTGGATATTATAAGTGTCTATTATATTATTCTAAATGTTTCCTTTTTTAATTTTTAAAAACTCAAATAAAAATCCATTTTAATTATAAAGCAAAAACTTCTTTCAATTTCAATCACAAACACCTCTCTCTCACTGTAGGTGCTAATGACATACAGGGTTGCATGTGCCATGGGAACTGTCCCGGGCCTTGCAGGAAATTTACAGCAGCCCTTGCTCTACCTACTAGATGCCAGCAGGATCACCCCTTATAGTTATGACAACCAAAAATGTCTCCAGACATTACTATGTCCCCTGGGAATGGGGGAGGAACAAAATTATCCCTAATGGAAACCTCCACTGCTCTAGACCACAGCTAAGCCAAACATCAGGCCTGTGAAGGTCCCTGACCCTTCAGGGCTGTGCTAACAGGGCTGCAACCATAATCCTAGAAGGCAGATGTAGCTTGATAAATACAAAGAACTGTATGTCCTTATTCAAAATAAATACAATTTTCTTTTCCATACCATAGTATGGCTATGTTTTTGTGGTCTGTGATCTGGAAGGTAATTTATCAAGAGAAGAATATTCTTCTTGTATTAACACATAATTAATGTGTTCTGAGCAATAGCCAACCAAGCTGTGAACTCCCTAAATTCAAAGTGCCACAGTGACCTACTGTTTAAATACACCTCCTCCAATAATGACTGAAACTGCTTGAAAGAGAAAATATGGACTTGATGAGTCAGTCACAACAGAGTGTAATTTGCAGTACAGAAAAAAAAGAGAGACAGAAATCATGTGCTTACAGGTACATGACAACGGTGGCCCCCATGACCATGAGGAATCTGCTCAGAGAGGAGTAGAAGTAGAGGATACTGAGAAAAACAGAAAATGTGGCTGCTGAATAGGTCCAATCCAACCAATCTCGATTTATCTCATCATCTTCTTCCACAATAGGGCCACCTTGTGCATTCATCCGCAAATTTTGATTGGCTCCAGGATTAACAACCACTTGAGGAGCTGCATTCTGATTGGCTGGCTGGTTTTCCGCTGGAAACTGGTTGTGAATAGGGGCTGGAGCAGGTGCAGCAACCACAGGTATCTCTTGTGCACTTGGGGATGGGACAAAAGCTCCCGAGGCAGCAGTGGCAGCTAAACTAAAATAAAAATAATAGAGGCAGAGACTGCTGAGACCAAAGTCCTTTGAAGACTGTGGCGCTCATGAACTTATTTAGGGATCTTTGTTAAGAACTGTAAGTAGGCACATACACACTTGGTTTCTCTACAACTTAGTGAAGAACTTCTTTACTAACAGTCGTATCTATAAATGCCTTTCCTAAGAAAAGCCACATGGTAAATTTCATCTCGAATTAAATATCAAGACCACTAAAATATGGTGCATTAGCAAATTAAAATTTTCAAAAAAATTTAAAGATACTGCTAATTTAAAAGGAGGTAACATTCTAAATAAAGGCATTAAACTCTCAGACACAAGCACCCTTGAACCAACACACAAATCAGGCAGCAGCTACTGCTCATACTCTACTCCACCCTCAGAACCACAAAGAGCACGACCCTGCAGGGCTGAGGAAGATACACTCATCCTCCATTATAAACTTTACAGCACAGATGGGTTTCCCTCAGCTCCCAGGGGACCAAGGTCACACTGAGCAAGGCAGGAAGGACTCACTATTGCATGTAGTACTGTCGTGCATAGATCTGCTGGAACCAGGAGAGCTGCAGCCACCCGTAGGTTGTGTAGCCAGAGAAACCAGGCCCCAGGCCTTGGAATGCCTGCTGGACAGCTTCAGACCTAAATATAGATGAAAACAAACACTCATTTTGAGTTGGTTGCAATAAAGAAAAATAAATTACAATCAGGAATTCAAATCAAAGAGACAGAAGAATGGGCCTTAAGTGGTCACACTGGAGATGACTATATGCATGGTGCACCTGTGTAACACAAGCACACAGAATACTGAGTGAAAGCCTTCCTATCATGGTCCACATCCCGTGGGAAAACAAGAATTCTTGTTTTGTGCATAGATATACGAACAAGCTAAACCTTTTTAGGTTAAGTAGATCTCCCCCCCCACCCTGCCCCATTTTGACTGAGTCTCACAGCAGACCTACATTCACTGATCACCTTTTAGAGAGCAGCTCAAAAGCCACATTTCCCCCAATCATTCCTGGGGGGGGGAAAATCTCTCCCTTCCTCCCGATGCCACTTCTTCCCACTCCTATCTCTGAATCTATCCTGGAGCAGTTATATGTGCAGGTGGCACTGTTTACTGCACAGTAGTGAACATTTGTGGTGTCCTGTGTGGGTTGATGGATCCCCAACGGCCTATGGAGAGGGACCGCACCCCCATCTTAGAGGGGAGCCCTAGTACAGCTCAGGAAAGATGAGGAATTTGTACAAGATCTTGAGCTAGGTAAGAAGCAGGGCTGAACTTGAAACATTCTGTTTGACCCAAACTTCTTCAACCATGCAACAGCTTTTTAGCAGGGGTTGGGGGAGTCACCTTGGGTTTTGTGCTTGTACAGTGAACTCTTTTGGCAGCAATTCACAAAATTGAAATTAGAATAAATTGTGGGAAAATGACCAGTTATGTTTCATTCCTGCAGGTCAGCTGATGTCATCAAGCAAAATTTTAATGCACTAGCTGTTCAACAAATATTTGCTAAATGAAATCAACACATTTAAACATGGTAAAATTCAAGTAGTCAGATACAAGCCAATTCTCAAGTTGTACAACCAGAATAAAGGAAACAGTTTTAAGGTTGTTGTTTTTTTAATCCAATAATGTGTCCAAATATCCAATGTATATGTGGACAGTCTTTTAAACAAATTCCAGATCCAGAGTATTTCTAATAGTATTCCAATACAAGTCTTGGTATAATACTGTTTTTGATCACTTAAAAAGTTACAGTGCATGGAAAAAAGATGATAAAATCTTATGTTTGTTCAATCTGATAATGATGCCATTGCTATGCAAGATAACTAAAAAGTTTTTACAGTTATATTCTGAAGTGTGGGAGAGAGAAAATGGCAAAACTCTGATCATTATTGGGACTGGATGGTGGGGGTAAGGATTCATTATATAATTGTTTCTATTTTTTCATTTGAAACTTCCATTAAGGAAAAAAGTACTCTTCCTCAAACACCGGGCTTTTTCAAGAATTAAATATAAAAACTACTAGGAAAAGAAGCACAGGGTTAGAGTTACAAAATTCCACTGTAGTTAGCAGACTATTTTTTCTGAAAATGACTTTTATAATAAGGTGTTCCAAGAGTTATAAAATCCAAACATTAGGGCATGTAATCACTTCTGGCTTTGCTCTAAAGAAAAGCTCTAACTGCCCTAAAGAAATGGCCTTTTTCCCTGGCACCTCCAATATAGCTCTTGGCAAAGCACTTCTTAGTCTCTTCACTTTTTGTCTCTGTTATGATAGAAAAAAGCACAAACCCACTCAGCAAAGCAGTGCACAATGCTTAGAAAAACTGTTTCTTCTGCAACAGCTCTAATTTCCCACCACGAGGGCAACCAAGTGGTCCAAATAATGGGAAGCACACTCAGTGGGAAGCTAAATGCCTGCACACTCAGTACATGAATCTCCTACTTTTTTAAATGTCCCTATAAGGCTGCATATTAAGAAAAACCAAATACAGCGAGAGATCTTTAAAGTGACACAACCTTTATAAAGCAAAATTTTATACACATCTTAAAAGTTCTCTTGACTACACATATGTAATCACACTTTATTCTTAAATTGATGCAAACGAGGGACACACATTTATGTTGTACAAACCTGGCTCTTTATTAACACTTACCTTGAGATATTCTCCCACCCAGAGGGAGAAAGGTTCCGAAGAACTTCCCTTTGCCTTAAGCCATCACTTGAGGAATCCCCAAGATACTGTCCCTGATTAGAAGCATTGGGCTGCTCTGAGGATCCAGCAACCTAAGTGCAAGATGAACACAAGAACAAAGAACCTGATGCAACTCTGTGAAATCCAGCTGAAAGAATTATTTTGTTGTGAATGGCACATGTCCCATTCTCCACCTCTGAACTTGACCAAATTAAATAAAAGCCAATGATACATGAAAAATATTCTGAAACTTGTTCAATACAATTTTTAGAGGTAAAGCAGACTACAATTAAGGACCCCTCTGAAATTGAGGACAACTTCCTCATACTCAGAATAAAGGCTAAAGGGCTGCCCACCCTGGGCTGAGGGATACCAAGGAAACCGAGAATGGACACTGGACATTGCTCCCTAACCCCACACAGGTCTACACAGGAAGGCTTACGAAATTTACACATGTATAACACATGGCTTTTGTTTATACATGTCGTTAACAGCTTCTGTGGAACCTAAAGAGAAGAAATCTAGCTGCTTCTCCACAGTTCGATCAAAAGCATAAAATCCATTTTTCCTTTTTCATCTTTGTCCTATTTCTTATGTGGGCAGGCAGGCAGCTGAATCCAGTCACCAAGGATCCAGGTAGGATCCCTGAGTTAGGCGGCTGGTAACACAGATAGTAGGCCTGGGATGTGGCTCAGTGGTAGGGCACTTGCCCAGCATGCACAAGGCCCCAGTATCTACAGATAGGTAGGAAGATACTGGAGAAAAAAATACAGACTTTTTTCTTTTGAGTAAATATGCATCAGTTTCACTAAAATCTTCCAATGAAGATTCAGTTCAATGAATGAAGCTGGTCAGAAAGCTTTCTGACAATGTTGTACATCTTATGGTGCTAAACTTAACTAATTCTAGAAATTAAATTTGACCAACAAAACTTATAAATACAAGCAACCTAAAGGAAAGAAATTTCCTGTTATATTCAGCTCTTTTAGGAAGTCTAGTTGTAATACACATTTAGAATGCATCACCATTCTAAATGTGTAGAAGATTTATACTATATTTTCAAATAAATGTTGGGAAATGAAAAATAAATGCTTTGACTGTCAAACAACTCTTTAGAGATCATCACTGTGGCCTTTTCCCATCCAAATAAATAATCGTGATAAAATTTCCAAAGGAAATATATTCACTTTTTTCCTCTTTATTAATGATTCCTTAGAAGAAACTTGCTATGAGCTAGATGTGAAAAACAAAAAACATTTTCAAGAGCCTTGCTAGTTCAGGCTTCTGGGTACACAGCAGCTGTAGACAGATGACATCCCAGCAGTGTAACAACACGTAAGTTCACATTTCCACAAGCACTCAAGGCACACTATACTACTACTAGAGCAAACTCTCACTTGTGTTGATAATAACACAGTTCCTAATTCCTGCTATGCCCAGGGAAGAAGCAAAATACAACTTGGTAAAAAGGCTATAAAAGCTCTCTTTAAAAGAATTTTACCCAACTTTCTTTAACCCTTTCTTGAGAAACTGAAGGACACAAATTGTTATCATCAGGAAGAAGCATACCTTTGTGCTGGTTTCTGGTGTTTTTGAGGGACTCTTCACATTGCATACCAGATGCAGAACATGCCGTTTTTCCTGCTAAAAGCAATAAAGAGGTACCTCAGGATCTGAATTCAACTTGTTAAGTGCTTAAAAACATTGCAAAGTTAATGTGTAAGTGACACAAAATACCTTTGGAAGCAAGTCCCTGAGACACTGATGATCCAACAACAGCTTCCCAGAATAAATTAACCTCTGGTCCTCTGGACGCTGATGGTGGAAAGAGAGTAACATAGGTCAGCATTGAGGGTCCACAAGTTCCGGAACACAGGAAGAACTGTTTCATACAAATAATCAGAATATGTGTTTTTTCCCAGTATCACAAGAAAACACTTTTTGAACAACCTCATATACAAAATTTTTATCTAGAAAGTGCTTAACTTTAAACTGATAGTAGAACATGCAAATAAATTTAGGATGGCAAATTATCTCCAATCCATAAAAACTATGGCAACATACTTAATCTTTTAATCCTGGGGGAAACTGCTCTCTGCCACTAAAAACACAAAGTGCTTTGGGAGCTCCTACAGCAACTAACTTTAAAACCTTGTTTGGCCTCAGAGAAAACTCAAGATTCCCAAGGTCAGCCTTCATCAAAACTACCTAAGCACTGCCTCAAATTAACAGAAGCAATTCTAAACCTAAGCCCCACAAAGGGCTTCTTGACTTACAAATGCAGTTAGAGAAATGATGTGTAGGTCACCTGACTCTGTTAGGGACTGGGTAGAGTGCAGCGGCAAGAGGGTTGCCTAATGCTTTCAAGGCCCAGTTAGAGAAAGAGTGGAATGGAATGAGTGGGAAGGGAGGAAGAGGAAAAAATACCCCACGACCCTGCCAGAGCTGTTATTCCTATTTTAGGAAAGTCTGAGAAATTGACTCATCTAAGGGCACCTGTTGCAAGATTCTAACTCCTACTCCCCTACACACTAGTGACTTTACAATTATAGGGACTCCACACACTTTTACACAAATCTCACTTTTAAAGTATTTTTTTTTAAAAAAATTTTAGTTGTAGATGGACATAATACCTTTATTTTATTTATTTATTTTTATTGGGCTGAGGATCAAACCCAGTGCCTCACGCATGCTAAGTAAGCAATCCCCCACTGAGCCACAACCCCAGCCCTTAAAATCTATTTTTAACTCATTTTAAACTTAACTTTAAAGTAATAGCCTCAAGTAATGTATATTAAAGTCATTACATTGGAGGTCACCTGCTCTTGTCAACCTGCTCTTGCCAGAATAACCAATTATGTAAAACATGGAATAAAGCTATTCTGGCCAAGAAACCCAAGACATTAAAGTTAGCTGTTTAAAACAAAACAGAAAATTTGCATCTACTTATCAACATACATTAGGACTTCTGACACTTTACCTAAAACAAAAAAGGCTGTGTTCATTATTGGTCTCACTGACTTAACAGGTGAGTGCTATTCTACTTTTGTAAATGTGGGCCAACAACCAGAAAAGGTTTGAAAACCACAGCTGCCTCTGGATTTGAAGTGTTTCCTCTCTTTTAAAGACCTGAACTGGCATTATGTCCTTACCCAGAGGGTTGATTTGGGGGGGAAAAAAGTCTTAAGCAAACAACTATTATAAAGGATACGCTATTTTATACTATAGAAAATAAATGATGAGTACACTTCCACCATAACAATTTTAAATACAGATTTGCATATCTGAGAGACCTTTCATTTACAATCTTGGACTCAACAAATAGGAGTGATGTTGAGGTGACCAAGGAAAACACTTCTCAAAATGGGGCCTTTTACAAATGATGCAACTACACTACACCTGCTGTGCCTATTTGTGTACCCAACATTAATTCTCCCAGCAACAAGGCCAGCTAGTTTCTGGAAAACACCTATGGTGAAATCAGAGTGCCAAGGTGAATCCTAAAGGACACCGGAATGGAAGCCTACTGAATAAATAAGGAAACTTCAAAGTAACAACTCAGAAGGAATACTCATGTCTACAATTCTTGACAATAAGAAGCAAAACCAAACTGACACATGCACTACTACAGGTTGGCAGTCTTCAGATGACAATTTCCCCACCTTTTGCCACCCAGATGCCCTTTCCTGTTTAACCAAGAATTACACTCTTGGGCTGCAAAGAGCACTGCTGACACTTACATAATATCAGAGTACAAAGTAAATACAGGAAGGTCCCAGAGCACAGCCTCATCACGTGGTGAGGAAGGGAGGGCGGGCGGTGCTAAGGGTGCTGTTGACAACTGTGTCCACCAAAACAAAGCAAGGAAGTCTCTCTAATTGAAGGACCAAAGTCTTAAAAGTAGACTCAAGGCAACTCTGTTTCCCTCCTAAATCACTCTTAGCTAGAAAGTGCCAGGGCCCCTCCCTGGGACTAAGCAACGACTCCACTCCACTCCGGAGTTCAGCGTCAGGGAGGGAACAGCCAGGGGAAGGTGGCTAGGGAGGGGAGAGCCACGTCTTGCTTCTGGGCGTGGGACCTTAAGTACACAGTGACTGGCGCTCTCCCTGACTGTCCAGTTGCGGGCAGGGTTTGGGCGTCTATTCTCCCCTCTTCCCACTGAGAACACTCGCTTTCAGCATTTGGTTTTCTTACATTTATCCACTGGTTTCCAGCCTAATTAGGAACACCTACTCGTCGCCGGTTGTTTTGGGGAAACTGAGGCTTGGAGGGTGAAATGATTCACCCAAGGTCACACTGCTGCTTCCCTGTTTTGGTTAAAGCTGGAAACCACGCGTGGAGAATGAGGAAGGGGTCTGGGAGGTGGGGCAGGACAGGGAGCCTTGGAGCCTTGGGGACCTGGAGAGGCGAAGTGACAGGAGTAGGCAACCCGTCAGGAAAGCGGGCTGTTGGCGGCCAGGAACGAGGAGATGACAGCCACTGGGTAAGAAGTGGGGGCGCCTAGGGCGGCAGGGCAGGAAGAGAGGTGACCACAGCCCTGCGGTGGGTGACCAGGCGAGTACCCGCCGGCAAAGGGACAGGCTACCGGAAGGGGAAGGCAGACGTGGCATCCCCAGGGACTGCTCTCACCGGGCGCTCGGGGTAGACACGGCTCAGGTGGGCCTTGAGGTGGCCCACGCTCCAGCTGCGGTCGCCGCTCAACTCCAAGTCGCGGTGGCGCTGGTTGGGGCTCTTCACCAGGAGCGTGACCGGCTCGGGCTCCGGCTCGGGCTCCATGTCGGCGGCGCTGTAGACTCGGCTGCGGTCCGAGATGCCAAGCAGGCGGCGTCGCCACCGCCTAAGACGCCGCAACGACGGTTCGCTTCTCCAGGGCTCGCGCCCCAGCCTCGGGCACCTTTTATAGGCGCCCCGCGCCCAGGCTCTGCGGACGGACCTCTCTGTGGCTGCTGTCCATTGGCTGAGGCAGGGGTTACCGCCCAACGTGGCCCAATCAGCGTCCGAATCCGGGCGGCCGAGGGGCGGGCGGAGCACGTAGGCGCCGGGTGATGCAACCCGCGGCCGTTGCGTCATCCCGAGTCGCGGCTGCGGCCCGGGAGCCGGGGTTCGGTGGCCATGTTTGGGTGCGCGGCAGCGCGAGCGGGGACTCGGCCCTGACGAAACGGGACTTCCCAGCTGGGGTGCGTTAAGCCCCCGAGCCGGGGTCACCCAGGCCGGCCCCAGGTTAGCAGCCTCTGCAAATTGTTTCCTCACAAAGCTGCACCCCCGCCCCACTGACCCCAGCGCCGGGCCCGCCTCCTCCCCGCCGCACCCCGCGGCCCCACCGCCGCTCCACCCCGGGAAGCGCCCCACTCCGAGCGGCTCGGCTCGAAGAACCGCCGGGCTGAGTGGGCCCCGCTCGAGCCCGTCCGGAGGGCGCCGAGGCTCCTTAGCCTTAGAAGGGCCTGGAAGGAGCAGACCCGGAGTTCCCGGGCTGGGGGGTGTGAGGCACCTGCGGCCAGTTTCCCCTCGTCCCGGCTGAGACTTGCAGGCTGCACCCTCAGGTGTGGACAAGCCGGCCACGGCCAGGTCACACGTACTCGCTAGGGGCGGCCCTTTATAGGGATCAGCCAGTGCTTTGAGCTGGGGCAGAGTCCGGGAGGGCAGCATCTGGATTGCTGAACTGTGGCCACCAAGGCCCACAGAGGCATTTCCTCCCTCCCTCTGTAGGAAGGAGACTTGAAAAACAAAAGTGACATTGCCCTGGTTCCATCCTCGTCCTATGATCTTGGCACATGCTATGCCAATGCTGTTTTTCCAGGGGTGTCAGGAGCTTGTCCAAGGCAAGACCCTGCTCTGGTTGGGGGCCGAGGTTAGTCTGCTATGACTGCCATCATGAAGTAGCACAAACCTGGTGGCTTAAGCAACAGAAATAGATTGTCTCACAGTTCTGGAAGCTGCAAGTCTGAGATGGAGGTCTTGGCAGGGTTGGTTCCTTCAGAGAGCTGTAGGGAGAATCTGTTCCCAGCCACCTCCTATCTTCTGGTGGTGGCTGGCAATCCTTGGAGCTCCTTGGCTCCTAGTGTATTACTCCTTCCTGTAATGGCAGTCTGTGTGTGTGTCTTCATATCATGTTCCCACTACCCATATCTGTCTCTGTGTCCAAAGTGTCCCCTTTTATAAGGACTCCAGTCATATGGGATAGGGCCCAACCTAATGCCCTCATGTCCACTACAAAGACTGTTTCCAGATACCATCACATTCGTAGGTACTGGAGCTTAGTACTTCAACATCCATTTGAAAGACTCGACTCATCTCATAACTTTTGAGAGTTTGCTGGCAATTTGCCAGCAATATATTACAGAAAATGAGGTGGTTTCTTTCTCAGTTATCTTTATATTAAGAAAGGAAGCTGAGGAATTTGGAGATAAATTATCTCTTTATCAACCTTATCTAATTGCTTTTTGTCTATTGCAGGCAGTTCTGTCCCCTTTCATCAAGGCTGGCTTCAAGGGCAAGGGACCCATGCAGTTGGTCCAATAGGCTCTGGGCTTGGTTTGATGCCCTGCTATTCTCATCTTAAAATTCTTAATACTTTTTTTTTTTTTTAACAGAAGCTCTACGTTTTCATTTTGCACTGATTTCTGAAAATGGTGTAGCTTTCATACTTCAGGACAGGGGAAAATGACTGATTATGATCTGGCAGTCTTGCTACTGGTTAGAAGCTAGCCAGTGGGGCAAGACAAACAGAGGCTTTTGGGGAGGCAGCTAGGCAGGAGATAAGGGCTTCTTTGCCAAAGCAAGACTGCCAACAGCATGCTTTCCTTTGTCTGTTGTGACAAGCCTCAGGGACCCTAAGACAGTTTATCCATTTCTGCTCAGTAGTAGAAATGTCAGGGAGTGAGCTGCTGTGGTTTTTTCCTAGGGAAAAGGCTATCCAGTTTGTTTCCCTCTTGATTTATCTCCCAAAAGGATAGCTCCTTTTAGAGGACTTTGGTGACTCTTCCTATAGCACGTTTGAAAAAACGTTAGATTCAAATCAAAGAATGTGCCGGGAGATTCACACAGCATGACCCTGTTCTCAGTGACCCTACAAATATAATGGGGGCAATAACAAAAATACAGAAATAAAAAGACACTCCAAGTCTCATACATTTCTAAGGGACTTATGATCACACTAAACGAAGAAGAAGAGGTGAAGAAGTTAGAAAACTCCATGAAAGAGATGAAATTTGAGCCAGGTGTGTCAGCGCACACTTGTAATCCCAGCCATTTGAAGACTTGAGACAGGAGGATCACAAGTTCAAGACCAACCTGGGCAACTTAGCCAGATCCTGCCTCAAACAAACAACCAAAAAAAAAATTAAAGGGGCTAGCTCAGTGATAGAGCATTCTTGGGTTCAGCCCCGAGTAACACACACATACACAAACATAATACCCAACACACAAACCCAGTCATTGCACTAATAGGAATTGACTCAAGAGAAAGAAAAAACATGTCAATACAAAGACTTCCCCTAGAATGTTCATTGCAGCTTGTTTCATAACAGTACCCAACAGTGGGGACAGTCCAAGTGTCTATCAACAGGAAACTAAATAAATTATAATGTTTCCTTACAATGGGAAACACTCAGATACATGTAACAACGTGAATGAACCTGAAAACCATGTTGAACAAAAGAACCAGACAAAATGAGCACAGTCAGCCCTTTGTACCCACAGCTTTCAGTATACACGGATTCCACCAACTTCAGATGGAAAATATTCAAAAAATGTGCACCTGTACTGAACAGCTACAAACCATTTTTCTTGTCGATATAATATAATGTATATTTACAAAGCATTACATTGTATAAGGTATTGTAAGTAATCCAGAGGCTATTTAAGTATATAGAAGTATATGTATAGGTTCTATGCAAATACTATGTCATTTTATAGAAGACATTGAGCATCAGAAGATTTTGGTGTGGGGGGAGGTACTAGACAAATTCCCTGTGGATACCAAGAGACAACTATATGTATTATATCATTCCATTCATATGACATTCTAGAGCAAGCAAAACTATTTTCAGGTGACAGAAAACAGCGGTTGACTGGGGCTGGGAATGGGATGCAGGGGTGGGCTTGGCTGGGGCATGGGGTGCAGTGCTGAAGCTGGCTTATCCTGTTTCATCACCGTCTCGATGTGAGCCTCTCTGCCCAACTCTGCTTTTAGGGACATCACCCTGACAGTTCTAGATGACCGTGATAGGAATATCTATACCAAGGAGATAACAGACGCTATCAGTCTGAGCATTTCCCCAGGGAGCCAGTGTTAAATTTTTACCAACATGACACTAGGCATGAAGGAAATTTCTGGAGGTGAGGAAATGTTCTCTGTCTTGGTTACAGCCGGGGTAACACAGGCATCGGCACTTGTCAAAATTGATCCAATTGTACACTTAGGATTTTTGCACTTTACTCCATTTATATGATGTTTCAATCTAAAAATGTAATACAGGAAAACAAGAAGGAAGGGAGGGAGGGAGGGAGGGAGGGAGGGAGGGAGGAAGGAAGGAAGGAAGGAAGGAAGGAAGGAAGGAAGGAAGGAAGGAAGGAAGGCGACAGATGGTGTACATCATTTCAAGCTTACCAAACAAGTTCTGATTGACCCAGCTGGGTACTAGTTCAAGGGCTGGGTTTGGGAACCACTGGTCAAGTGTAACAGGGACAGGGTTTATTTTTAGATAGTAGCAGTAATGTTAATGTCAGTGGATCCAAGTCATTACAGAGGGGGAGAGACTTGGGGCCTGGAGGCCTGATGGGTTCATCCAAGAGGAAATGTGGATCAGCATTGGGATGGACTCAAAAAGGAAAAGTCGTATAAATGAGGATAAATGACCTTCCAGGAATAAAGCAAAGGGAAGGGGGCCTGGCTTGTAAATGGAAATCAAGGCTAGAGGGATGCAGAGCTCTCCCCGAAACACACACAGCTTTAAGGACCTCTATGGCTTCATTCACTCAACCCCCGCAGCCCATGGAGGGCTATCGTGTCTCCACCCTGCATCTGGGCAAGCTGAGGCACCAAGTATTTAAGTAACTCCCACAGGAGCTAGTAACTTTTTTGAAATTGTTATTAACTAGTACTGAGGTGTAATTTACATAATCTTGAGGGTAGGGTTTAAAAGTTCTAGCAGGTGTGTTCGTCCGTGTGACCCAGGCCTCTGTCATGATATGGAATGGTCCCATCCCCCTAAAACTTCTCTAGTGCCCCTTCGCGGTCACCTCCCTGGCCTCTGCCACTCCTGGCCTCACTGATCTGCTTCCTGACATTTCAGCCCATCATGTATAAATGAAATCACAAAGTACAGATTCTTTTGTGGCTCTTCAAGATAGACATCCAAGCAGATCAGGAAAACAAAGGCTGTGAGCAGCAGGTAATCTGAATCTTACACGGGATTTCTGAAAATGTGGAAATGAAAGCACTGGCTGGGAAAATTCTGCTAACTTGCTGGTTTCGTCCTGTAGCAGTGCTCTCCGTGCTACAGCCTGATTCACGCCCACATTCTAAGAAGGGAAGAGGGATGAAGGAGCCAAAGGCCTGTCTTACTTTAGTCAGGCCTTGAGGATCTGGAAGGAGCCTTTGCAAAATCAGAGCCCGTTAAGGATCGTTGACCACGCCCATTTTTATTTAAAACAAACTGATGTCTTAGGCCCTTGAACTTCTGCATCTCGTTTTTGGAACTCTTGTTTTTATCTGGTTTCTAGAGATCCCCTAAATAATTTAAATGCCAAGCCATAAACTTTGCCTTTTATGGTCAATTCTGAAGTCCTAGTGTGGTCATGCACTGAGGCCATCTTCTTTAGCCCAGGAAGTGAATCTCCTGCCCTGTACCCAGGAAATCCATCCCACAGCCACTCTCCGGCCCACACTGAGCCAGAGCAGCTTTCTTTCCTTACCAGAAGCAGCCCTGGAGGCAAATGCTCCCTCTCAGTCGTGGCCAGTGGTAGGGAAATGTTTTAGAATATGAAAGAGGGGGAGTCTGGGACTGAGGTTCTGTGATACCTTTATGTGACACTTCCCTGTTATTCCATGGTTGAGCTAATTGTTTCTTAACAGTGCTTTTTACATAGATTTTTCTTTCAATCAAAGGAAATTAAAACTGAATTGATTTTTTAAACCTTGGCATGTATCTCAAATAGGAGACCCCAAGGTGTGTGACTGGTCAAGACTGACAATCAGTGCTAAGCCACAGCAGCAGAACAAAGGGACTGATGGTTAATTTTAAAGTGCACTTTTAAACTTGGTCCTTGGGCTAGGGATATAGCTCAGTTGGTAGAGTGTTTGCTTTGCATGCACAAGACCCTGGGTTCTAATCCCCAGCACCTCAAAAAAAAAGAAAGGAAACTTAAACTTAGTCCTCACAAGGTTTTAAAATGTACCCAGGGTTTCCCACTATGTCAAACACAGACCTACCATATGACCCAGCAATTCGACTCCTTGGTATATATATCACAAAGATCCGAAAACAGGAGCTTAAACAAAAATTTGTGTATGAATACTCACTGCAGCATTATGTACAACAGCCCCCAAAGTGGGAACAACCCAAATGTCCATCATCTGAGGAATGGATAAACAGTGTGACCCATCCACAGTGATGCAGTGTTAGCCAGCTGTGGACAGGAGCGAAGGACTGATGCACGCAAAACATGGACGATCCTTGAGAACGCTGTGTGTCAAGTGCAAGAGCCAGGCTGCGAGCCACATCCGTCTGTGAAATCTCCACAATAGGCAGATCCACAGACAGAGAGCAGATTAGTGGTCGACAGGTATCGGTTTGGGGAACGATTGATTAATGGATCCAGGATTTCCTTGGGGGCAATAAAAATATTTGGAAATACACAGTGGCAGTGGTGGCACAAACAGTGTGATTGTACTAAATCTGCCAAATTGGACACCTGAAAGTAGTTAAAATGGTGAATTTTATGTTATGTCACTTACCACAGTTGAGAAAACAAAGCTGGGCGTGGTTGTGCACACCTGTAATCCCAGAGACCTGGGAGGCTGAGGCAAGAGGATCGCAAGTTCAAGGCTAGCCTCAGCAATTTAGCAAAGCCCTAAGGAACTTAGTGAGCCTCTGTCTCAAAATTAAAAATAAATAAAAAGAACTGGGGAGGTGGCTCATAGTATAGTGGCCCTGGGTTCAATATCTAGTACCAAAACCAGACAAAAAAACAAAAAATTCCCCAACTATCAGGCAGTTCTGCTCTGTTGAATGTTATGTCCAAGACTTTCCTCCAGTGGAGAGAGGAACCCAAATAAAATAACCACTACCACAACCAAGCACAACAAAAATCCTTAGTGATTCCCCCAAAGAGGGATTAGACTTAGGTGGGTGGATCTACCTGATTATATAATCTCTGGAGGAAAAGCCTGGCTTGGCTCTAGGTTTCTTGTGTATCCAGTCCAGGTTTATGGCTCCCTGGGGCTGCTTAGGTTTGATTTCAGAGCAATTAAGAGTCAGATGGACCCTGCCCTCTGGCCAGCATGGAGGGAAGGGTCATAGATGAACACTGAGGCCTCAGGTAACCTTAGAAGCCCACTTTCTTTTTCCTCCCATAACAGCCTCCTGCCCTGTGCAGCCCTCTGCTGAGTATTGGTTGTTTTGTTTTGGTCCCAAGGATTGAACTCAGGGGTGCTTCACCACTGAGCCACATTTCCCGATCTCCCACTTTTTTTGAGACAGGGTCTTGCTAAGTTGTGAGTATTCTGGTTACAATCCAACATTTTACTAAAGAGGAAAATTTTTTTCATTTTGAATTTCATGCATCTTTTCCTGTGCACAGAGCACACTTCTCTGGAGCCCCAGGTGGAATTTTGCTTGTGTTAGTTTCTTCTCCCCACACCCACTCCACTCCCAGCAACAGCACCCACCGTGGCTGGGGAGTATCTCTGGGGGGTAGCATGTGCTTAGCCTGCGTGATGCTCTGGGTTCCATCCCCAGCACCATGAAGAAACAAAAACAAAGAAAGCCACCTTCCCCAGACTGGTTTCAGACTAGACCTGGCAACTCCACAAAGATGCCAGAGACCGCAGATACAGCTGACAGCGATCTTCTTGTGAAGATGGTGGGATTTTTCAGTCTCTCCCATGAATTTAATTCTGCTTGCTCAGTCTTCCCATCCTGGACTTCTCCCTCTGTCTTTCCCAGCCTAAGCAAATACCTCTAGTCATTCTTGAGGCTCTCTCATCTCTGATGTGGTCAGGTCAGCTCTTTCCTGCCATTCTGATCAGTCATTCTGATCCTAGAGATTAACCCCTGGGTCTAGCCCTTTGTGAAAGTAATTGACAGCCTCCTCCCCTGTATCTTGATCTTGCCCTATGACCCCAAACCTCCTTCCTCACAGTAGCCAACCCTGCCTTTCTCCAGGAAAGGACCCTCCAATGTCACCCTTAGGGAGGCTCCACCCTCACCCCCATTCCCCTGCTGGTGCCTGGAGACCCTACTGCTCAGCAGCCTTTTCTGAACCACAGACCTACTCAGCATCTCTGAATACTGGCTCCCAAGCCTCCTTTCCACTCTTGCCCCCTTCACGACCCCAGCATACAGCTCACACTTGCTCCCACAATGTTCAGCTCATGACCCTCACCTTGTCTGCCGCCGTGCCCACCCCCACTGGTAGAATCCACTCATTTGTCCTTCATTCATTCACTGCCAGAACATTTATTGAGTGCCTACCCTGTGCTGGGTGCTGGGGCTTAAAGGTGCCTCTGGTTTGCTCACCAGCAGAGCCGGCCCTCGGCCACCCAGTCAGTCCAGCAGCTAAGCTGTTGCAGTGCCCCTGTGTGTGCTCTGAGGCCCTCCCGTGGTCTGGGTCTTCCCCTGAGGCCTCCAAGTCTCCCTACCACCCACTAACTAAAAGGCTCATCTCAGTTCCCACCTGTGTAGAGCCCGTAGTCAAATGACGGACCTCTCAGAGGTTGAGAGTGTTCAAAACCGGTCACCTCCTCCAGAATGCGGGACCCTGAGGTGCTCGCACACTGGCCACAGTGGTCCTTTATTCTCCATCTCCCTCCTTCCCCAGCCCAGGGCACATCCCAGCCCTTCGATTCTCCTTCACTCTTGCTTTTCCACCCGTCTGCTTGGAGCTCACGGGGCCACTCCCACGTACTTGTGCCATTGTCCTGGAAACCCTTGTGCCTTGTCCTCCCATCCCTCTTGCTTGGCCGGCATGGTTTTGGAGAACAGGTCGCCCTCTTTCTCCACATTTGCTCAGGAGTCCCCCAGGCAGGGCACAGGACAGATGTCCTGAGGGCTTTTTAGCCTCGTGCCACAGACCCAGGGGGGCCTTCCTGGCGCCTGGCAACGCCTCCCCACATCCTGACGGGCTGCGACTTCCTCTTCCTTCGCTCGGCCTCCTTCCTCTTCTGCGATCTCTTCCTTGCATCTTAAATCTCTCCCTTCCGACCTGTGGGTCCACTCTGGTCCCCATTAACGCATCCCCACCCTGTAGCTGGGACATTTATTGATCAATGAGTAAGTATTCTTATGTTCCTCCCGATTTCCCAGCATCCTTTGCAGCTAGGTGCCTTGTCCTTGACACACTATTTTACCAAATTATTCCGGGCTTGGCTCCCAGTGACGCCCAGGGCCTCAAACTCTGCAGCACTTCCTGTGGCTTCAGCTGTTTGCTGCTACACATGGGCCTGCTCTGTGCAGCTCCAGCCCCCTCTCTGGCACCTTCCTATTATTTGAATTTTCCTCCTGCCCCTTCAGATCTTCCTAAGGCCAATCTAATGGCTGCCTTTCCTTCCTCCTGCCCCCTAATGAGAGCCCCTCCCAAGGTCTAGCTCAGCTTTCTCCATCCTCGGTGCGTCCCCACTCCATCTCCCCTAAGCCAATGGCTTCAGTATTCCTGACCAAGTGTGACCCTCAAGTCACTTATGGTCACTGCTCTCACAGCGCTTCAGGCTCACAATGGAGTGCCAGGCACGCTTCCTGAGCTCCAGGACTACAGCTTTGGTCCTGGATGGATGTACCATGCCCAACCCACTTACCCTCTCCCTCCCACATTAAGACGGCAACCCTGGCCCCCACAGTACGTGGTTTCTTTATTCTTATAACTCCCCAGCCTCAACTTCTGGGGCCCTTATCTCCATCCATGCATATATCCAGGCAGTTCCCAGTTCTGGAAGATTCTGTCTCTTCTGATTCTCCTCTGTATCTCCCCACCTCTCCATTCCATCTGCCTCTCTTAGGGGGCTGAGTCCTTGCTGGGCCTTTAGAATTCTGCCTCCTCCTTGGGCTTCCTGCCTTATCTCTTTCCACCCCCACCCCCCCTGTCCAGCCTAGTTCCCTGAGGCTTGGCTCTGCCCTTCACCTTTAGTAGCTGGCCCCTCTGGATTTCCTGGGAGTCCCGGAGCCTGGGAGCCCGGGCCTTTGCATATGACTGACTCTCCCTGGCTGAAGAATTGCTGAAGTCTGGTCCCCCTCCTGCGGAGGGCTGTCCTTATGCTGGCCCTGGCTCAAGCCACTCCTGCCACCTGGAATGCTTCTCCCAGTCCATCTCTCATGTCTGTCTTTCTGTTGAATCTTACCAATCTTTAAAACCTCTCTTATTTTTATTTTTTAGGTACCAAAGGTTGAACTCAGGGGCGCTTAACCTCTGAGCCACATCCCCAACCTTTTTTATTTTTTATTTAGAGACAGGGACTCACTGAGTTGCTTGGCGCCTCACTAAATTGCTGAGGCTGGCTTTGAACTTGCAGTCCTCCTGTCTCAGCCTCCTGAGCTGCTGGGACTACAGGCGTCACCACTGCACTTGGCTCCTTGAAACCTCTTTTAAATACCATTTTCTAAATAGAGACGTTGCGAAGTCCCCTGACTTGGGATTGGCTCCTCTCCCGCAACCTGCGAGGGCTTATTTGTGACTCTCTCATGAGTCGCACTTGGCCTCCTCTCCACTGTTTTTCGTCCCTCAGACATTCTGCTCTCTGACCTCCAGCCAGGTGGCTCTTCTCGGGTATTTTTAGACTTAGCATGTCTTCTGGCTGCCTCTCAGGAAGCAGCTACTTGGGTGGTGCTCACTTTTTCAGTCCTAGGACTAAACTCTCTTGAGTGGGGAATTACCAATGCAGCGAGGCCGGGCTTTCCTGGGTCACACTTCTGGTGAATGTTCTTGAGGTCAGCAGCAATTTTTTTTTTTCTTCTCTGACAAGCTGAGCTGTACATAGTGACAAATGAAACCTGGCTGCTTTGCATGTCCTTGGGGGCCTCTCAGTCAGGTGGTTCTTCTGGAACATTCCAGCTGGTCTAATTCCTTTTGAAACACCACCCCCCGCCCCTTGTGAGGCCAGGCAGGTGTCTGAAAGGACACTCAGCCTAAACAGGAACTCTCTGTGTGCTCATGAGGCCCACCGTTCTGCCCAGGAAAGTGGGAGGCAGCAAACCCTCTGGTGGGAAATGAGCCACAGTGTAGTCACCTTAAAGCCACAAGAAGTCTGGGAGGAAACCGAAGGAGGACACTAAAGCCAAGGCTGAAATGCCAAGGGGAAATGGGAGCTAACGAACTGGGCACGGGGTGCCACAGGGGTTAAGCTAGGGGGTTGCCAGGGGCTGGGCAGGGCCTGGGCTCTGAGGTCCCATCTCTGGGGGTCAGGGTTTCTAGCCGAAGGGAGACTTCGGGGCCCTCACTTCCCACCACTAGACTCAATAATGTGAAGCATTTTGTCATCCAAAGGCAAGAGAGAGAATGCAGTGTGGACGGAAATCTCCTATCCCCACTGTTGCCCCATTGGCCAAACGGTTGTAGGGACAGAGGAGGCAAGGCACCGAAGACAGCAGGAAACACTTTTATTTGGCTGCAGCCAGGTTCAGAGGGCACAGCTTTTGCTGTAATCAATTAATCCCCTGAACCCCCGAGTTCAAGGAGTTTCAGAGTTTTATACCCAGCATGTAAAGGGAGGGGCTCAGAAGTTAACAGTCTGCAGAAGTTCACATAAAAGCAGCTTTTTCTTTCACTGTTCTGGGCAAGTTAACCCTTCAAGGACAACAACTGAGAAGGGGAGAGCTTCTTCTCCCCTTTCTATTCTCCCCCTTCCAGCTGTTACCATGGAGCCCAGTTGGTAATATCTTAAAAATGTAGACATCGAGCCTGCGGCCTGTGTCTATGGTCCCACCCGTAATATCCAGCTGCCCCGGACGGAGCTCGAGTGTATGGCGCCAAAGGAACTGGCTCCGGGGTCCCTATAACAGGCCTGCCCTCATAGCTCTTGGCCTGCAGTGAGGGTCTCCCCTTATCTGAGAATGGTATGAGCCAGTGGCTGAAATTGGTGTCTGTGCCTATGGGACCGTGTACAAAGCCCGTGATCCCCACAGTGGCCACTTTGTGGCCCTCAAGAGTATGAGAGTCCTCAATGGAGGAGGAGCTGGAGGGGGCCTTCCCATCAGCACAGTTCGTGAGGTGGCCTTATTGAGGCGCCTGGAGGCTTTTGAACATCCCAATGTTGTCCGGCTGATGGAAGTCTGTGCTACTTCCCGGACCGACCGGGAAATCAAGGTGACCCTAGCATATGAGCATGTTGACCAAGACTTAAGAACCTATTTAGACAAGGCACCACCCCCAGTCTTGCCAGCCGAGACCATCAAGGATCTGATGCACCAGTTTCTAACAGCCTAGATTTTCTTCATGCCAATTGCATCGTTCATCAGGACCTGAAGCTAGAAAATATTCTGGTGACAAGTGGTGGGACAGTCAAGCTGGCTGACTTTGGCCTGGCCAGAATATACAGCTACCAGATGGCCCTTACACCTGTGGTTGTTACACTCTGGTATGGGGCTCCCGAAGTTCTTCTGCAGTCTACGTATGCAACCCCTGTGGACATGTGGAGCGTTGGCTGTATCTTTGCAGAGATGTTTCGTCGGAAGCCTCTCTTCTGTGGAAACTCTGAAGCTGACCGGTTGGGCAAAATCTTTGACCTGATTGGGCTGCCTCCAGAGGATGACTGGCCCCGAGATGTATCTCTACCCCGAGGAGCCTTTCCTCCAAGAGGACCTCGTCCCGTGCAGTCAGTGGTGCCTGAGATGGAGGAGTCTGGAGCTCAGTTGCTGCTGGAAATGCTGACTTTTAACCCACACAAGCGAATCTCTGCCCTCCGAGCCCTGCAGCACTCTTATCTACATAAGGAAGATGATCCAGAATGAGCATTGGGGTGGCTGCCACAGAAGGAAGAGATGCTGCCATTTTCCCTCTTCTGGACACTTGAGTGGAGAAAACCTCATTGAGAAGGCGACCTCTGCCTTTCTCTCTGAGGCTGTGAAGACTCCCCCAACTTTTTACAGAGAATATTTTTCTGCCTTAATGACATTTTATATCCACCCTTCCTTTTGAGGATTATCCTTCTCCTGCCCCCCCATTTCTATACACTAAGGGGTCTATCTCTCCTCCCCTTCCTTACCTTGATATTGGGGTCCTTTTTTTATATAGGAAAACAAAACAAGACAAAGAAAAAAAAATGTAGACATCTCTGTGAAGCCCAGCTCAAGGCCAGAGGCCTTGTTTGCACATTTCTACAAAGTACTATACTGGATATGTTTGTGAAAAACTAGTAAGGGGTGTCCAGCACCTGGAGTGCTGGTATCTTCTCGGCCAGTGGCCAAGTAAACAGGGTGACATGAAAATAGGAAGTTTATCTACATTGGACTCTTTTTCAGAGACTCTTTTGCTGACAATCCTAAAACTAGTCTGGGTGAAGATTTCTGGAGAAGCCCAGTTAAGTCTTTTCTGTGGAGAAAGGGGGTGCCACTTCAAAACCACGCCCTGGAGCATCTTGGAGATCCCCCAAGCCAAAGGCCCCTGCAGCAAAGTAGCAGAAAGAGGGGTACTGGGGAGGGACTGAAGAATGTGTACCCCTTTCCCCACCCCATGCCAGTCCCCTGCTACAATCCACGATTGTGGTCAACCCTACCGGGGCCAAACCACCATCAGACAGGCCAACCGGTTGGTGACACCTGTTCCTGTCCAATTCTCTCATTCCATAGACTGAGGCCCAGAGAGGTCAAGGGATGTATTTGAGGTACACAGCCAATTTTGGAGAGAGGCTGAAACTCAAATCCAGTTCTCCTGATGGCTATACCTGGGCCTTTCCACCCAACCTCTCCACTTTTCTTTTTGAGGTAAGATCCAAAATGCCTGGAGACTTCCACAAAGGCTGAGGAAAACAGGCTCCCACGAGTCTGCAAATGCATGTAAGAGAAGCAAAGAGAAGATCAATGGCCACTGTGAACGTTCGTGTGGAAATCCGGCAGTGTGACCTGTAGAGCCAGGAGAGAAGTCCAACTCAGTGTTGAGGAAACAAGAGTTAATTTTTTCACAATACTCAGCAGAGTTGAAAAACAGTGTGTTCCAAAACAAGTAAGTTCTGTTGACTGAGCAAACATATTTTTATTCCTTTCATTGTTCTGGACCTCACTGTTAAAGACTTCTAAAAAAATTAAAAAAAAAAAAGTTACTCACATTGCTAAAAATCTATAGGTTCCAACATAATGAAAGAGAGTTTTTTTGCTGTTTTTTTTTAAATGCTCAAAGCCAAAAGTTTCTCTGCCATGGATGGGGGACTCCCTGAGGTCTGAAGACAGGGCCCCATTTGCCAAGGAACCCTTTTCCATGAGGCTCCAGAAAGCAGGCTTCCCTGACAGCTTGGCCTTTCCCAGAGCTGGGGCGGGGCCAGGGGCCCACTGCAAGCTCAAAGGCAGGCCGGTCTCCAGGTCCCCAGGGACGAGGTCAGTCCTCTGTCTAACTTGGCAAAGCGGTGGCAGTTCAAGGACAGCGGGGGCTCCGTAAATTCCAGGGCTCCTGAGCCTTGAGGCTTTGCAGTGGGGGGAGGGGGGTCTGAGAAGTGCTTGAAGGGCTTTGGGTTCCAACCCCAAGAAGGAGACAGGCTCCAGGACTAAGTAACCTTGGAGTGACCTTGAAGGAGGTAGACTACACTTGAAGACCTCCATCCCTTCGGCCGCCCTGGTGGCACTGGGAGAAGGCACAGCTGTCACACACCGAGCAGATACGTCCAGAGCGGCGATGCCCTTCCATTTTTGCCCCGCTCCTTCTAGCATTGTGGGTGCCAGCATTCCAGGGGTTCAGTCTGTGCCAACTGGAGTGCCCCTCCCTGAGCCAGGTGTAAGTCCCACCTCCATCTCCTCCTCTCTCCCATCTCTGCTCACAGCTCAGCCCATCTGCTCTCCATCCTTCCCTGGTGGGTCCTCTCACCCACCAGGGACTTGATCTGCCCCTTCCTTTCCGATCCTTTGCCTCTTGGCACTGCCCCCCCCAGGTGTCCCCGCCTCTACTCTCCCTCCTTCCCCACACCTGCGGCCAGCACCTCTCAGACTCCTCTGCTCTCCCTGCCTGGAGGCTCATCTTCCACTCCCGTCCCCCCCCCCCAGGCTGTCAGACCCCACTCCTCCCCTGCAGGCCCAGCCGGGCAGGTGGCAGCGATGACCTTTCCCCAGCCAGCCAGCCTCCCTGGGCGGGAACAAGCCCAGGGCCCAGAGGAAAGGCCAGCCTGTTTTTCAAATCGCGGGTCAGTACCCATGAGGGGGTCTGAAAATCATGTTAGTGGATCTCAACCAGCATCAAAAAGAGAAGAACAGAACAGAAAAGAATGGAGGCCATCAGCCCTCTCAAGAAGTGTTGTTTTTCCAATCCTTCTGCTTGGGTGGGTTCTGTGTGTGGGTTCTAGTCTCAGGGAGGTGGCTGAGGAAATTTGCATGTTGTGTAGGCTCAGAGGGCCCCCCTTTCTCAGAGCTCCCAGGGCCCCTACAGTGGATTCCAGGCTGTCCTGGTGGTCGGAGGCCGGGGGTTACCAAGGAAGGTGAGTGGAGAGGCCAAGAAGCACACCCAGTTCGCTGACTCAATTTGCATACAAATGAAAGATTGAAATCTTAATTAAGGATCATAAAGATCAAAAGACAATTTTTAAAGAGATAGGATCTTCCAAGGAATTTTCCATACAACTCCAGCTGCTGCTTCTCCAGTCTATGAAAACCAGGCTCCGAGGACATGCCCAGGGGAAGTGGAGTCCAGCCTCAGTGTGCAAATCTTCCATCCTTCTGCAGTCAGATCATCAGATGCTAGGACTTAACACTCGACAGAACACGAGGCTTGTCCCTGGACTGGAGCTGGTCGAGTTCCAACCTGTCCCCCACACCTGCGGCTCGGGCTCGGATGGCCAAGCGTGGAGTTACTGGCAGTAGAAGGTGAGCACGTTTTCCTGGTTTCCCCGGATCAGGACGACGGGAGGCCTGAGATCCTGGGACAGGGTCTCCAGCCAGGCCATGTACAGCGAGCTGGGGCACTTCCCCTTCCTTCCTATGGGCAAGGTGCTGCAAGGCAGGAAGAGGGCAGGAGAGGAATCACCCCGGGCTTACCCACCCTGAGAAAGACCTTCCTGCCACCCTTCAGGGCATTACTCAAAATATATCTTCAGCCATGAGGCATTTCTAAACAAAACCATGGCCTGCATGTCCCCTGCGGGGAATGCTCCATAGTCCCCACCAAGCTTCACAATCTCACTTTCTCCCATCCTCAGCCTCACACATACCTCTTTAGCCACAGAGGCTTTCTTTCCTTCCTAAAATTAACCAAGTGTGCTCCTGCTTCAGGGCCTTTGCACATGATCCACCTAGAAGGCAGAGCCCCAGCTGTTCACCAGGCTGGCTCCTTGAACCACTCAGCTCTCTGCTTACATGCATCTCCTCTGGTCATCCTCCCCAAAGGAGGCCACCCATCCTCTTCATCCTCTCACCCTACTTTATTGTCTTCGTAGACTTCTGCAATCTCAAAAGCATCTGTGGATGTATTGATTTGTTGTCTGCCTGCCCCACTGGACTGTGTGTTGGTCTGCAGGCAGGCTAGGTCTGTCCTGTTCCCTGCCCTTTCCCCTGTTCTAGAACACGGTCTGATACAATTAGGCCATTGTGTGTTTGTTAAGTGAGAGGTCCCAACCCATCTGCCACTCACATCAGGCCAGGCTTGCTTTCAGCCACATGCCTGCCAGTGGCCACCCAGTGTGTCGTGTTTGTGGGCTGCAGCAGAGTGTCCTTGCCCTGCCCCCACCCTGCTAAGTCCTGGGAGCGGATCCCACCGCTGCCTCTGGAGGCCCTTATCTGTGTTGTGCTGAGCAGATACCCAGATGTCCCCTGGAACGCTGTTCAGTCATGTTTTTGTGGCTATTTCAGGAAGTGACTTTTCTTTCATCTTGAGAATTCCAAAAATGCTTTGGGATGGCCACCACAGCTGGGTGCGTGGCTCTGGCAGAGACCCAGCTGGCCACCACATGCGGCTGGCCACCCGTCCTTACCCGGGACTGCCCTTGGCAGGTGTCTGTTCTCCCTAAAGTCTATTCACTGGTTGATCATTTCATCAACCTGGACACAGCCCCGAGCACGGGCCTGGCCTGCAGCACTGACCCCCTGGCTGGGGCAGCAGCAGGCAGGCAGCGCGGAGCAGTGTGGGGACCAGAGCTCAGGCTCTGGGCTCAGAGAAACTGCCAGTCACAGCTTTGGCAAAGTGCTTGACATCCTTGGGGACACAGGTTGGGCCCTCCAGGAGAAGCTCACAGGCTGGGGAGCCGCACCTGGCGCAGTGGAAGCAATCCGCACATCAGCAGCTGCTGTCCCCACTTACGATTGACCGGCAGAGCAGGGCCTCAGCCAGGGCCTTGGGATCATCCCAGCCGCTGACTCTGATCACCGCAACCCCCACACCCCCCTGAGCAGGCTGAGGGGGCGGCTAGAAATCCAGAGAGCTGCTGCCTCATACTTAGAGCCTCATCAAAGCCTCGCTAGGGACAAGGCCACCCTCCTTTAAAAAGCAAGGCCCCAAGGACTGGAGTAGTGGTGGGAGCAAGGGCACCTCACTAAGCCACTGCCATCCTCCTTTGACTTTCCAGGAAAAAGACCCAGGAGAATGTAAAACCAGGCTCTCCAGATCGAACGGATGTGCCCAAAACCACAAAGGGGCTGTCCAGAAATGTCACATTGTTTTCAGGGAACAAACTCACAAACTTCAAAGCCCATGAGGGAACTGGTCCCTGCAAGGTGAGGGGCAGCGGACACCCATGACTCCCGCGGTTCCTTTCAAGCTTCAGAACAAGGTTCCTTCCCGTAGGGGACTGTCCAACTGTCCAAGGGACAGATGCCTTTACCACTCCCAGCACCAATCAATGACACCCTTTATCCCTCTGCACAGGATGCACCATCTTAGGCTACTAATCTTCAGACACAAAGCCGCTCCAAAACAAAGGGCCTTTGTGTTCCTGATCACATCTCTTGGAGCTAACTAGATGCCGAAGGCTTGCCCTGCAACAGGACCTAGGGACACGAACCCGGATCCTATCTGCACTCCCCACCCATGAGGCCCCTGGCAAGTTGCCTAATTCCCGAGGCGGCTCTTCCTCTCTGAAATGAGACTGCAGAGGTTGATTCAAACACAGTTTTGAAAATTAGTAAGGCCCGGTGCCTTGAGTACCACAGAGGTCCGATTCATAAAGTGCAATGTCCATGAGCTCTGTCTCACTTTGAGGAGAAGGCCATTACAGAAGAAAGAGGTGTCTGACCCCAACAAGAACAGGTTGTTGGGACAGTAAAAGGCTGTTGGGCGGTTGACCAGGCTGCTTTGGCAGCTGTGCAAGTATGGCCGAGCTCAAGGTTCAATGCCCAGTTTAAAAAAAAAAAAAATCCAACAACAACAGAATTTCTGGGGAATGCAGGATCCTGGGCTCCTACAGTTGTCCAGCAGCTCAGAACCCCCGGGCCTGCCTCCAGCTTGGAGATCACTAGCACAGATGCAGCTGTCTGTCCTCCCCATGGAGGTGACCCAAGAACCCAGGGCCCCTGTGGGCAACAACTGCGGCTGTGATGTGGGCGGGTGGGTGCAGCTCGCTTCTCCAAGGCGCCAGGACACTTCGCCATTTGTATCAGCTAATCCCATAAGGATGCCGGGCCGAGGATGGGCTTTCCCTATGCAGCCTTGGGGTGAAGGGGGAAGAGGAGAGGAGAGACACCAGCCCAGGTCGCCTGTCATGATGAAATTCCTCATCTTACAACCCGAGAGATGGACTCATTCCAATAAACTTGGAATCATGGCATGTTAGCAAGAAAGAGCATCTTGGAAATACCAGCCCCTAAGTCTTCTTTTGATCATTAGGGAAACAGGGCCAGAGAGAAATGGGGTCATTTTATCCACAGTCACACAGTGAGCTAGTGTGCAAACCTGCTCCTCTGAACAAAGGTGGCACCACAAAGCTGTGATTTGCACACCTGTGCACAAGCGGGGGCACACCCACCCGGCTCCCCACCCAAGGAAACGTCGGAAGCCATGAGACAGGATGAAGCTGCTGTCTTGCCTTCTGATCCCGTCCACACCCTGGGTCATCTGTGCCCTAGAATATTCTCTGCTAGGCTGAAGGCTTGAGATAAACCGGGTCCCTTTCTTTATCACTGTTTCCAGAGGAAGGAAACGCGAGCACTTTCTTTGCAGAATAATATCTCCCTAAACGCCGCAGGATCTATTGTTTGGGGCAGAATCGGTTTCTTGGGCATGCAACCTGGGTGGTCACTCAGGGGCCCAAGCTCAGAAGGGTTTCCACTTGATTTAAGGCTCTGCTGTCATCATTTTGACATGCCTGAATGGCACAGGAAAGTGCTGCGAGGGGGAGTTCCTCTCACACGGTTGTGCTGCAAAAGATAACCGCCCTCCAGAAGTGAGCGCAGGGAGCTCACTCCAGGCAAAGCACAGGCCGTCCTGAGAGCACCTGCAGGAGAGGATGCTGGGGCCCAGGGAAGGACTCCTGTGCTCTTATGCTCATCTGCCCCAAACAGCGACTTCCACACGGCATAGGGTGCTAGAATCATTAAAAATTCTCTAGGTCCCACTATACAGGTGCATATGAAGAGACTGGAGGGACCAAAGTTAGCAAGTCCTAACAAAGGGCTATGGCCTGAATTTGGGTGCCCCCCAACTCACCTGTTGAAATCTTTACTCCCAGGGCTCTGGCATTAGACATTAGGTTTTAGGAGGCAGGACTTTTAGGTGAATAGGTCCTGAGAGCGGAGGCCTCATGAGGGGAATCTGTGCTCTGGGAGGCACTGTGAGGCTCCCTGGATCCTTCCACCATCCTGCCTCAGCCTCTGAGTAGCAGGACTGCAGGTGCGCACCACTGCAGCTGGCATATCACAGGTAGGCGGGGCCGTCGCCCAGAGTCTTGGACCCCCTCTACATGAGCACACACTCCAAGCACAGTGTGTGGTGGCCTTCTCTCCAGAGAAAAGCAATCTTCATGGACATTCACTACTCACGATATCGTGGCTGCTCTCCAAGGCAGGATCCATAAATTACTTTGCAGATTTATGGGAATGTTCAAACACGTGAGTGTTGAAATACCTGCTGTGCATTTGTATGCCCACACCCTCCATCTACAACGACATTCCTCCTATGATCATTTATGTTCCACCTCTGTCCCTTCCTTCCCAGCACCATGAGACTTTTTTAGGGGAAAAAAAAAAAAGCATATTAGCCAGGTGTGGTGATGCACACCTATAATCCCAGCAACTCAGGAGGCTGAGGCAGGAGGATTGCAAGTTTAAGGCTAGCCTGGGCCACTTAGTGAGACCCTGTCTCAAAATAAAAAAGGGCTGGGGTTGTAGCTCGGTGGTAGAGCACTTGTCTAGCATGTGTGAGGCACTGGGTTTGAACCTCAGCAACCACATAAAAATAAATAAACAAGTAAGTATACTGTGTCAAAAATATTTAGCTTTAAATATATATGTATAAATAAAAAACAAAAAGAATGTATCTCAGTGAGAGAATGTTCCAGGGTTCAATTTCCAATACTAGAGGGGGGGGAAAAAAAAAAGAAAGAAAGTCCAAGTATCCTGTGTGGGAATGTAAGAGTTTTCTTTGGAAAGGAGGCCCGCAGCCCAGCACGCTGACCAGGGGCCATACATTTTCATTTTATCAGAAGGCCTGCAAATTATGCAGTTGAGCCCAGCTCCCAGGTGTGAACAAACAGGTTCTGCAGGCTTCCTGTCCATCCTGCAGAATTCCCAGGTGGTTGTCCAGCTGCCGCCCCCCCCACTCCCCGCCCCTGCTCTGGGCTGCAGGCTCCCCCCCCCACCCCCCAGCTTGGTGGACTGCGTTTTCCCTACTAGTCTCAGATCAGGTAGAGCCACACTGAGCCTTTGTCACCTTCCACTTGCTTAGCCCGGGCTGACACCCAGCAGGGACAGCTTGGAATTGGATGTAGGTCCAATAGGGACAGTGGGGGTTGGGGCAGGCTCTGTTTCTGCTGCCCAGACTGGGCACCAACACCAGGAGGGATTGACCGATGGCCAAAGAGGATTAGCTGGGCCCCTCGGGGGCAAGCCGGGCTTGGCAGGAAAAGGCAACAGGGAGAGCGGTCAGCAGGGCCTGGGACCCGGGAGCTCCTAGACCTCGGCCAGTTGGCACTCAGGCGAGGCCGGGCCGCGTTCACAGGAGTTGGGGCCCCGCCACCCTGTGGCACCCGCCTCCTGAGCCTCTCTCCTGCCACGCCTCCCGCTCCTCCCGCCAGTGGGCTGCACTTACATGACCACCAGGGCCGCCTCCCGGGAGTAGTCCAGCAGGATCTCATTCAGTCTCACCTGCCGAAGGGACTGGGGCAAGGGGAAGCCGGGCGGTCACCTCCCACGTCCTTGGGAGCAGCGGCACCCCTGCCAAGGCCACCGGACCGTGACTGACTCTCCTAAATGACTAGACTCTCTGCCCCAGGAAGGAAGGGGACCCTCGTCACAATCAAGCACCAAGTTCGCCTGCTCCCAGAAGCCACCGGGACTTTTCCTTGCCTGACTTTCTGGCCATGTCCAGCAGGAGAGTGGGAAGAGGGAGCTTGACTGGGTACAAAACTCAGCCCTGGCACTTCACAGCAGAGAGCACCGTGGGCTTCCTGAGCCTCACGAGGTATGAAATGTCCTGGGGGTGGGGGACGCGGGGAGGGTCCTGTGAGATAACTGTGCAGAGCACCAGGCAGAGGGTCTGGTCACAAAGAGACCCTGAATGAAAGACTAGGAAACGCAGAGCAGGGAGGGTCCACTGCCTGCCACAGACCATGGGGGCACTTCCTGTGCACTTTATCCAGAATTTTCCAAAGCGTCAGCTGGCTGTATAAGTTCTGGGCTCAGGGGCTTCTCCAGAGTGTGTGGGGGGGGCTGTCTTTATATTGTTCAGAAGTGATTGACGCTCAAGATCTGAGAGCAGGTGGACACCCCATTTTAGAGAATGGAAAACTGAGGGGCGGTGACTTAGCCCACATCAGGGATTCTCAACCTCTCGCTATGCGCATTTCCGGTGACATTTTTTGTTGTTGTTATGGGACCCGGACTGTGCATTGTAGGGTGTTGAGAGCAACCCTCATTCCCCAGGTGTGACATCCAAGAATGTTTCAAAATGTCCCAAGGGGACAACATCACCCCCAGTGGAGAGCAGTAGAGCTCAAGGATTGACGAGCCTGGGCCACTGCAGTCTGTCCCCAGGGCCCTGGGCCTCCAGTGGCTCATCCCACCTTGAAGAAGAGCCCCCACCGTGCACACGCCCTCTCTCAGCCCTACCAGAGTCCTGACTGTCCTGTCTGGGAAGGGGTGGCTGCGGCATTGCCTGCATCTAGGCCACGGGCACAGGCTGAGGGAGATGGGGCACTTCTGTCCATCACGGGACAAGTGATACTTCAGCCCCCAAACCTGAGTCACAAATCCTTCCACCAGGTGTGGAGAAATGGGGGAGGAGAGGGAGGACTCCCGCCAGTTCCTGCCCACTGCCGGGGACATTAATGGGCAGAAGGATCAGGCTCTCGTGCCAAGGACAGCACTGGGTTCACAGCCGGTCACCTGTCAGCCCAAGCATTTGTGGCCTGAGGATACCGCAGAGGCTGGGAGTCAAGGGCAGCTGGGCTCAGGAAGCTCGTCCCCACCCAGCAAGGCCCTGCCCTCTCTGGCACCTTGACCCTGTTCTTGTTGACCTCCTCATCTGAGATCTTCCACGGGCAGTCCCGCCTCATCTCGGCCACGGTGGCCTCGTCCTTGAAGCCGTCGTTCAGGCGGAAGGGCGCGATCATGTCCTCAAAGCGCTTGGTGCTGGAGAGAGAACGCAGGAGAGGCCGTGAGATGGCCCATCTCCAGAGAAGCCAGGACCCTGGAGGGAGCTAGAGGGGAGGCCACGGGGACACAGAGCGGGGCCCAACAATGCTGCCATCTACGTGGGAATGGCCCCAGTGTGATTTAGGCTCTGCCACTTAGACCTGGAGTTCCACCAGACTTCTCCAAGCCATCCTCAGTGGTGGGCCTGGACTCTACCCGCCCCTAACTCAGCAGGCGGTCACTGGCCAGGTCTGTGTCAGGTTCTGAGCCACACAACAGACTCCAGGTCAGACTGGGCACCCTCCTGGATCCCGTGCTCTGATGCAGTAAGTAAAGAGGCAAATAAATACAAAGTGGGGGATTTATAAATGTATAAACCGAATCCTGGTATAGAGAAAATCAGGGTCAGGAGAGGCCTTGCGAGGGCTGAGGAGTCTGTCCTGAAGCCAGCTATGCACAGGTGGAGGTGGGGGGTAGTGGCTAGAGCAAACCGAACTGAATGTGCAAAGGCCCTGAGGTGTGGTAGGCGGCCTGCATGAAGTGCAGCCAAAGAGCCCAAGGGGCTGGAACAAGGTCCCAGCCAGCAGCAGGTCTGCAGGGCACACCGCTGGCCTTTCTGCTTAGATCCCCTGACACAGAGAACTCACTGCTCCGCCCGTGGCTTCTGATTGATGTCAGGAAGGACATGAACTTCATGAAATCCCAGTCGGAACTTGCTCAACAGAGAAATGATCCTGGAGGGCAGAGGGAGACTTTTTAAGTGTATTCATTCATTCGATGACATTTTATTAAGTTTCTGCTGTTGACAGCAGTGAGTCAAACAGACCCCATCCTGCCCCTTGGCACTGCCATTCTAACAGAGGAGGAGGGACAGACAATCAGGGTCACCAATGAAGCAGGTCAGCTCATGACAAGTGACGCAGAAAAGCATGACCAGGATTTCCCAAGCGTCTGGTGGCCACCTCTGTCTTAGTGCCTGGCAATCATTAACGCCCGTGTCTACACCTCTGCCGAGACTTTGTGACAATGTCCATTCTGATTCACTGGTCTGGCTGGGGCCGGGGATTCTGCATCTCTAACCAACTCCCGGGGATCCAACGCTGCCAGGCCCCGGGGACAGGACAGTTGGAAAAGAGGAAATTAAAATTCCTGAGGGAACCAAAGAAATGTGAGAACCAGGCAGAGAAGCAGGAGGGCAGCTTCGGGCACCACTTTGGATTTAACAGGAGAGGAGAAGCCACTGTGGTGGGAGTGGTCAGGAGGATGACACAGAGCGGGTAGCGATCTGGCTGGACGGTGCGTGGTGGAGATTGTTGAAGGCCAAAGGGGTTCAGGCAGGGGGATGTCCATATTGACATTTTTTTTTCAGTCCTGGGAATTGAACCCAGAGCCTTGCATTTACTGGACGAGAGCTCTACCACCGAGACGCATCCCCAGGCCAGAGTCCACACTGGAACCTGCCACGGGGCCTTCAGAACAGTGCGCTGCCTGGTGCTAGCACCTGCTGAGTCACACTCCCCGGGCAGGGCAGGTCTTGGTAAAGTCACACATGGTCCCAGTGTGCCCCCTTGGTTAGGGCCCGCTGGACTCACTGGTGGGGAGGAATGGACAGGGCAGCGATGGCAAAGAGCCAGCTGGGATAGCTTGGAGCCTCTGGAAGACCAGCCTGAATGACCAGCTGGGCCCAGCAGTCAAGCAATGGCTGGTTCTTGAACTTGGGGGAGCAGGATTTGGAAAGCAGAGATATGGGCAGATCCATCTTGGTGTGCGGCAGTGGCTGGGGCCAGCAGGCCTGGGCAGCACCTGGGCAGGTGGCAGCGTAGGCCTGCCCTGGGGTCACTGAGAGAGCAGGTCACATGGCCCAAGAAGGTCACGGTTGGGTGGCAGAGGAGTGAGTGTTCACAACCTCTGTGTGAAGGGCGTGCAGTGCCAGGCCTTGGGCTCAGCCAGCTGTACTGACCACCCCCTGCCTAGGCCTGGACCGGAAGCCGAGGCCCTGACGGCGTAGGTGCTTTTCAGACACCCCAGGGGCCAGGAGCTACTGTTCCCAAGCAGCGCCTCCCCGGCCTTGCACAGAAGGGACCTTTGAGTGGCAAAGTCCTCAGTGGGATGACAACAAAGAAATGGGGCTTCTGGGGTGAGCAGAGGGGGAGCTCATGGGCATGGCCCAGGCATGGACAAGGGCAGCGGCCAGGACTCCCCTCTTGTCCTGACCACCGTGTCACAGCCAGGGCTGCTGCAGAGGGCACTGGAGACCCTAGTGCAAGGGTTCTTCCCTCTGCCTATTAAACCGCAGACCCTCACCCCACGACCTCTGACCTCCCGTGACCTTACTGTGAAGCAGCAGTTGCCCAACTCTACCTGCCTGACTCCTGCCAAGTCCACACCTCCGGCCACCTGCCTCACTGTCCTCCTCCTCGTCTGTTTACAAACCCACACGTGTTCCAAATGAGGGCTGTGATTTGAATCTGGTTTGTCCCCTGAACTCACGGTGAAGTCCAATCCCCAGCGAAAGGAGGGTGGAAACCTAATCTGACTGTGGCGTTTGCAGGGAGGAGGTGAACTCTGGGAAGTGATTAGGGCTGGATAAGGTACCCCAAGATTGAATCCTGGTGGCTTTATGTGAAAAAGGAGAGAGGGAGAGAGACCAGATACACACAGCCACTTTTGCCTTCCCTCCCTGTCTCTTGCCATGTGAAACCCTGAGCCACTTGGGGACTCTTTCAGCAAGAAGACTATCACCAGATAGAACCCCTAGACCTTGCATCTCCAGAAGCATGAGCCAAAACAAACCTCTTTTTTCTATAAAGTAGACTTCCTCAGGTATGTCAACATAGTAATGAAAACCAACTAATACACTTAGATACATTTCAAAAGGAATTTTTATATTACGATTTGAAACAGAAAATAAACATGTCTTGGCAGAAAGAACTGATACTTAAAATCCAAGTAAATAAACCAGTGTCACTAAATTCTGGCCAAGCCTGTGAGCCCAGACCTGCTCCTCTTGCTTAGACAGGGAGCTCAGCATGGCTACTGAGGGGAAGGACAAACCAACACTAAACCAAGATCTTCTCCCACCAAATCAGCCACAGAGTTGAAGGGGGATTAAAAAATCACTTCTCGGGCTGGGGTTGCGGCTCAGCAGTAGAGCGCTTGCCTAGCACGTGCAAGGCCCTGGGTTCCATCCTCAGCACCACATAAAAATAAGTAAAATAAAGGTATTGTGTCCAACTACAATTGAAAAATAAATATTTTTTTAAAAAATCACTTCTCACGTAAAGAATCAGTGGTATGGTGTGGCCTCATCTCCTGGCCACTCAAGTCATCTCTCACCTCCCGTGTTCCACACTTTGGGGACATTATCCTCAAAGATTCTATCTCCTGTCTCCTTTCTCAGGAGGAAGGGGCCCTCCCTCCTTCGTTTCACAAGGGTTTCTCCTTGAGGAGTTTGGGATTTTGAATCTTATCACCCCTCCCTATCAGAGCAAAGCCCAGGGTGTGGGTATCTGATTAAAGGGGGTCAAGAAGTCACTTCTGAACTTCGCTCCTGGCCAGAACCCCCTTTGCCATCACTGTGGCTGGAGACAGCCTGCCCAAGCTCTGGGCAATTCCAAGGCCCACCTGAGGGTGGCGGTGGAGGGCAGGGGACGGGGAGGGGCCCCCACTTACGCCTTCCTCTCCTGGTCCATCCTGCTGACCTGGCCCCCAACGAACACCCGGATCTTGCATTTGCTCCACCTCTTCTTGCGTCGAAGGAGATAGGGGATGAGGAGGGTGAGGCCTGGCAAGGAGGGTCCCCAGAAACCAAGGGGAAAATTCTCAGGGGATAGCCCCTGATGGGTTCCTGTCCCTTACTGCCACCATAGGCAGACCCCTTCCCCTCTCTGGACCCTGGTTTACCTGCCTGCATCAGAACTCACCTGGCTAAACCCCGGTGGCCGTGGTGCCTGGTGTCTAGGGTCTATTTAGCAGTGGTGTTTTTAAATATTTTTAATATTCACCACAAGCTGGTAGTGAACGGGGGGGGGGGGGGGGTTGCACATGGACATCTAGAGAGAGGGCCTTTCTGGAAAATTGAACATTTGGCCAATGGGTGGGAGCCTGCATCCCTCTCTGTCATGCCATGTGAGACCAAGGACCAGCCACTGTGTTCAAGGCCTAGTCCTGTGTGTCCCGGTCTCTTTATTTGTAAAAGAGATGACATTAGATTAGAGCACTGGCCAGAGGTAGGTAGTCAGCGCTCAGCCTGAGTTATCTGTCATTGATAGAGTATACAGTCCTCCTCTGTGTCTGCAGGGGATTGCATCCAGGGCCCCCTTTGTGCTGAATCCACCTGTGCCCAAGTCCTCTGTATAAAAGGACATAGAATTTGCATGTCACCTACCCACATCCTCCTGTGTACTTTACACCATCTCCTAGAATGCCAGCTACAATGTGAATCTGTGCAAATAGTTGTTGTACTTTATTGTTGGGAAATAATGACAAGGACAAAGTCTGTACAGGGTCCATACAGACACAATGTTTTTCCTGAACATTTTCGACCTGTGCTTGGTCAGAAGTGTGGAGGTAGCACCTGGGGACCCGGAGGCTTGGTTGTCCTCTTTTGAAGGAGGGGTATTTTCTATGACTCTGTCAAAGGTGGGAACTATAAAGACAAGAGTCGTGTTTTAGGGAAAAACAGGGCAGGTGTGTCTCTGTAGAGAGTACTCCAATAGCTGTCCTGTGCACTGGCCCCTGTCCCCAACTCTGCCGGTGGCTGGGACCCCCAGGACTATCCAGTGAGGACGTTCTTCTGAGGTTGGCCTCAGCCCTGCCCCCATCTCGCTCCACTTCACGGCTGAAAAAGTTAGAGGCCAGGGACAGGGGCCCCGCCGGACGCCCTGGCCAAGCCCATCCAATTACTCAACCCAGTTATCCAGGGGTCTGGGGCCCTGCCCACTTTGCTGGACTCTAGGTCCAAGCAGAGGCCTTGACAAGAGCCAGCCAGGAAGGACAGGGCAAGAGATGCAGGGACGGGCAGGGAAGACGTCCCAGGGCACGAGGGAGCCACATCTGAGGAGTCCTGACCTCCATCATCAAAGAGCCAGTAGATGTCCACAGTCTTCTTGCCCTGCTCGGCCTGGAAGAGGGTGCTGGCCTGCTCCTCCCGCACCAGGGCCTCAGGGTCCACTGCAGGAGGGGAGGGGGTCAGAGCAGCCAGCCTCCTGGAAACGGCTCACCGCCCTGAGAGGTGGGCTTGCTGTTCAGGCCCAGACTGTGCCCGCAGCAGCAGACGCAGCTGAGCAGGCCTGGCCGGGGCCGTGCACTTCCCTCCTGGTGCCAGGACTCGGATTCTCAGGCAGGTGGACCAGGAGCGGGGACCCTGGGATCACAGGCTGCCGCATGCCCCCCCTGCTTCTCAGCTTCTCCCTCCCCAGGCTCCAGCCAGGGGGACCCCATGCCCTCCGGGGCGGCCCTCCGGGAGGAAGCATGCTCTTCCAACCCTTGCACACTCTCCTGGGCCCCTCAGGAATGCCACAGGAGTCCCCTGTGCCTGTGGCAGCTTCCCCTGCCTCCCAGGGCATCAGCGGAAGACTGCCACTCTACCCCTCCCTGAGCCTACATCAGACAGGTCCCGCAGGGGCCTTGCAGGGACTTGGGTCCTGGAGGCCCAGCGTCTCCACCAGGACCTGCGCTCTTGAACAGGGGCCACGCCCATCGGGTTACTCAGCCCAGTTAGTCAGCCGCTGCTATCACTAGGAACAACCATCGCCTTTGACCGAGTCCCTAGGTGGCCACCACTAGCCCCTGCTGGGCCAGAACACCCTGAGCCTCCGAGTGGGTGGGGACTGACGTGTGCCCGACACAGATGGCCTGGCCCCGTGGGTGCTGGTGCCCTTGCTGTCCTCCGCCGGGTCAAACACAGGATTAACTGTAAAAGAGGGGCATCTGGGGTTGCAGGGTGCCCTCACCTGGGGCCCCCTGGGTTCTCCATCTAGCAGGGCACCCTGAACACTGGGAGGAGAGTCCCACGGCCCCACCACACCCAGACCCGCCTCCCTCTGCCCTGGCCCTGCCCTGGCCCCTCTTGCTCCTCCAACAGGCTAAGCTCATGCCCACCTGGTGGTGAGGATGCCCCTGAGCTGGGGGCAGCTTTCCCCAGCCCTGCCCCTCACGGCCAAAGGCCTCCCCTGGACACCTGTGCTGTCTGCCAGACACTAGATGACCGAGTGTCCGCTTGTACAGATCTGCTTTGCCCCGGGGACAGGGGCTTTGTTTGGCCCTTGCTGTACCCACTGTGCCTAGAGCAGCACAGGAGCATGGCTACCGACTTGGTCACTGTTGGTTGCATAAGTATTTACTGACCAGCTCCCTGGGCCAGGTACACCCTCAGCCCTCCGTGACAGGCAGAGTCCCACCCACCAGGCTCCCAGCTCTGCCCTCCATCTGGCTCCAAGAATTTTATGTCTTTTACATTTCTAAATACTAGTAATTCAGAGTCTGCAGAGTTGGACTTTTAAATGGAAAACACAGCAGCTCCACGCTGCCCAGCTAGAAGCATCCTCTTGGACTGTCACGTCCCCTTCTGGGCCTTAGTTTTCCCACCTGGAAACCTGATGGTCTCCAAGTGACCATCCAGGGCCGACGTTCTATGAGCCTGTGACCTTTAGTTCCTTATGAATTTTCCCTCTCTTCCTTGCACTGCTTAAAGAACTTGGGTTCCAGAAGTTTCTGGGGTCCCCTTCTGGTCTGGGACAGCGTGCTGAGCCGGCGCTGCGGGTGCTCACCGTGAGCCTGCAGGGTCTCGGAGATGTTCAGCCCCTCGCGCATCCTCAAGACACACACGCCGTAGTTGAAATCAAAGGCATCGCTGGAAAGAGGAGCAGGGGGTCAGGCCCGGCTCAGCCCCAGCTCCCACCCAGGAGGTGACCTGGCTCCCGGGAGACCAGGTGTCCAAGATGGCCCTGCTTCCCACCGTTCTCCTTCTCCCCCCGGGCCTCAGTTTCCCTGTCTGTAAAGTATGCAGACAGAACCGGAGAGTCGCCCGGGACCCCTCGAGGGACACTCAGTCAGGCCTGGCTTCCCCCTGGAGAGCTGGGTGAACCCTCACAGCTCTGCCACAGGGTGGGATGGTCGATATCGTCTCCACCTTACAGGTACACAAATGGAACGGTTTGTCCACAAGCACGCAACCAAGGAAGGGACCAGCTGGTCACTGTGAACTGAAGGGCAGGCGTGACCCCAGGACAGGCCTCACTCAAGCCGTGGGCTCTTATAACGAGTGTCTAGAAGACTCCTGCGCATGCCCGATTGATTGATTGCTCTATTGACACAGTGTGCAAAAGCCACCACTTCAGTGTGAGGCAGTGGGCTGAGCACTGCTTCCTTGGCTGTCTCACTCACACCCTCGGGATTGTCTTAGGACACTGGAGCCGGGGGAGCCTAGACACAGTTTCTCCACCACCTTCTCTTGCAATTTCATTAGAGGCAGTGGGAGGGTCCCCTGAGCTGCGCAGCCAGTCAACAGTTGACCGGGAAGCAGGGAGCGGGTCCCAGGGCGTCAGCTCTCAGCCTTGGCTCTTGAAGGAACGCAAGGCCTCGGGCCTCTGTGCAGCAAAGACCTCAGGCTGCAGGAATCAGGGGGCGGAGTCCACTCAGGGAGTTCAGTCCTGGTCTGGTTTCCCTTCCCTTCTCAGCGACACCATCTCTTTAACAGACCTCTGGGCCTTCTGAAGCCCACACGGAGGATGTCGAGCTCAGACCTACACTTCCAGCTACTCTGAAATATTAAAGATCTGGCAACGGTGTGGCCCACGTTTCTGTGTGGGTACAATCGGCTAGAGCAGCTCACCACAGTCCCCACTGCTCCCTATTGTCCTACACCTGCTTGGTCCCTGCCAAACTTCACCTTCCCTAAGCCTTGATCACAGTGGATTCAACTTCTTAAGTCCCCACTGGTTCCAGTTCACTCCCCAGGTCCAGGAACCCCCAGTGGCACAAATCAGCAGACCCCAGGCCCCACTGCCCGTGCCCTGGCTCACTGTAGGATGTCAATGTAGTCTTCCACTGTGGCTGGGTGAGCAGACTGCCAGTTCTTCTTGTATCCGACCACCAGGATGTTGGGCTTCATTCTCCCCAGACCTGCGGCCTATGTGAGGGAGTGTTGGTCAAATGGGCAGGGCTAGAGGGCAGGCCTCCCAGCTAGTGGGGCTCTGTCCTGCGACTAGGGTAGGCTTTCTCAGTCCAGCTGCCCTCTGTCCATGCTGTGGGGGCTTAGGAAAGGAATCCCCCCTGTCAGGGGTCTGTCCACCTGGACTCAGCCCCAGAAGGTGGAGCTACAGCCAGGGCGGCCCCAGGGCCTTCTCCGAGCCAAGCCGGCTGCACTGTCCCAAGCCCTGGGAATGCGCCGGGTCCTGCTTCTCTAGAAGATTATTTCTCTTAGTGCAGGACTTGAGTTTGCCTGTCAAGTTTGAGTATTCCTGGGTCATCTCATCCACACATCTTTTATACTTCTCTCCTTTTTTTTTTAAATATTTTAAAATTTAGAAAATCTTGAGGTTAAATTCACATAATAAAAGCATTTTTAAGCGTACAACTCAAAAACATAAATTTTGAAGAATTTAAAAAACTCCAAAACAAAATACAAAAGATACAGTTTAGTGGATCTAGCACATTCACCATGTTTAGTAAATTCATAAAACCATCACCTCTACTGCCAGAATATTTTCATAACCCCACAAAAAGACCCAGGCATTTTATTTTTTTGTTGTTGTTGTTTTGAAAAATAGTTATAACTATTGAGAAGGATGCTCATATGTTGATCTAGAATTAGCAACTGTTATAATTTAATCCTTGTGTCTCATATTACATAAGATAACTGAGCAGTAAATGAATGGCCAAGTGGAATGTTCTTGATTTATTTTTTTTCTGTACGGGGGATTGAACCCGGGGCCTCCCTCGTGCATATGCAGGGCAAGTGCTCTGCCCAGGAGCTGCACCCTGAGCAAAGGCATTCTAGATCTCTAGATCTCGAGCTGAGTGGCAGCCAGGTGCACCAGGTGGTGCCTGGACCCACGGACACTATTGGTCTCTCACTGAACTGTTTTTCACTTTACTTTATGTAATTTATACCTGAGGAAAAAAAGTAAAAAACAAAAAACAGCAACTGGCCAAGGTCACAGAACCCCTACAGGCTTCCATATCAGTTGCCCAAGTCCCGAGGCTCAGAACGTGCCCGCCCGCACGAGTAGATCTGGAGGTGCAAGAAGGTGGGGGGGGGGCTTCTTGTTGCAGCAGACAGGTCTCAAACTAGATCCCCAGGGTTCTCTGCCTTTCGGGGTGCACCTGAAGTAATAAGCCCCGCAGGGAGGCTCCCGACCCGCCACACCTGCATAAGAATCTGGACCCCGCTGCGGAGGTCCTCGGCGATGACGTCAGAGTAGAAGGCCTTGATCTTCCTCTTGTTCAGCCACTTGGTGTGCCCGTGGGCAATGAGCCGCAGCTCGGGCATCCTCTGCTTTCGGGGTCCCTGTGGGCGGGTGCGGCAGGTAATGTCAGGGGCTGCCTTCCCCCTCTGCCCTGGGATCCAGTCCCCCACCTGGCCCACAGTCCCCCTCTGGCCTGGGATTCAGTCCCCCTCCTGGCCCACAGTCCCCCTCTGGCCTGGGATTCAGTCCCCCTCCTGGCCCACAGTCCCCCTCCTGGCCCACGGTCCCCCTCCTGGCCCATGGTCCCCCTCTGCCCTGGGATCCAGTCCCCCTCCTGGCCCACGGTCCCCCTCTGGCCCACAGCCTCAGGAGCATCTGGGGAGGCCCATTCTCCTTTACAGAGTTGGGGGAAGGAACCAGGCAGGGAGAGGGAGAAGGAGATGAGAGGCAGGCGGGGAGGAGCCCGAGAGAGGGGCTGCCCAGCCAGGCTCTGCTTGCCCCTCGCCCCTCTGCCCCTGCCCCCTGCATGGACACCCCAGCCAGACGGCTCCCCCAGCAGCGCAAGGGCACTCACGACAGGGGACACTCACGATGAGCACGTGGCCACAGATCATTAGGCTCAGGTTCTGGGTAAAGGTGCCCACAAAGTCCACCAGGGCCGGGCGGAAGTTGGGGGGACCGGTGAGCACCAAGCACTGGGGGCTGAGGAGGAGCAGGAAGGGGAGGAGCTCAGGAGGGCGCGCACAGGGATGCTGGTGGCAGGTGCCCCAGGAGCTGTGCCACCTCCTAGGTCACCCTGAACCCCAGTGTGGCCTCAGGCAAGACCCTTCACACTTCCCAACTCTCCTTCTTGACTCTGGGTCAAGGTCGCGTCCAGATTTTTTGAAGGCCATCGGACTACATCGACGTTGTCATTTTTGCTCAGGTCACCAAACACCCCACCCAGTGCTCTTCCTTTGCCCTGCCCAGACCAGCTGCCCTTGGAGGTGGACAGAACAAAGCGACCCTGGCTCCAGCTCCCCGTGGGTCCCAGAACCTCTGCTCACCGGTAGTTCTTGATGTGGTCTTCCACCTCGTTGAGGCCCACGGAGTAGCTGAGGGCCAGGTTGTAGGAGCCCGCCTGCACCGAGGAGCCCCAGTTGACCTCTGAGGGAGGGAGTGTGGGGTGACAACGAGATTAGAAAATCCCTGGGGAAACCAATTTGTGGCAGGAGGGCAGGTCAGCGGGGCTGCTAGGTGCCTAATGAGTGCAGGGCTGGCGGCCCACCATGCATCAAGGTATGGAGACGGACTCCTGCCCTGAGCGACCTCATGACTTTGAAAGCCCAGGAGCAAGCGCAGACTTCTCTCTTGGAGCTGTATTTCCTGGATCCCTGTCACCCCAGATCGCTGCTTGCATGTGGACACACCTGCCAAGTCCAGGCTTGGTCCACCTGTCCTTCCAACAGTCACCCCTTGGCCACCCCTCAGGCCTAGGTGGGAGGCCCTACAAGTCCACTCAGGGCCCTTTGTGCTAGAGATCCCTGGTCCTGGGTCTCTAATGTAGAGATCTGGGCTCCTGGAGGGCAGAGGGCACCTGGCCACGCGGGGAAGGCTGAGGGCTGGGGACCTGGAAGCCCCAGCCCTGGGCAGGGTTGAGCGCAGATGGCCTGTGCCCACACACCTGGCTTTTTGTAGATGACGTAGAGCAGGAGGAAGAGGACCACGCCGATGGCGATGAGGGCTGCCCACCAGGTGAGCAGGAACATGATGACCACGGAGACCACTGCCCCGAACAGCGCCGTCCACTTGCTGTAGTATTGGAACGAGGGTCTCCACCCTGGGCGGGGGCTGGGGTCAGCAGCCTGCCCTGCACTAAGGAGCCTCCTCCAGGGCAGCACTGGGCAGCAGTCGTCCGGGTGCCCAAGGCCTGGGTCCCAGACTGTGCCTGCTAGCCAGGGACTCAAGGGGCCCCACCGGCCTTTCTTCCTGGCTGGGCCTGGAGGCTCTGGGGAGAACCGCACGCCTGCCCACCGGGGAGGAGGCATCCTACTCTGACCAACTCCGGCCACAGGACATCGACATCAGCAAGGGTGCCAGCTCCCCAGGCTCCTGAGGCCAGAGGGAGGGGGAGGCATGGTTCTGCCTGACACCCCCTCCCCCCAGGCCAGAGCCATTGCTAGTGAGAGCTGCCCCAGGGCACCATGCACTTGTGGGTGATGTAAAAGGTGGCAATTTGGGGCTAAGTGGGCTTCCTCAAGTCTTTTTACTGCCATCTGCCAGCAGTTTTTCATCAAAAACAAATAAATCCATGACATCTCATGGCCAGGATATGAGCGGTGTAACCAGAGCTGTGCAGTGCGCAACCTACAGCACTGTATGTGACGACCTTGTCTGACTTCGGGAAGTTCTCCCTTCCCTCTCTGGGGATGAGGTTCCTTGCTGGTGCTGGTAGAGGAAGCTCTCTCTCTACCATTCCACCTGAAGAGGGTCCTGGGGCTGCCCGCCTGCCAGCCCACCTCCACCCCCAGCCCTGGGGCGCCTCTGGGTGCAGGGCGCAGGGTTTGCTCACCCGGTGAGTTGGTGATGGAGGCGTGGAAGCAGCTGAAGTTGATGAGGGCGTAAGAGCACAGGAAGAAGTTGGAAATGATGGGCGCGATGGTGTTGAGCTCGGCTTCAGGGACCGGGGAGAAAGGAAGATCTGTCAGGCAACCCACCTGCCACCGCACCCTCCCTCAGAAATGGGACCCCAGGCAGGCCGCTAGCCTCAGTCAGTCTCAACCTTCTCAGCTGTGAAATGGGTCCTTCCTCTTGTGAAGCTCCAAGGGATGGAGTCTTCTAAGCTGAAAGCTGTCAACTTTTAAGCAGACAAGGGCAGCGTGGGAATGCACCCGTCAGGCTACGGGATGACCAGGGGCAGTGGCTGGGACATTTTTGACCACAAATTACAGTAAGGAATACACCCAGGACCCCTGAGAACTGTCACCCCTTCCCTGTCACTGGCCCCCACTGTCCCCAGATAAACCTGTGCACATGAAGCTTTATCTCAGGGCCTCTCTGGGGATCCCCCAAACAAGGCAAGCACCTCTTATGTGTTGGTCCTTCTGCCCAAGATCCCATCTAATCCCTGCGAGACCCCGGCCCCAGAGCACCTGAGATCACGGTCCACAGTTTAGCCAAGCCAGGACCCCCAGAGCAGAGGCATGGCTCCGAGCCAGGGGCGGGGGTGAGCAGGCAGCAGGGGTGGGTTCGTGCCTTGGCAGCCCTGTCTAGCCTCCTCCACCCCCTGGGTGCGACCTGCCACCAGGATCCAGGGGTGAGCATCTGGAAAGCTTCCCTTTGGTAGCAGTGACCAGACTGTCAGGGCAGGTCTCTGGTTCGTAATGGGTGAGGCCAGGCTGGGAGGCAGGGGTCTGGCTGTGGCAGGAAGGTGCCACAGCTGCAACATAGGGAGCAATGGACATCCCTGCATGGCCACTGTCCATGCTGGGTGTGGCCACTTCTCTCCTGGTGCTTCCTTAGCTGAGTTATCAGGAAGTACTGGGTGTGTGCACGTGTGTGTGTGAGTGTGTGAGTGTGCATATGAGTGTGTGTGTGTGTGCTGTGCATACTCGAGGTCTCTTCCTGCCCACCTGTGGCACACCTGTTACACAATCTTGCTCCCAATCTGCAGATGAGGAAATCAAGGCCCAGAGAAGTGAAGTCATGTGTCCAAGGTCCCACAGCCGCCATATGGCAAAGCCAGGGCAGAAAGTGGATCTACCTGACATGTACCAGGGTGTTTCCCACCATGAAACCCAAAGGTCAAGAAAGTGGCTTTGCTAGCTCGTAACCCACAAAGACAACTACCAGGCCATTTGTATCAGCTTCAGTCAGGGACCCGTCAGAGTGGCCTGGCTCCAAAGGCAGCCTGGGGGTTCATTTAAGCCTGGGAATTCAGGGGGAGGGGATCCCAGCTGCCAGGACACAGGAGTGAGGGCCATCTCGCTGTCTGGAGGAGGGGGGCTCCTTCCAGGAAGGGCTAGCCCACTCGGGGGCCATTCTCCAGGTGCAGAGGTCGGCTCAGAGGTGTGGCGTGCCCCAGGTTGGACGCCCAGCAGCAAAGAAAGCGACCCTCTCTGGGTGCTCCCTGTCCAGGCCTGGCTGGGGGAGAAGCAGGGAGAGGAGCCGGGCTGGGAAGGGGAGGCCGGGCTCGCAACCTCTTACCAATGATGATGAAGGCCACTGCGATGGCATAGGCCAGCAGGTAGCCGCGCACGGGCTCCTTGTTCTTGCCGTAGCCTTTGCCAAAGAAGCCGATCAGTGGGTAGAGCTGATCCTCGCACAGGCACTGCGGGCACCGGACACCGTGGCCACTCCCTGGCTGCCACGTGCCCCCTGTCCTCCCAGGGCCCTCTGGGCTCTAGCTCCTGCTTGGTCCCCTCTGTAGTATCAGAGGGCACCTCCTCAACCTGGGTCCCCATTTCTAGTTCTGCTAAATGGGCGAGCCCTCCCCCTCACCAAGGAGATAGGACCAGGGCCAATCCGAGAGGGTCGGACAGCGGGCCCACGGGCAGCGGGCCAGTGGGAAGCACAGGGGAGCCTCAGGGTCCCCCCAGCAATCACCTGGGGACCCTTCCTCCTGGGCCTTCCAGCCCGGTCTGTCCTACCTTGGCCCCTTTCTGCAGCCTCACCTGGAAGACCTTGGCAGCAGAGACCAGGCAGGCCAGGGCAGAGGACAGGGTGGCCCCGAAGATGCCGGCGGTGATCAGGGGCGCGAAGCCCGACACCATGCTCATGGTCTGCAGGGATGAGGGCCTGAGCTGGGGCCATGGCTGCCACCCCACCTGGGGCTCCCAGTGCCCTCTCAGGGAGCGCAGGAGGCCGCTCGTCCCCCGTCCACCTGGCCTGTCCCAGCAGCGGGTCCCCAGAGCCAGAGCGGGTACCTGATAGTAGTTGATGAGGCCGTAGTGGCAGCTGTGCTGCTGGGCGCACTGGGTGAAGTTCCAGCCGTAGCCGCAGGCCAGCCCCTCACAGGCACCCGAGCCAGGGGTCACCGTGTCGTTCAGGTCCCCGGAGGCGTCACGCACCACACAGGAGCCTGAGAGGAGGTAGGGTGTGGGGCAGTCTCCCTTCCCAACTCGCCTGCCCCCAGCATGCTGGCCACAGCTGCAGGGATGTGAAGTTGTGGGTGTCAGCTCTCCCTTTATCACATGAGGAGGGGGGAAGCAGGGGGAGATGGGGAGGGGGAGGGGGGAGGAGGGAGCATGGGGAGAAGAGGGGAGCAAGGGAAGAAGGAGGAGGGGGGAGCAGAAGGAGATGAGGGAGGGGGAGGGGGAGGGGGAGGAGGGGGAGGAGGGGAGGAGGGGGGAGGAGGGGAGGAGGGGGGAGCAGGGGGAGATGGGGAGGGGAGGGGGAGAGAGAGGAGGAGGAGGGGAGACAGAGGAGGATGGGGGAGCAGGAGGAGATGAGGGAGGGGGAGGGGGAGGAGGGGGGAGCAGGGGTAGATGAGGGTGGAGGGGGAGGAGGGGAGCAGGGGGAGATGGGGAGGAGGAGGAGGGGGGAGCAGGGGGAGATGAAGGAGATGAGGGAGGGGGAGGGGAGCAGGGGGAGAAGGAGCTGGAGGAGGGAGAGGGAGAGGAGGATCAGGAGGGGGGGAGGGGGAGGAGGGGGCGTGCAGAACAGCCAAGGCCTAGGTGAACCGCCACATGCCGGACACTGCACTCAGCCCCTCACAACCACCCTGAGAGAGCGGTGCTGAGAGGCACAGAGAGCTTCTGCCCAACGTCCTCTTGAAAGCACAGACCTGGATCTCAAGCCCTGGGTGGTCATAAACTAGGCCAAATCCCCTGGCCGTCTGTGGACACCTGCCTCACAGGTGGTCCCTGGGAATGAGGGTAGCTGTGAGGGCTTCAGCTCAAGTCAGGTATTGCCCTGGCCTGGATTCAAAGCTTGGCTCCACTGCTCAGAGGCTGTGTGACCTTGGGCAGGTCCCTCCACCTCTCTGAGCCCCTCATTTTCTCCTTTGGGACCAGATGAAGTGTGGTGAGCCAAGCAAAGGGCTGGGCAGTGGCAAGTCACTTGCTAGCATCATCCCCACCAGCGCCACCCAAGGCTCAGAGCACGACTGGTCCTGCAGGGTCTTCACCCTCGCAAGTCCAGAACCTTAACGTTGACAGGACCAGAAGTCACTGGCCCCAGTCGCTGTGAAGTTGCTCTGGTCACTGCCAAGGTGACGGATGCCCGAGAGGTAGGACTCAAGGACCCACTTCCTTGGGTTGCCATGTCTTCCTGTTAGGGTCAGACCCCACCCTGGGGCCCCCTCCAGTGTCTGGGCTTCACCAACTCTGCAGGGTGGCACCAGGGTCCTCCCTGCCCCAAGCAGCTAGCCGGCTACTCACCGATGGTGGCTGAGATGGCCAGGTAGGAGACGGTGGTCCAGAAAATGGCCATGAGCGTGCCCTTGGGGATGGCCACAGCAGGGTCCTGCAGCAGGAAGGGTGCGTCAGGCAGCCCCGGGGCCTCCTCCAGGCCCTACATCCTGTCAAGGTCAACCCCTGACCTTGGCCCCTCAGAGCCCCCTGCCAGCACAGAGAGACACCTGTGATTGAGGACTCACACAGGAGGGACGTGACCATGATCAGGGGACAAGGCCACATCTAAGGTATAGGGAGCCCAGGGTTGGACAAAAGATCCCACAGCTCCGCACCTGGGCTTGGAGGACCCTGGCTATACAGGAGGAGGGACCAGGACGGCAGGGCCCTGGGTGAGCCCGCCTGGGGTGGACTCCAGGTGACCAGCTGGGCAGTGGCTACTGTTTCACGCCTGGCCTCGTCTGTCGGTGGCCTGGCAATGGCGCGACCACACATGGGAAAATGAGTGGACCCACACCAAGCTCCTGACCCGGCCCAGCTCCACCAGCTGCCACCATATGTGACATCCTGTGTGACTGATTTGTCCTGTTCCACGACAGTAAACAGGAGTGAGGACAAGCCCCAGACTCACGCTTCCTAACAGTGGGGACGGATTCCCCTGTGCGGTCCCCCTCCCAGGCACTTTCTCAAACCTAATTTCCTGAGAAGTGGCCTGCGCCCCTGCACCTGGCTCCTGGGGAACTGAGGGCAGGGTTGTGAGGGGACCCAGTCACAGAGCCTCTGGTGGCTCCATCCTGACCCTGACACTGGGGTCCACAGCCTTGGGATCTGCCCACTGATCCAGAGCTCAAGAGGCTATGACTGTTACAGTGACTTCAAAACCAGCTCCGTGCTCCAGACACAGAGCGGGGCGGGTGTCAGGTCTGCCTACTTGGGACGTCCCCAGTTTGCCTGTCAACAGGTGGAAACAGAGAGTAGAGATAAGTCAAATTGAGGAGGAAGGGTGTGGCAGGCCGGAGCCAAGGGGAGGGAGGCCCAGAGGGAGGCTGGCGTCTCAGGGCCTCCAGGTCTGGTCACTGCTGGGGTCTCTGACCTGGGGGCTCTGCAGCCCTGGTCCTGGCAGCCCGTCCCAATGTCTGGATGGCTTGACTGGGTCATGCACATGGAGTCCTGGCCCTCAAGGCCAGGCCAGCCTCCCACGCCATCAGATTCACATCCACCCGGAGCCTCGGACCATGGCCTTGTTGGGAACAAGCCCCTTGCAGGTGTGGTTAGCTGAGGTGAGGTCAGGCTGGGTTACAGTGGCCTCAGAGGCAGTAACGGAGTCATTGTAAGAGGAGGAAAAGACACAGAGGAGAGACGGTCACATAATCAAAACGATGCAGAGCCTAGAGCGAGGAAGTCAGGGAACGCCACTGTCAGGGGCCGCCGGAGCTGGGATGAGGACAGGAAGTTCCCCGGGGCCTTCACACAGACGTGGCCCTGTCAGGACCTTGATTTTCAATTTCCAGACTCCTGAACTGTGAGAGGAGACACTTTTGTATTCTCACCCCCCACCACCCCCATGTCTCGGTCTGAGATCTCAGGGGTGGCTCACAAGTCAGGCACAGGTGGGTCCACGTCCCAGCCCGTCCCGTCCTAGCTGTGTGACCTGGGAGAAGCCCCTTCATGTCTCTGAGCCCCAGTTTCCCCATCTATGAAACAAAAAACCACCTGCCCCAGCAAGAACCCTAAATGGGAGTTCTTAGAAGCGGAGGCAGCATCCCACACATGGACAGGTCTTGGAACAGCACAAAAAATGTCTGTCGAGGGACAAAATGATTGTGATTGAATTGTGGGCTCTGCTCTACAGACTGGCACTCCAGTGTCCATGCGGTCAGTGTGGCCTGGGCCAGCCGCTGCATGAGGGGGGCTTGCTTGTCTGTGGCATCAGGAAGTGACAATGTTTGCAGCTAGCTCTTAGCACGTCCTCCTGGGGCCAGGCGCTGTCACCCTTCCCTGCCCCCTGTACATCTGGGAGATGTAGGGACACTTGCCCAAAGTCCCACAGCGAGGCCATAAATGGGACCTCTGCTGCTGAATGAGCAGAACCAGGAGCCAGTGGCCCTTTTAAGGCTTGGCAACACTTGGGACAGCGCAAAGGTGACCCCTTACCCACTCAGAGGCAGCGGCCGGGCCCTCATGCCTGCACGCTGGGCCACTTAGTAACCGAGAAGCTTGACAAAGCAGCTAGATGAACTGCTTTATCTGAGCACAGGCGGGACCTCTGCAGGGAGCTCAGGGCAGGCTGACCAGGCCTGGGCTGGCTGCTGTCCAGGGGAAGGAGAGGGCTGACAAGCGCTCCCACATCCAGCCCCAGGGTACACGCCCGGGGCATAGCCAGTTAGAGCCTGGCCGACCTGAGGAGTGTCTTAATCCACTCAAGAACGCCTTTGGGGGCTGGAGACTGCAGGGAGGGCGCCGGTCACCCGCTCTTGCACACCATCTCCTTGGATCTTCCTGCCGGCAAAGCTCCCCGCCCCACCGCCGCGCCCGGCTTCTCCGCTTTGAAAGCCCAGCCCCAGCCCCTGCTCCACCCAGAAGGTTTCCTGGGGTCTCTGCTGACGTCCTCTGTCCTCCCCATGGTACGGCTTCGAACTTCTCCTCCCACACCACCTTTCACCACGATTCAATCAACAAACAGGCTTGCGACTGACTGAAAGCTGGGAACAGGGACACACGGATGGGTGGACGTCGTTACTCTAGGAGACCCACGACCCCTGGGAGAACGGCCAGAGACGTTGTTTGAAAGACAAACAGACACTTGGGAGGTCAAGAAACAGGCCAGGGATCCCCAGCACAGTCAAAACCACGTGGGCAGTGGGGCTGAGGGCAGCAGATCCTGGGGCAGAGCAAGGGTCACAGGGACAGTGACAGAGTTTGGGGACAAGCCTGGACAGGTGCCTGGAGCCTGGATCACTGGGCCAAGGAGCTGCAGAGATCCCAGGAGGTCAGCCCAGCACAGGTGTGCACGTTCAAGACTGAGTTTCAGAATGTCGCTGCTGGGCGGGTCTTCCCTAAGGCCCAGAGACCCAGGAACTCGCGGGGGACCAGCACATACTGGGGTGTTGCACAGGTCTCAAGCCCAGGTGGTATCAACAACAGCCCAGAATAGAATAGAAGGGAACTGGTTTGGATTGGACCAAGTAGAACTGGGCCGCACCGATTGAAGCTCTGAGCCCCTTCCCTGCCCCGGCTCATGCCAACCTCCACGCTCGGGCGGCAGATCCTGCTGGGACAGGGAGCAAGACTGTCCTCACAGCCCCCTGCAGTGGCGGGGTGCAGGAGGGACAGGTGTTCTGCTCACCTTGAGGTCCCCAGAGATGTTGGCTCCTGCCAGGATCCCGGTGGCCGAGGGGAAGAAGATGGAGAACATCCCGAAGAAGCTGCCATCAATGCCTCTCCAGTCGGGCACCAAGTTCTGAACAAAAATGTCCCCTGGAACACAACCCTGAGTCAGGGCCGCCTGGACCACGTGGCTGTCCAGGACCAGCCAGGCAGGCCGTCGACTCCCCAGCAGCTTCTAGCTGTGGGCGAAGGGGAGCCCGTCCTCCTGGTGCCCCACAGTGGGCCAGGTCCGTGGACAAACTGTCCCCGTCCCCAGAGCCATGGCCAGGGACCCCAAACTTCACGTACCCCGGTAACTGAAGAAGCCCTTGGAGGCCTTGTCCTCTGATGGGGGTATCAGGGTCCCCACCAAGTAGTTGGCAAAGGAGACCATAATGACAAGGAAGAACAACACCTGGGCCTGGGGGAGAAGGACCTCGAGGTGAGACTGCAGTCCCGCATCTTCCGGGGGCCCCACAGGGGGATGCGCCCAGCCCTCGCCCCGGCAGACACTCCCGGTCATTCACGGCCATTCCGCAGTAGCTCTGTTGGAGGAGCTGGGATACAGCGGCGGGCAAGGTGGCCCCGGCCTCTTGTCTTGGCTGATGGGTGGGATGAATTTAGAGCAGGAACAGGGGTGTGATGGGACTGAGTTGGGGCTACTTGAGCAAAGTGGCCTGGGGAGGTGACGCCAAGGAGAAGACTTTTTTTCTTTTTGGTGCCAGGGATTGAACCCAGGATGCTTCACCCCTGAGCCACATCCCCAGCCTTTTCTACATTTTATTTTAAGACAGAATCTCACTGAGTTGCTAAGTGCCTTGCAAAGTTGCTGAGGCTGACATTGATTGAACTTGTGATCCTCCTGCCTCAGCCTCCCGAGTCCTGGGATTACAGGCGTGCACCACTGCACCAGGCTCAAGAAGACTTTTGAGCAGACACATAAAGGAGGAGGATGAGTGAGCCTGATCTGGGAATAAGTTAGTGCTTGGAGAAAGGAGGCCAGCAGAGCCGGGATCAGAGGGCCACAGACAGGAGGCCCAGGGCGGGGTCCTGCCTTGCCCGTGGGCCCCTTCTGGCCGAGTCCCAGGCTGTAACCCAACACTTCCTTATTTCATATACTGAGCCTCTGACTCATGGCTGGACACGAGACTCAAACGAGTCTGTTACACAGGAGCAACAGGGGCAGCTCTCAGCTTGAGCCATCAAGGAAGGGAAGGGGCTCCTCCCTTTCATCTCGCCCTTCTTCCCTCTCCCTCTGCCTGGACTGTGGGCAGTGTGAGGGCAGCCACCGTGGACCAGGAGAGCCACACCCTAGGGATGCAGAGGCCACAAGAGGGGAGGAGTCTGGGGGTCCAACTACCCCCGTGGAAGCCTCCATGCTGGCCCTGGACCACGTCCACCAGGACTGTCGCATGAGAGAATCAAAGTCCCTCTTGTTGGAGGCACTGCTAACTTGGGTCTCTTTGTCATAGCAGCAGAACTTGGAGCCCAGCTAATACAGATAAGAAGGGGCAGAACCAGGGCTGACCCGCCTCTCTCCCTGCCCCTCCCCCGGGCCTTCCTCACCTTGGACTCCCATTCCATGCCAGCCAGGGAGATGGCCAGCAGCACCGTGACGGTGGCCACGCCGATGATGCGGATATCGTTGATGGGGTCCACGATGGGTGTGCCGTGCTCCTGGGGAGGGGACGCAGGCTGCCCTCTGAACACCCCACTGCTCCAGACCCCTCCCCTTTGTGTGGGGTGCCCTCTGATAGCAAAATCCCATACAAGCTCCTTCCGGCCCACAGTCCCCCCAGTGGCTCTGCATGGGCCTGGACAACGTGGCCCCCAAGGCAGCACACGGCTCAAGAGGGCACTTGTGGGGATGGTCTTTGTTTGATGAGATCATCATCGTCACAGACCGTGGCTGTGGTCCCTGAAGGGAGAGACTGGGCGGGGGGAGGAAGGACCCAGGCAGGGTTGTGGGTCCAGCGCCACCTCACCTGGAGCAGGTCCCGCACGGTCTCTGCGAAGCCCACCGTGTGCATGGCCACACCCACAGCGTTGGCGAAGGCAAAGATGAGGCCGATGGAGCCCCCCAGCTCAGGGCCCAGACTCCGGGAGATGAGGAAGTAGGTGCCACCTGGCAGGGAGGGCCGAGCCAGGAGCCAGGAGACCAGAAGAGTCAGCCGGGGGGTGGGGTGGGGTGTGCTTAGGGCAGGCAGAGGCTGAGGAGAGGTGACATGGGGCTCCCAGGGCAGGAGTAACCGAGGCCATCCCTTCTGGAACCCCCACCTGGAACCTCAGGAGCAGCCTGGGGCATCCCACGGGTGGGGAGCAGTTCAGAGTCCATTCCCAGGGTGGGGACTGGGGCAGCCTTCGAGAAGAGGAGCCCGGGACCCACCTGACTTGACCTTGCCGTTGGTGGAGATGGCCGAGATGGAGAGGCCTGTGATGGAGGTCACCATGACCGAGAGCAGGATGATGACCCAGGTCAGCACTGTGGGGAGGGAGCCCCAGAGCTCAGTGGGGTTCCCAGGCGAGGAGCTCTGGGGGGACCTGAATCCACCTACTACTCAGTGCCACCCAAGTCACTTCCCTCCTGAGTCTTGGTTTTGTCATCTGAAGAATGGGTCTCTACTTCCGGGCATATTCTGACTAGTCAGGGAGCTCAGGATCCACAGGAAGGGAGTGCTACGTAGGAAAGGGAAGGCACTTTAAGGAAGTGATGGATACCACTTGATGAGCACCTCTGGGTGCCAAATCCTAGGCTGCTCTTCCTGCACCCTATAAACCCCGCAGTGGCTCTGCAACAGGTACTACAATCAGCTCCATTTTACTAATAAGGAGACCAAGGCTCGGAGAGGTTAAGAAACTTGCCCAAGATCACACAGAACTAGCTTCCGAACCTCTGTCTTCCAAAGGCATCCCTGGATCTGCGTGCTGTGCTGTAGAAATTGGCTCAGAGAGGTTAAGTGACTCCCTGAGGCCGGGCAGGGTGAGCCCTGGGACGGCTGGCTGCAGGTCTGTTGAGTCTGTGCCATGCCATCCCCACTTTGGTCCCTGAAGGGGTCCAAGGCTGTGCCAAGGAGGAGCATGCCTGGCCTGTGGTCTCTGCAGCACAAGTTCAAGCCTGCTCCCAAGGGGCCTGGGAGGTGGAGGACCAGGACTCCCTCAGGGTCCTTTTCCCCGAGGGGCACTCACCAATGCCCGCCTGCGCCGTAATCCAGGGGAGCCGCAGGTAGAGGATCACACCCCAGATGTTGAGCATGCAGCGGATCTGAGAGGAGAGTGAGGTCAGAGGACCTCGGGGAGCTGATACCCCAAGGCCCAACACACGGATCCCTGTCTCCGGTCATGGCATGGCCCTGGGCTGCTGGCTGCAGGACACCTGCGTCCCTCCTGTGCTTTTCCCACTCAGCAAGTTCAGTGGGGCAGAGGGGCAGGAGGGGACATCCACCTTCCTCTTGCCCACTCCTGTCCCTTGCCCATCAGGGCCTGAACTGGGCTACAGCGTGATTGCCGCCCGCCTATCCCCAGCCCAGGAGCGTGTGCCCGCCAGCCCAGCCTTGGCCCCAGTGGCCAGCTCTTGGCCCAGGATTGACGTTCCAGGCAAGCCAGCAAATGCAGGCTTGAATTGCTTCCCGCTCACAACAGAAATCAAAGCTCCTGCTGCAGTGACTTCCGCTTCGAAATTTAAAGCCCAGCCAGAGGCCCCCGTGGAGGCCCAAGTTCCAGGTGGGAGCGCCTGGTACGTCTTCGGTCCACCAGGTTGCAGGGCGGGTAGAGGCATGCGGTTTGCACAACTGGGGAGATTTCCCAGGTCCTTGGTCTGCTCCGAGATGCTAAAGAGGACCACACCAGGCTCTGGCCGACCCAGCTCAGGAGGGAGAACCAGGTTCTGAACGCCTCTCTGGGGTCGGAGGAGGGCTTGGGGTTTAGATGGCGAAAGAGAGTCACAGCAGGTGACAGTGGGCAGAGTTAAAAGGAGAACCTGGCCTGCCGCCCCCAGAGCCAGGCCAGAACTTTCTCCTGTGGACCCCGTGTGGTCCCCTCTGCAGAGCCCATAGTGTCCCCCAAGGCAGAGTCAACGTGGTTATTTTGCATCTGCAGATTGACTTGTGCTGTAAACTACAGCAACCTTTCCTTCCTCCTCAGGAAGGGGAGTGGGAAAAAATCATAACACAAAACCCACGATTGTGGCCTGTGTATGTGCTGCCATCTGGTGGCGGTTGGGGACACAGTTTTTTTCCTACTAACTCCCGCAGGCATTGATCACATTCTCATTTAAGGCTCATTTCACAGATGAGGAAACTGAGGCACAGTGGTTAAGTAACTTGCCCAAGGCCACACGACTACTGTGGCCAAGTGTAGATCTGGGTCTCAAGACCTGGGACAGAAATGGGGGAGGAAAACCCAGAGAAAAACTGAGGTCACTGTCCTGATAGGGAAACTGAGCTCCAGGCTGGGCCCTGGGTCTGCTGCCACTCACGTGTGAGGCCCAGAGCTCCGCCCTCAGCCTCACCCCACTCACCATCACACCCTTGACCCAGCCGAAGCGCACGGGCTCCCCGGGGCTCTTGTCACTGTTGGTGCCAGCCTCGTCCTCCACCAGCCCGTCCGTCATCTCATGGCTGGGCCGGCTGTCGAAGGCCAGGGCATGCAGGTGGCTGCCCTCCTGCTGGGAGCCCAGAGCCCACAGGTCAGGCGGGCAGGGTGCTGCACCACCACGCCACGTGTCACAGGCCAGCAGCCCCCAGCACGGCCTCACTGCACACAGAGCTGCTCCCCGGATTTTACAAAGCTCCAAACAGAGAGGAGCCACCAGCCCTGGAAGCTCTGGACGCGCCTGACAGTGGCACCTCCTCTCCGCTGGGGAGCAGTGGCCTTGGGGCAGAGCAGGCTGCACACAGCCTAGGGGTGGGCTGGGCTACTGTCACCTCAGGGAGGTAAAACTGCTTGTCCAGGGTGCACACGGTGCCCGGGCAGCCCGGCCTCTGCCCGGGTGTGGTAGGTCCCCCAGCTTGTGCCCCCTCTGGCAGCTCTTCTCTGGGCTTTTCTTCCCAGCCCCCCTCAGAGGCCCTGCATGGGACAATGGGGCCTCCACCCCAGGGGCCAGGATGGAGGTTTGCTCTGGGGACAGAAGGCGTCCTGCAAGTTGAGCAAGTTGAGCAAGTCTCAGCCCAGAACCAGAGTGATTCTGCCCAATTGTCAGATGGGAAAAAGGACACCCCACAGGGATGGACAGCCCAGCTCCCAGCCCTCCACCCTTCCCTGTCCCACCTCCCAGGCTGCACAACCTCCCTCTGAGTGCCTCCAGGGACTGGAAGCCCATTTCCTCCCTAGGCAGCCTGCCCTTCTTTCGGTGGCCAGTGACTAGACAAGATGAATTAGAATATGCACCCGGAGCTTCACCACCCGCCTCTCTCCCACTATTTCTTTTGGACCTGTCTGACTTTGAGGAAGACACTTATCCTTCCCCACAGCACAGGTGACAGAACTGAGGCTCAGAGATGTTAGGTAACTGGGTCAAGGTCACACAGCAGGGAAGTGGCTCATCTTCTGAGAGACAGCCCTTACCGTGAGGAAGGAGTGCAGGTCGGCCAGTGTGGGCCGCACCTTCCGGGGCTGCCCGGGCGGGGCACTGTCAGCGTAGTGCTCATAGGCAGGGACAGCATCCATGGTGTTGTAGCCGAAGGTGCGCATGTGGAAGGTACTGCCATGGGTCAGGTGGCTGGGGTGGCTACTGTCATAGGCTGCTGGTGGCAGGGGCTCATCGCCCCCCAGAAGTGTGCTGATGGTGAAGCGTCCTCTGCACAGAGCAGGGTCCCCGGACGTCTCCGTGGTGGGCAGTTGGGCCATTGTGGCTCTGGGTCTCAGGGAGGGGTCCAGGGTCGGCAAGGACAAACAGGGTGGCTTTATAGGCTGGGCCGTGGCAGGGGGAGGGCGGGGAGGTTGGCTCAAACCGCCCTCGGCTGGCCAGCAGGGTCCCCAGACAGGGTGGGAGGTGGAGCACGTGCCCACTGCCGCCCCGGCCACCATTCCACCATGGACACAGGGCCCCGCCCCAGACCAGCAGGACGGGGCGACCCAGAGACACCCACTGAGTCTTGGGGCAGCTCTTTGGAGTCTGGGGGCACTGAGATCCTCAGCCAGGACCCAGGAAGGAGCAAGCAACCACCAAAGAGGACCCTGGGGGGACCTAGAGATGGCCTGGGGGTCTGAGAATCCTACCAAGCAGGCTCACAAACCTCTCGTTGTGGGACGTGGTATTTATTTTGATTTATTTCGTATCCTTAATACATGAGTTGGAACATTTAAGATGAATGTGAGACGGAAGCTTCCCTGCTCCAAATGTCATCCGCCACGTCTTTGTCCTTCCACAGACGGCTTAGCATCTAGAAATCATTATGTGCAAGCAGCCCCACAACCTGCAGCCAGCAGTAGACACATGCGCCCTGAGGGCTTGGGGCTGGTCAGCATCAACCACAGAGGCACACTTCCCTGGGTGCTGCCTGCAGGGCACAGGTGGGAGCCGGAGAGCCAGCACTTCCCTCCCCAAAGCCTCCACACAAGCTCCGGCTCCCCAGGGGGGAGGTGCGCCAGGCCTGGGTCCAGTTTTGCCGGTCCCCTGAGGCCACACCTTAGATGCACATTGACAACAGAAGCAAGCCCTGGTCACCAGGGACACCTGAGGCCCGCCGCGGGGGGGACAGTGGTTGAATTTGAGCTGCAGGGGTTTGAAAGAGGTGGATCAGGGTTTTAAGAGATGAGATGAGTGGAGGCTTGGTGTGTCCCCAGAAATGAAGGACTTATTTCTCCAGCTGCTGCAGGACGGTCCACCCCACTGCTTCCCCTCCCCCGTGGCTACGTTTCCTCCAAGAGGAGGGCATCCAGTGGCTGACGGATGTGGGGCAGAAAGGTCTGGCTCCCTGCCCTGGTTCCCTCCAGGACACCCAGCTCCCCTCAGGTCGGCTGAGGCATGGCGTCTACACCGCAGCCCGCTTCTCCTCTGCCTGGTGCTACTTCCCTCCTTCTGCCCACAGATCTGACCCTAGAGCCCTCCCTGGTGGGGGCCCTGATCTCGACCTGTCGCTGCCTGCTTCTGAAGTGGGGGGGCTCACTGCTCCCAAGAAAACCGTTGATCTTTTTTCACCTCTCCAACAAACCCTTACTGACCATCCTCATGGGCGGAGGTGGGAGCCTGGGACATGGACGGGGCACTGTTCTGCGGAGTTAGTGCAGGCACTGGACATGGACATGGTCCAAGCCCAGCTGTGCTGCTAGCACAGCAATGTGACAGGCCCTGGAGGAGGGTCAGGGTGGGGACAGCCAGGGAAGGCTTCCTGGAGGAGGGGGCCCCTGACCTGAGGATGAGCTGATCCTACCAGAGACAGGAGACAGAGGGAGGCCAGAAGGCTACTGCCTGCTCTGTCACCTGAGCTCTCTTCATACTCAGGCTCCATTCATCCCCCGGAGAAGACAGAGGGACACGCTTTCCTTCCCTTCCTCGCCCTGCTCCCAGGGACTCTGAGCCCCATGAGCTGCATGAACTGATGGGAACTGGCTCGTGCTGCCCCTTGGTGCTGGGCCAGAGAGGGGCAGGACGGGCACGCCTGGCTGTGGGGCAGGCAGAAGGGGCAGGTGGGCGTGCTGGGACTATGTTGGAGTCACTGGGTCAGGGGGTGGTCACTCTGCAGGATGAGGATCCGGAGGCCCACAGAATCGCAGAGGAGTGCACACACCTTGGTGCATTTTCTAGCAAGTGTTCATCCAGCTCGCTAGAGGGACCTGGCCTGTTGTGTTCGGTGACATTCCCGGCGACTAGACCAGCTCCATAAATGCGTGTTGAATATAATGAGGCGACCCAGGGCCAAGGAGGCCAAGGGCAGCTGCTGTGGACACCAAGGGCTGAGAGAATCACCCCAAGGGGGGTCATACAAAGGCTCCGCTGGTCCCCTGGCCCGGGACCCTGCCTCAAGTTGGCCGTTCCGAGGTGAGCGCAGGAAACCCAGACCAGACCCCACGACACCAGGTCCCGAGCGCTGTGCGCCTTTTTGCAAAGTTCATGTTCACCACATTGATGTTCGTGAGGAAGCTTCCTGGTTCTTGGTAACACCTAGGCTCACCCACCCTCCTTCCCTGGACTTCCAGCCCTCCCTCTTCAGGACTGTCCCCAGCTCCATGCTAGCAGCGGAAGGGCTAAGGGCCAGAAAGCAAAGATTCCAGGCCAAGGACTCCAGGCTCCGTCAATTTTGTACCTTCTGGGCAGGCTCCACCCTGGTCTGGGGGGGAAGGACTTGTGGGTCCCTTGCCTGCTGGTTCTCGTTCCCTCCCTTGGTGCTGGCAGGGCATTGATGGGGAGCAGATCTTATCGCCCTGGGGCCCTTAAACTGCCATTGACCTGCAGAAATCACAGCTTCCCAGCATCCCCCACACCATTCCCACACGCCGGCCCCTGGGCAGCTGTGGAAAATTCCTGATTAAGATCTCATGAAAGGATGTGGCCAGGGCTGGTTTCCCGCAGCCCTGGGGTAGGGGCAGAGGAAGAGACCACGAATTTGCTGGGTGACCTTGGGCAAGACATTTCCTCCTCCCTTGGAAAAAACCTGGTGTGGGATCTCAGCCCTGCAGGGAGTGGGTGCTGCTGGGAGAAGCTTTTCCTGCCCCTCTACATTTCCTGGGGTGGGAGGGGTTTAAGCAGAAACCCTCAAGGGGCTTTCTGACACCTTGGCCCAAACCACAGGACCCACCAAGGAAGGAGATTCTTTTTTTTTTTTTTGGTACCAGGAATTGAACCCACAGGTGCTTAGCCCCTGAGCCACATCCCCAGCCCATTTTTAAATTTTGAGAAAGGGTCTCACTAAGTTGCTTAGAGCCTCCTCACTAAGTTGCTGAGGCTGGCTTTGAACCTGTGATCCTCCTGCCTCTAGAGCCACTGGGATTATAGGCTTCCCCACTGTGCCCAGTTTAAGAAGGGGATTCTTGTGTTTGAACAGAATTTAACTGATATGAGAAATGCTCACAAAGGTGCTCTTCTTGATGGAGAGGGGCTGGGGGCACTGTGCTAGGTCACACACGGTGCCAGCCTTGCAGAATTCAGCTTCCAGGAGACCCTACAGGCCAGGTGGGCCCTGGAGCCCTCAGGGTCTGAGACTCCTCAAGTCCTAAGCAAAGCCCTGGGATTGGCTGAAGGTAGTCAGTTTCTGGGTGACATTGAGCAAGTCATTTGATCTAGGTGAGCTTCTGCTGCAGCAAACCAGAAGTGACACCTTCTCAGAGTGCCAGGCATCTCCTACCCACCAGCATCTTCCTTCCCCTGGCTGAGAGACATGGGGCCCCTCACCTCCCTTGGTTCTCAAAAGGAGAACAGGGCAACCAAGGACCCAAAGACTCAGTGGTCAGGGAAATCCCTAGAAGTGACCAGCCCAGAGGCAGGACTGGGGCGAGCCCAGGACGACCTGCTGCAGCATCACAACCTCTGGGCCTCCTTTATCATGCCCCTTCTGTATACAGGCCCTGGCTCTTACTGCGTAGCCTGACAGACCAGCAAGACCATGCAACTGGCCAGCAGAGAGGGAAGCCAGGAGGGGACACAGGGCAAGGAGGAAGGAGGCTGGGGCCAGGCACGGTCCAGAGGGAAAGACGTGGTGGGACTGGAGCGCCCAGTGCCCTGGGGAGGAGGGAAGAAATGGCAGGACACACGGCTGAAAGGGGTCTGGTTGTTTCTTCATTATGCCATATTTATTGAGTGCCTACTGCATACCATGCCCCACATTAGGCAAAGAAGGCACTACAGGGAACAAGACAGACCCTGCCCGCTGGGAGCGCACACTCTAGTGGGAGAGACAGACAATAAATAGACGCCTCTTATGATACGTTTAGTGATGATCGCTGTTGAGAAGACAAAGCTGCTTCTTAGGAGGAGCATTAGGCCCCTCTGAGGGTGGAAAGTGAGAGCTGAGCTCCTACAGTGAGGAGGTGTCACCCAAAAAGCATGGCATGTGCCACAGGGCTTTGGACTGGGCCCTGGGCAGGAGTGTCTTGGACTTCAGGAAGAGCACTGAGGACCCTGTGACTGGAGCAGGGACCAGGGAGATGGGTTTCAGACTCAGAAGAGGGGTCAGTGGCCTCATAGGCCAGGGTGAGGAGTTCCATACTGTTGAGTGATTTTCCTGTCAGGAAGCTGCTGACCCAGGGAGACCAGTTAGGGGCCACTGCAGGTGTGCAGTGGTGGGGGTCAGGCCGTGGCTCTCGGGGGCCAGATGGCAAGGTCTATCCTGAGGGCAGGGACAGACCAGCACACAGACTCCAGGGGGCAGGGGTTTGTGGAGAGCAGGGAGCTGGGAGAACAATGGCGATACTGTTTCCAAGTAGGAATCCCTGAGGAAGGGCCTTGGCTGTCAGGGGTGAGCTCAGCTTTGCCCTGGGGTGCAGGCCCCATCTGCTTTTGGAAAGCTGGCGGGGTGTGGTGGTGTGGTAAGCGGTCAAGTCTGAAGAAACAGGGCCCTGGAGACGGCCGGAGGCTGCAGCAACAGCCAGGCAGGAACGGCTGGCCCGCTGAGCCGGACCTCCTCAGTTGCACTTGGACTTGGGACCCTACCCTGGAGACCCAGTGTGCCTAGTGGACGGGAGAGGAGCAGGTGTGGGTATTTTAAAGCCCCTGTGATTCTGAGGAGCAGCGGGACTGGGGTCCAGTGGGTGACAGAGATGCACCATGCCCACAAGCATGCCACCCCACCCGTCCTGTGTCCTTGCTCACGACCAGGTCCCACGAGGCTCGCCTGGAGAGGATGGGTATGATGCAACCCTGGTGTCGTGAAATAGCCGGGTAAGAGGATGCGCTGCTCGTCGGCCTGATTCACAACACCAGCTGCAGCAGCCATACCAGAACGCGCCGGCCTCCTCCTCTGGGGCGTGGCTCCTCAGGTTTGGACACAGTGACAAGACCATGCAAGATCGTCCCCAACCAGTGGCTGCTCCAGGTCAGTGCCACTCTGGGAACGGGTGTCTGCCCACGAGGGGCTCACAGACTTGGTGACAACAGGGAAGAGGGGACAGACACCAAACCCACACGGCGAGGAGGAGCAGAGCAGCAGTGCAGGCCCAGCCCGGGGGGCCTGGAAGCCAGAGCTGGGCGCCCCCCCCCCGCCCCCAAGCACTGGCGTCCCTGAGCCTTACAGAGCACTCGGCTGTGTCTACTGCAGTCCTAGTCCTCCTACCTGGACAAGGTCACAGCAGCTGGACACTAAGAACCTTGAAGCTATGGAGAGCTAAAGGAAGATACGCATAAGTTGAGACATTTTCATCGTTAAAGAAAGGGCTTTTGGTTCCATTTTCTTCATGGATAGGCTTAAGGAAAAAATGCCCTGTTTAGTCAGTGCTCATCCCAGAGGTAGTTACAGGTTATTACTCACGTATCAGACACATATGGCTACTTTGGAGAACATGCAGAGGAACAAGGAACAATCCCTGTCATTGGGTGGGCACAGTTTGTTGGAGGAGGCAAGGCCACAGGAGCCAGAACCCTGGCAAAAAGGCAGAAATGCCTGTATAGAATGCTACACAGGCTCAGAAAAGGGGCGACTTCCTGCTGCTAGGGCAGGAGATGTTTGAAATACAGTTACAATGAAGCAAAAAAGATAATTAAGAGGGACAGAGCCCAGTGTTAACTTGAAGCTTCCTGGTGGCCAAGGCAAATGATCAGTAGTCACTATCTGATAAAAGAGCGAGTCTCAGTTTTTTTCTCTCTTCCTCTTTTCATAAAACAAATCTCCACCAACCCTTTATACCTCGATTCAGGCTTAATCCAATCCAGGGGTGGTCTGAGCTCAGCCCCTGCTGCATCAACACAAACCAAAATGGTGATTTTAATAAAAATTCAGTCCTGAACCCATTACTGCACCCCAATGACTGGCAATGTGCTTCCCAGGAGACCATGAAGTCAAATGCACTCTCTCCCCTCCCCTAGTCTTTCATTTAAAAATACACCTTCAGCTTTTCTGACCTTATGGGAGACATTTTTTTCTTGAACACAATAGGGCAAACATGGTTCTTCTGCCCAATATTGAACCCCACAGGAGCCTTTCTGGCCAGAATACTCTAATAGACTCTTAGAAACTAGGAGCCTAGATCCTGTTCCTGCAGCAGCCTGGGGCAAGTCTCAGAGCTGTTTTTAAAAGCTCAGACCCACCCTCTCCGTCCCCGAGCTGGGCCTCACCCTGGACACACAGTGGGTGGAAGAATACCAAGTGGGCCGGCCTGGCTCTGCACCATCTACTTTAGGACCCATGAGCTTCAGTTTCAGTGTCTGGCAAATGGAAAACATCTCACCCAGTCAATGGGCTTTGTGATGACCAAGGGTGGGGGCCTTGTGAGAGAAGCATTTTGGAGGACATTAGGAGAGCTCTGCAAATACAAATTAAAAGAAAAAATGGGGGTGGGAAATAAAAGGTAGGAGAAAACCAGCTCATCCCTGACTAGTTTGGCTGGTTTCATGTGTTTTCTGGTGAAGGACAGCTGCTAAGATTTATTTAAAAAAAATTTTTTTTAAGCGGGACATGGTGAAGAGTCGGGGCAAGAGCTGCTCAGGATCAGAAGGTGAGACAGAAGGGGCTGGCTCTAGCTCTCCACAGTCACCGGAGCTCGGCTTTGATATAAGCTATAGGTAAAAGCAGAAAATGTCACCCCTTTACCAGATATTGAAAGAAGCTGCTCACCTCCTCAAGGTCCCAAGGATCATCGCCAGTGGTCACCAGCACTCAGGAAGTCACTTGTGCTTGAGCTGCATTTATGCTACCATAAGGGAGGGCGAGGGGTCTCTGCTCTTGACTGGGACCACAGGGGACCCTGGAGCTCTGGCTGGGTGCAGGTCCTGCAGGCAGCATGTGAGCCCCCCCACAACAAGTTTGAGAAGGTGCATGTGAAGCAGTAGGGGTCTTACCCCAAGGGAGCTCACAGTTCCCAGAGCACTGTGCACTGACAGGGCTCGGGACAAGCCCCAATCAAGTCATGTGCCTGCCAATATGGACAGAGGAGACTGGGAGCAGGCAGACTCCAGGAGAGTACATCTTTAGTTCAGGGGCAGGGATTCATCCCAAGTTGTCAGGAGTGTGTTTGCTGTGGCTTCTTGAAAACGTGACCTTGACTCCCATAGGCATACTGACACTCTACATCCTATGAGCAATCATGTTGGGTGGGGGACAGGGCTTTGCAAGCAGGCCTACTTCACCACTCCCTACTTTCAGCATCAACAAGGGCTCCTCCTCTGGAGGGCATGAAAATCTCCTGTGGGTAAAAAACAGCCATCAGCGCCCAGCCCTAATCCAGGCCAATGACGTCAGAAACTCTGGAGGTAGGGGCATGGAAATCAGGAGTGATTATAAGAATCAGAGTGATTCGAATATGTTACTTGGTGCAATAACCGCAGAGCTGGAGAATAAGCCAAAGGAAAGGACGTGTGTTGGGCAGAGCTGCTCCTCTGGATAAAGGAAACGCTAGTTATTTTCTTTCTTCCTTTTGCAGTGCTGGGGATTGAACCCAGGGCTTCACACACATTAGGCAAGTGCTTTTCACTGAGCTATGCCCTCATTTCAGGAATGGTGATTTAATTAAAAAACGAATTTGGCCAGGCACAGTGGTGCACACCTGCAACCCCAGCATCTTCAGAGGCTGAGGCAAGAGGATCCCAAGTACAAGACCAGCTTCAGCAACTTAGCGAGGCCCTGAGCAACTTAGCAAGAACTCTACAAAATAAAAACAAAAAAGGGCAGGGGATGTGGCTCAGTGGTTAAGTGCTTCTGGGTTCAATCCTCCCTGCCCTCCAAAATCTTTCATATCTTTCATTTTGAGCTGGGCGCGGTGGTGCATACCTGTAATCCCCAGAGACTTGGGAAGTTGAGGCAGGAGGATAGTGAGTTCAAAGTCAGCCTCAGCCACAGTGAGGTGCTAAGCAACTCAGGGAGATCCTGTCTCTAAATAAAATACAAAAAAGGGCTGGGGATGTGGCTCAGTGTTTGAGTACCCTCGGGGGTTCAATCTCTAGTACCCACCCACACACACAAAAAAATGTTCATGTTGTAAAGGGTTTTAAAGAGCTTTCTTCTCCTTCTTCTGTATGCATGAGTTTATAAGCTGCCCACCAGCATTGCCTTTGTGCTGAATTCACTGCCCAGGGCAACAGGCAGCCTTGTGACTGCTGGTTTCCACAGACAAGTGTGTGCCCCAAATCAGACACCCCTGACCCATCTCTCTCCTCAGGGGCCACATGCACTCAAGGGCCCCCTGACCCCCACACACTCACCTTGAGCAAGGCACATGCCTAGGGGCAGCGTTCCAGGATGGGCTGAACACGAGGCCTTCGAGGCCTTCGACCACCAACAGCCCCTCAACTCACCTGAGTCCTGCTGTTTGTCCTACTTCAAGGTCGTAGGAGAGGTTAACAGCTGTGCTATAGGCTACGGCCTAAGAAGCAGGCCAGCTGGAGCCAGGCCAACAGGGGACCTGGGGCTCTCTGCACCCACACCATGTCTGCAGGTCTGGGTCCTGACCACTTGCACACAGCGCCTCATACCCAGCTTCTAGGAATCCTGCCATCGATATTCCTCTTTATGTGTCCCCTTCTTGTGACATTTCTTAATGTCACTGCACTGTGTCTGTGTATGTGCTTATCTCTTCCCCTTCCACGCAGTGAGCTTGAGCAAGTAGGGACTTCACCTCAGTCTCAGAAGTCACCATGTGCCTCGCCCCAAGGCCCTGGTGGGTGCTGAGTGGATGAGTGAACGGTCCTCCAGGCAGCCAGGGGCGGGGCCATCTGATAGGAAGAGGCCCTGACTTTGCTCACTGGGTAAAATGTAAGCTCCCCGAGGGCAGGGCTCTCAGTTCAGTTCACCACTGTGTCCCCAGGTTCTGGAACAAGGTGTGGTTTAGGGAGGCCTTCAAACATTCTCCACTTAGCAGTCACTGAATAAACGAGAACCTCAAGTTGAATTTGACACATCAATGTCACCCAAGAGCAAAGTTTTGGTTTACCTGCTTTTACATACTCTTATCTCCTCATCCCTAATGTCAGATCAGGCTGGGCAGGCAGCAACCAATCTGGTCGAGCTTCCACTCGGTGTCTCCTCAGACCCTTCCCCTGTCCCCTCTGTGGGTCTGATCGAGTTCTCAATAAAGCCTGTTCAGCGGCCCTTTTAAATCTGCCAACTTTGGTTGCTGCCTGCCCAGCCTGATCTGACACCTAAGACTGGGGTAATTGGTCCCAACTGCAGAAGCCAAATGGCAGAGGACACATTTATGGCCTTAGAGAGCATCTACATGAAGCAGGGAGCAGGATGGCCAAAACTAACTTTTGCTTGTTGAGGTCTGCTTCGTGAAGGTACCAGGTGATTTGTACAAAGCACCTTAACCTTCCCTGTCCCTGAGGGAATGGAGTCAAGTGTCCCTGCTTTCCCAGGGGCAAACTGGTTCAGAGTGATTAAATAACTTGCCCTCATTAGCACCATTACAAGGGCTGAGGAACAGATTTTAACCAACCTCCAGTCGGCTCCGAAGCTGGACTTCCAGTCCACATCTCCTCATGACACAGAGGCTGAGGCCGGGACTGCTGCCTGGCTAGGGCCTGCCTGTGCAGTCTGAGCCTTTGTGCTTTGAGAGCCTCGGGTCTTGAGCTGCAGCCCAGGGCTCCTCAGCGGGTTCTGCCCCAGCATTGCTGAGGTTAGTTTTCAGCTGAACTTCTGACCACTGCTGCCACCAGAGGGCCACATCCCAAGCATTTGCTTTTGAGGAAACAAAGTGCCCTTTTTAGTTTGCCTTAAATTTTCCTAAAAATGCCAGTCAGCTGATCTGTCAGGCTGATCAGGACGAAAGCTCACACCACAGTCCTGTCCCAAACGGGAGGTGTGAGGGTGATGCCACCAGGCTGGCACTGTCTGGGAAGGAGGCATTTGGGGCAACGGAGAAAAGACTTCCCAGTCTGTCTCCCACAGAAAGACCACTCCCTGCACCAGCCCGGCCAGCACCCGCTCTACGGGACTCTGGGGCCCGACTTCCTGCCCTCATCTGTCTCCATATTTCTCTGCGGTGGTTCACTTCTTGGGGCTTCTGTAGAATCCTGACCATTTCTAGAGAAGAGCAGAAGGGTCACTCATTTTGGGGTGACCGATGACCCTCTGTCTTCCCTTGCTCCTTGGGTGGCACTTCCACACTGTGTGACTCACACAGAACCTCAGCCCACTGAGGAGCCTGCAGCAGTAAGAACCCTGGATGATCAAGCGCCCTCACCCTAGAAGCCCCTCTTCATCTGCCTACCCACCTCCATGTTGTCCCCTTGATGGCCACGCCTTGCCAGCCCAGCTCCAGGAGGTGCTGAGAGCCCCCTTGTTAATCCCGACATCAGCACGAGGAGCACTTATCTGACTCCCAGATGACTCATCAGGAAATGGCTTCCCAGAGATCCCAGAGGCCCCACCCAAGCTGAGGACCCCCATGCAAAAGCAATGTGCTGAAAATTCTGTGCAGTCCCTTCAGGGACAGCACACAGGCCACTGGGCAGCTGAAGCTGAGTCCATTCAGGACTTCTCATCAGGGTCTCCCCACGTGGACAGAACACCCCACCTCCCCAGTCATTTGCCTATTCCCGAGCAGAACCCCATGCCCCAGATCCTAAAAATACCCTTCCCTGCCAAACACAGGGGCAGATACTGTCCAAGAGAACAGCAGACACCTGTCCCACTGTCAGGCCTTAGCCTCTTTACCACCCAACCAAACAGGGCCCCCCACTTCCGCACCTCCCCCAAGGCCAATAAGTGGCTCTCAACCCCCATTCAAAATGATTCCCACTGAGGGTCCAAAATAAAGGGTCACAGATTTAAACTGCTCCCAGCCCTAGAATGGTGCCACATGCTGGGCTCACCACCAAAACGCTTCCACCATCCCACAACCTCCAGGCAGAGCCCCACCTTCCCGAGACAGGAGCTGCGTTCTGAGGCTGGCGGGGAGAGTAAGACCTTGGGGCTGGACGGAGTCCTACACTCACACAGGCCTTTCTTGATGCAGGGCCCAGGCAGGCCTTGGGAGCCTCCATGGAGTGGAGAAGGCTGGCTCATTTGCCCCCAGAGGCCAGGAAGGGGCACTTCACTACCTTCTGAGGAGCCCTCCAGGCTGTGCCTCAGCTAAGGAAATTCCCAGGAGAGAGCTTTCTCTTCCACTGAAGGACTGAACAGAGAGAGAACATTCCAGAAATTTACTGGCTCTACCTTGAGGTGGTGGTGAACCATCCTAAACAAAGTAAATACAGAAGTTACCACACAGAAGGAACACACAGAACATGTAGCCTCTTCCACCCTGTCCTCTCTTCCCAAAGGTACCACACAGGGACAATGTCAGAAAAGCAAAGACGAAAAAAGGAAAATAATCAGTTAAATAAAGCAAAGAATTCTCTCCACTGCCTTTCTGACATAGGAACTGACCAAGAAAGAAAAAGCTGTACTTTGCCTCTCCTCCCTCTAGACAGCAGCCGAGGTTAACGGGGCCCACAATTATCCCCTCCAGCCAGCCTGCCTGCCTGGCTCTCCAAAACCGAACCCCACTTCCTGCCCTCTTCAAGAGCCTTCATATCTCACTGTCATTTCCGCCGCCCACAGAAGCACACAGTGCAGCAAATCTGGGTAATCCAATTTAGCTGGAGAGCTCCTCGAAGCCTGAGCCAGGCCCCAAACCTCCAGGCTGCGAGTGCCAGCAGAGGCACAGCCAGAGAGGATAGGGTAAAAGCGACAGAGATAATGAGAGCTTCCTCGTCGTTTATTTGTGTCCTTTATTTGCTCAATCTGGCTTGGCTGAAGGGGCCTTACTTTCAGGTCACACAACCCTGTATACCATCTGATATACCCTGAATACCACCTGAGAGCCTGGCGAGACAGGTCTGCAGGGGTCACCAGAGCGGTTGCGGCACATCTGTTTTGAGGCTGGATGCCTCCTCCAGGATCACGGGCTTTTTACTTCTTACTCAAATAGAAGCCAATGTTTGGGGTGAATTTTTTCACCCTCCTTGTCCCCAAGAAACATCTGTGTGAGGACAAAGGCAGCTGGAGTTCAGCACATGCAGCGCAATGCAGGGTTTCTGCCAGCACCCCTCCTTTAGTTAAAGATCTGGCCTTGGGCTGAGGCTGTAGCTCAGTGGTGGAGCACTTGCCTAGCATGTATAAGGCACTGGGTTCGATCCTCAGCAACACATAAAAATAAATAAATAGCCCTGGTGCAGTGGCACATGCTTATAATCCCAGCAGCTTGGGAGGCTGAGGCAGGAGGATAGTGAGTTCAAATGCAGCCTCAGTAACTTAGCAAGGCACTTAGCAACTCAGTGAGACCCCGTCTCTAAGCAAAATATATGAAAGGGCTGGGGATGTGGCTCAGTGGTTGAGTACCCCTGGGAGAGAGGGAGGGAAGGGAGGGAAGGGAGGAGGGAAGGAAGGAAGGAAGGAAGGAAAAAAGGAAGAAAAATATTGTGTCCATCTATAACTAAAAAAATATTTTTAAAAATCTGGACTTTATTACTACTAACAGTAAGTCAAATTTCCCACCTCTGCTTTGCAATGTGCTCCTTTGCCTAGGCGGTTCTGCAAGCATGTCAGAAGGATCAGCCTGCCTCTACCCAACATGGGGAAGCGTCCATTTCCTCCACCTTCTCTCAGACTAAATCCCTGCTAAGGACCAGAAGCTGAGAGAGTTTGAATCTAGGCCTGGGAGCTGGTCTGGAGGACAGGGATGGGGAGTGGCACTAGAGGCCAAGGCAGAGCATCTGCTCAAACATCTGCAGAGCCATTCAATGTGGGGCAGGCACACCTGGGGGTGTATTTCAAAAACTGAAGTTTAGGACAAAAATTTTCCTCCTCAGATTAGTGACTTGGAATCACAAGTACCACCACTCAAGTGATCCTGGCAAAAAGGTGGACAGAAGAGAAGACCTGCTTTCTTAGATGCATGAACAACCCTGGGGTGGGGGACAGGGCTTGAATGACCTTGGACATCCATCTCCAGCTACTTGGCATGGTCCAGACACACCTGTACATCTAACTAGGTAAGAGGGGACACAGATCTCCTGGGATGTCTTTGGAAACACTCCAGTAACTGGATTTAAATCTTTTCCCACTACTCTTCTCAGTTAGAAACAAGTGGCAGAAAGATGTCTCTCCCTCCTGCCCCTGCCTGGTGGGTGGGAGGGGTGCTGATACATACCATGAAACTGTTAGAAATGGGCTGGAAATGGGATGACTTCTGAATTCAGACTGAAAGAATTAAGAATGGACCCTGAAAACTGTCTCGTTTTCCTGTTTTATAAGTTGATGACTTCTTCCTGATATTTCTGAAATGCAGATGCAAAAGCTCTATTTTACTAATGTAAAAATGGCCATTCCCACCAGGAATTTTACAGGTAACTCTTCTGCCCAAGGTGCTATACAGTCCCCAATCCACCTTGGTGGCTGACTGAGGCTCAGCAGAGTCCACAGTCGGAGCAGGGGCCAGCAACCCTTTGGCAGGTCTGGGGCAACATGTCTGGGTTTTATTCTCTAACCCAGCACTCGGCACGCTCCAGGCACATGCTGAGTGGCAGGATGGAAATGTAGCATGTGCTGTGAGACACCTGACGAGTTAGACAATCCTTCCCTTCTGATGCCAAACACAGACACAGGGTGGTGAAGCTCCCATCTAGGGCAGTAGGGTGTGGGAGCATCTATACATACTGTTAAACTTAAGGGTTCAGGCCAGGAGCATTCACTCAAGAAGAGCAGGTGAGGTGCAAATCCACAGATAGAATAGTCCTCTATTTTGTTCTGTTTCTAATCAGCAAATGCTGGGCACTGTGGAAGGCTTGCTATTTGTGGCTTAAGGTAACTAAACCTAGGACTTAACTTGATGCATCACAAGAATAGGCTGCCAAATTGTGATTAACTATCAAGAAGATTTAAGTTCTTGGAGGCAGGAGCTGGGTCTGCATTCTGAACCCAGGGTAAGCAGGCACTTCCCATCCTCGATGAGCCTTCCAGCTCACAAGTGGTAAAGCCAAAGAATTGGCACTAATCAAGCTTACCAGTTCCACTTTCCCTCTGAAGTTGGGTGGCAAGCTTCTTTAAAAAAAAAAAAAAAAAAATCAAAGGAACATTCAGAACCGGAGAAATCAAATCTCAGATCTGAAAAGGATTTGGATCTCATCAGTACTCCCCCCTTCCCTTTGTGTGTCTCCGTAAGTTAATGATGTGCCACTCTGAGATAGGCCCTACCCCTGTCAGACTCCAAGTGCCCTTGATCTTGTTAGAAAGATTAGAATCTCTTCCCTAGAAGGCAAAAGACTCCCTATGCCATTTTCTGTTAGTTCTCTGGGTGACAGTGACATCATGACCAACACACAGGAAAGGGATTTAGTTCTTAGAATGGGGGAAGGATGTCTTTTGAAGACTGAAAGAACTTTTGGGCCCCAGCTACACGAGGAGACCTGCCGATGCTGTGGCCTTGCAAACTCAACCTGCTTCTCCTCAGCTCTGCACAGATCCGTGTGGCTGCAGAATCAACCTGCAGGACAGCGCTGAGGCTGCCTTTGGGAGGCCTGGTCTTGCTGGTACGAATCCAGTTTTCTTACTCCTACAAATGTCTCCTCTGAGCAAGGCCTCAGCTTCCAGCTGGCGCCCACTTCCCTCCCCTCAACTCCCAGAGGGGCAGCTCAGGCCCAGCTGCTTTTATCCCCCCTTCTGGTTTTAGGTGGCCTCTATGGGCCACAGGTACTCATCTCCTCTCTGCGGGATTGGTGTGCAGTTCTCCTGTTTGGAGTCAGCAGAACTGCACCACGTGGAGCAAGACAAATCCGCAATCACTCCAAATCCGCAATCACTCCCGTGGGGTGATGGACAGGTAAGAGATCAGTCATAGAGCACGTACACACTGAAACTATGAGAGCCTTCTTGCATCTATAGCATCACTAGGCTTCCATCTGTAAGGAAGACCCAATATTAAAAAGTAAAATACTGAGTTACACTCCATGAAAAACTCACACACTCTTTAAAGCACTGTGAAAATAATAATTTGATTTGTTTAAGTCAGTACATATAAGCACAGCAAAACTTACTAAATCAGGTTCCTTCCAGGGCTCATCTTCCCAGACTTTCTGATAAAGCTCAATTTAAAGTGGTACCCAAAGTGAGAAGATGGGACTAAAGGAGGAGGGCAAAACGTAGCCCTACTGGCCCTCGGGCTACTCCCTTAAAGGAACATGGAAGCCAACAGCTGAGCAGCAGATGGCCCTATTATCTACAGGCTGGCCTTCCCAAAAGGCTAGGCAACAATTATATTAACAACTGGAGGATGGTGAGGGTGACCACATCCTGTGACAAAAGCACCTCTGGAGATACCCTCTGGGATCTCAGTGTCTTCCTGGGAAAGGGTCCACCCCAGGACTGTACCCCCGAGCAGAGCACTAGGGTCCCTTCACTAGCAGACAGTGGTCCTCACTTCCTATCCAGGTTAGTCCAGGGCTCTGATATTTGGTAGTGGGAAAAAAAGTGAATGACAGGTGATAACCACTGCTCAGGGACCAAATACCCACATTAAGAATGTCACCATGAGCTTGCCTGACCAGTCAGCTTCCTAAGGAGGGAAGGGGGGTCAGTCTTCCAAGAAGAGGAACTGACCACAGAGGGGGAAAGGGGGCTTAAAAGTCCCTTATCAGAGGGGCATGGAGAGGCCAATCAGTTGCCTCTCGGGGAAAGGGCTGCAGGGGGGAAGCGAAAAGGCTGGCCCCTTCCTCCAGGTCACAGACAGTACCTGTGAACGTTTTCTTATGGTTTTTCCAGGCCTGAGCTTTTATCTCTAGTGGGATTTCAACAGAATAACAAAGTAACTGATCCCAGAATCAGAGCAGGTTTGAGGGATGGTCTTGGACCACCAGGACTCTAAGACACACCCAAGAAGAGGGAGGACAAATAGCACTTGGTATGTCACACACAAATCCTAGATCCTCTAAGCCCAAGGTTGTCTTTCACATTCAAACAGAAATGTGAAGATGCACTGCAACTCCACTATATGGATTATTACAGCTAAATAAAAGCAACTCCTGAAGGCTTTGTTTCCTTGCTCATTTTGGGTAAATTTTTTTAATCATTTAAGATCAATTTATAGATACCTAAATAGCCTCTCATTCTCTGGCCCAAGAACTAGTGACAGCATTTTCCTCCATTAGACAAATAAAAATTTAAACAAAATTTCAAAGGAAAAAAAAACAACCCAATGAAAATAAAAAGAATGTTGAAAAAAAATACAAATCAAAGAAATTTATTGGTGTTGACAAAAATACATGATACAAAAAACAAAACAAAACAACACAACAGAAACATAACCAGAAACCCCAGCCCACTGGACCCACACGCCTAATGTACCAGCAGTGTCCAATCCCAGGAGCCCCAAGGCATGCCCTTAATTCATGAGGACCTCCATCTGCACCAGCCTTGCATTGGTGTCCCCAGATGTCCGGTAGGGTATCATTCCAGCAAAGGTAATCAGGGCTCGGGCTTGACTTCGGAGTTGCTGAGAAAAAGGGGAGCAAGAGTAAGAAACTGGTCAACTTTCAGATCAAGATATGGCAGTGAGAACCACCTCCATGTTCTTCCATTCTCTATCCTGTGGTACCAAGGACAGAGCCTAGTGGGCAGAGGACAGTTCCACCTGCTACTGTCAGACTCCTTCGGTGTGGTGCAGGGTTAGCTAAGTTTGTCCACTGGGGCCCTGGTTCCATGGGGCGTCACAGGCCTTCTGTTAAGCACAAGACTGATGGGTCTGTCAGGAGAGCCACCTTGCCCCACCTCATTGACTATTTCTGACACAGCCCTGAGCTTCAGAACTGCCTGCTCACGTTTTCTGAGCCTCTCTGTCTCCTGGATGGGTTCTGGCCATCTGCCTCTACGAGGATTGAGCTTCTGAGGCTCCCATGAGGCACCTGCAACACCAGAGGTGAGGGCTGTGACTGTGGGCAGCCCCAAGTCCCCTCCTCTCCCCTTTTCCTTCCTTCTGTTCCGTCCCTTTCTCCCTCCTGACATGTGCTTGCCCTCCATTCCCAGGTAATAATATTAATGAACCCTTGGACTATTCTAGGAGGGAAAAAGAGGCCCCTACAAATTTAAACTCAGATGTTCCAAAACAGAAAAAAAAGTCAAATTTCACTCTGCTTCCCAAGTGAAAAAAACAAAAGAAACCCAGGAGAACAGCTTCAGATGACTGCTGCCAAACCAAGACGGAAGGCCTGGGGTGGCCTGGGGTGCCCCGTGCTGCAGTGTGCTGGATGCTTGTCAATAAGAAATGACACAGCATCTGGACTAAACGGGGGCAATCTACAAACACCTTCTGGATCAATAGCACTTTTAAGAAAAATGAGAGACACTTGACACTTCCTAGATTTACTTCCTAGATTTTCATTTCAGAAAACTGAAAAGCAAACACTTTTTACCTATTATGTGAAAAAAATTGGCAATTGTGTATTCTTATTAATGTGATGAGAATACTCAATGAATTTCCTTTAAAAGTCAATCTTTAAAGTGTTTGGGCTTTTGTGCCTGATTTGGTTGCCTTAAACAAGTTCTATGGGGGGGTGTTCATGAAAAGGACCGCCCCCCTCCTAGACAGCATTTCACTTTAAACCAGGAAACCACTTGGTCTAGCAGCTTTGATATGTAAGTTTCTCTCCAGTCTTACTCACCCCACCCTTTCAGAAGGAAAAAGAAGAACGGTGGGCAGGAGGAGAACAGAATGGTTCTGCTCACTGTATACGAAAACCAAGTGCCTAAAAACAGAGCCTGAACCCCACACTGAAGGTGCTGCTGTGACAGCTCCCTTCAGAAGAGAGACATGGCTGCCAGGCCACCAGCTCCTGTCTGTAGGCGGGTCCTCCCTGACCTGTGAGCGGCTCAGAGCACCAGGAAGCGCCCACCATCTTAACACTCGTATCCACAGACACCCCTGCACTGGGTTCCTTCACCATAAACACAGAAGCCTGCCAAGGGGCGCACACGGTGAGCCCACCACGGTACACCCAGGAACAGGCTCTCATCTGCCTGAGGGCGAGGGGCAGACCTGTGATGTCTCTGTACTCTGGCGGACCAGCTGACCACTCAGTGGATCTTCTCTGAGCATAGTCACCCATATTGCTAAATTTCTACCAGCATCCCCAAAAGAAGCTCTGTTAAGGACAGTGCCTATGGGGGCCGTAGACATCACTGGAGACAGAAGGCAGGCTTGGCAGAGTTTCTTACTGCCCAAATCAGGTTTGGCTGTTCAACACTGTCCTGAGAGTCTCATCAAATGTTAAGTGGAAAAGTTATAGGAAAGAGAATTTTAAAAAACCCCAATTGACTTCATGGCTTAACTGCATCAATTACCTCTGTTTTTTTTGTCAAATCAATTGGAGAATAGATGCTGTGTTTTATCAACCTGTTCTATCTCCCTATCTACCTACCTATCTCAGTGTTCTACCTACCTGGGCTCACTGAAAGCCCCACAGGTGACAGAAGGGGTACAAGTTTAGGTGTCAGACAGACCCAGTTTCCAGACATGGTCCTTGCTCCTACCTACCACTGCGGGGCCCACAGGGCAAGCAAGTTGCTTCTCCACTCCAGGCCTGTTTCCTGATCTAAGCTGGGGTAATAATGCTGTCCTAGTCATCTCTCTTGGGCCATTGTGAGACTCAGAAGAGAAGCAATTTACATTAAATTAATGTGTTGATAAAAAAAAAATAAAGTATGGTTTTGATGAAAATGTTTACCAACGAGCTGAGACTTACAAAATGACCTTATAACTTAAAATGAGCAGAAAGTCCTGTAGAATCAACTATAAATTAGCATCTGTTTGATTTTCTTCAAAGGTGATATTTATAGATCTAGCACTTTTTTTTTTTTTTTTTTTTTTAAGCTTGAGAAGAGCAATCCTCCTGACCTGTGGTCTACCCAGATGCCACGTTGTAAGGGAAAAACATGGATTAGGGTCAGATGGTGTCCTAAGAGTGTAATGACTTTCCAAACCAGAAAGGTGGCTCTCAGCAATGTTTCTCACGAACGCTGGGATCTTACAGAGTCACGGTCCTCGATGACTCGCTGGGGCCTGGATGCCGAGGATGGACTGGTCCCCTTAAGCCTCTTAAACTGTGTGAACAAGATGTTCATGGTGGCAAGAAGAACTTCTGAGAGGTTGTGCCTGATCTATGCAGAGAGAAACACAGGGAGTAAGGAAAAGAGCCAGCAGCGAGTGGAGAGAGGGCGGCTGACTGCCTGTCACACCACATCCCACAGCTGCTGGCAAAGAGCCGGAATCACCAAGAAGCTGCCGATGGGGCTGGAGCGTCAAGTGTGACCGCGATCCCCGAGCAATGCTGCTCGGAAGGTCAGGTGGCCACTCCTCCTGCTCCCCTCACGGTGATCTCTTGGCAGGGCGGCCCAGTGATTACCAAAAGCAGCTGGATTTGCACATCTGCAGGTCAGGATGCACACACCAGTCCTCCCCAGTGCTGGCCACCCAGCCTCAGACTCAGCTGCCTCCTCTGCACACGCATGGCCCAACCAGAGCCCTCGGGGACACCTATGAGGCAGGCCCTGGTGCATATTTTAGCCCATATTGCAGTGAACAATGTGTCTAGGAAATGGCAAGAAATAACAAAGAAACGAGGCTCACAGCAGGTGGAAGGGGCCACTGGCAAGGGATAAGACCTTCTAATTCTGTGCCATAGTAGACTTGCCCTCCTATGCTGGCCTTCCTTCTCTAAAATAGAAACTTTTTTTTTTTTTTTTTTTAATTTAAGAGGCAATTTGCTTTAGGAGAAACCATTGTAAAACCTCACCAGTGAGAATCCCAGAACCAGGTGGTTCTGGAGTCTAACTCTCTGTGCTTGAGAGAAAAGCCTTACCTGGGCTGCACACAGGAATGATGCGGTGTGTGTGTGTGTGTGTGGGGGGGGGGACGGGGACCCAGACCATAGCCCCTACCAGGGAAAGCGGAACCTCAGGCGGTAGGGCCTGCACAGGAACGTTTACTAAAGCTCTCCTAGCGATTCCAGTGTGTAGCCCAGCAAGCACCCCAGGCCACACAGTGGCAATGTGCTTGAAATCCTGCTCTGGGCTCTGGGGCTCCTAGGGTGATAACCTACTCCACTGGTCATGCACTTGCTTTTCTGGGCAAAATCTTTCTGAGAAGGGAAGAACGGCAGCGAATCATGACATGTTTCATGCATCCAATGGAAACTATTCAAGATCGGAGTTAAGCATTAGAGCACCCTCTAGTAAAAGTGGACCATAAAAAAATGAAACCAGTCCTCAGAGGATCAACCAGAAACCTGTTTCTCCCAAGAACATGTTCCATATACTCACAGGAAAACTGGGATATCTGGAAACACAGTCTGGGTGGTTACTGTACCTAGAGCTCATAGTTATTAGCTACATGTTAAAAAAGCTTCCAGTGGAAGTGAGGAAAACAGGATCCCATAACTCAGAAAGAAAAGGACTTACTTCATCGCTGAAATTTCTGAAGGCAGCTACTCTCTCTTCCACACTTTCCTGATTCAGGGGCACCAGCTTCAAGCGATCAATTATCTGTTTAAAACGAACAACCATCAGCCTCACATGACAAAGCATCGCAGTCACTTCATCTTCCTAAATTTAACCGTCAGCATACACCGTGTTCAAAGGGCTTTTTCACAGAAAAAGCGACTCTCCTTCGTACACACAAAGGCTTTGATTCTAACTTGCTGACTAACTCAATTCTTACCCTCACTTTCTGACACGATTTTAAAATTCAGAGGTTTACTTTGAGAAACCTCTTTTCAGATTAAAGGAGGAGAGAAAAAAGAAGAAAACAACAACAAACAAGGAATGCAGAAATCCCCTTGAACTCCCAGGATCACACTTGTCCCTTTTCATTGCACAGGCACACTGGTGACATTTTCTTTGTTTTAAATGAAGTCCAGGAGGCACTTTGAATTTTCAAGGGCATACATTAACCTGTACTTCAAACACCCCTCCTGAAACTTACATCAAAGGCTCTGTCAATGTGACCGTTGTGATACTCATCAAAAAAGGTGATCAAGTCCAACAAAAGGTAGAATGTGGAGTCCACAAATTTATTTGCACTTATTCCCTGAGTCCTGTACCTGAAAGACAAAAGGGGTTTGATTTCTGTGTACTACATAATGGTGGGACAGCATTTCAAATGCTCTGGAATCTCTCAAACTTTGTGGATGAGGGGGACTGAGGAGCGGGAAACAGTGCTGAGTGTGTGTGTGTGTGTGTGTGGGGGGGGGGGGTGCAGGCGCGGATAGGAGGGGTTTGGTTTGAATCTACCTACAAATATTTCACATGATGCAAAACAGCCTCAACCACCATCTTGGCATCTATGAATCTCTAGTGAGGGAGGGAGGTACTGATGGGCAAAAAGCCCAGCAGCCCAGGCTAGGGGTTATTTGGTAAGTGGAAGTATCTCATCTGCCAAAGACTGTTCTTTTGTGTTACCCCAGGAAAGCATCCCAAATCCATTATTCTCTGTAAAAGGCACAAAAAAATAACATCTTTTGTCTCAGCTGGGAGTTAACCAGCTGAAGTCTGAATAACTCAGTCAACTGAAGGGGATTCTATAACACTGGCCACAAGAATCTGCCTCTCTCCATCTTAGCGTGGTTCCTAAAGCCTTTGAAACGGCTAGTGAAAGTGTAAGTAACAGCACACAATGAGCACAGGGCCTGGAACTCAACCCAGTGTGCGAGACACACCCTCCCCTGGGCAAAAAAGCCAGGTGTTATCCTAACACCAGGTGTTAGGATATGGGAAGCACTGGTGGCAGGGGAGTGGGCAGAGCACCCTGAAAGCTGTTTGCTATGGCTGCCTACTACAGCCAACACGCACGGGGGCAGGCCCAGATGGCTTGACAGGGGCCTTGGCCCCTCAGAGCCAGCTCTGGCCTTACCGCTCAGCGATGGAGAGCGCCATGTTCTTCAGCCGCTCCTTATTGGACTGGGGGGCACTGATCTGAGGAACAACAGGACTCAGCAGTTTGTTCATCAGCTCCAGAACCTTGTCTGCATTCTGGTCAAGATTTTAAAATTAGGAAATAATCAATAACAAAGAAAAATGAAATAACCAAGACAAAAAGGGAACTTCCTGGGGTGACGGGTCTGTCTTAAGGAGGGCAGCAGCTGCAAGACACACAGCTGTATACGTAATAGATGTATGCTTTCTACATCAGAGTCACACCTCAATCTAAACATTTTTTAAATTAATAAAACATGAATCATAACCCTCTTCTTTGTCTTCTCTGATAACAGGAAGAATGTGATGCTTCTTAGGTCATCTCAATTCTCAACAGTCACGTGTTCCATAGGGGATCTTCCAGCTCTCTCAAAAGGCCCTTGCTGTGCCATCGTTCTCGGGCACACACTGTGCACCAGCATGTCTGGGGCTGCCAGAAGGTGAGCATGATGGCATGTTTACCAGCAGCTTCACCGACAAACGTGATGGCTGCTTCTGCTGCTAACAAGTGAGATGACCGCGCAGTGCCTACAGGACACCACTCAGTATGCAGCTCTTTTTGGCCAGAAACATCTTAGGAGCAGAAGTAACAGTGTAAACTGGGAATTTCACCTTGACTGGTGAAATTATACAGTTAATACTGCCTCAGTGGTGGAGAAAATGCTTCAGCTGGGGAGCACTACCACAGAGATGCTGAAACGCTGGTGCATTAAATGCCAAAAGGCCAGCACGTCTATCAAGTGCAGAAGAGGGGAGAGGGCACATTTTACCTTGGCAAGGTCATAAAGCTTTGCTGCTTCTTCAAACAGTCCTTTATTTTCTGCGACGGAAGCAACTTTGTTGATAATAGGCTTTGTGTCACTAGTAAACTTATCTATGACTCCAGGCTGACAAGACAAATTATGGAGGGGGAGGAAGAGAGAGATGGGTACACACAGCTATTATTTTAAACACACAGAAGCAAAGAGGATTCAAGAAAAAATACTTTAACTGAAAATGCTTGCCCTGAGCAATGCATATTTTTCTTCAGCTAGACCCTGGCTTTCTTGAAGATATAAGGTCCTATTAAAATTATGGCAAGAGATGAAGGAAACGAAACACGAAGGAGCAGACTCAATGAAGACACAGAGGAGTCAGCAATAAGACATCCGTGCTTTTGATTTCCAAAATAACCCAGGGAGTAAGTGAAATTATCAATGATTTTAAATTTGCTGATGCTCAGGAACCACAGAGAAAACTCAAGAGGCTTGGGAAAATATTTGAAAGATTTGGGGTTTGCTTTCTAAGACAGATGGCAAAAGGAACTCAGTGCTGAAAATACATGGCAAGAGGCGTCAGGACATTTAAGAAACCAAAATCACCATCACCACTCAACAGCACCCAAATGGTCAAGAGAACATGGGAGAGGCCTCGGGAGCCAGGCATAGGGACGATGGACTGTGTATTCTGATCTCCACTAGTGCTGAACCAAGTCGGGGTGACCTGCCTCCTCACTTTGGAGGCAGCACAGGAAACCAGTAAAGAACATGAGCTCTGAGGCCAAAAGGACCGGGTTCAAACTGCAGCTGGTGATCTTGCTCTCCATTTCTTCACTTGGAAAACAGATAATAATGGTTCCCACCTTGCTGGATTATTGTGTCAATTAAATAAGAAACCATATGCAAGGCATCAGCATAGGGCTGGCAGCCGTTCCTGCCCAACAAGCAGCGGGGGATGACGACATGCCACCACCATCAGCATCATGGGCCTTTCTTCTGAGCTGGATGGTGTGAGCCCATCTCAAGATTTTCAGGCCAACACATCTGTTTTTCCGAATGAAGAAAGTGAGTCCCTGAGGGGCAAGGGACACTCCTGAGGCCACAGGGAGTTAGGGTCAGGGCTGACCTCTGACAACAGGGCTTCTGTCCTTCTGCTAGGACACCCAATGGTGAGTCTCAAGGAAACTGCTAAGGCGCCACTAGAAAAGCTACCTCATCATAAATTTACACATTAAGGAAAGACATAAATGCGTAAAATCAAGCCATCATTGGATCTATAATTTTCATTCTGTTTTTTATACTAAGCAACTTCAGATCTGCATCAGTAGTACTTTGAATCCTGAAATCTGCCTGTATTCTTGGGACATTCGTGAATCCCCAACGAAGGCCAACGTTTCTCCAGGGACACATGTGACCCACCTTTCTACTTCCGTCATTCTCTAGTTTCCCAAGTATCATATCAAACTGTGGAGGAAAAAAAGTTTACTCAATTTACCGGACAAGGATACAAACGTAATACACAATTCTTTGGAGGCAAAGAGGGGAAAAAATGGGGGTGACGGGGAATCCTACACAAACTAGGCAACAGTGACACCAGAATCAATATTTTCATTGTTTGAAATCAAAGAACACAGCCCCCCTCCTCCCCACGCCACATCCACACAAAATGCGGAGGGAGACGTGCAGCATTGCCTTAAGGAGAGAACTTGGGAACTGAGAGCTGGGTGGGAGGTGGGGAGGAGGCCGACGTACCTCTCGACTTTCGATTACCAGCTCACTCACACAGCGCAAAAACATGTTTTCTCCTTGACTATCTTTCTCCTCCCTGTGGAGGCACAGGAGCACCTCAGTGTCTGGTGTGGACACAAGGTCTCCAGCAGGCATTCTCAGAATGGCAGAAACCAACCCTAGGTGAAGTACGGGGTTAAAAAGCAAATGTACCTGAGGAAGTAGAAGTACTGGAGGGCCTCCCTTGGGTCCGTGGACTCAAACTTCCTGGTATAAAGCATGAGTAGCCGCACAAAGTTCAGCCGCCGCATGCAAGGAGGGTCACCAGGCTCATGGCTGACTGTACCGTGGGGGGACAGAAGAGGGAGCACCAAATGGGAGACATTGGGGACACAACTCCTCTGACCCACACCACTAGGCTCAGCATCATTGATTCCTGCAGCCCAACCCACATTTCCCAATTAAGCTCTGGACAGTCCCCTCCACCACCCTGACTGCGATTTCTCTCCTTGGATAGAGGACAGAAAAACAGCCTTGGTGGTAAGAAAACAGTCTTCACGTGCTGGTCTTTGAATGAAAAGATAATACCGCAGACCACCCACACAGCATGCACAGAAGACTGGCTGACTGGGGTTTCTAAGGTCATCACAGCCAGAGCCTAATGGAACCAGACGCAGGACTCCAGGGGCTACCTTGCCTGTACCATTCTTCAGGCAATCTGGCCGCAAAGCCAGCCCTTTGCCCAGCACTTCCTGTGTTTAACACTCCGGGGAATACGAGTCGGGGAAGAAAGCAAGGACTCAATCCTAATCATCTCTTTGTTCTGAAATGATTGATTACATCTGCCCAAAGACTCAGTGGCGATTCCTTGGCCACTATTACGGATGGGGGGCGTCACTGTCCTCAGTCATGCATACTCACGGAGCTGAGCACTCTGTCCTGAGGATTTTAAAAGCAGCTTCAGCTCGAACAGCACCAGGGCCACATGGACAGCATGACAGCGCAGTCGCTCCATGCGGAAGAGAAAAGCAATGGCGGCTTCGAACTGCGCTGTCAGGAACAGCACTTGGAAGTAGAGGAAGGGCTGCTGGTTCACCGTGAAGTGGGACTCACCTGGGGGAGGGGAATAAAGCCCACTGAGAAAAGCTGCCGATGGCAGCCCAAACCCCAGCAGAAGCCTTGGGCGCCTATTGGCCTTCCTGGGTGGGAAGAAAGTACCAGCACGAGCCTGAATTAATGGAGGGGACTCTGGACACAGTGAACTGCCATGTGAAATGGACCTGATCCTCCACCTTCTCTAGACTCACAACTGGACTGGCAAGTAGGGCTGTGCTGTAAAACTGCACGAGGCTAGAGAGAAGCAGAGTCAAAGACCCGAGTGCAGCAGGCATTGCTTGCCCTGTACCTGGAGGAGCCACTTCCTACAGAGACAAAGGAGACTTCAAAGAAGCTTCAGTTCACTCACAGTCATAAGTCAGGATCCAACAACTACTGGCCACCAGGGGTGTCTTCCATCCTTTCCTCCCCAGATTTTTAAACAATGAGGAGAAAAAGGGAAGACAAAGACACTGTACTCTTCTTCATGTTCACTGACAAGAGCCAGGGGGAGGCAGCAGCTAAGTCCTCTCCCTGAGCAAATGTTCCCCACAGCAGTTTGAGGAATTAGAGGAAATCATTTACTGCTGATGACCAATAAGCAGAAACATTCATTCCATAGGGCCACATGGCCTCTACTTCAATTTGAATGGATCAATTTCAAGACAGAGATCAATGATTCTCTCCTCTTACCCACCTAAGGTAGCTGCCTTAGGTGGGTAAGAGGAGAGAAGGTGGTTGTGCCCGAGATCTTACCATAGTCTTCCAACAGCTGTTTCTGGAACTGTGAGAGAGTGAGCCTGTCTTGTGGGGAGCTGGTGCCATCGTCATCAAAACACACTTGGTTCAACTAAACCCCAAAAGAAACACGTTAGTACAACTACATCTCGGGCCACGCGTGCGGCTGCTCAGGAGCCACACCCAACACTGTGAGCTGGAGTCTGTGGCAGAGACTGCAGTTATTAGCAGGGAGTTAGAAAATTTAAACAATGGAGCCAGGAGACAAGAAAGCCACTGGTGCTGATAGCCTCACTGGCATCACGCACTAAGTAGGTAAAACCTGTGGCCGGAACTGGGGTAGAGCAAAGGGCTGATGCCCTGCCCAAGCCAAGAAAGCACTGCTGACCTTCAGCCACAGGTAGTCCTCGGTTTTGTCTGCCACTTCACTCTGATTGTCAGTGACATCGCATCTGCCAATGATGCAGTACACGGCCCGCTTGTAGGGGTCTGTGTTGTTCCTGAGGGCTCTGCGGTAATGAAGCCGGAGCTTGTTTTCCGTAGCTGGGGACAATCTGAAGACAAGGGACCAGACAGACATGCTCAGTGCACATCCCCAGGGCAAGTGAAAGCACCCATCTCCCAGAGCTGAGCTGCTCAGCCCTGCAGCACCTCTGCTTCCGCCTGACTCCGCCCAGTACCAGCACTCCTGGCTGCCAGCTCTATCACTAGGACCTGCAGGGTCAGGTCAGAAATGCTGACGCACCAGCGCTCCACTGCGCCACAGCAGCTCTCGAGCAGTTCCCCTCAACGGCCTCAGCCCCCTGAACTGCTGCTCCCTCATTCATGTGGGGTCGCCTCCCAAATGAACTGCCTGCATGCAAAACCTTGCTTCGGGGTCTCCATCACAGGGAACTCCAAGACATCAACCCTACTTTAATATGAGCAAGACAGGGACTTGCACTTTCAGACAACATTTTGACATGGCAGGACTGACACTGCCCTTGTTTGTCATAGGTACAGCTGGAGTGACCACTGCTATTTCTTCTATACACAGACACATCAACTAGGCTTGAATATGAGGTTGTATCCAATTATGTTAGCAAAATCCAGAAGAAGACTAATGCTAGCTAGTTCCTTAATGTCACAGAACTTTTAAAAAGCTTAATAAATTGATTTAAGGTCATATTATAAACTTTTAATTCTAGCCTTTGAGTTATGAAGTCTATAACAACATATTTCTGCATCGGGCTCACCAGAATAGGACTCTGTAATACAAACAGTCCATTTTAGCCAGCACCCTGATGAGCCCTGGGTGTTCATGCTAAGTCAGATCACGCTCCCCAGCACACTTGTGCACTCGCTGGATCAGGGAACTCCCAAATGCAGACGTGTGCTCGTGTGTAAACAGCCATGAGGGAACAGAGCTTTCCTTCTGTGTTTCCAGTCATGTTCCCAAGAGTTCTGCTCACTTTCTAAGCTTCTTTTTTCCCCAAGTAGAAATTTATTTTAAGCATGTGAAGGAAAAGGGAATGATGTCAGTGAAGGCCACCCCCTGGATTACACGTGGCTTCTCGATGGGCCACCACACTCCCGTACCTTCTGTCCTTGCTGTTCATGTACTCCTGGAACCAGGTCTTGAACTCTCCCAGCTGGTGCTGGGCTCGGTTCACCACCTGAGAAGCCGCAAGCAGGTCTCCGCAGCGCATGCAGTAGTAGATCAACGCCCAGACAGGGTGGCCCTCCACCTCTCCATCCTGAAACAGGACAGATGGTGCTCAGGTGACAAACCAAAGCTCACTGACTGCCTCCTGGTGTGCCAGAGCCCAGCGCAGTCCCTCTCCTAGGCCAAGTCACTTGATTCTCACAGCCGCCCCATGAGGTAAGAACCATTAACAGCCTCTTGCTCCCTGTTTTCCACAAAGAAACTGAGGCAGGGAGGCTGAGTGACCTGTCCAGGTGAGTTAGGAAGTGGCAGTGTGGCCCTGGAGCCTGCCCCTAGAAGTCCACTCACCCAGTCAGTTTTCCCCAAGGAATCTACAGCCAGTCCTGTTTTCCCCAAGGAATCCCAGTGGCTTGCAGTCATCAGATGCCATTATTCTGTGGTAACTCAACTTCAACTAGCCCCAAGAAGCAAGGGCTAAAAACACCACTGACCAATAAAGGAGCATCATTATCTACCCAAGTGTATAAAATCCCAACCACCAACCAGGAGCCATTTCCTTCATTCAAATGCTGAGCTCCTTGTATCAGACACTTCAAAGCCCCAGGAATCTGAGGCAGCTCTGTCCCCACTCCCCCACTACTGCAGGATCTACCTGAATCCAGTCCTGTTACTGTCGGCACAGCAGGCCTGCACTCACCCAGCCCTGCTTCTCCTGACTGCCCTGGAGAATGTACTTCCTACCTCCTTTCTCAGCCCTTCCCTCCCTTCTCCTAGCAAGATCTTTCCAAAACTCACATGGCACCATGTCCCCTGTCCACTTAAACCCCTCTGTGGACCAAGACCAAAGTGCTTGTGAGTGTGGCGTGCAGGCCTTCTCCGCAGGCCCGACCTTGGCGAGCCCTGCCCATGCCCCCTCTCCAGGTGCTCTCTGTAGCCTCGGCGCATTTGTTCCCGCAGTTCTCCCCACCTGGAATGGCCTTTCTGGGGCCTGGGCTGGGGAACACCTGTTCTCTAAGAGCAAGTGTGACCTTCACTTTCTGTACAAAGCCAGCCTCCTCTATCTAGATCCCCCAGGTTAGGGCATTGTATATCGCGTGATGCTTGATTATAAGACGATTCCCCTAGCTGGATGGTGAGCTCGGAAGGGCTGCATCCTAGAAACCCTTCTGGCTAAAATTTCACAAGTCATCTCTGACTCTGCGTCTCACACCCAAGTTCCTCTGAGAGTCCTCACAGCTCAACTTTAGAATACGTCCAGAACCCAATACCATCTTCCTCTCCTGCTCCTTCACCCTGGACTCCACACGACCAGGCCCCCATCCTCACCCCTCCCTGGTCTCTTTTCCACACATACACATTTTAACTGCAAACACCTAAGAGCAATTGCTCTGGGGCAATCTTGACCACACAGAGGTTGCTAATACCTGAAGTCCAGGTAAGGGAGCTGGAAGTTTAATGTTCAGAAAACTTCGCACCAACTGATAAGTCCCAGGCACACCACCCAGCTGGGCCTGATGCAAATTTCCAAACACAGTCACAAGGGTGTAATTCTTATAACTGAAAAATGTAAAAGGGAAAAACAGGAGGTTGAAAACACACATTACACACAATATGTCCACACCCATGACATTAGTTTGTGATTCTACAGAGCAGGGCCTGGGTTTCAAACCCATCACACAGGAGGAAACAGTATGTTTTTCATGAAATAAAATACATTATTTATCACTATAACAGATTTCTCCTCATGGCAGATACTCAATAGGAACACAACTGTGGGCCTCAAAGGCTTCCAGGGCTGATGTGTAGGGGCTGCTCCACCCACTGCCTGGCTCTCCAGTGGGTTCTGTTTAAACTTTCTATGTGAACTAGGACATTTTCCTACTTAACCTCAACACCACAACACCAAGAAACATTAACAAACCTGGAAGCCAAATAACAAAGAGAGTCAACCTAGAGGCTCATTATGAGACATTAACAAACCAGTAGTGGGCTGGAGCTAAGAGCGCTTGCTTAGCATGCATGAGGCACGGGGTTTGATCCTCAGCACCACATAAAAATAAAACAAATAAAGATATTGTGTCCACCTAAAATTAAAAAATAAATATATTTTTTAAAAAAAGAGTAGTAGTATCTAAATACACCTAATGTCCTTCATGGTTTATTTTCTTTTTCTTTTTTTTTTTCTTTTGGATACCAGGGATTGAACTCAGGGGCACTCGACCACTGAGCAGCCACATCCCCAGCCCTAGTGTGTATTTTATTTAGAGACAGGGTCTCTCTGAGATGCTGAGTGCCTCCCTGTTGCTGAGGCTGGCTTTGAACTCGTGATCCTCCTGCCTCAGTCTCCCGAGCAGCTGAGATTAGAGGCGTGCACCACCATGCCTGGCTGGTTTGCTTTCTTTTAAAATCCAGGATCTAGTCCAGGAAATATATGGCAACCAGATGTCATGGCACTGTCATCTCCCTTGCCCTAGGGTAGTTCTACCTCCCGTTTTGTCTTTCTTGACACTGACCTTTTTTAAAGAACCCAGGCCAGCTGTCTGGTGGAATGTCCCACAAAGCTGGATCATTTCTTCAAGATTTGACTCAGGTTCAACTTTTTTGCCAATGACCCCACATGGATGCCACTGAGTAACCTTTCTTGCAGGGTCTCATAATGAGCCTCTAGGTTGACTCTCTTTGTTATTTGGCTTCCAGATGTTGTCCATCAGATCTGTCCACTACAATTTAATATCATTCCCTTTGTAATTCATAAGTAACCTGTGGGGTATACTTGAGAGGTCATGTGACTCTTCTATTTATCAACAATCTTTTCACCTACTGGCTTTAGTTTCCACTGGTGGTCATTGCAGAACCAGTCAGGACCTTAGAGACTGCAAAATGATAATTTTCTACCTTCCCTTTTATTTGGTAGCATCCTTCTTAAAATCCTCTGTACTATTTTTAAGTGCTTCCATAACAAGATTAAACTGTCCAAGTTACTGATATTCTAATATATGGTTTTAATATAATTTTAAATACTTTCTGATAAGAATTAAAAATCAAACTATAAAAATCATATATTGTACACATTTGTATCAAACTGTGTAAAAAATAAAATCAAACAAAATACTCATATCAAAATGTGAAAAAAAATAACAAGGTAACAGGAGCTTCTGGATGTAGGTAGAGGACATCTTCTCTTTTTTTGGGTCTTCTTTTTGGTATTTTTCAAAATTTCTATAAGAAATATGTATTGTTTTTATAATGATAAAGAAACACTATTTAACAAATGTAACCAGGTCCCTACCACTGAAGTATTTAAAAGCGGAGGTTGGATAAGAGAATAAAGAGTCCTGTAGCAGCTGGAACAAAAAGGTGCCCGCTGTGGTTTCTTCCAGCTTAAATTAAGATGATTCGTGTGCTGGAAAGTTGAAGAAGGAGGTTAAATTCCTTGAGGACTAAGAAACATATATCCTGCCTCAAACCTGAGAATGTGGCAGGGAAGAGATGGACTGAGCCCACCACATTTTCTCAACACTTTTGGCCTGACACATAAAAAATTATTTGGGACTGGGTCTACTTTGCCATCTGATACATTACATCACTTAAAATACTGTATGTGTACTGTCAGCAGAAAACATTAGCAAAAATACTTTAAAACTGAGATTAATTATTCTAAAATATCTCGTCTATAAAAAGGTGATAATGAATCCTTCAAAAGGATGCCATCAGAGAGCAATGCCACTCTAGAGTGAAAAAGAAAATAAAGTTACGATAGTCATGGGTAGGATACTCCAAAATAGCTCTGAGAAGTGCTGTTGAGGGAATTAACGGAACAAGATAATATTTTAAAACGAAATGAAATGAATAATAAAATAATAAGTAATAAAAGGGGATGACTTGCCAGAGAAAAAACAAAGGCAGGCAGGCTGGCACCCTTGTTGAAGTCAGCGCCAAGTTAAGGATGAGGTTGACGAAGATAGAAGGATCCTGAGCAGCATATATTTACATCCCTTTAAAAATTTTCCGTATGCTTTTACATGGTGTAAAAAATATTGTGGCTCATATTTTGCTGACTTGTAATGAATAAATAGTACCCGTGCATCAGGTTTTTGTGGAGGGAAATCAAATACACCCAAAACTTAATTACAAAAATTTGGCTAAAGCCTCATGAATTATTTTTATAAAACTTTACGCCTAGGCTAGAGGAATTTGGAGTTTAAGATCTCTCTACCAGGGGATGGAAGCTGGTGAGTGTCCGTCTAATGCTGTTCATTCAAACCCGTTCTCTGCGCACCAAGTGTGTACCACCTCAGTTACATACAGGAAATCTATGACTTCCTAATGAAGCATGATTCTGCTGACAAAAGGCAAACACACAAGGCTGTGGGCAGGTGCAGAGGTTCAGTGCAAAGGCTGCAGTTTAGTGAGACATTCAGCTGGGCTTTCTGTCTTGCACCAACAGGGAGAGGCTCTGTCTCTGAAAGAGAGAGAGTCCACAGGGAGGGATGAATGGCATGGGCCCCACTAATGAAGGGGACAATACTGAGGGCACAAGGGCACAGTCCCAAATAATTTTTTATGTATCAGGCATAATTTTTTTTATGTAACAGCAGCCACCTCTGATTGGTAAGAAAGTGGCAAAGCAATCAGGCATTAGCATCTGGGAAACCCTCGGATTCATAGGGATTAAAAGAGTGGAACTGGAAAGACAGCAAGGTTAAGGCTTCACGTGGTGACACCTACTGGATAAAGACTCGAATGCTGAGGAAACAAAAGAACCTAAGGTGTAATAGCTGAACCGCACCAGGAAGCAGAATTATGACCTGCGCGTTCCAGCCTAATAACCACGAGGACTCCGTGTGAAGGGACTGAGAGCAGAAGAGAACCAATCTAACAGCGCTCCCACTCACGTGACTTTCACGTGTGCTCTGTCACCACTGCAGGAACAGTCCTGGCTCTGACAACAGGGTGCCCCTCAGCCCTGCTCATTGTCTCAATGACAGGGGCCACAGGACAGTGAGTCCAAAGACGATGAGACCCCAGGGAGAGCCGGTGTCGGGGAGTGGAACGGGCCCATCAAGCTCCTGCTGCCTCACCTCTGCTCGAGGTACCCCAGCGCCTGCCTGACGAACTCCATGCGCACTTCCACGCTGCTCCGGCTCTTCAGGGCGTCAGTCGCTGGTGCCAACAACACATCTGTCATTTGTTTTACCATGGTCCACATGTCAGAAATGCTCTGGGTGTAAACGAGACTGCACGTGATAATGCTGCAGGGCTGGAGGAATTACTCGGCTCTCACAGCGCTGACCTGGGCGACGGGCAGGCTGAGGGGGAGTGAATGTCTTCTGTCTGAGACCCTCAGGTTCAAGCAAAGGGCAGAAGATGCACCTCTGCTCTGCCAGCAGCCCAAGTTCCATCCACCTCTGAGCACCCCCATCCCTCCCCGCTCTGGCTTCCACATCAATTACCATCCAGCCTGACACAACCACCTACATAATTACAGCCACATAAAGTAACAAGAACACTGGATCTCAGTGGGCTCTCCCTTAAGAGAGAGTGAATACGTTTATAATCACCAGAGTTCTAAGAGTTTAAACTCTAGGGCTGCATTTTAGTCCTTACAAGGTTATTTGAGTTTCTTGAGGCTTAAAACAAGAGTTTAAACTAAATAATACAGGTTTTGTCCTCCCAGGGACTCTCCAGAGGCCATGGCTCTTACCCACTAGGTGAGCATCCCAGCCTCCATTCTCCTTCTCCCTCACTCCCTTCTAGAGCTCCTCCAGGAAGAAGCAGGCATTCTTTGTGCTAATATCACACAGCGGGCCTCCTCCCTCTCCTGAGTCCTCCTGGCTATAAATCTCTCTTTAAAAAATGTCTTCTCTTAACCTCTGGTAATACTCTAAGGAATATGGCACTGGATGGAGAAAGAGGCTTACACCTTTTTAAAGCAAAAGGCAAAAGTCTGTTTTCATCAAAAATTAAAACCGCAGAATATCCAGCCAAGTGCGTGTTGCCTTATATTTTGCTATTTTACAACAACCCTGTATACGGGTGTTTGCTTCCATGATCTCTCTCCCTCCTGGAACCCAGCACCGACTTCTTTGGTGGTGTTTGTGTGGTCATAGGATTGACTGCAGTGCTCTACCCCTCAACTACATTCCCAGTCCTTTTACTTTCTATCCTGAGACAGGGTCTTGCTATGTTGCTCAAGCTGTTCTTGAACTTGTGATCCTCCTGCCTCAGTCCCCAAAGTAGCTGAGATTATAGGCGTGCACCCACCATGCCTGGCTTCACTTCTTTGCTTTTTAATTTTTTCCTCAGAGGAGAAAGTTGTCCAGGGATAAGAGTAGAGGGGGAATAAAAATTGGGGGTAGGAGGTCAGAGAGGAATGGGATGAGGGGCGTATGAAGAAAGCTCAGCTACCTGAGTCAAAGAGCTGGCAGGTGTTAAGACTATGTCACCTTTATAATTCAGCTCTCCTTAGAGGCCTCAACGGTCTGTCTGGGGAGGGAAACTGATGAGTGGAGAGTCAAACTGTCAGAACTTTAAAGCAACGATAGCTTAAGGAGAACTCTTGCAACTATTAATTGAATTGGCTGGGTTTTCTGAAGATACATTTTAAAAAATATTATTATTTAAAAAAAAAACTCCAAAACTATTTAAATAAACCTCTGAAGAACAATTAAATTTTACTCCATGGAACAGAGTGTTTCTTAATTGCACTTTAGCCAAGTCAGCAAATTGCTAATCCCATTTGAACACGGGACCCCACCTTTTGACACAGGCTAGCTGTGGTCACTACCTTATCATCCAGCTCTGCGACGGAAGCACAGAGGTCCACAAGGTTAGGCTGCAGATGGCCACTGACAATCTTCTCATTATAGATATAAATCTGGAATGATGGAAAGCAAAGTAAATGGCACAGTTTCTATTTTCACTTCTTTTTAAGATTTCCTGAAACAGCTCCGAAACCAACAAATGGTCAGAAGTTTCCACAGACCTTCCCCTCCTCACAGTGCTGAGCCAGCCATACTGGCCAGCTCTCTGGATCTGTGCCTGGGTTAAGGGCAACACACCAAGACTAATTGCTTTCCCAGCCTTCCAAAAACCTGAAGAATGAGAGTAAGGTGGTCCTGGGGAAGGAGCACCACAGGCAGGGAGCAAGGACCAAGGAAGATGACAGGAAGACAGGACAGTGGAACGGTTTCGGCTGCTACTTCCTAGAAGTCAAAGGCCGGTTAAATCCTGGTCTAAGGCCTGAATGGTCCCACGTCCAGGGTCCATGGACTGAATAAGGAATGTCAGGTTGCAGCCACCACACATTAGATTAGCAGTTGCTGCACAACTGGAATATACGTTTTTCCTGGAAAGAACCTGCTCTTTAGGTAGAATTTTCTCCAAAAAATTTAGCAAACAAAAAATTAAAACTATGTGAGGTTTAAGGTATAAGGAAGCCACTGGTACTTTGGCTTTTGTAGGGGGTCGGGGGGTACCAGGGATTGAACTCAGGGGTACTCAGCACTGAGCCACATCCCAGCCCTAGTTTGTATTTTATTTAGAGACAGGGTCTCTCTGAGATGCTGAGTGCCTCCCTGTTGCTGAGGCTGGCTTTGAATTTGCAATCCTCCAGTCTCAGCCTCCCAAGCTGCTGGGATTACAGGCATGCACCACCGTGCCCAGCTGGATTTTATTTTTCTAGTACTAAAATAACGATAGTGAAAACTAGTAACTTCTACTCTTGTGGAAGACTTCACTTTGTATTAGAAGTCACTGCTATTCTAAGGACTGAAGAGAACACTGATGTTAGATAAAGCGACCCTGCTGAACCTGAATTTCCTCTATTTTAAATGGAGGACAACAATACCATTTAGCGTCCAGGTCTGTTATAAAGATTAAATAAAATGGGCCAGGCTCAGTGGCACATGCCTATAATCCCAGTGGCTTGGAAGGCTGAGGCAGGAGAATCACGAGTTCAAAGCCAGCCTCACCAACTTAGCGAGGCCCTATGCAACTCAGTGAGACCCTGTCTCTAAATAAAATACAAAAAGGGTTGGGGATGTGCCTCAGTGGTTGAGTGCCCCTGAGTTCAATCCCCAGTACCAAAAATGAAAATAAAAAATACACGATAAGGTATGTTTATTCACGCAATGATCACTTATTGGGGGTTTTCCCTTTGTAAGGTACTATGTTAACATGTGGTGCAAAGAATCATTGTCCATTGGAGGGGATGGCCATGTAAACAGATACAGAACATCCGGGTGCTCCAAGTGCTATGAAATGTTACACTGTAGGAAGTTTTTGTCTTTGCAGATATAGAAAACACATAGTTTCTCTCCTCAAAAGCTTATAATTTCATCAGGCCTGAATTCCTGTGATGGCCATGGCAATGGACAGATTCAGCCCTGTAATGAAGGTGAAATTTAAAGGGTGTCGATGTGCAGGGGGAGGGAGGAAGGGAGGGGGAGAGAGAGAAAGAGGGAGGGAGGATGAATGGATCTAAAGATTGAAGCAGAAAGAAATAAATGGAGGACAGTGGTAAAACATGGATTGGGAAGAAAGGGGAACCCATTTGTGGGAAGCTGATAAACTGGTTTCAGCTGCCTGCAGTTGGAAATGACCATGGCATATTAAAGGAGAGAGACTTTTACAAAGCATGGAAATGTCTTTCACAAGGGGAAAAATAAGGATTTCTGGTAATGCCAAAAGCCTACCAGGTATTTGGTTAATGCAGAACTTCAGTGACTAATTAATTGGCAACTGAAGCCAGAGACCTCTGCTAAAGAGCACAAGGTGTAAGAATTTCTTGTGGCCATTCTCTCCCCTCCATAACTGTTACCTGTTTATTCCTCCAACCACCTGACTCCAGGCTGGAGAGAAGGAAGGAAGGAGGTAATGCTGAGGGCTACGAGGGGGCACCAACGTGCTTCCCAAAAGGCATGGGAGTTGGTACTATCTGAGCAGGTGTCCTTCGGCTGCTGCTGGTGCAGGATGATCTTAAGAGGGGTGGAAGCCCATCACCTTTAACTCAAGGAACAGGTATGTTTCCCCTTTCTGATACTTTATGGAAGAATATGACAAATTATAATAAAACGCAGTTGGCTGGCAATGCTTTATTCAAAAAGTCCACCCCAGGTATGCCTGTCCTCAGGCCTGTTTCAGTCCAGTGGTGAGTTTGTGCTTACCAGACTAAAGCACCTCAGTCTACACCCTTACTCCTGCACAGTCATGATCAGCAACCGTAAGCAAGATCCCCATGTATCGGGAGCTTCTTCAAGATGGTAATGATATGAAGTAGCTCAGAACACTATGCTTACCAAGGCAGAGAGACATATCTCTCAGCAAGGGGTGAAAGAAGGGTTTCTGATCACACCATTGGCTCACCAGGTAACTCAGTTAATACAGAACTCCATTTGCTACGCAGGGTAGTTTCTCAAGGCTTTACTGTACACAGAGCCACTGCCAAGAATGCAATATGGGTTGCCTGGTCAGTGTAGACGGCAGATTTCAATTTCCCCACATCAAATCTGAGTCATTCAATTACCCTATTTGATAGAATTTTCCAGTGGCCTATATGGTAAAATATTAACCAGTACTCTACATGAAAACCCAACTTGCTTTCAGGGTTTGACTTTCACATGAAATTATCGTTCCCTTTGATTCCCAGAGGCTCACATGCATTTTCCTGGGTTAAGTCCTTGAGAGCATGCTCACCTGCCGGGCATACGCCATCTCAATGCTATCCAGAGAGCTCCGACCAGGGGGACCCACATCATTGATGTAACTGGGCTGTAGATAAAGACATATCCAGAACTGGTTAAGAACAGTACTCAGTCATGTGAAGAAATAAAAGTCATGTAAACAGATCTCTGTCTTTAAAGCTATGAGGAATCTATTTTCTATTTAAGATTTCCTCAAAATGATGATGTTAAGGTTTCAACAGAACATGATATCTTACCATGAACACAGGGCAAGAGAGCAGGCAAGAGACTGGGTTGATACAAATGTAAAGAAAAGCCAAATAAGCCCTACTGAGGTCTGAGTGACTGTTTCTGGAAAGGTACATCTTCTGATATTCAGTTCCCCCAAGCCCCCTCTCCACCTCATCTTCCCATCAGTGAGGTCACACTCCTATCAGTGCACCCCATTTCCATGCCTCATCTGTAGCAACTGAAGGAACAGACTCAACAGGGCCCCAACACCAGGTTCAGACTTTCTGATCCCAAGTCCACACTAAGACAACGGCTGCCAATTCGTTTTCTGTATTTGAAGATGTGAAGCCAGTCCAAGCTGGGCATTCATTCATTCATTCATACAATAAATACACATGAATGCCAAATGCACTGGGCATATCCACCCTCAGAAGAAAAGGAGCCAGCCCACAGGGCCTGCCCTGAAGAGCTTACCCTCTGATGGGAGAGTCACATATACATATATGGAAAAAGTTTACTGGTCTTTTCTAAAGAAAGACTAAAGCTCAGGCTGGAGTTGTAGCTCAGTGGTAGAGCACTTGCCTAGCATGTGTGAGGCACGGGGTTCGATTCTCAGCACCACATATAAATAAAGTCCAATGACAACAAAAAAATAAAAAAGAAAAAAAAGAAAGACTAAAGCTCATCTTTAACTAAGCTGATTTCTTATTATAAACAAATATGGATTTAGATACATTCTTCAATTTCTAATACATTGGCCTGTAGTATACTACAGCAGAGGTCAAATTCAAGTTTGTCTCATTTAAAAAAATAATTAATGCTCTTTTGGTTTTCTAAAAACCAAAACTAAAGTAGCCTTCCTGGGAAGCCAATGGATAACGACAGCCCAATTCCCTGCGCCGTGAGAGCTGATCAAAGCAGTACTAGAGTGGGTACAACTGGAGCAGGCTAGAGAGGAGAGGCACAGGGGCAGAAAGGCAGGTTTCAAACCCTCCGTTCTAGAGAATGGACACTGGACTGCCAAGGACTTCTAGGTACCAGGAGGGCTGCTTCACTCCCTGGCTTTGAAGTCTGGATCAAAGTACATGGTTCTGGAGCCTCAGATTCCCATCAGTCAAATGAAGGGGCTGTCCTCGATGACCTTGAGAGGTCTGCCTCAACTCTGACCTCCAGCAATCACTGGCATTAAAAGAGCATAAGAGTTTACTGACCTTGGTAGATGCTGTGGCTAGCTGACCCAGCAATCATTCCTAATCCCACTCCTCACCTCTCTCCCTGCTGCCTTTTGGGCCGGCATATAGAGCTAAATGCCCCCAAAAGTGAACCGATCAATTTCTAACAACTGGCTCTTGGGCAAGGGGATCAGATGTGCAGCATTTACAGGTTTCTGTAGTTATTCCCACCAGGGAAGATTTCAAATTGCCCAAGGTGGTATCAATTAGATGCAAATCTCTGGTAATGTAACTGTTGGCCCACAGAGGTGACCCCTACACATCACTAAAAGTACCTTTTCCCGGCCTCTACTACAGCCAGGGATGGCCTTCCACCCTAGTTCTAATTGATGAGATGGAAACACAAGTATGCAGACAGCCTCTGCTTTTCCTGATAAAGTGGGGGTAAAGAACCAGATGACCTTGGAGCTGGGGTTGTGGCTCAGTGGTAGAGTGCTTGCCTAGCATGTGGGAGGCACTGGGTTCGATTCTTAGCACCACATACAAATACATAAAATAAAGGTCCATCAACAACTAAAAAGATATTAAAAAATTTTTAAAAAAACCTTTTTAAAAACCTTTTTAAAATTTTTAAAAAACCTTTCAGCTTTCCTTCTTTCAACCTTGAATACAAATGTTAACATCTAGAGCTATGGCAGCCGTCTTGTGAGCCTAAGGTAAGTAGATATGCCATGGACAGTGACATACAAAGATAGTAAGAGCCATGTTAATCCAGCACTTACTGTGCCAAGCACTATCTGAGTTGAACTTCCATGTATTAATCCACAGCCCTAGGAAACAGATCTTACAGATGAAGAAAAAAAAAGCCCAGAGGAAGGTGAAACAATGTGCTCAAGTTCACTACAGCAGGAGGCAGGGAGCCACGGCCTGAACCCACGGCCTGGCACTCTGCACTCTTCACCACTCCTCTAGCCTGCCCACCAGAGCAGCAGGGGCAAGATCCCCAGGACAGCCACTGCAGGGCCAGAGAGAGGTAAAAACCCTGACTCTACTGCTTATTAGCTATATGACCTTGAGCAAGCATATTGCTTCTTTTAAGCTTCAGATTCTTTAGTAAAATTGGTACCCACCCCATAGGTTTAGGATAAAGATTAAATTGGGAGAAAAACAGTGGTTATTTTGGTATGTATGGGGGACTGGTTCCAGAACCCACTGCAGACACCAAAACCTACAGATTCTGAAGTCTTTCAAATAAAATGGCATAACATTTACCTGTAACCTATACACATCCTCCTCTATACTATAAATCATGTCTGAATGACCTGTATTTCCTAAAATAATGTACATGCTACGTGAATAGTCCTATTATACTGTTTAGGGAATAACGACAAGATAAACACCTACTTGTGTTCAGTACAGACATAATTGTTTTTTTCTGGTTACTTTTCATGTGTGGCTGGTTGAATCCACTGATGGAACCCATGGATCTCAGTGGCCAACTGCTGACCTCACAGCACTGTTGTAAGGAATAGATTGAACAAACTCAGACAGAGCCCAATTCCTGGCAAATAAATGCTAGCTGTTATCACTTTATACATAAAAAACAAGCAACCATAATGAACATTTGGGGCAGGGCATGTACCTTAATCCCAGAAGCTTGGGAAGCTGAGGCAGGATGATCACAAGTTCAAAGCCAGCCTCAGCACCAGCAAGGTACTAAGCAACTCAGTGAGAACCTGTCTCTAAATAAAATACAAAATAGGGCTGGGGATGTGGCTCATTGGTCAAGTGCCCCTGAGTTCAATCCCTTATACCCATCCCCCCAAAACCACAATGAACATGCGAACAAAACATCTGACAAGCAATAACAGCTAGATATGGACACTGCAGAAACACCACTGAAAAGAACTTTGTTTTCACTTGTGCTGGCTAGAAAGTCTCGTCTCATTTTTCTACAATGAATACACACTCCTTGATGGAACAGAACCCCCACCAGCACACCGTCTACTTCTGTGCCAATTCTGCACGTCTCCAGTAACACTGCATTGAGCGTGTTCTATAAGACAGCCACCTTTCCAGAACCAAGACATCTGAAAGCTGAAGGGTCTGTAGCTTTTTTAAAGAACAGATCAGCACACCTGTTAAGTCGGTAAGAGAAGGAAAAGCAGAGCAGGAAAAAGGCCCTTCTGCAAGCACATGTTTGGTTCAGCTATAGCAAACAGCCTTGAGACAAAATTTCCAGTACTAAAGACCTAATTTTTAAAATTATCCATTTAAAAAGTAGTTGGGTACAGCCCTTGAATTTCCATGTAAATTAATTTTGCCTAATGCTCTTGTTTTCAAAAGTACCTCTCCTTCAGCTGCCCTTGGTCAGGCTGCTGTTTTACCACACATAAAGTCAACTGTCCATCAACAAGATGTGCACACACACACATTCCTGAGCAGAGGACCTGGCAAGCTTTCAGCATGATTCTACACCAGGACTGCCCGCGGGCTGGGAAAGTGGGTGCCAGTAGCTGGGTGGGAACAGCATTCCAAATGCCTCTGGCCCCTGGGCTTTCCTGCACCAGGGCTTGATGGAGCCAAGTAGGGGCGGCTACAGCCACAGGACAGTACATAGGACAGGACAACAGGAGCAGGGAATCAGAGACAAAAAAGCAGGAAAGACAGCAGAGCAGGGCGAACAGAAAAAGAGGGACTCACCAGGAGCCTGGAGAGAGAGAGTAGCTTCACAGAGACACGACTGGGAACAGGCTGCTCAGAGCACTTGGGTGTTCCCCAAACAGCCATTCTAGGACAGGTAGGAGTGTGTCACGAGAGCACTGCAAACTTTTATTCATCACCTATTATTGTACAAAATGTATCCAGGGATACATGACTGCATGGAGGGCACACTGCAGTTAGGCAGCAAGGAGTGTTACCAGTGTCCTTAGCAAGACAAGCATGGAGGAAAGGACAAGATGGTGTCACAGAAGGAAGGGAGTTTCATTTCCAAGTGGGAAATTACGTAAGCAAAATGGATCTAAGTGATTAATTTACAATATTTGGCTATAAAAACTCAGTATTAGTGGGAAAAAGAACAAGTACAGACCAGAACACCAGGGTTCTAAAGCAATACAAGTAATGATGGTGTGACCTTGCTCTTTTTGGGCAAAATGAGCAAATGCTTGAGTCATCATAACAGAACACTATTACGACCACTAATAAACAACAGAGCCCTACATACAACTTAGAGAAAGCTCTGAAATAAGTAAAACAAAACCCACCCAATGCCAAGTTGTACAACCCAATATATCCAATGGTGCCATTTAGGGTTGATAATTGGTAAGATGTGCATACATACAAACACCACAAGGGGACCTGAGAGGGACCTGGAAGGATGTGTACCTCCAACAGAAGTGGTTTGGTGAGGGTAAGCAAGGGTAGCAGAGTTTTCCCAAGTATATCTACACCCTCTACCACCCGATCAGGTGTTCCTGTGATACATCATGATGACAACCTGGCAAGCTGGGATTTTTTTTTTTTCTTTAATCTTCTTTTTAAAAGAGCAGCAGAATACTTCTGTTCTTGAAATTCTGCTCAAACTCCCAAAATGACCCAGGCCCATCCCCTAGAAAATCACCAGGGAGACACAAAATATAGCCTAGAATCATCTAATCTGGGCTTTTCAAATTCAAACTCTTGGCATGTGTATTTTACCGGATTTCATCAAATCTAATACATCATCTATCATAAGAAAATGTCACTTTATGTGTCACTAGGAAAGAAAAAAAAATGTTGTCAAACTATGACACACCACTTAATTTAAGACATACCTTGATTTCTGAGATGTAAAAATGTAGAAATGATGTGTGACTGGGAATTGGTGAGAATACAATATTATATCCATTACCAAAATCACAGGCTGTTCAACATACACTGAACAGTTCATACATCACAGCAGAGAATATCACCATCACTACCTGTAATTATTAAGCTCCAGTTTAACTTTCCTAGCCAGCCTGCTGCTTGCTAAGTCATTCTCTAGACAATACAGGAGGGGATCGCCCACTGATGACATCCAATACCACACAACCACTGGACTACACTGAAGTTTAATAAATGTACCTTTAGATACTGTTTTAAAAGTTGGCTAAAATACATAAGGATTCCTTTATCCTGACACAGAATCTGCTGGGAGAGTTTTTCCTCACACTGACCAGATGCAAGAACGGGGCACAAGAGTCCATAGCCACATGGACTGGGGTACGGCTCAGTGGTAAAGCATATTTGCCTAGCATGTGTGAGGCACTGGGTTCAATTCTCAGCACCACATTAAAAAATACTGCTAGTGGGAGGATACACTAGTAAAGCCATTTTGGAAAACGATTTGGCAATATCTATTAAAGCTGAACCCATGCAAACCCTCTGACCTAGCAATTTCCTCTCAGGTGTACTAACAGAAATACAAATGTGTATTCACCAAAAGACACACAAAAGAATGTTCATAGTAAACTATTTATAAGAGCCAAGAATTGGAAACTACCCAATGTCCATCAATGCCAGAATGGATAAACAAATTGCAGGTATCAGCTCTGAGATGGTGGCTCACAACTACATGCAGTAATATACAGACCATTACACAAAAGACAGAGAGTACACATTATTTACACAAGGTTCAAAAACAGGCAAAATAAAGCTATGATGTTAGAAGTTGGGCAGTGGTTCCATTATTGCTGGCAAAAAGGGACAGAGATCAGAAAGGGGCACAAAGGTAATCTTCTGGGGTGCTGGTCAGATTCTGTTTCTTCATCTAAGTGTTTTCCATTTGTGGCAATTTGTTGAGTTATATATTTATCTTTTGTGCATTTTTCTTCATGTACATGTTACCCTTCAAGAAAAATGTTCAAGATAGTAAAACTTACAAGTTTCCAGAAAATGGCAAACCCTGACTAACCTAAGAGAGAACCGTCTGTCAACTTTACAACAGTTTTATTCATGCTGCTAGATGTCAACAGAGAACAGAAAAGCACAGGTGACTCCTTTCCAAGGGGACTAGAGGTCAAGGAAGAAGAATCTATTAAGTAGATCAGCCTATTTTGAAGAGATGAGCAATCAAGAAAGAACACCTCATTTGCAATTTATAATTACTTTCAAATCCCTATACAGAACACAACCTATTAACACCATTTTTTTTTTCAAAATGAAGTTTATAAAACCATGAGTTGTTCTAGTTATTTGCCCACATTCATAAAGAACTGAGAAAGAAACACGAGGCTGGGCAGGATCTTATACATTAAGTTCTTGAAAGACTCTGATTTGATTGTAAAGTCTTCAAGGCTAAGAAATATGGGACATAGTCCTTAAGAAACAATTTCCCAAGACAAAAGACTTGGCATTGATTTATATGGAGACAATTTAATAGGAAAAAAAACCTGTTTTTTTTTTTTTGTATCAAGGGCAAATCTTCAGATGATAGGATGTTTGGTTAGCTTGTGGGTACCACTAACTGCCAATCCATCCATCTTTGACCCAGACTTCAATAGAGCAATGGTCTAGAAGTCAACAGTCTGAGTCTTGCTAGCATATTAACCATCTCTCTGGGCCTCAGTTTTCATATCTCTATGTACAAAAAGAATGCTAGCTACCATGAAACAAGTTCTGGGGGAAAGTCTTACCAGGAAGATTTGGTAATATTGCCTAAAAATGTCTAATACTATTCATTTTTACAACATTACAATTTTTAATCTCCACCTCCAAATGATCTATCTGAACCTACTTGAAAAGACAACAGTAAGGAATGGTCATCGTGGATCAGCTTATTTACTTGATCACTCATCTGCCCCAACAAACCCATTTCACTGGTGAAGACCCTGCAGAGCTTTAAAAAAAAAAAAAATCTTCGAATAAGGCCTTAGGAACAGTCACAGCTAAAGCCAGTTTTTTAATCTCCTGTGTCCCTTTCCCCACACAGGAAGATAAGGGTGCAGCAGGCACAAGGGCATCACTGACCAAGCAAGACAGGCTTGCCTGCTGATCCCAGATGCAGCCTCAAAATTCCTTGCAGGGAAGATTTCTGGGATACAACAAGGGAAAACAGAAACATGTAGAACACAACACCCAGCTAGCTAGCTTTTGGGTAAGAAGGTGCAGAAGTAAGAATACATATTCTTATATATTTGTATCTGTATGAAGAAATGCTAGAAATATATATTAGAAAGTAATAATGGTGACTACTGATGGGAAAAACAGAGGGGAAAGGGAACAGGGTATCTGGAGACAGAGTGCTTTAATTCTTGAATTATATAAATATATTGCCTTTATTTTTTTAATTAAATTTTAAAAAGAGGAGAAAATCCTAAACTTAGCACTACTATCAATGCATTAACACTGGCAACTAAGGCTATGTAATTTTCCCTACTCTAAAACTACATTCTTTTCAACATATCCCTTAGTATAAAGTTAACTAAAGCCAAAATGATTCATTCAATAAGTATATTCTTGTGCATCTACTGTGTTTCAGGGGAGAGCAGTACGGGATGGACTTGGACAGGCCACACCACCAGGTCATGTAGGGACTTATATGGGTCATTGTAAAGACAAACTTTGGCTTTTACTCCAAGTGAGATGGACATCACTAAAGGGCTTTAAGCAAAGCAGTGACAGGAATCACTGTGGCTGCTGTGTTGAAACTCTAGCAGGGCACAAGGGCAAACGCAGGGAGATCAGTGTGTTCAGCAGCCTGTGACACAGTATCGATAATCCTACCTCCTGGTATTCAAGCCCTCCTATAATCCTCTCCCCCTGTAGTATAGGCTGGATTTAGTGACTTAATTCTAACCTGGAAAAATGACAGGATATTGCTTTTCAGATTATGTAACAGAAAGACTGTGGTTTATATCTCAGAGCTCTAGCTCTCCCTTGGGTCCCTTCCTCCTGCCCTGGGGAAGCAAGCTGTCACACTGTGAATAGCCCATGGAGAGGCCTGCTGGCAAGGAAGTCATATCTCCAGCCAAAGGCCAGAGAAGACCTAAGGCTTGTCAAGAGCCACATGGAGGACCTGGGGAATGGAGCCTTCCTGAGTCAAACCCTGGGATGAGTACAGCTTTGACAGCTGCTTCAGGAGACCTGAGTCAGAAATACCCAGACAAGCAAAAGCTTGCTTCAGTCTGTAAGGTCTTGTGTATCTGTTATACAGCAATAGACAACTACAACCGCCATCAGGAGGCTGGCTCTGTGGTCCAAGTGAGAGATGACGAGGGTTGGACCAACTGCTAACAGTGGGGTGGGCAAAGGTGGTTGGACTCTGGATTTGTCAGCATGTGAGGGAGTGGTTATGAGGAGGGCAAGGAGAGGACAACAATGAACCTGAGGTTTTTCTGATGTGAGCCAGCAAAAAACTGGAACTGCTGTTTGTGACAATGGGGACTTCTGTGAGAGGAGAAGGTGGGTCAGTAGGGAGTAGCTACTGGGACTCAATTCTGGACCCGAATGCCTATGAGACATCCAAGAAGGCAACCAGATAAACAAATGTGGGGTTCAGGGTTCCAGATGCAAGTTTGAGAGTCTTGAGCGAGCAGGTGGAAGTAGAAGCCACAGCCTAGGTAAATTCAGCAGCGCAGTAACTAGAGAGAAAACAGAGGTCAAGGACTGAGCCCAGGACCAACGTCTCGAGGTCAAACAGTCTGAGGAAAATTCAAAGGAGACTGAGCAAAAGCAACCAGACATGCTGGAGGAAGTCCAGGTGAATGCAGCATCCCAAAATCTGTGGGAAGACAGCAACCAACTGCCAGAACTCCACTAATGAAGGAGGCAGGCGTCCTTTGGCTTCACGTGTTTATTAATAATGGTTCAGCTGTTTGATCCATCTACCTCACTCTCCTGGGTGAAGTCAAGGGCATCCTCTCCCGAGGCCAGCAATGTGTGCAGAATCCGCTGTTTCACTTGCTCCCACTCGACCAGCATTGACTCCCGATGGTACTCCTCCGCCATACCAAAGGTCTGCCAGGGAGGAGAGAGAGAGGGCCGTGACCCAGGTGAGAACATAGAACATGGTTTCCCTTAGAGCACAGCAGAAATGCAAAGGCCTTCCCCAACCCACCCCTGTTCACAAGTGGAGCAAATGCAATGAACTTCAAAAATGATCCTTCAAAGCATTACTGACAACTCTTTGGGACTTACCCTATTTCATTGATTCTAATTAAAAAGCTTTTTAAGTGTACTGAAATACACACAAGATTTGCCATTTTTAAGTGTACAGTTCAGGGGCATTAAGCACATTGATCACCAGTGCCTATCTCCTGAATTCTTTATCTTGTAAAACTGAAACTATACCCATTAAACAATAACTCCCGTTTCTCTCTCCCCCAAATCCTGGCAACCACCATTCTACAACTGTCTCTGAATTTGACTACTCTTATCTTATACAAAAGGAGTTACACAGGTTTGTCTTTTGTGACTGGCTTATTTCATTTAGCACACTGCCCTCAAGGTTCATCCATGTTGTAGCATGTGTCAGAATTCCTTCCTTTTGTGAATAATGCATGAATATGAATTGTGAATATAAGCATGGGCGCAAACTAGCTCTTCAGGTTCCTGCTTCCAATTCTCCTTGATATATACTCGGAAGTGGAATTTCTGGTGTTAATTCAACTTTTAATTTTTTTTAGGAACCTGCATACTGTATCCAAAAAGGTTGTATCATTTTATATTCCTATCAACAGTGCACAAAGTTTCCCATTTCCTGCATCCTCTCTAGTACTATTTTCTAGTTTTTTGATAGGAACCATCCTAATGAGTGCCAGGTAGTATCTCACTGTGGTTCTCCTGTGCTTTTCTCTAAAGACTAGTTATTTTGTTCTGTTTTTCCAGTAAAGAAAAAAAAAAAAGATGGAACTGAGGGTTTCATTCATGTTCTACCACTGAGTTGCATCCCTAGACATTTTTATTTTCAGACAGGGTCTCACTAAGTTGCCCAAACTAGTCTCAAATCATTCTGCCCTGGCCTCTGCAGTAAGCTGTGATTACAGGTGTGCACCACCACATGTGGCTGATAGTAATGTAGAGCACCTCTTCCTATGCTTATTAGACAAACATCTTTTTAAAACTTCTGAAATGAGGCTGTATGTTGCAATCTATTGCATGTTACAGGAGTATTTTTTCTTTCTAGTACATACAATAATGATGGATTGTAAGATCAGTGGAATCTTAAGCTTTAGCAAGAATCTAATGCAAGGACAAGAGATTCTCCCAGTGATTTATTCACTTTTTAAAGAATCACTAATATTTCTGCAGGCAGTGGCACACCTGTAATCCCATCTACTCAGGAGAAGAAGCAGGAGGACTGCAAGTTTAAGGACAGTCTGGGAAACTAAGTAAGACTCCATCTCAAAATTAAAAGGGCTGGAGATGTAACTCAGTGGGTTAAATCTCCAGTAACCAACCCCCTCTAAAAATAACCATCATCATCATCGTCATCATTATCATCATCACTAATATTTTCAGAGCAGAGAGCAAACTAGTAAAAGAAAACCATCCTTCTGTGATTAAGTTTCCTACCAGTCTATTCAAGATCACTGAAAGTCTAGTAAATCTCACTACTATTGACTAGTGACACCGCAGGTAACTGCCACAACAAACACACCAAGAAAAGAAAAGAAAAAAAAAACAGAAAGAAAAAACATTTATAGAGATATTCTGAATTATGATTGTTCTCAGCACACAATTCTTTAGTTGGCAGACCAGGTTTCTTATCAGCTTCAGCTCACTTTTCAAAAAGCCATTTCATTTACAATCAGATTGGCATCTAATCAGGCACAACAAGGGAGTATTAGTAATGCCTGCTTTGTTTTTGGCAATGCAGATAATTTATACTGATCGTGTTCATATACAAGAGCTTTGGGGAACTGCTAGAAAAATCTAATATACTCTTCCTACAAGTGGGATATTTGGATTTGGACTAAAATGTATTAAAGTTGGAAAAGGGACACCAGCCACACACCCACAAAAATGATTAGGAAGAAGGTTGGCATATCTCGCACCCTTTTCTAACAGGTGTCCTGAAGAAACAGGAGAGAAGGACTGTCGCTGAGAGTCAAGAAGAATGGATTTTTTCAATCAGTCAGCATGAGTTGAAAAATAGCCAGAGAAAAACCTTCACATCTCGTTCACGAGTGGAACTGAGACACAAAAGCCGGGCATTTTCAACACAGAAGCGTGATGGGCCAGAAAGGCAGCAAAAGCAAAGGGAAGAGAGAATTCCTCTAGAAGTTGTCCACAAAGAGTACAGGACACTTCTCAAACTCTTTTTATTCAAGAATCAAACCAACCCCCTCCTTAGCCTAGAACCTCTCCCACAGAAATTTGGGGGTTGCAAGCCACGAGAACCTGGGTGGGAAGAATAAGGAGGCAGAAGGCTGGTGCGTCATGCTGCTTTCTGAGCTTGCAACAGGAAGAAAGACACAAAGCCACGACTCCAACTCGGGACACTTCAAAGCCTCAGAGATACTCTTAGGGACAAGTCTTCTGGCTAAGGAAGAACTGTAGAGTAGTAAAGGTGATGGAAGAAAACAGATAGTACACCACTCAAAGAAACTGTAGACATGACAGAGAGGGCAGACTTGGAGCATCAGGGAAGGGTCAGGATGACTACAGTAGAATTCACTCTGCCCTGTCTGCTGGATGCTCACTTGTGTGCCAAGGACTCCTCCTTAGTACTACAGAAGTATTAAGCAGCTTTGAAAAGCCGATGTTTTCTGGGCTTGAATCCTCAGCTGTATCTAAGAAGTACTCCAGGCCACTCCCTCCAACCTGAAGGAACAGCACTGAGATTCCATTCACCGACAGTGTGATAAGGAGCTTCAAAATAAACATCCCAACATTAAAATTCTCTTCCCTCGGCCACACCCACCCATCTTAGAGGTGGTGGAACATCCAATTTTTTGAGCTAATGGGGATAATCAGCCACCCATCTGCCCAATCCAGCTGATTCCAGCCTATTCCATTTATGCTCATGTCTGAACCACTGGATTAGGAGCAAAGAAAAATGCTAAGAGAATGCTAGGAGCTCCTGGGGGAAATCAACAGTGCTCCTCAGAGCTTAGAGAAGAGGAGGGAAGGGAGGGATCAGGAGAGTCAGGAGGCAGAGACTAGTGGAGACAAGGATAGAAAACCAAAGAAGAGAAAGGAGAGAAGGGTGTGCAGAGTCCTGACAGCGGCAAAGCAGTGGAGAAACTATTCTCAACGAAAGCTGAACCTTCCAAGTTACCGTTAAGTGTGGAAAACATTTCCCTTGGAACATATTAAAGGAAGGCAAGGAGAGAACTGGATAACAATTAAGAACAGTGGGGAGCACTCGAACCCCATTTTCATAAACACCCATTTGTTACTGAGCTGTTGCTGGCTTTTAGAAACATTGCATATGCTCTGGGAATGTTGTGCTGTTTTTGCTGGGATGCACCAAATGGGAAAAGATAGGACACATTTGTGGTTTTGTAGCTTGTTTTTTTGGCATTTCAGCAGGACATTGGCAAGTTATTCAAACATGAAATTGCCACCAAAATGCCAAGAAGCTGCTGATTTTCAAATCATTTTGAAAATGACTCTTGCTCAGCAGCAGTTTCCCGGTGTCCAGACAGGTCAGAGGTCTTCCTACAGGCGGGCTCTCAATACTGGAGTGTCTCCCTCCAAACACATATGCACGCATTTTGCACTGTGGTATGTCACCTAAATGTTTTGGCTGGCTGCACATTTAGTCTCAGTATGACACAATATTCAGAGACTGCCAATTCCAGAAACACATTCTGCAGGGTAAATGGATTAATAAGGCTTGGTGGCATTCGACAATCCTAATTTAATTTCACTGGTCCTTTACAGCAGGAGAATCAACGTTGGTGAGTAACTCAGAGTGTGAACAACAACAACAAAAAATCCCTTTCTTAATATTTTCGAATCTGAATCAAGTGTATTTCTCTATTTCAGGACTACGCACTATTGCCAACAATCTAATTAATGAAATTTTAGGGAAGTTTATGCTGACAATTAAACACATCAGTCATCTGAATAATGCTCTGGGACGTGTTCTTCTAAACAGAAGCTGGCGGCTCCTCCGCAGCCCTCTCACAGCAGCCCTATTGCTTGCACTTGCAGAACATTTTCATAAGGCACCCCAAGAAACACTTTTTACTTTCTCACTTCTTAAGCCACACAATAATACATAAATACACTTCATTAGATATTAGGGTTAAATAAGCATACAGCAGAATGGAGCTCTCCCTTCTCCCCACTCCCTCTGCAGAGAGCCACTGCTGACACACAGGCACTGACGTCCTGGGGAAGCTGCCGGCTTAGAACCAACTCCACTTGATCGCTAGCCTCTGTCCCGGCTCCCCAAAGACCCCAGTGGCCTGAAAATCTCTGACTCCGTAAGGGGACACTTTGAAAAGGTTTTCGTCTTTTGATCCTTGTCAGAAACAAATGGAGAGAACTCACATGTTAGTAGAGTAAATGATGTCTGGATGTCTCATAGGAACGATGGTGCAAACTACTGCTGGCATATGAGGGCTGCTCTGGCTGACTCACCTTTTGGAGCACCAAACTATTTTTCTATTTTTTTTAAGAGCTTAGAGAAATTGTTAGTATGAAAAGTGGTACTGTCATGTTGTATGATAAAAGAAAAAAAAGCTGAGGGAAATGATCAGTGATCATAATTGCTTCTCTGAACTGCTGATTCAATAGAAAACAAATATCACTTATACAATAACAAGGAACTGAAGAACTGTGTGGCCCTTCCATTTTAAGGCTAATTTAATAACTGTCCAGTCCAGTGTCTCAGATGCATTTCAGTCACTAAATACATGGAGAGTCACAAGCATGGTATTTATTCCCAAAAATGATTTCTGCAGAACCCTTCTGGTGAGCTACCTCCCTATGTAGGAAGCGGCTGGGCCCAGACCTGCGCTCCCTGCTGAACACTGCCGCCCTCGGACTTCATGCATCTACATTTTGGTTTGTTTTCTTACCCGCTTCCGGGATTCTTCAATGGCAGACAGCAGCGCATTGTCCTTCTCATTCTTCAGGAAGCCCTGGGAAAGGGGGAAAATGGTGCAACTTAGGTTAAAATGAACCTTCAAATAACCCAAAGTATATTGCAGGGCTAACCCGCAGTGAGGGCATCCACTCCCCTGTACTCCTCCACCCTCACAAATGTTGTCAACTTGTAAAGGCATGGGTTATTTTAAATACATGTTTTCTAGTTTCATTCTGGGAGCACATGGTGAAGGTCAGAAGCAAAGTCCCCATGAGACAGCAGTGTGGCATTTCACATCCCACAAACATGTACAAAGTGAACAGTCGAGGCTGCTCTTCAGAGGTCCTCAGTGGCTCACGTTGGCTCTGCTACATGGGTAGTCACAGGTCCTCTAACTCTTGCTTCTCTGGTGCTTTTGACTAATCCTTCCATTTCTTTCTACACTGAGGAGGCCACCACTGCCCGCCTGTCTTTGTGCTTTTCTCTGACTTGCCAATGGCTGGGGTTGTGGTTTGGGTCTGGAACGTTTGGCTCTTGTGATGAAGGCCTGGCCCAGGGCAGAGGTGTTCAGAGTTGGGGCTCTTGGGAAGGGACTGGGTCATGAGGGCTCCGATGTCATCAGTGGATTAATAATCTGATGGCATTATTGGGAGAGGGTGGAAACTGTAAGAGGTGGGGCTTGGTTAGAGTCAGTAGATCACATACCCTACAAGGGTGTGTCCGTCCCCCTTCCTCCCTCTCTCTGGTCCCTGGCTGCCATGAGTGAGCAGCTTTGCTTCACCATGCACTTGTGCCATGAGGTACTGCTGCGCCTCAGGCCCAACACAAGGAAGCCAGCCAAGCACGAAATGAAACCATGAGCCCAAATAAACACGTCCTCCTCTAAGTTAATTTCCTCAGGTCTCCTGTCCCAGCAGTGAAAAGCTGAAAAAACACAACTGGGAAATTCTGAAACTCATTTATTTACATTTATTGACACATTTCTTCTGGATTTTTGTCATGTGTGCTTTCTGCTTTAGGTCTGGTGACATCCGTTCTTTAGTACTGGTAGGGTGAAGAAGAGTCAGTGTACAAGTCTCAATATGCACAGGTTAAATGGCCCAGAGGCCATGCTTTGGAATATGGATTTCAAATCCTGGTGCCTCTATTTATTAATAGCAGGAGTTTAGCCAAGTCACCCAAACTGTCTGAACCTCAGTTTACTCCTGTGTAACAATGAAATAATGTGATCAAGTTCTAGGTCCAAGGCTTGGTACACACAGCTCTGCTATTACAATCAATTAGGTCTAGACCTGTTGGTGATACTAAAAGAAGAGATGCCCAGGGTGACCTCCCTGTGCTTGAGTTGAGTTCTGTTGGGGAAGGGACAGGACACTGTCTGGACAGTCACAGCAGCAGGTAGAAAGACAAAGTGACACTAAGATGAAGTGGGCTTCCATGCCAACATCCTCACACCAAAAGGTGAAGCTTCTCTTCCACAGCCTGGGGAGGGGGGCTAAGTAGGAACGAGGAAGACCGGGCCATCAATAATTAGAGGTCAAAGTCTTAGTTGTTAAGATGGAAGAAGTCAAGTTGCCCTATACATCAAACCAACTTACACTCTGCAAGGCAAGGTATCTCCATGTCAAGCACACTACTATTAGGTTTATATGTGCCTGAAATGAAATGATCTGTCTTTTCAAAACTATGCTTTTGATTTTTTTTTTTTTTGTTTTTAAAGGAGCTTTGGGAAAATATAATACAAAACAGAATTAAGAAAAAGCTTTTAGAATGACAAGCTACATTAAAATACATTTGATGTTGGTGAGGAAGTGGGGAAAAAGGTACACTCATACATTGCTGGTGGGACTGCAAACTGGTGCAATCACTCTAGAAAGCAGTATGGAGATTCCTCAGAAAACCTGGAATGGAACCACCATTTCACGCAGTTATCCCACTGCTCGGTATGTACCCAAAGGACTTAAAATCAGCATACTATAGTGGTGTGGCCATATCAATTCACAATAGCTAAACTGTGGATCAACCTAGGTGCCCTTCAACAGATGAACAGATAAAGAAAATGTGGTATACACACAATGGAATATTACTCTGTCATAAAGAAGAATAGAATTATGGCATTTGCTGGTAAATACACAGAACCAAAGACTATCATGCTAAGTGAAATAAACCAATCCCCAAAACCAAATGTTGCATGTTCTCTCTGATATTTGAGTGCTGACTCACAATAGGCCAGGGGGTGGGGGTGGGGTTCCCCCACTGGATTGGACAGGGTGGAGTGGGAGTAGGGACAGAATGAATTCGACATAACTTTCCTATGTTCATATATGAATACATGACCAATGTAACTCCACATCATATATGGAAGAAGTCAACCACAAGAAAGGGAAGTTATACTCTACATATATAAGTCAAAATACCTTCTACTGTCATGTATAACTAAGAAGAAAAAAGAAAAAAAAATTTAAATTTAAAAATACATTTGATAATTTTCTTGTATTTGAAATTAATTAACTCAGGTAATTCATTTTTGATTCATTTTTTATTAAAATTAATTAATTTTAATTAATTTTAACAACTGTTAATGCTTTTGTATATTTCGTTCAAACAGTCCTAGATATAAGAGTGCTGGTTTTCTTAAAAAGCGGGGGAGGACAAAATAGGGAATATATTTTAAATAAAATATTACTAATCTTCATAGATTTCCCCATATTTTAGTCCATGATTCCCCTGACCTGCTATCTTACCTCATATTGGGCAGTGAATAAGGACAGACAGGACAGACAGCAACCAGCACCCAGAAACAGTTCTCTCCTGATGACTCCTCCAGTGCAGTCAGTCTGAGGCACAACTCCAAGACTGCTCCAGTCATTACACTGATAACTGGTGTGGGAGGAGGGCAAGGAGAGGCACTGGTCATAAGGGCCTCAATAAACCAGAGCACAGGAAGCGCAGAACCCATGCGGTCCATTCAGAAGGTGGGCAGCTAATCACCATGGGGTGGCTTCTGGCTCTCACAGGGGGGTGGGGGGGACATGAAATGACAAAGATTTTGATGGGTCTTGTTTACAGCATTCATATGTCAAGTAACAGAGCTTCACTATGAATTTCCTTTTGTGAAGGTTCTTCAATGGCAAAAGCAAAAAGCTTTAGTGCCACAGTCTATAAACCAAACCATGCCGACTATGATCACCAACTGATGTGGCCAAAGGGCAGGTTGGACTGCTCTGCTGCGCCTTTTCCTGGCTGAGGGGATAGGAAGCTGACTGTCTAAACAAGTCACCTTCTGGTAGAGGTGTCTGTGTATGGAGGGGGTGGACCATCGCACCCCTCTCTCTGGCTGGTGGGGAGCAGGCAGCGCCTGGGGTAAGCCGGATACTTTGCCGCCCTGCCCTTCTCTGCTCTTCCAAGTCAAATGACCAGCACATTACACTCTTTTAACTACACTTGCATCCAAGGCTCTCTCACATACTATAAAACACAAATGCAAAGCAACAGACATCTATTTAAAAGCCAAATAATATTCTGCAATGACATTATTTTGCTTTTAAAATTTATGATTCTATAAGAAACATAACTCCCAAATTTCTAGAAATGAAATTTCAAGTAGTGTTAAGAAAGAAAAAGAATAATAAAAGACATTATGGCTTTGGAGATAGATTACTCATCTTTAAAATATTTACTATAAAATTATATTTTTAAAATACAAGTAAGCACTTGTCAAATTCTAGACATTACCGACATATGAAGAAATGCCATTAACCATCATGTACCTCAAAATCTGGGCTTTCTCTATAGCATAAACCGAGCTCCCAAAATACAGTTGTCCCCCAGTATCCATGAGACTGGTTCCAGGACACCCTTCTACACACACACACACACACACACACACACACGATGCTAACACTCACAAATGCTCAAGTGTGCCTAATCTTGAGCATATTTGAGCATAGTATTTGCATATAACCTCTGTGTATTTTAAATTATCACTATATTACTTATACCACATAAATTGTTGTTAAGTTGTATTATTTATGGAATAATGGCAAGAAAATAAAGTCTATGCGTATTAAGTACAAAGGCATTTTTTTCTCAATATTTTTGTTCAACATTTGGTTGAATCCAAAAATGCAGAAACCACCAATATGGAGGGCCAACTGTATATAGATTCTGAATTATTATTTTCATCCTTTCTAAAGTGAAATGCTAAACCAGGTTACACGTTATATTTTGTTTTTTTAAAAAGATACTTTAGTGGCCTTTTGAAAACAATGTTCAAAATAACACTTACAGGGTAATGCTGGCATGTGTGTGCCACCTAGTGGTGGTTAGTTTCTTTTAAAGAACAAACACCTTGAGGAAAAATAACAGCCAATAGCAACTTCTAGACTAAAAAGTTAGGCAGAAACCTAACTGTTTGGCCCAGTCCCTGAGGATCTCCTCCTTGACTCCCCTTTGTCTATGCATTTCATTTCTTTCCAGGTCTTCCTGGAGGCCCATCTCATGTCTTTACCCTGGAGATTTTACAGATTATGTGAAAACTGGTTCTCTGGAGAGGCTGGGGGGGTGCAAGATGAACTGGCTCCCTGACATTGGAGGCCTCCTGGGCACAGAGAAGACCCCATAGCTCACCTCCCGCTCTGAGATACCAGAATCTAACTGGGACTCTCAGAGCTCCCCATCTCTTGTTTCCCCTCATTTTGCCAACAAACATTGTTTAATTGCTTATAGTCTGCATTATAAATGATAAGGCTGAGGCCTGAAGAATAATAATTCATAATGAGGCAGTACAGGCTAAGTACACTAATCTGAAATGCTTGAGATTTCCAATGTTTTATTCGGACTTTGGAATATTTGCATGAACATGGTAAGACATGTTGGGGATGGGAACCAAGTCAAAACACAAAACTCACTTATGTTTCACATACACTTATACATACAGTCTGACAATAATTTTACACAATATTTTTAGTGGGCCTGTGTTTGGACTACAGCCTGTCACATGAAGTCAGGTATATAATTTTCCACTTGTGGCATCATGTCGGTGCTCAAAAAGTTTCCAATTTTGTAAGAGTTCTGATTTCAGACTTTTGGATTAGGGATGCTCAACCTGTACTAAGAATAGCTGGCACATATATGGTGATGACTCTGTGCCAGGCAGTAAGTGGTACTCACTTGTGCATCTGGTTGTGGCCCTCCCTAAACCTGATGCTATACTGTCTCTCAAAACTCCCCAAGTAGATCATACTTTAAAACATCTTCAATATAAGTTTAAAAGTTGAGCATCTGTGTGGTTTGTAGAGCTCCTATCAACTCTAAAATGCTGTTGCGGTTCTACATTAAGATGACCCAGTTCATAAGCAACAAAGCTCAGTCTCAGAAACCAAATTTGCTCACTCCTTGTTTACCCCCTTCCACTCCACCACTCTCTCACCAGAGCAAATTAAGATGGGATAAACGGGTACTGTATGCCTGCATATTCATTCCTTTTTTCTCCCTACATCACACGAGGGAGAGATGGGAACAAATGTCAAGGTTCTGGCATTCCTTTAGAAGAGAGGTTTTCAAAATATGGATCAGAACCCAAAACTGGGTCATGAAATCAAATAGCATTTTTCTAAGGAAATAAAAATGCAACATAGATATGTAGTATGGGTAAGTACTGTTTTGTGAAACTTTTGTTTCAATTACATGCCTTCGTTGGTGTGTGTATATATACATATGAAGTGGGTCATACTGTAAAATACATTTCTTACTAGAGGTCATAGTTCAAAAAGACTGAAATCACTGCTCTAGATGTCAATTCGATAGCATTCCAGAATATTATTACTGCTATTGTTGTGGAACAATAAATATCATACATCTGTTCAGCCAGGTAGTCCACCTTTGACAGATAGTGTACACTGGCCAAGAACAACCCAAAATGTAACCTCAAGGTAGGCTGATTCTCTTACCATATCTCAAGGACCTGGCAACCAAAGTGACTCCTAAATGGTTCAGGCCCAGGAAGATAGGCATGACACCGCCTTATTTTTAATTAACGTGCAGGCTCAGAACACAAGTAGCAGCTAAATCCTACTGCAGAAAAAGGGAGTAGGCAAAGGAGTGTTTATTTTTGCCAAATGGACAAATTCTCTTATTTTATTTGCTTTCCCAAAGCGAAAACTATAAGAAATAAAGGTCTCTGTGAAAAAATTTCAGTATTCATTTTAGTTAGGAAAAGATGCCCCCCCAAAACAATAACAATTTACACTGATTCTTTCAGTTCTTTACCTCCAGTCTATAACAAATAAGTGATTTGCTGGACAGTTTTAAAAATAGTGAAGAACATATAAATTTCCTGGCTGTCAAAAAATAAATAAAAAAAATAGAGTCTGAGTTGGTTCCACAAAGCAGTAGCCATATTTTACTTGGCCCTCAAAACACAAAAGCCTATTCCACTTCTCCCCTCTTCCAGACCAACCACCCTGTCAGCAGGGTGGACATCGTCCAGAAGGTACTGACACCGCACAAAAATAAACAGCAGGTGCCACGAGACCTCTGTGCCATCTCTCATTTAATACATACAATATACGCTAATTAATAGGAACTCTGTAACCAGCATTCCAAATCAAAATGATATGAACACAAAATGAGCAGTGGCATTAGAAAGATCACCATGGCTGAAAAAACTGCTAAGACAAAAGCAACAGCAAAGCAGAAAGAAAGAAAAATAAGCAAAGCTGAAACAACAGAGTAACCAGTGACTAGTTTGCTCCAAGATGAAGCCAGAATTACAATAAACACGTCAAGAACGCAGCAGAACTCTGATTAGCGCAATGGAGAGGGTCTGAATTCTACAAAGACGGAAGTGGGAATGGTACCCACTATTTTGCTTCTGCTTACTCAAAGTAAAATATCTTCTTCCTTAACTTTTCCCAACCCTTCTTTCCAATTTCCGAATAAATGATCTCTTCAAAAACTTTCTCTTGCGTGAATTTTTTGCAAAGGTAAAATTCCTACTTCTGGAGAAAATGAGAAACAAGGGAGTAAAATACTCTTCAGATGAGCACAACACAAGTCCTGCTGCCCTGGAGCCACCAGGCTTGTGAGATGGTGTGGGCGCTTTTCATTAGCTCTGCATCTTGGTGCCAACACTGAGAACACCTCGAGAAAGTCTTCCAGCAGAGATGTTCATTACTGGTGAAAATAAATAAACAAATAAACAAACAAACTTTCAAATCTGGGGAACTTCAGTAAGATTTTACAGCACATTTGATTATTTTATCAGACCACTTTTATTTCAATAAAAATAAGAATACACAAACTATCAGCTTACAAGGCCCAGGAGAGGCTGAATCTCTTTCTGCTCAGAATACTGACTCAGGAGTAAAATCCAGGCTTTTTGCTTAACTCAAATGTTCAGATTAGTCCCAGTACTTGTTTTCTACAAAAAATTTTAAGTTTAACTCATTTTTTCACAGACTGTAGCTTCAAAAACTACCCCTAATGAAGGACGGGAATATAGCTTAGTGGTACCTAATTAGCATGCACGGAGCCCTGGGTTCAATACCTAGTGCTGCAAACACACAAACCAAAACGACAACAAAACCCGAAGAAAGCAGTGCTAAGTGGAAGAGCCAACATCCACCAATTGTATTTTTAAAGCTTTTGCACGTGTATGGAAAGCCTCATTCAGCAGGTGGCAGCAGACACTGCAAGAGTGGCTGTGCGGTTCCACCATTTGGAGGCTCAGCAGATCCATAGGCGCTGCAGGCAGCTCCAGAGCCACAGGTGGCCAACCCTGACAATATCACTTGGCACTGTGTGGGCATGAGGCCATCTGTCACTATCAGGAAGGCAGGTCCCATTTTACACATGGTTCCCGCAAGTGGGCTAAAAAAAGGGTCACACAATTATGTGATAGATTTGAGTCCATTAGGGCAAAACAAATTACTTGCCCCCATAATTCAAACTGGTTTTGAGGATGGTCCACAAATTCTCACAGATTTGAAAGAACTTGTCTTGCCCAGGAGATCTTAATCTCAAGAACACACAGCACTGGGCGATGCCTCCTTTCAGACAGACTGTACTCTTTCAGGGCTGTATAAACCACTTTTCTTTGCAGGTCACAAGAGGACTGGGGAGAGGAATGTGACTTGCTCAGTGCTGCTATCTCACCACTTCCAGAAAAACAGGCCACTCTGGTGAGAGGGCCCATGATGCTGCAGGATGTGCCAAGCTGGGTGGCAGGGCTTCTCTCCGCTCCCTGCGGGGAGAGGGGAGCAGGAGCACTGGGTGTCAGGGGAGAAGGCAGCCAGCCAACTGCTCTCAGACTGCTGAGGTAGCCCGAGGGAGAAAGCAAGGACAACTAAGCATTTTATCTCCTTCCTCCAATGACCCCCCCAGAGCCTGGCACACCTGCTAGGGCTAAACTCTGGAAGAAAGGGAGGGATTCTGAAGAGCGAACTTCTCTCAAGCTTTTGCAAATGGAATGAATATTAAGAGTGCACCAAATTATGTCTAGCTTCAAAGAGCAGCAGCAGAGCCCTTTCCTAACCCAAAGATATGAACAGACCTAAAAAATATGACTCCCACAGTCATTCTAGGTGAGGGAAAGATAAGAAAGATTCACTAAGGAATGCCAAAAGCCTTCCAATATGTCCATCTTAGAGATGGATTAATCCACATCCAAGGAACTTTGGGCACAAAAAACTGCATTGCAGTATAGAATGAGAATGCATTAACAGTGGCCTTTAAAAGAAAATAAAAGCCTGGGAAAGGATGGCAGAGGGCGAGTGTCAGAGCTGGTCAGTGGGAGCCAGCAGCTTTCGCCAGGCTGGTTTCTGCAGCACCGGGATTAAGCCTAGAGTTCTACTTAGCAAGCACAAGGAGCGCTGTTAGGACAATATTTGGGAGCCACATCTCATATTAATTCCCTGCTGGTACACGGTGTCAGTCATTTACGCTGCAGTCGAAATCCCAGCTCCTCCTGCTATGCAGCAGTGCTTATGCTGATGGGATTGGAGGCCAATCGCAGGCTGTTGTCACTGTAAAGGGAGCTTCGGTTTTCCTGCAGTTTCTCCTCACTCAGAAATTCTCTTTTCAAAAATTTATTTGTTTGGAGACTACTAAAACAAAAAAGGTCTTTCCTTTTATAACTTCACATTGTCTTACAGGGAATGGGTCAAGGCACAGTACTTTAATTTCACACTATCTCTAAACCCTTAATTAAGTTTGGAGACATTTTGACTTTACCTTGTCAGAGCTGGGAATACTGCAGAATGCACCACTCACCACTGTCACCATAGGTACAGAAAACATGAGACATTGCTTAGCTGAAGTGGCAAACACAGGCAACAGAAGGAGGCAGGCAAGACAATACAAACTGCTAGAAACTGAGGAGGAGCAGAATCCTTTCACTCAGTCCATTCTTATGCAGGAGAAGGAGGACCCTGCACTGTGGGCCCCTCACACCTTCAGTTACAGGCCTGACCTGCTGGGGGACACTTTGAGAATGCCTAGCTTCATCCCAGCTCTTGATGAGCACCTACCTCACCTTTCAAGCCAAGCCAACACAACAGACCTAAAAGCTTGTCTTGCAGGACAGATCTTATTTTTAAATGTTGTTTGTAAATGATAAATTTATAAAAGCATATCATCTTCAAAACAAGCCCACAAAGACTTCAAAGCACAGCTTAGTGTCATTTCTGGCACAGCTGAAAAGAAACACTTTTGTGAGTTAGGTTGCTAAGACAAAGACAGACTTTCCTGAAAGCTCAACCCATCAGTCACCAGCAAGCCCACAAAGAGAAAGAAATGGAGTCAGAGACAGCAGCACAGTGCAGCACAGATTAGGAGTCAGGTGGTCTGGATTTAGGGCAAAATCAACAGCTTTTTGGTGTGTGACCTTGAAAAAGTTATTTAACTAGAGTGAATCTTGCTTTACTCAACTGTAAGATGAGCTGCTTTTGCTACATAAACTCTTTAAGACCATCTCCAGAAACACTCCCTAAGAGATGAGAGTAGACAAGAAATTAGCATTGTCATTACCAGTATGGCTACAGTTTACTTGCAAAATAACTCACAACTTAAATCACAAAAGAAATATAATAAACTTTGCTTTTGAAGGCAGAGACATATATATTTTGTAATAGGCAAAACCCATAAAGAGCCAGAATGAAAACCAGAGACAAATGACAGATTTTCATAGGAATGCTTAGTTTCACCTTGCCATAAAGGAGAAGTATACTGTTCTTCAGTTTCAAAAATCCATCCTATATTGGAAGGAGTTAAATTCCTATACTAAAAAAGATGACAACACAAAGCAAGGAATTTCAGAAGCGTTAATACAATTTCTTAAAAGCGACATTCAAAGCCATCTAGATATAAGTGCTAATTGAATCTTCACTTCAAGAAAATATCAAAACTTAGATATCTTCTAACAATAAAAAGTAACTGTAAATTGGCAAAGCAGTACTACTAGAGGCGTCTTCAAACTTGACTGAAGGAAAATAACTCCTGTGGTCCACCTCTTCTCACAGAGCTCCTGGTGCCGCCATTTTACTCCTTGCTCACTGCCATCTTAGTGCCACAGAATGACTCTTAGCGGGCTGGCTGGCATGCTTGCTCATCTACATTATGGTGCTGCCAGAACAGTCAAAGGGTGATAAGAATGTATTGTTTGTCCCCAAAAGAACCAGCCCCTGATTTTTTTACACCAGCAGGCTAAAATTTGAAGAAAAAACTGAAGAACTTCAGATTGAAGAGATTCAGGAATCCTCTGCAAGTATCAGAGAAGAGCCTCTCCCAGCAGCCAAACTTAAGTGGACCACAGTGGAGGCAAAGAACGAGGAAGCAACTGGGTCTCTGCTACCTCCCCAGGTACGCAGTGCACAGCTTTTTACAAAACCAGCAACAGAAAATAAGACCAGACTCTTCAACCAAGTATTGCTTTAAAAAATTTCCAAGGAAGCCTTTGAAGAAACCCTCATGTCATCCAAACATTTTATGCAAGCAAATCTGCAGTTAAAATGGAGTTCTAATTTGCTGCCCTAAAATTCTTTTATTTCAAGGTGCAAGTCTTTTATAAAAATCTAGAGGGAAAGAATCTATTTGCTTTCTACCATGTTATTTATAATTATTATGTTAAATGCAGTCCACACACACATACATACAAGACTAAAAAAATTACATTGAGATCTAGCCCTTATGCTGCAAGCTAATATTAGGACCACAGATTTACGGAATCTTTGTAGGATTCTAACCAGGGCTTACAACTAATGAATCTTTGTATGATGTGAAGAAAACTGTTTCTAGTTTCAAACATCTAGTAATTAGAGAAAAGACCATTCAGTGACTAGAATGAACAGCAGCTAACACAACAAGACCCACAACAGTTGGCTTGATAAATTTGATATCAAGTTAAAAGGATTCTCAGATATCCAGTTCTGTGAGAATTCAACTCCTGAAACAGCTACTTAAGCATTCTGAGCAAATTCTTCATGGTACAGTTTACTATAAAATACACTTACTATAAATTCTTCTGGGTTTAAAAGATAAAAAATTCTTCAGCTTTTAAAAGATAAACATACAAATCAAAGTTAAAATCTACTTGTTCCCTCTTAGGAACAGCATAAAGGAACAAAGAAATAAGCCAGGTCAAATCCAATTAATTTTAAGAATCAAGTGTTAGAAGCTTACAATTACAAACAAGAGTTTTATATGAGTAGCTTTGAAGTCACAACTATTAATTAAACAGAAGGCACTAGAAATTATCCCCATGAGAGTGACAGTCTCAATCTATTGATCTTTGAGGATAAAATCTTGTTTTGTCAAAATATTTTTTTTCTCTTATGTATTTGGAACAGCTATTACAGGTCATTAATATGGAAGCACTTTCTTAATAACAACAAGAAAAAGCACTAAAATCCATCAAGTCTTTTCAGGAATGGAAAAGAGACTCTTTTAAAAAGACAGTGAAAAGAAGCCTAAACTCCTATATTTATCATATTCAGATTTCTTTTTTCTCCCAAGTATCATTTCCATCTCAGACTAGTAATAAACTCAGACTTCTCAACAACCTAATTAATGAATAATTAAAATCATTTGCTAAAATCACTTATGAAACCCATATTTCAAGAATACATAGCATACCTGCTTTTTAACACATACCTTAAAAAAAAAAAAATACACCCAAGAATCTCTGTGTTGTATCTTTCCTATTTGCAGCATTTCTTTAAAACTCTATTTTGCTCATTCAACCAAAGACAAATTTTCGACCTTTCACCACTATATAAGAAATACTTACTGTAGACAAAAGGATTCCATTTTCTTTCTGGGAATGTTCTCCACCCTCCTAAAGTACTCTTCTACACAGTGTACAAATTCATTTTCTGAGTTTTACAGTAACAAAGCTCCTGTGCCAAAGAACCTAATGTAAATGAAATGGCCCTGCAGTAGCCTTCAGAATCCAGTTCACCTCGACCATGATACAGCTAATTGTTAAAAATGGTGGCTGAGACATTTTCCATACATTAAATTAAGGAGCTCTGATGAAGGCGCTGGCATCCACCCACTTCAGACAAAGGAAAATAATTTGCAACTGTACCAAGGCACGGATAATTGAGTCATCTCCCATACAGGGTCAGTGTTAGAGGTTTCCTCCATCTTTACAAAATGCAAACCACAGCTTATTGTCTCATCTCAGAAATCAATTCCTTGCAGTGCTGCACTGGGTCAGAGTTTTACAGGAATCTTAGTCATGGGTAAATCCAGACTTCCAGTGCTGAGGGGAGCCAAATTCTCACAGTTTGCCCCTTTCCCTGAGCAGCTCTCCTCCATAACCCAGACTTGACAGCTCAAGCCTTCCTATTGTTAAGAGTAAAGAAAAGTCCTATACCTCTGAAGGGAACTAAAACCCTCAACTAGGTAAGCAATTTCAAAGTCTGAGCTTCAGAAAGAGATCCAGACCCTACAGGTCAGGTCCCACAATACTAACACATTTCTTGGGATGAAAAATTGCATGCATCGTCATTTTTGTTACTGTTTTTAAGTAAAGACAATAAACAAGCTGCTTTTTAATGTTGGATTTAAGGCACTTTAACTTTGAAATTAATCTAGGTATTAAAAGTATCACAGGCAACATTATAATCCTATTACTCTCCAGATAATGTTTACATGATTTAGGAAGTTTAATTTCACTTTCACAAATCACAAAAATACGAACTATATTTAAAAGACACATACTCTTTTGAGGTTAAATTTGAGAAATAAAAAGTAACTATATTAATCTAAATTACCAATAAATAATAAATAAGGAGTCCGTATCAGGTGTTACTATTTCATTCTTCTCACTAAAGCTTTATGCTAAAATATTTCCAGCAAGATTATTCCAAATATCTCTGTGGGCAATTTTTCCTAATTACTAAATATAAATGACTGGATTCATTGGTAAGGTATCCTACACACACACACACACACAAACCCCCCCCACACACACACACACATGCACACACTCACCTAAAATTTTAAAGAAGGATCTGCTTTTAGCAAAGAAATTCCATTTCCATATTTCATATCATACAAGAATTCTGCACTTCACATGTTTCTTCTAAAAATTCTAAAGAAAGTCCACACTACTTGCTACTTAAAGATGAAGTAGACAAAAAAATTCTAAATAATTAACTATTTAAATCTTTAGGCAACTACCCCTCTGCCCCACCCAATAAATTTTTTAAAGAAAGACATTAGAATGGCAAGACACAAATCTGAACAATTCTCAGAAGAATCAAGTACTTTTCTATCAAATGAATTAACTGCTTCCAGATTCATCTGAAATTTTTAAACCAACAAGAACCTTGTCTTTCAGAGGTACTGCAACATGCTGTCACTGCATTTACCAGGGTGCATCCGTCTTAATTTCTTATAAACAGCAAGCCTACCTGCAGCTGTTCAATTTAAGGAGTTGCAGACCGGCTGATGCTGCTGGTCACTGCAGCTCTTCCATACCTTCTGCGTGGGATGAGCTCTGAAAAGCACTGCTCAAGTTTTTCCCACCCCAATTGAGGGTTAGGGGTGAATTGAGGGTTAGGGGTGAAAGGTGGGAGAGGAAGAGGAAGAGAGGAAAGAAAAGAGAGAAGAAAAAGGCAAAGCACGACCCCTCTGCAAGTGCTGATGACTGAAGCACTAGAGTCTAATTAGACAATGAGATCGCAGGGCTCCCTGAAAAAGGGTGCGCTGCAGCCCCCGGAGCAGAGCTCTGTCACCCAAGGTGCTCCACGCAAATCCAGGGAAGTGAGCTATCAGTTTGAAGGCACAAACTGATGGGAGTAACAGTTTATAGGTTACAGAAGGGTATTTTATTGTTAACGGACTGTACCAAGTTAAGATTTAAGAGGGGGAGAGACAACATGTAGGCAAGCCATGCTATGATACTCCCCCCACACCCAAGCCACTGCAATTACTCTGATGTGAATTTTTGATGATTTCCGACATCTTGCATGGTTAATAATCGCTTCAGCTGTCATGTTTGGTTAATGTGGAAAATGCATTTGCTGCATTGTGATGCAGTGCTGTGACCACAGATTGTAACACCAGTTGTGAAGCTGGTCCCTTAACTGAGCAGCAGGAATTTGCACATGCCACAATGCTAAAATAAATGGTAGTTAAAAGATTTTACAGCAGCAGACAGATTCTGCCATTTTAATATACAGAATGTGTAGATCCAACATACAGAAGCATCTCGGATCACTGCGCCCTTGTCAGCCGCACTGCCCTTCAACCAGAACAGTACATTCACCATCTTAAATGTTTGGCCTCTTACTAGTTAAAAGATTTTGATACTATTTAAATAACTATTCAGATTAATTATAGCTTTGAACAGAACAGAGGTTATTTGCATTTCAGGAATATACAGCCAATGAAACTGTCAGTGACACAGGAAAATGCAGACCTTTTATTAACATATGCTCAGCTCAACTGTCACTTCTTTGTACAACATTTAGGGGGAAATATATGATGTGTAAGTAATGAATATTCCCCTCTACCACTATAATTTTTAAAAGTGCTCCTCAGAAAGGGATTTTTTTCTCCATGGTTTAATGTATAACCTGAAAATTAAAGATTACATTAAAATACTAACCTGTTTTTCATTGCGATGAAAGGAAATTCAATACAGCAAGCAACTGGCAATTACAGGAAAGCTTGTATAAAAAAGCAAAGATGGAACCGCACTAAGATCCCAGTACCAGATGATTAAAGTCAGGCCAGTCAGGTAGTGAGGCCATCATTATGATGCAGATAGCAAAAGAAAAATCAAGAGAAAGCCTATTCCCTCTCTTCACAAGCAAAACCCACAAAGACTAAGACTGTAATCTGTTGGTTGCAAATCTAACACCTATACTGCAGAAACTGAAAGATGTGTGATACTGGCTAGATTTCATATTTTTATATAAATATTAACTTGGCTATTTAATACCTACAGTGTAGCTACTTAAGGCTGCTTCATCTATATCATCATTTTTGTCTTTTAAGAAGCAGAACCAACTCACAGACTTTGTTGCTTTGAAATAAAAAAATATAATTGGCTTATTTTTTTACATTAGAACTTTTGCCAATTAAATGCCCAGAGTTGAGATGTTTCCAACATTTCTGCCTTATAAAAATAAACAAACAAACAAAAATCTCAAGTAAACTAAAAAGAACACAGGGACACACTGTTGTTTGAGCAGTGAATAACAATGAAAGAACTTATGTTACTAACATAAAAATCAACTCATGATTTCCTTTGTTTTATTCATTGTGATAGCACCAAATGCATAATTTGGAGGTGCATGTGTTAACAAGCACTGTAAAACTGAAGAGCTTTCTAGTTTTGTTTCTTGCCCTAACTTAAAATTAACTGCACCAACAGTGCTATTCGGTGCCATAGCAGATGTCACAGTAGTTGTCGCTAACATTCAACAATTTAAGCTTTTTTTTGTTCCAGACCCAATACAAGGTACCACTAACAGCTCAGAAACTGCACAAGGAGGAAGGGAGGGAACGGGTGTTGGGGGTAGCTTTGAAATTAACCAGGCTCAGCTTATGCTCCAATTACTGAACAAAAGACAATCCTGGGGGACCTCTTTCTGAACCAGTGCAAGAAGCAAACTCTTTTGTTTCTGATCAAATAAATACTGTATTGGAACATGGTGGATATGCGGCAATAAGGAGTCTCTGCCTGGGGATTGAAGGGGCAAGAAAAAAGAACCCAAAGACCCAAGTGTGGTTAAAGCAAACCACTTCGCTGATGTAAATCTGTTCCTGAGAGAGACATCTGAGGTTCGCTATAGGGGAGTGAGAAAACCCTCTTTTTTTATTTACTAAAGAAAAAAAAAAGGCAAAAAACACACCTCACTGAGTCTGTTAAGACTTTTCTTCCTCTTCAGTAAACTGGCAACAAATAAAGAGGATATTTCATTATGCTGGAATAAATTCTAAACTAGCTCAGATGCTTTCTTCCTCCGGTAACCTAAGGAAACCAGGCAAGAGGCTGGGCTTGAGGGCTTGAGTTGCAGAATATTCTGGCTGCAAAGGACCTCAGAGCAGAAGGGACTGAAAAGTGGTGACTAACCTGCCTTCAGACCTGATGCCTAAATGTGGAGGCCATAAAAACACTGGGAAGATGCCACCTAATCAAGGAGATGCTCCTCTAACTTGTTTTGTTACCAAATGACCATGAAGTGCTCCACTATTAGGTAGTTCATTATTTAATTTTGTGTTTGACCTTACACAACCCTAAGCACCAAAAACTAAAGCAAAGAGAAAAGGGTAGAAGATTCCTGGGCCCAATATATTAACATAAGGGATAATACAAATGCAGAGATATAGACTAGAAAAGGGAAGTGCAATGCCATTTTATGGTTCAAATAGAATTATAATAATCACTGGGTAAAATATATTCAAGCAAACAAATATAAAGCTATACATATGCAGGACTTCAGTCAGAAATCAAACTTCTACAAATCTGTGGTGGGCACCGTTCTCCAGGTTCACTGGGTTGCTGGGAAGATCAAGTAATACTACTGGCGGGTAAGTGCTTACAATGATAGAGCATGACAGGCCATGTGACGTGGGACAATGACTCCCCACCTTTGCCTCCCTGGCTTTGTGGGGCACAGCTGGAACCAGTTACCTTCCCAGCCCACCACCCCAACCTCCTCTTGACTCCCCTCTTCTCACTAAGACCTTGTCCTTTTGTCCCATGCCATACATTTCCCATTCCATATATTCATCTCACTGCCATGACTCTTACCTCTAGGCCAATGGCTCTAGAAAATTCTGTCAGAGCTATTTTCTGGTAAGACAATGATGATTCTTGCCCTGTCTCTAAGTGCTTTGGGGGCATTTCCACTTTGATGTTTTGCCAAAACACCAAAAGTTAAAATGAGATCTCAACTCTTAATCTAGTCACTCTTCCCAATTTCTCAGCCTGGACCAAAAGTACCAATTCTTCTTGCTTCAAACCTCATATGTTCTTTCTGAACACCCTTCTTAAGCCATCAAACACCAAGTGTAGTAGATGTTTTATTCTAAACGTCTCTCACATGTCTCTTCCTCTACTCTCTCAGCCACCACCATGGTCCTGGCTGCATGATTACAACTGCCTCTGAACAACAGGTCAGCAGGAATCTTTCCACTGACCAAGCCGACTCCCATAGGCATCCCCATGCTCTCCCTCCTTTCTTTGTGACCCTTACCTGCTCCCACATTTTCGACAGCACCTGCCACCTACACTGGGTTGTGTGGCAGTCATTCCATCTATGTCTGTCCCCACCTCCTTGACAGGTTTACTACTTAGCACAGACCTTCTGAGCTCACTTCCCTGGCCTCAGGAGGTCACTGCTTTCACATCCTCCTCTTTCACTATCTGCAAGCTAAACTCACTTTGTCTTTCAACTGATTCATCATCACCCTTTGGCTCCTTTGAACTCCCCTGAGACTTAGAACCTGCACCACTCCCTCTCAGTTTTGCCTTTTACTTTACACTTTCTTGGGCATTTTGATCCTGACATAGGAAAGTTAACCTTGGCTTTCTCATTTGAAGAATGAGAGCTTCTAGAAAGCAGAATTTATATTTATTCTAATTATCTTCAGTACATACCCTTAATGGGCACTCAACAAAACCACTTCACTGATTTTTATTAGTGTTCTCTAGGCCAGACCCAGGCAGATGCAGACAACTGCTTAAAGGGAAGTTAAATATTACTTTTTGTTTATTGTTTGTTCTTTCAAAAATCTCTTCAGCTTCCTGAAATAACTCCAGCCTTAGGTGGTAAGACAGATGCTGAGATGGTTCTTGGTCAACACGCAGAAGCGTCAAACTCTTCTTGTGACTAAGCATCATTACCAACAGTATTTACTTCCCAAAGTCGGCTTCCAGAGGGCCTGGCCCTGGCCCAAAGTCAGCGCTGTGGTATTCACAGCTCATCTGTCCTTACAAATCAGCTGAGAGTGAAAAAGGAATCTGCTAACTTATAGCAGACATTTCATCTTGTATGTTGTTTTAAGCAATGTAGGCAGTCAATTAAAAAAAAAACAAACAAACAAACAAACAAACAAAAAACAAAAGACAGCTTCTTTATGTCTTTACTTTGCACTAAAACAAATTAAAGTTCACTCTCTCTTGCTCATACTCAAGCTAGATTGCCCAGGGGTCAAAAAATAACGGGGAAAAGGAAGCCCTCCCTTCTTGGAGAAGCTGAAGAGTTCCTCCCGCCCCAGAGCTCTCTGCCTCTGCTAGACCATCAAGCAAAAAACGGTAGGAGGGTTTATAAGCAGGTTGGATACTTAATGCACCTGGGTGAAAGGAATTTTAAAAGTAAGATTCCCACATTAAAATGTTTTACAGAAGAATTTCCCCAGTAAAGCAGTTACTAATGGGCCTAAAATGGGAGGGGGAAGCAGGCATCACAAATATTCCTCCAGCGCAATTCGCTGCAGTTGTAAGCAGCCTCCCAGGTTTCAGAAACTCAGAACAGCTCTTTTCCTGTCAGCCAGCCAGCCAGCCTGTCTGTCTGCCTGCCTGCCTGCCTGTCTGTCTGTCTCTCTCTCACGGGATCTACCAGTCCTCAGTATTCAGACAGAAGGAACAAATGAGATTCAGAGAAAAACTGGCAGAATATACAAAGACATTCTACTGCAATAAAAAAAAAAAAATAAAAAAAATAAAAAATAAATAAATAAATAAATGAAGGGCTGGGGTCGTGGCTCAGTGGTAGAGCGCTTGCCTAGCATGTGTGAGGCCCTGGGTTCGATCCTCAGCACCTCATAAAAAAATAATAATAATAAATAAAGTTCTAAAAAATGTTTTAAAAAAATAAATAAATGAAATAATAAAGTATATGAAGACTCATCAAATTCATAACCATAAAATTTCAAAGGGAATTTCATTTCCCTTGTGGCATAAATTAAGAAAATAAGGTGTACCTATTTATCTTATGTTCCTTCAACACTTCTTTAAACATATACTTTATAAATGGATTTCATTAAATGTCAGACAAATGTTAAAAAAAAAAAAAAGAAAATAAGGTGTAGAGAAACTCAGAATCTGGCCAAGGTCATGAAGTGACCTAGCCCAGATCTGGCTTTAGCCTAGACCTTGGCTCTCCTGCTTTCTCACAGAATTCTTCGCACAGCATGATGTGACACTGCATGGGAAGAGCTGCCTGAGTGCAGGCCTGGGCCGGGTCTCCGTCTTGTGGAACTTTAAGTTACTACATGGGGGTGATGGTGGTTGCAAAAGAATAGCTTCTAGCTTGGGAGTCCTTGTTACCCATGTACTTTACACGACAGATGTATCTCTTGCCAGGTTGATTGTAAACAGAATTCTTTTAGACAATTTGTATTTTAAATCCAATAGGGAAGTTGTTATATGAAGAAATACTAAAGCTAAAAACATTGTCCCTAGATTTCTTTTATAAATCCAAATACTCATGAGATTGGATTTGCTTATCAAAGCAGCTTACTACAGAGAAGGTAGCTCTGTTGGAAGACAGTGCCTGCCTAGCATACATGAGGCCTTGGGTTAATTCTCAGTACCACTGAAAACAAAAGCAAAATCAAAACAATAAAAAGAAGAGTCCACTTTATTATTACTATTATTTTAGAGAAGAACACTAAAATCTTAATTTTCAAATAAATTTTTTCTACACATATTTCTTATTCTGCTACAGCTGGAAAACACTGATGAGGCCAGATACTGGTTAAAAATAAATAAGTAAATAAATAACTCCCCAATAAAATAACAGGGTTACTAAAACTACCCAGTCCTCAACAATTTATAATTTTTATTTCGCTTTGGGGTCAGAATTTCATATTCACTAACATACAAACTATAAGATCCTAAATTTTTTTCTGTAAAGGAAACTTGCAGACATCCTTTTACTTTCTCATTAATCCATACGGTAAAATTAAATATGGCATTCTCAAAGCTATAAGTGAAATTTGGCACCAAAATATGATAAAACTATATTCAGGGGTATGTCTTAAGAAAAAAGGAACTATAAAAGATACTAAGCAGAGTAAAAATTTACATGGGTATAACAAAATAAGTTTGAAACAGAAAACAGTGATGCCCTACGGGATACTCATCCTACATGAAGGTGGCAGAGGGGAGAGGAGCTCCTCGCTTTTCATGCACCACATCAGGCAGGACAGCCACAGCAGAGGAGGACACAGCTTTGTCTAGGCCCCAGGAATTTACACAGTCCCATAAAACATGGTGTCAGGTTTTTATCCCTGTGCTATGCCCTTCTCTAAAACAGGGACAGAGATCTGCAATTCTAAAACATTTTTTTAAAATCAGGATGATTTTATAATCTGCCTTCCCTGCACTGTTCTCTCCACCAGGCTTTCTGCTGGGACACATGGAAATGTGTCTAAAATGGCTTCTAAAACAATGGTATCGTTTTATTAACATGTTTCTTAACAGTAAGTCCTACAGCAAAACGTTTCCAATTCTACTACTTTTCCATCTCACGTCCTCAGTCAATACTGGGACATTTCAAATAACCAAATTCCCTCAAAAGGCCTAAAGCACTAAAAATGTAACAAGGGCGGAGTCTATATTCTATCCACATTGGGAACTTTACAAAACATATACAGGAAAACTGCTCAACAAAGTGATCAGCCTATTAAGTTGTTGAAGATTGTTATTCAGAAGGTTTAGAAAATGTCTACACAACTACACACTATCAAAAAGCCTTTTCAGATTATAGTACTTCTTGGCAAACTTCCATTTAGAATTTAATCCAGTGAAGTATTTTGTAAAGCTACCTATGTCTTATTGGAACTTAATATGGTAAAATGCCCCATAAAGGTACCTATATATGATTTCTAAAATCAAAAGACAATTAAGTCTTACGGAAAGTATATTGAATCTGGAGCCAGAAAAACTGGATTCTAACTATACATAAGTCATTTGCCTCATCTGCAAAATGGGAAAATACCCCAACTATCTAAAGAATGCCACATGGATCTTCAACTGCCTATACAAAGCAAAGAGAAGGCATTTCAAATGATTTTTAAAACACAGGCTGCACATTTTAATACATTTTTCAAATATGCAGACTGATTTAGACATTTCCAAGGAAATATTTTATTCTGCCTTCTACTTTCTCTCATGGCATCTGTTGTTACTAGCAACTAAAGAAAAGTAAAATCTAATGTCATTAACAGTAAACCCAAGACCTACAGCCTTCATTTAATTGCGGGGCGGGGGAGGTGGACAGAGAAAAGCAAATGCAAAGTTAAACAGAATGAGGATGAGAAGCCAAGGAGGAAGGCAGAGGAAATCAGGCTGACAAATAAAAACAAGAAGTCCATCTTCCTCTTCTCCTGGCTCCTACTGATGGCAGACGGAGTGTGTAATCTGCTGAAAGACCAGATTTAAGGCCTCCTTTTGGCATAGTCCATCCATGAATTATTAACGTTCGCAGAAGCAAAAGCACATCCGCTCACAGCAATCAGAGAGGATAATGATGATTAACCAAGGTGGGATTATTAATCCCCCACATCCCTTTCCTATGTGTCTCCCTATTTTCATTCTCCTCTGGGTCTGACTGCTTTTGGGGCAGTATATTTTGAGCTACAACCTTAACATCAAATTTGATACCTCCATAGTAAAAAACTATAATTGACAAATTATAAATCATTTAAGAAGAAATATACACATATATTCTAAACATACATATTATTGACCACTATGATTCTGATGAAGCAAAGAAAAATAATGGTGGTTACAAATTCTTTCTGGACTCAAAATATTTGAAGATGAACTGCTTTGCAGGCTGGTAAAAAATCCAGGGTTAATCACAGGTTGACTGAGCTGAAAGTCATCTGAGTCATCCGGAAAAGTAGGGTCTTCCTAGACTTCGGTGTTACAGTGACCCTGTGGGTCTCACACTGGAGCACCTGTTAAAACAGATTCCAGGCCCCACCCCCAGGGACAACGTCAATTTGCACTGGGCCTCAGAGTTCCCAGGGGCTGATGATGCTGCCTGTGTAAGCAGCACGCTACCACCACGAACTAACTAACCAAAAGCTTGCTTCTAGTTGCCAAAGGTGTGCAGGGCATGAGAGGAATTCAGAAAGAAATTAAAACCAACCTAAGGGAGAAGGAAGGTTAACTCAAAAGATAGAGATGAGACCTGTGACTCTGTTTCCCTCCTCGCCCCGATGACAGGCCAAGATGCCTCAAGGGCTCTGCAATAGGAAGATGGACAGTTAACAAATGGCCTATGTGAACATGAGATTGAGAGGCAGATTAATTTACAACTTCTTCCCAAAACATGAGAAACAAAACTGAAGTCGTCTTTTTCCTTGGCCATTTTCTTCCCTACTCTCCCCTCTACTTAGGATTTGGCTTTAATGTGTCATCTATCCTCAAAAAATGAATAAACCCTAACAGTCTCACTCCAACCTCAGTTGACCATGTAACATAACAGAACACTCTTCTAGACCCTCAATACCTAGCTGAGTAAGACTCCAAAAACCAAAAGTAGAAAATTAGCAGAGGCCTTAGGCAAGGGCCACAAACAAAGAAATGCATTTTGAAGTACCTATTAAAAGAGTAAAACATGAGCAAATAGCTAGATGGATAAATAAAATCTGTTTTGGGGGCATTTGCAAATGCACAAAATGCAAACAGGCACTGCAGCAGAGAAACAAGAAAGAGGCCCACCTGTGGAGGGCACAAGGCCAGGCTTCCACAGGCCCAGGGACACAGAGCCACCTCACACCCAGATATGCTGAGCGCATGGGCAGGACAGACTTGGCGGTGCACAGTGCCTGGCTCCAACATCCATCGAGCAGCTAATCCTTTCACTATTAGTACTTGATCAGGGGGGAAAAGGAAGAAAATCCTACTGAACAATATTCTCCACTTCCTTCTATCCCTAGTAGCTCTAAGGATCTGGTACCCACTCCTCTTAGTAATGATAGCTCCTGATGATACTTAAAAGGCTGAGGCAAGGGGGGAAAGTGGCAAAGAAAGAGAAGAATGCAAAGGAAAGGAAGAAGGAAAGGAAGAAGCAAGAAAAGACAGACAAATGGAATGAAAGGATGAAGGAGGGACAGAAAAGGAAGGGGAGAGGGAGGGAGAAAAAAGCAGGGGAGGAGAGATCAGGGGTAAAATAGAGAGGAAAAAAAAAGTGGGGGGCAAACAAACAAACAAAAACCTTTCCCCCAATCTGCTCTAACCCTGACGCTGTAGTCCACCTACAGTTCCAAATACGGCACCTGTGCCAGGTTGCCACCACGCATTTCTCTTGGCAGCAATGACCTACTCAGACAGCTCAAGGCCAGCAACAGGCTCCAGTGTTAAGAAGTTCAAACCTCCTGAGCCCCTTCACAGGAAGGAGAGCAACACCTGGTCACTTTCTGTTCCAAAGTATAACCTAGGATGGGAACATGAGGTTTGTCCCCACTCAATAGAATCCACAGGCTCTTCTAAGTAGCATTTTCATCCTTAGAACTGATATAGTTTTTCACCTAGGAACTTCAACAAAATAGGGAAGAAAATGTCCAAGAGGAAACAGGGACAGAACTTTAAAAAATGCAACCAGCAGTGAAAGAATTGGCTTAGCATCTCTGCAGAAAAGAATAGTACAGAAGTTACCCAACCCATTCCAATACTTGACGCCTTCCTCAGAAGGTATGATAACAAGAATACATAGCAACGAATAAAAAAACCATCTGGTTTCAAGTTCCACCTTCGATAATAACTAATCTCTTTATCTTGATCTCAATTTCTTCTCCTTCTAAACAAAGACGATGCCAACACCCTTTGGACCCATCTTAACTCTGCAGTGACGAACATGTCAATGATGGGCAAAGCCCACTGAAAAGTTCTATGCAAATGGCAACATTATCATGATGCACTCCTCAGAGGTCACACAAAATTCCTGGCCTGTTACTTCCCCTCTAAATCTTCCAAATTAGGACAATGTCACAAATCTTCTCACTAACCAGCCTTCGAAATGATTTGAAGGGGATAATGAAATGATGTACCAGTTGTGAAATCTACACGTCTCAAATCACATTTCACTCAATAGGAAGCTTTTTCATTACAGAATAAAGGAAATAAAGGAAAAGACTGCACATAATTTTATAGGAACTGATCACTTCTAAGCTGTGAGGGCTATTTTTACAGTCTATCTCTAATACACACTTCATGTGCTAATGTTAAAAGATACCTATTTTCCTTGTCATTTCAAACAGAAGATGTCTCAAGTATCTGGTCAAAAAAGCTCAACATTTTTAAAACAGTGGCTGTTCCAAGAACTTCACAGAGCAGTCTAACAGTCAAAAAAAAGTGTGTCATGGAGCCATTTTCTAAGTTTTCTGAATTAAGCATGTCTTGCTTTTGTAATTAGGTGGGGAAAGTGAGTTTCCATCTGGTTCTCATTTATACTCTCAAAATCCCAGATGTGCCAGGCACAGTGGTGCACACCTGTAATCCCAACAGCTCAGGAGGCTGAGGCAGAAGGATCACTAATTCAAAGCCAGCCTCAGCAATGGCGAGGAACTAAGCAACCCAGTGAGATCCTGTCTCTAAACAAAATACAAAATAGGGCTGGGAATGTGGCTCAGCAGTCGAGTGCCCCTGAATTCAATCCCCAGTACCCCCCCCCCAAAATTAAAATATCCCAGCTTTCCTTGTCATCTCACTCCCTCAGCCTTAACTCCAAGGTGAAGGCACACCCTCTAGTTTCAGTCAAGAGTGCCCAGCCTGTGAAAGAAGAAGGCAGAAGTTCTTTACAACCAATGATCACTTCTGAGCCGCTGCCTAGCTTCCTCCACAGAGCAGGACACTGCACAACCCTGCAGCTGGATTCTAATTTCAATTCCATGCCAGGAGGGCAGTACCAGGTGAACGCTGAGGTCACTTATGCAGGGTGCATAAGGGTGACCTATCTTGCACACTCAATGCCACCCCTTTTCAGTTCTCTGCCTAGTCTTCTCTTCATCAGTCTGTTTCGTTAGTTCACATTTATTTACAAGGGCAGTTAGTCCAGGGAGGAAGAATTTGCATAAGTCAGGAGTTCATGTTCTGTGGAATGTCAACTCTTCATTTCATGCTGTCTCCTAGCAATGAATAATTTTGCTATAGATATATTCCTATATTCTGGAGTATACATAAAGTTGAGAGCTTTGTCTGTGTCTTTAAAAACCAAATAAACATAATATCCTCAGACAGCCAAATCATATTACACAATACAAGATTTCAACATTCCGGCACACTGCCAGAGCTTAATGGCCAGTTAGACACTAAGTAAGGAAATGGGTCTGCATTAAACCTACAAATAAGACAACAATCAATAGTTCAGTATTACAGTAACAATTTGATGTGCCCTTTAAATTGCTTCTAGCATCATCCTTCTAACCCAAGCTCAGCTTCAGAAACAAAACAAAGAAGGTCAAGCAAGAAGTTGAACACAACCCATTTTCAAAAGCACAATGCTGCTCCAAGATTTCACAGAAATCCTTTACAGTGTACCTGTAGGGCAGCAAACCTGAGAAATAATAGGCTGGGCTTAAAACAGTAAATTAAACTGACAGCTCAGCAAGCAGAAAACTGTGGCAAAAAAGCAAGCACCTGGAGATAACCAGATGAAGCAGGCTTGGCTTCCTGTGAAACTGGCCTCCCCTCAAAACCCAGCAGGAGTTGTACTGAGGATTAGAAAGTATGCTCCAGTTTTTCTCTCAATAAACGTTAATTCACCGAGTTCATGTAAATAAAACCAATGCCCACCAAATCCGTCTGAAAGATGGTTCCTCTTTCTCTGGCACTGAGGGCTCTCTATTCTTTATTTTGCTCTAAATATGCAATCAGTTACACTTCTATTTTATACTTCAAGCCTGGCATACTTAGCTTCTGAAGGTCTTGGGTTCCCTTTCTGGGAAATGGGATTAACAGTAAGTATCCATCTCAGAGAGCTGCTGGGAAGAGGAGATGAAGAAGCCCAGAAAGCGCACAGCACAGCGTCTGGACATAATCCATGCTCATTAAACCTCAGCTTTGCCTCCCTGGTGTTAGGTGGGATAAAAGAGAAGACAGAAATTTAAACTTGTCTTTTTCTTTTTTTTAATATTTATTTTTTACTTGCAGGTGGACACAATATCTTCATTTCATGTTTTTGTGGTGCTGAGGATGGAACCCAGTGCCTCGTATGTGCTAGGTGAGCGCTCTACCACTAAGCCACTACCCCAGCCCCGAAACTTGTCTTTGAATGGTGGTGTTTCCCTGCACAGGGAGGGAGGGAGGGAGGTATGGAGGGAGGGAAGGAAAAAAAAAAGAAGAGAGGAAGGGAAGGAGGCAGGCAGGCAGAACTATTTAAACTCACACTCCTAGAGTATAATCAAAGGAGCACTACCAATCTGTAGAAGATAAAGTACAAATACTGAGAATCAGCAGTTAGAAAATTTTATAGCAATCTGACAGAGTAATTTTATGTCTATTGAATCTAATTTTAAAAATCAGGGCTTGTATTTTACATGTCTTTATTTCACTTTTTTCTAATGACTTATTTTTGTTGCATTTTATAAAAGTATCTCTCATTCTTAGGCAAGCCGGGCTGGGGGGGAATTGGTTAAGAAGCACTGATTTGCTAAAAGCACCTTGAATGAATAACACCCATCACTGTATTCTTCAACACTAAGACATCCCAGGCAGCCTCATCACAGAACCAAGTGTTTCTGTAAACGCAGGTAAACCTCAAAGGATCCACCAGGCCCTGCTCATTTAGAGACAAGTCATGCTGACACAGATTGATATGCACTATGAATAAGAGAATCAAGGAGAGAACTGGATACTCCCAGCAAATACTACACAGTGTTTTCTGAAATTAAGTATATCATAATTTTCCATGACTGTTTCTACCTGATCCTGAGACAGTAACAGCACTGCAAAATACTTAAAAAAAAAAAAAAAAAAAAAAGGAGTGGAGGAAAGCCTTTCTCATATCTTTTTGCTCATGCCAGTCCAAGAAATAAACCAAATCAGGCAGGAATAATAGAAAGCAGCCTGCAAATCCACACTCTCACTTATATTCTGCAGACCTGATCCTCCCCTTTGTTTTATAAATTAAACAAACAGCCCAGTCCTAGCTGTAAATATGCTTTATAGGACAAGGGCTCTTTCTGAGCAATTTCTCGGCAGGGTGTCTCGCCCAGCCCTGCTCCTCCGCAAGCTCTGCAGCAGTGCTTCAAGAGCCACAGTTTGCTAAAGAGCACAGGCAGGATTTTGCTGAGGACACCTCAGCCTCGCAACCACTCCACAGTGAGAAGAGAGGTCTGACCCTCTGTCCTCCATGATAATTAAAGTGGCACGTGCACCACTGCTGACCTTGTGATCACTGCAGACAAGCAGCTTTCACAACCAAGGGCCTTCGGCCTGCATAGCTGCCAGCAACAGGGACTAGGGAACTCACTCAGCCTCTCGACGTCTGAAGTGCAAGATGGAAGCTGAGCGTTTGTGAATCAGAAAAAAATTGCTTTAAACAAAAGCGACATACACTGGTTCTAAATACAGGTCCTGTAACCGCGGGATGCTGCTCCCCACCTCCTCTTGTCTTTTCCTGGTCCTCACCAAACAAACGAATGACAAAAGGAAGTGAAACTAACTTTCCTCCATTGGATCCACACTCTGTTTTTCACAGAATGTGAATTTGTAGGGAGACACTAGCAATCTGAGCCCCAAAGTTTTTTTAACTTGGGAGCGACACTTTGCAACTACCACCAATCAAAAGAGCCATGTCAGGATGCAGGCCTGAAAGCTCTGAATCGGATATTCCAAAACGGAAATAAGAGATCACAAAGCGCTGTGGCAAGCAGATCAAAGTGGTGCACCAGGCTGCCATCTGAGAATGACAGACTGGTCTACAGTAATGCATTCGATATTCGACGAGGCTTTAACTGCCATTTAAATCACATCCACTCCAGTATCAAATAGTTCAGCAGATAAAAAGCCTTCCCATTTCTGGCTCCTGAAACCAAGCAATTTAAAGATCCCAGACTGAAGATGACAATACACGTTCCTCATCTCCAGAGTGCTGGGGCATCAATAGATATCGGCAGGTTAAGAGAGAGCAAGGGAAGGAGGGAGGGGATGACTCAACTCCAGTTCAAAGGCACCGGAGCCTCGCCAATACTGAAGTGCTCTATTAAAATGTTAGATAAATATTTTAGCTATGGGCTTGTTCCAAAATACTCTTATAGAACCATTCCAGCTTTTTTCTTCTTTAAGTTGGTAATTGATATTCTCTTGCTCACTACAGGATACAAGAAACCTCTGAGAAGACAAAAAGGCCTGTCATTTCCTGCTTGCCCAGAATGCATTCAGCATCCATTTACTTGCTTGTTCTGAAAGCCCTGCATTCAAGAGTAAGTGTGAATGGATAAATAAAAGGACTGAAATCTTATGTGCCTGGCTCACATAAAAGCAGTTTTTCACATTTTATACAAACACATTTTTATTCCAAAGTTACCATTTTTAATTCCATTCACAGAATACTTTAATGAATCGCATGTTTTGCCACCAGAAACAATGCCTACCTTTTCCCTTATCAGGAACAGGAAAAAAATTAAAGTATTTCTGTTCTTAGTACAGTAATCAGCATTAGGCTACCTGATAATAAACACAAAACAAGATGGCACATTAGCCTACCTCTGGGAAGACCCCATTTTAGTTTTAACAAGTTTGCTAGTTTTTCCCAGCTCAGAGATTTATGCTGAGTCATTTATGTATGACAAGAAACAGCAAATATTCATGAGTTTTAAGCAAGATAGTATAGACTCCATCCACTATGTTCACACATGAACAAAGCATTACACGACTGTGCCTGAAAAAGAATCACCTTGCGTCTTTACTACATGCAGTTCAGCCTCTACACCTAAAATATACCTGGTATCTCAGGAAAGGGCTTCTCTCGGACTACTAGTGTGGATCCATGAGAATTTGCTAGTGAGTTCAAGAGCATTAACTACAGGCTGTGTGAAGTCCAGTGTAGATAGCTGTTTTAAGCTCGAAAAGGGCAAAACATTCCCATTTAAGAGGTCTATAAATGCAAAGACAGGTTACCCTAAGCTTCCCACAGATTCTCTTAGGGGCAAGAGTATATAAAGGAGATAAATAAACAAATGCTAACTAAAAACCTGGAATATAAGAGGCATGGAAGAGTCTCATATTTTTATATTATGTGAAAAACATTAGAGAGCAAAGTCTTACTCCTTCAGAATTCATAGCCTATAATTCAAAATTTCTACTCATTCAATTTAGGCTAGGTCACCATTTTGCACAGAGGAGCGGCTCGAGCACATTCAGTACAAAAACAAGATGGAAGATAGGTGTGTCAGATTACTTCAGTCATGTCTCAGAATTGTCATATAAAGTATCGGTGTGCAAATAGATGCAAATCTTTGTGAATGAATTTTATCTCTTTCTTAGATTTACTACAGCAGCTCTTTCTTACGTAAGAACTCTCCTTGGCACACATTTAGCCATTTCAGTTTCCAGAAACAGATGAAATGGCAACTGCATTTCTTTCAATCTAGTCCGAGAATTAGGACACTGCTCACCCACTTCAATTGCACTTTCCCTCAACTGATGTGAACTAGGGAAATTTACCACACTTCTTTCTCAGTATTAATTGTTACTCAGTAATGTTCCTGAAGAGCTGCTATTAGCACACTAATCACTCTAGGCGAGTCTGACCCTCTTCTCAACAAACTGTCACAGGATTTCTGTAACTGGTTCCCAAGCAACTCACCAATACTACAAATATACAATTAACAGCACAACTACTTTTCCTCTTCACTGTCATATACAGCAGTATCGAAATTCTCAAGATAGAAAATTAAAAGGTAAACTATTAAAATAACAATTTAGGTAATGAAAGGTTACAATATCACTGATTCATTTTTACACTTACCATTGAGTTTCTTCTCACTTTTTAAAAGATAAAATAAAAGTGGTTTGAATACCCTCTATCTTTCCAAGGACAGAAAAAAATATTATGGATACAGTGTGATAAGTTTTTGGCAAATTAACCATCTTTGTACCATTAATTTTGGATGTGATAGATCAGTTTTCCTGACTCTAATTTTCTTATGGTTATTTTATCCTTCGTTTAAGACTTCTCTTTCTCTTTACTGATATAAGACTGATATTCATCTAGAGATTTAGGCAGATTATGAGGACTTTTGAAATAAAGGTTTTTGTTTTATTTTTCGTATCAAGAGCTGAGTTTTCACTAATATTAGAATTGGCTGCTAAGTCCAACAACCTATTCTTCATAATTTTACTTTGTAAGGAAGCATTAGAAATCTCCCTTTTCCTAAGCAGTAAAGCCAACATATTATATTTGGAGGCTATGAAGAAGATGGATCTGAGAAGACTATGGAAGAGGTAGTATCTAAGGAAATCTCAAGAGACTTAGACTGAAATCAAAGTTTGCATATCGTATAAGGGCTACTCCATAGGGGCTACTCCAGGCTAAGGGAATATGATAAGCAAAGACCTACAAGTATAAAAGAAAAAAGAAAGGGTTAGCAACCTGTTAGTTGAAACACAGAATATACATGCACAAGGCAGCTCCTCCTACCTGGGCACGTGCCACCATTTATACCTATACTAATCCTGAAATCTACATATTTAATACTTTATGAGAAGAAGACTATTTCTAGTTGGGAAAAAAAAATGTGTCTGTAGAAGTCTCTCAAGCACAATACAGACTGTGTGTTGACCTGTTTTCAGAGAATAGCTACTACTGAACTGTGGAATCGAGTAGGGGTAGTCAGTCTCACTTCCCCAAGTCCCAAAGAGAACACCAAGGATAAGATCAGATACATGGTTGGGACTTGCAGTCACTGTAACAACTAACAATAGATGCCTTATCCTAATACTTCATACTCCAATTGGCTGTGAATTATAGTTAGATTTGAACACATTTTATATTTACAAAGTTTTAAAATTTCTGGCACAATCCACTCTGGATTTGTAATGGAATGAAGTGTGGCCCCACAAAAAGATATGTGCAAGTTCTAACCCTTACTACTGGTAAACATGATCTCATCTGGACATAGAGGTCTTTGTGAATGTTAATTAAGAATCTTGGGATGAGATCATTCTGGAGCTAGGATGGGCCCTAAGTCCAATGACTGGTATCCCATCCCTACAATAGAAAGGAAAGGTAGACTGGACAAAAGGGAGAATCTATAGAATGGAGGAAGAGCCTGGACTTATACCACAGGCCACAGAGAGCTAAACACACCAAAAGGGGCAGAATCAAGAAGCTGAGGAAGGGAGTGTGGTGCTGCTTGACTTCAAATGTCTGGACTATGAAACTGTGAAATAAATTTCTATAGTTTATGCCACTAAGTTTGTGGTAATTTGTTGCAGCATCCCTAGGAATGTAGTAGATTTATCAATAACACCACTGCTTTGACCTAATGCAATTTAGAAATATTATTTCTTAATGTTGGGAAACTACAGCTCCTGTTTTTAAGTCCTACCCGGGCTATTTCCACCCAGCCTTCTTGAAATACACACGCATTCTAGGGAAAAAGTCCAAAATATTACCAAACTATATAAATTTGTACTTTATTATTATATAATACAATTCCTTTTTAAAATATTTATTTTTTAGTTGGACAATAGTTTTTATTTTGTTTATTTTTATGTGATGCTGAGGATTGAACCCAGGGCCTCGAACGTGCTAGGCAAATGCTCGACCGCTGAGCCACAACCCCAGCCCCTATATGAGACATTTCATCCATGGTATATTAGTCTGTTCAGATCGTAGAAAAGATGTGTAATCTGCCCTCAGTATTTTTTCTCCAAGGACAGGAGTGAGCTAGTAGATTTCTGTAAGAGGACTTGTACTCAAGTACCACAAAGTCACTTTGAATAGATCAGCAGTCATTTTAGCAGTATGTCCAATTACATTACTGCTCCTTAACTCTATTACACAAATTTGTAGGCCTTTTTATGGTCATTTCCAAAAAACAGAATCAATAAACATTTTAAGAAATTCTACTACGATCATCCATATGTATATTTAAGTGGGTTTTTAAAAATATATTACCATTGCTGGCCACAGCAATTTTTTTTTAAATGCAGTCTCGATGCAGGCCAACATCACTGATTATGACAAACAACAAAACAGTAACAAAAAAAAAAAAACCCATATTAATTTCAAACTCCATTAGAAACAGAAGGAAATATAATCAATAGTTACCAAATTGAAAAGAACAATCTATACATGGGAAAATGCCCTTTCAAGCTTTTAAGAAATGCAAACAATGGACAGTATAAAGTCCTGGACAGCGTCTGTCAAAAGATGCATAAGGATTTCCTTTCATAAATAGTACTTGAAGGATCTTGTAAAAGGATCTAATAATTTCACTCTGGCTGATATTTGGCACTTGAGATTGGGTACACTATCCACGCCCCCCCCCCCCCAAAAAAAAGTACTGGTTGAAAAAAATCTAAGTTTATATACAAAAGTTCATTAGATTTCTGGTATATGAATTCAACAAGACTATTAAAATAAACAGGAAGAAAAGATCATCAGATAGCACATCTGGCTTTTCTAAAACCAAAATGTCCAATTTTATACTTGTTTCAATTACAAAATGTAACTGAAAATGTCCAATTTCACTTTTATTAGATAACCAACACGTTATGAGAAGAATTAAGAGGACCACTCCATGCTAAAGATGCAAGGTGGCTTATCTTTTACATTTGGCAACTATACAAATCAGGGGCAGACATGATACTCCCTTGTGTATGTGAAGTTTAAACACTGGTTGACTAAACCCTACAATAATTAAAATCCCCCAATCCCTATTGATAAACTTAAACAGTTTGGATCAGTCCAAAGCCCCAGACTTTTAGATCAAAGCTGCATTTTTTTTTTTTCTGTAAATCTTTGCTGGCAAGAAGATGAAATCAACAGAGAACTTACTTCATGACTACCAAGTCTAGAGCTTTTACTTCAAGCCTAGATAATAAACTCTTTAAAAAAAAAAAAATATTTTATTTACTTATTTTTTAGTTGTAGATGGACATAATACCTTTATTTCATTTATTTATTCATTTTTATGTGGTAGTAAGGATTGAACTCAGGGCCTCATACATGCTAGGCGAGCACTATACCGCTGAGCCACCACCCTCACCCCAAGATAATAAACTCTTAATTAGCCTCAAAAATTATATTGGATTGATCATTTGCATTTCTGAAGCTACTGTAGAAAGTCCAAGAGAGGTGAATTTTTTTTTAAATGGTATTGAAGATCCAACCCAGGGCCTTGGGCATGCTAGGCAAGCACTCTACCACTGAGCTATACTCCCAGCCAAAGAGGTGAAATTTTAAAACGGAAACATCTTTAATCTCAAAATTCAAAGAGTTCCCACCCAGAACCAAAATTCATGGCCATGCTCTTTCCAAATTAAGTAATTCTCTTTGATGTGACAAGCATGTATTGCTAGGACACTCTCTAATTGGGGGTGTTGCAGGACTGTGTTCTTGCATTAAGCACAAAGTTAGACGAGCTGATCACTGCTACTAGATACATTTATAAACCTACCAAAATCTCAATGGAGTACCACATCAGTAGGATGCAGGAAGTGCATTAATAAATGCAACTGAGTATTCCAAATAGGTATTCCAAGAATGCCAAAGAAAAAAGTTAAAGGCAGCTACTTTTTCAAATAAACATCTTCTTTGATATTTTTATAACATTAAAAACACCCAAACAAAAAGAAACCAACCTTTTAGCCAATGCCATTTCTTTCCACACTGTTGGAAAGTTAGGCACTGTTCCTAAAATATATGTTCACTTTTCAAATTATTTGAGCTCTGTCCCATTCAGCTCACCTGGTCCCTACTCCATGTGTTTGTTTATAGAACACCAAGCAGTTACACTGGAGGTGGAGAGGGATAGCTAAAAAAAAAAAAGTTTGAGTATACATGCTATTTTAAGATTACATGGAAATGAGAAGGCAGCTATACATTGACAGGCAAATATGATTTAATATATAAAACCAGAAAAAAAAAAACACTGGACTTTCATACTTTGGGAACATATCAACAAGTAGAAAATTTATGAATGTCTGTAGTTACTCAGCTCTCAACTAAAGTATAGGTTTCTAAATTAGAATAAATACAATTGAAACATAGCCATCAGATGGTCTAAAATGGTTCTTAGGAAGGCTAGTGGGGTAGAGTATTAATTCAAAGTAAGCCTGAAGAATAACGTAATTAGTACCCATTACTACTAAGATCTGCCTGTTCAGGGCCTGAGTTCTTTTCATTTCAGAGGTAAATAAAGGCAGGTATAGTAGCACATACCTGTAGTCCCAACTACTCAGGAGGCTGAGGAAGGAGAATTGATTGCTTGTCCCCAGGGGTGGAAGCCAGGCTGGGAAACACAGTGAGACCCCATCTCAACAACAACAACATAAACGGTAAACCAATGATAAAAATAGTGCTCTACTGTCCCATCAAAACACAAATGTAGTGTTTCAAATTCTTCAAAACATCATGGACCAGAAGGTTTTTCCTATTAGATTAAAACAACTATCAACTCTTAGTGGCATATTTGGTTTGATGAGACTGCAGTCCCAATTAGACCATTTCCTAGTCCACTCATGTAGCCAAACACATTCTGGAAATCACTGAGTAGGTTTCAGTAAATAGTACTCTAGGTTTTCCCAAGCTCTTTTCCAACCAATACAAGGAAGATATGGAAAAGAAATGTGAAAGATGAATAGTAAAACGATTTGAGATGTAGTAAAGGAAGCAAGAGGAACTTAGAACTAATGTCTCTGTGCCTTGGATTAAGCCCAAGGAAAGAAAAGAAATCTGTTCTCATAAAGTTATCGAGAGTGCAGTTTGGAATCACTTTCTTAAATTCAGCCATACAGAGCACTCTGAAAATAATCCAGTGTTCTCCATTATACTGCCAAAGCAGATTTCCCATTCTTATAAAATCTGGGAAAGAAGAAAATTAACAAAGAAAATTGAACTTCCTAAATGAGGTGGTAAACAAACAGCATAGGGCCTTCAGCCTGGGTTACAGGCTTTACCTGCACCTGGCAGCCTTACCTGAATATCTGTGTCCTTCACAGGCTCAAGAGGTTCAAAAGTGGTGGCTGCACTCAGACTCTCCAGGCGCTGGGAGATGTGGGATATGTCAAGTCCCCGAGACCCAAGGAGAACTGACCTATATAGGGATATAGGCAGGGAGACAAGTAAGGGAAAAGTAAGGTTAGGACAACCAATAGGCTTCAAGCCACACTGCAGAGTATGTTTGTTTGGGGGTTTTTCCCCAAAATTTCTTATCTACTGTCAGATACTTTCATATAGATGTTACATACCTACTCCATAAAGATCCATCATCTATGGCTAACACAGACAAAACACTGCATTTAGAAATAGGAGAGATCTGAGTTCTGATCATGCCACAATTAGAGGGCTTTTTCTAGAATAAGAATACTGCCATAGGCTAGCAACTCCAAACACCTCACAGTAAAGAAGCCCCAGAGGTGGGTGTAATTATTCATCCCCATTTTATACATGGGGAAACTAAGGTGCAAAGAGGTTAACCAACTTGTCCAAAGTCACAGAGCAAGGAAGTGGCAGACAGGTCATAGAGTTCCAGAACACAAACTCTTTAACCTCTGAAAAGACAGAGTGAACAACAAAATTTTAGAAGCTTCAGGAGTAACTTGTTCCAAACTTCATTCACTGGGTGAGGAAGCTAAAGTCCAGGACAGCCAATCATTTGCTGAAGAGCAAACTAGAATCTAAGGCCAGTTCTGCGTAGCTTCTCTTCAAAACCAAACACTATGCCAGTGTATCTACAAGTTCCCTCTCCACTGCCCAGTCCAGGAACACAGCAGACTATTATCTGACCACTAATTGCTTTTGAAGAGAAATGGAATAATACAGCCAGCTTTATTTCTATCATCTGAGCAACATAACAATGAGTAAATTTAAAACAACAGCAACAACAACAGACTCTCACTAATATCTAGAGCAATCTCTGGAAGAAGCTTGGGGGAATTAATTTTTTAATTGTTATTTTTGAATTATGATTTAGTACTACAAAATCTCATTAAAAAAGCGTATGTTCCCTTTGAACAACTTAGAAGCTAGAGCATTCAGCAGCACATGTAACACTTGTGAGCATAACCTAAGAGCTTTTGGCCTTACCAGAGAAAGGATTTTCCACATTTAGTTCCATTCTAATAAATTTGCACAGATTATGTTCACGCAGAGGGTTCATCCCTAAAGATTACTGTCTCCTTTTGGTCAACTAGGATGCCATCCCTGATGCATGCCCTCCAAGGTATAAGACAATCTCACCTCTTCTCATAATCCTTAAAAGTTACTTTTCTGATACAGTGGTAATAATCCATAACTTTCCTCCCAATATTCAGAATACTCTCAGGTGAACCCAGAGCACAGGTATTAGTATAATGTCCTCTTTCTTATTTACATAACAGTTTCACTAAGATAAAATTCACATACCACACAATTTACCAGTTAAAGTGTACAATTCAGTGATTACAGTATATTCATAGAATCATAATAACCATCACCACAATTTTAGAATATTTTCTTCACTCCAGAAGAAACCCCCATCATGAGTAGTGTGTTCCCATTTACCCCAATATCATCCCGAGTCCCTGGCATTCGCTAATCTACTTTCTTCTGATTCAATAGGTCTGGGATGGAGCCCCAAATTCCACATTTCTAAAAAGCTCACAGTTGATAATGATGTTGCTGATACATGGACTACACTCAAAATAACAAGGATATAAGTAGGCTCTTACACAACAGGTGGACTGCACTCCCATAATGTGGTCCTCCATATCTCCTGTAAACTGAAAGTAGCTCTGCGGGTCTGACCAGATACCGGAGCCATTGCTGTTGGTGTTAGATTACTTCATACTTTCATCACCAGGCAAGAGACATATGTGCCTGGTTATCTCCATCTGGAATGTGTGCAGTCATTGATGACCATTGCTTAAATCTAATAATTCTTTAGGATTTATAAAATGTGGTATTATTATTCTACCTTTATTAGCTAGAATATGTCCATTCAGGAAAATTCCTTTCATCAACTGTGATTATCCTGAACAATGAATTGGTTCTCTAGCATCCTCCAAAGAGGACCAATGAGCTCTGTGTTAGTGTCATCATGAACTCATGAATCTAAACACATCTGATGTGCTTCAGGCCATGCGCAGCATCTTACTGATGCTCAAGTTGTCTCATCTTTGTCAGCATCTTACTGATGCTCATTTGTCTCTGCAAATTTGTTTCTGAGGGGGTGTTTTGTTGTTTTGTTTTCCCCTTCTTTCTTTCTTTTTGGTATGTAGTACTAGGGACCAAACTCAGGGTCTCATGAGCACAACCACTGAGCTGGACTCCCAGGCCTGAAGGTTTCTCAGTTCTTTTGAAATTACTCAAGAAGGTCTTAATAACTTTTTTACTATCTGGTATTACAAGAAATATTTCATATTCATTTTATTCAATCCTGCCTCAAACTTGAAATTACCCAACTCTCCAAGAAGTCTAGTTGCTTGTATTAAGTAATGGACTTTAGAGACAATTCTCTGGCCATTAGATTTGCCAAGTTATTACCAGGTTTTTTCAACAGTCAGAGCTGGAAATGGAGTTTTCTTAAGACAAAGTACATCACAAGTTCATACTGATATTTTCAATCCAAAATTAAGAACACAGGGTTTCAGGTTAACTTCATAAATTTCTATCTGTATCTCCTTCCCCCACACCAAAGCCTCACTGCCATAATTACTGACATGCTTTATCCTATACTATAACACATCAGTCTCCAAACAGCAGTAACAACCTTTCACCAACAATAGAACTATTGAAGACAGGTTAAAACATTACTTGATACTGTTTCTCCCATATGATTAGTCACCAAAAGGATAAGAACTTGTTTTCAAATTTTAGAAACTTTTAAATGTTTAGTTGTTTTATAATTATGTTAAATATTTGCACAGTTCCAAAGTCAAACCTATTTTTTTAAAGTCCTTATTTTCTCTACTTATTCCTTCCCTTTTCCAGGGATGACCTTTTGATTATCTTCTACATTAATCATATATTCTTATCTTCTGTATTTGATGCTGTGACATGTGGGGCACTGTTGACACTAAAGGGACTCCCCTCCCAGGGCAGCTAATTCCTAGAGGGTATGAAACAATTCTGCTGCAAGCACATCATCACAGCAAACCCATCAATCCAAAGCCCAATACCCCAGCCACCTCCTTTATCAGGTTCTCATGGGGTTCTCACACTTTGGACCATCATCCCTGTCTTACTCACCCCAAAATCAGGTACTGCACAACTAAAGACAGCCCTTATTCAAACTAGCCAATCCTAAACATGTTTGCACTGCCTGGCCTTGCCTTCCTAAGAAACCACAGCAAAGGCTCTTGCCCTTGTTTCCCCCTTGCTCCCTCTGCCTCCTGATCCGGTTTGGGATATAATACCAAAAGACACAATCCCATAGAACCATAATCCCAAATCTTGAAATCTCAAAAGACCAAAATCCTGAAAACATAATTCTGAGGAAAAAAACAATTTTAAAAATTCTTTAAATGACATTTTATTGTATTTATTTGTTTTTTTTTTTTTTTTTAAGGTACTTGGGATTGAACCCACGGCCTTGTCCATAGGCAAGGCAAGTACTCTACCTCTGACTGAGTTACATCCCCCGCCATTTTTTTTTTTTCTTTTGGAGAAAGGATCATGCTAAATTGCCCAGGCCTCTGTGATCCTCCTGCCTCAGCCTCTTAAAGAATTAGGATTATAGAAGGCATATGCCACCTCACTCAACTATTTCCATTTTTAAAAGATTATTTATTTGAGAAACAAATAAACAAAATACTTCATAGGCCACTTTACACAATAGGCAATATTAACATATTTTTGCAAGTGTAAACAAATATACTACTGAAAATCACATGGGTATAACAAGAGCAGACAAACTCATATTCAAAAAGAAACAGGTCAAGGGCTGGGGCTAGGGCTCAGTGGTAGAGCACCTGCCTCGCACATAAGTCACTAGGTTAGATACTCAGCATCACATAAAAATAAATAAACAAAGATACTATGTCCATCTACAATTAAAATATATACATATTTAAAAAAAGAAAAAGAAACAGGTCAAGAAGCAAAATCCAGGGCTGGGGATGTGGCTCAAGCAGTGGCGCGCTCGCCTGGCATGTGTGCGGCCCAGATTCGAGCCTCAGCACCACATACAAACAAGGATGTTGTGTCCGCCGAAAACTAGAAAATAAGTATTAAAGTTCTCTCTCACTCTTTTTTAAAAAAAAAGAAGAAGCAAAATCCATAAAAACTTATCACTATGGTTGGTAATTGTGTGTACCCAGCTTTCTGCCTGCAGTTATCTTGAAATGCCATGATAAACAACCTAAGTCTTTTAATGAAACTGATCAGAAATCAGTGTCCAAAGAGCTGAGTAATTAAGAAATTTTATCCTTCACAAATGCAGATGTATGAAAAAGACATTCCTTCATTCACTGTTTTAATGGTTCTACATATATGCACAATGCTTAGACATAAAAATCAATGTGATGATAATATGCTTGCATGAAGTCAAATTTGTAAGAAAAAAGTCAAGAAACAAATGAGAACTCTCTAAAAAGTTCTCACATAATTTATACTTCCAGCATTGGAAATCATGTGAAATGAAATACACAGCACAGTAAATTGAAAAAAAAAAAAGAATGCTGATGATTTAAAAGTGTGGAGGAAAATTTTAAGAAAATTAAAAATTCAATTTGACATGAAAAAGCATATTCTAGAAATAGATTATGGGCAATTACATGGTGGTAGTTCATGTGAGAAACATGCTCACCTGTCCAAACTCAAAGAATTGGACTGGGACAAAAGGTAGAGAATGTGAGACTTTAATGACATTCTTGCAAGATCAGGTGTCTGGAGGAGCAGGCAACCCCAGAGTATCACTTACAATCAGCATTCTATCCCTAGTGAGGATAGTTCCTCCCCCAGTTCCTCACTGGCTGAGTACTATGGGGTAGAAAGATACCTTCAGTCAGTCCCACCTCCCTCAGTCCTCTTGTAGCTAGAAAGGCCTTTCTGGGATTAAGTGCATATGTGAAGTTTATCTCTGTTGGTCAGGTTGACCCCTTCCCCCTCGCCTCCTGTTTGTCAAGGGGCTGTGAATCTGTCACACTCAGGTGTTATCTGCTGGGAACCAGTTGTTCTATTTCCTCTTTAGCTGATTTTCTTATACCCTCAGTAATTTTACATTTAAGGATAAATACTGTATTCTGAAAATGGACCACCAGACTCTCTCACAGTCTATTACTGCTGGCCAACTTTCATGATCATTACCAAAAAAAGTATATATATTTATATTACATATAACACACACACACACACACACATATATACATACATTATATATATATATATATGTGTATATATATGTGTGTGTATATATATATGTATATATATGTGTGTGTGTGTGTATATATATATATATATATAGAGAGAGAGAGAGAGAGAGAGAGAGAATATGAATGAATATATACTGCTGGGGATGGAACCCAGGGCCTCAGACAGCTGAGCCACATATCCAGCCCATTAACTATATCTTGAAGTTTTGCATCAAGATGGATAGCTGCTATTTTTCTTTTAGGACATGGCTCCCCTTAAAGAATTAATTCACATTCATTTTCCATGTGATGCTGCTCTTTTTAAATTCTTCCATGATCTGATATGTGTTGACATAATCATTCCCTACTATGTCTTCCTATCCTCTGTGCCATGCTTCTTTGTTGTTGGGGTAGACAAAAAAGTTAAGTCCATTCTCTCTGCACTCAGACCACAAGTTTGGCAGAAACAACAACAGTGATGGACAAGAAACACCACTGTATGAATATCCTCTTGTCCTACCATGCACTTAATTATTTTCAAACTATTCCAAAACTGCTGGCTTCTTCAGGCCAACGCAACTTTAATTCATTAAAAGCTCCTGGAACTTCATAAGAATGCCAATGCAGACAGAGGATGAATTTTTAAACTGAGGTTTCATGGCTGCTGTATTTCGTGGTCAACCCCATCTCCAGAACCTGGCTTTCTGCCCCTCTTATATAGCCTTTTCTTTCCCCCACGTGAATGCACTTTTGGAAATTTGACACTCAGGATTTCAACATCAGGATTATGATAATCAGGACTAAATCTTTCAAAATCATGACTGCCACCTCTCCTGATCAATCCCAGGACTTCCTGTATGGCCCTGTGGATCTGTATTGACCCGTTTCTAGGGATCCGTGAGTAAAAACTTCCTTCACGACAGTCATTTCCCTGTGCCTTATCATACCTGATTAAAACAAATCCTGATACTTTTAAATACTTTCCTTCATTTTTATTAGCAATATGTACGTACATTTGCATCACCTGCTTTTTAAAAACAGATTATAAAGATAAAATCCACATACTATAAAATCCACCCATTGAAAGTATATAATTCAGTGTTTAAGTATAATCAGATTTGCACAACCATCACCACAGTCAACTTTAGAACATTTTCTCACCCAAAAAGAAAACCTTTACCCATTAGTAATCACTTCTCACTTCCCCCCATCTTCTCACTTTCCCGCATCCTCTCACCCCTGGCAACCCGTAAACTATTTTTCTCTCTCTCTAGATTTGCCTATTCTGGACACTGCACATAAATAGACTCATACAATATGCAATCTTTTGTGCTGGTTTCTCTCAATTAGCGTAAGACTTTCAAGGTTCATCTACGTTAGACCATATATTAGTATTTCATTCCTTTTTATTACATCCCATCATATAGCCATGTCCATTTTATGAATCCATTCACCAGTTGGAGGACTTTTGGGTTGCTTCCGTTTTTTAGCTATTAGAAAATTCATCCATGAACATTCATATAACAAGTTTTTGTGTGGACAAATGTTTTCATCTCTTGGGTATACACCTAAGAACGAAACTGCTGGATCACATGGCACCTGTATTTACCCTTCTGAGGAACTAATGATGTGTTTTCTAACAAGGCTGAACTATTTTATGTTCCCACCAACAGTATGTGAGGCTTTCAATTTTTTCCACATCTTGTCAACACTTATTGTATCTTTTTGATCACAACTACTCTGGTAGGTATGAGGTGATACTTCACTGTATTTTGACTTACATTTCCCTAATGGCTAATGATGTTGAGCATTTTTTCATTTGCCATACTGGATAAAGATCTTTTTGCCTGGGGCTGGGGATGTGGCTCAAGCGGTAGCACGCTCGCCTGACGTGTGTGCGGCCCAGTTCGATCCTCAGCACCACATACAAACAAAGATGTTGTGTCCCCCGAAAACTAAAAAAATAAATATTAAAAAATTCTCTCTCTCTTTCATCTCATCTCTCTCTCTTTAAAAAAAAAAAAAAGATCTTTTTGCCAATTTTAAAGTCAGGTTGTTTGTCTTCTGTTAATCAATTCTAAGAGTTTTTTAAAAACACATTCTGGGGCTGGGGCTCAATGGTATAGCGCTCACCTAACACACATAAGGCACTGGGTTTGATCCTCAGCACCACATAAAAATAAAGGCATTCTGTCCACCTACAACAACTATATATATATATATATATATATATATATATTTTTTTTAAAACACATTCTGGATACAAGTCTTGTACCAGATACATAATTTGCAAATATTTTCTCATTCTGTAGATTTTTCTTTTACTTTCTTTTTGGCACTGGGGAGTGAACTCAGGGGCATTCTACCACTGAGCCCATCCCCAGCCCTATTTTTGTATTTTATTTACAGACAGGGTCTCACTGAGTTGCTTACCTCTTCACTTTTACTGAGGCTGGCTTTGAACTCCCGATCCTCCTGTCTCAACCTCCTAAGCTACTGGGATCACAGGCATATGCCAACAGGCCTGGCTTTTTTTTTTTTAACTTTCTTTAGAGTGTCCTTTGAATCACACAAGTTTTTAATTTTGATGAAGTTCAATTGATCTAGTTGTCCCAGCACCATTAGTTAAAAACATATCTTTCAACTCTGAATGGTCCTGGTACCCTTATTGAAAATCAGTTAATCACAGACACATGGACTAATTTCTGGACTCATAATTCTGTTCCATCAATCTACATGTCAGATTCACATCTTTATGACAGCATCATATAATCTTGATTACCATGGCTTTCTAGTAAGGTTTTTACAGATTGGGGGGGGGGGTTGTTGGGGGTTTTTTGTTTTGTTTCGGTACTAGAGATTGAACCCAGAGGTGCTGAACTGCTGAACCACATCCCCAGCCCTTTTTATGTTTTTTTTTTTTTTTTTTTTTTCTAGTTATCAGCGAACACAGCATCTTTGTTTGTGGTGCTGAGGATCGAACCTGGGCCGCACGCATGCCAGGCGAGCGCACTACGGCTTGAGCCACATCCCCAGCCCCTTTTTATGTTTTTTTAAAATCATTTTTTTGTAGTTGTAGATGGGTAGCATGCCTTTATTTTATTTACTTATTTTTGTATATGGTGCTAAGGATCAAACCCAGTGACTCACATGTGCTAAGCAAGCGCTCTGCCACTGAGCCACAGCCTGAGCCACAGACACAGCCCCTTTATATCTTTATTTTGAGACAGGGTCTCTCTAAGACAGGTCTCTTGCTTAGGGCCTGGCTAAATTGATGAGGCTGATTTTGAATTTACAATCCCCTTGCCTCAGTCATCGGAGTCCTGGGATTACAGGCATGTGCCAACCCACCCGGCTCTAGTAAGTTCTGAATAGGAAGTGTGAGTCTTCCAATGTTCTTCTGCCTTTTAAAGATTGTTTTGGCTATTATAGGTCCCTTACATTTAGGAGCAACTTATCAATTTCTGAAAAAAGGGCGAACTGAGATTCTGATAAGAGTTTTTGTTCAATCTGTAGATAAATTTGAGACATGGTGGTACACGCCTGTGAATCCCAGTGGCTCCCAGTGGCTCAGGAGGCTGAGGTAAGAAGATCACAAATTCAAGGCCAGCCTCAGCAACTTAGCAAGACCCTAAGCAAGACTATGCCTCAAAATAAAAAAAAATTAAAAAGTTGGGGATGTGGCTCAGTGGTTGAGCACCCTTGGGTTCAATCCCTGGTACCAAAAAAAAATAAAATAAAAATTTTTTTGAAGCATATTAACAACTTAATATTAAGTTGTCTGATCCATGAACACAGATATCTTTTACCTGCTTTTCAAAATAAATGGTAGAGTTATTATATACTTTGTTCCACCTTGCAGTTTTTGCTTAATAATATGCCCTATAATCACTCCATGGTGGTGTATTTTCTCACGGTAGTGTATGTTCCTTGGTATTACTGACCAACTACTCCAGTATATAGATATACCACTTATTCAACCAGTGCCCTAATGATGGACATTTTAGTTGTTTCTGATTCTTACTATTATTACAAATAATGCTACAATGAATATCTGTCTGCACAAAACTTTCATATTTTTGTCAGTATACCTTTGGGATAGAGCCCTAGAAATGAAATTACTGGGTCAACTTTCCTAGCTATTTCTAAATTCTGTCCCATAGTACTTTACCTCCACTAGTGATATGTGAGGATGCATCTGTACAGTGCCCAAATGATTGATTCATTTCTGTAAAGCTGAAACCTTCAGAATTTAAAAATTCACTCTTAGAATTATTAGGAAAGAATGGTCCTCTAAATGGGTGGCATATGTGCGCTGTATGGCTTATACCCAACACATGCAGAAACTCTGATGGCAAGAAAGAAGGAAGGGGACAAGGAAATGTTGATGAAAGAGATAGGAAATCTACGGTAAAGATGGTTTTACAAAACTTTCAGTTTTTAAGGATGGAAAATTCCGAAGTTCCCTGCCTTCACATGCCCCGTTCCTATGAGCTAGACAGCCCCATAAGCAGAAAATCATAGAAACTAGAGTCAAACACTTCAGTCCTAGGAGAGCAAAAGGACAAAAGCTATTCCCAGTATACATGGGATACAGGAAAAAAAGTCAGGAGGCCTGAGTTCACGTCTCATTTAATATTTACTACTGAAAATCTTACATACATCACTTTTGCAAGCTTTAATTTTTTTCTGTTAAATATGAATAATAATCCCTGCCCTTCCAATCTCTCAGGCTTTGCAGACCAGTCAGGAGGATACTTATCCTTTGGGAACTAAAAACCCTTCAGGAATTTGCCATATGGCAAAAGTCAAAAGATTCTTACTGACCAAGATGAATTTGAATTCTTGTTGTCCATTTGCCATCTGACCCTTTTTATTTATTTCACAGGGTGAGTTTAGGAGGAAATTATATAATGCATATGAAGTGCATGGCACAGTGCCCAACAAATACTAAGTGCCTAAAAAGAAAGCTTAGTAGTAGTATCACAAGTGAAGTTATAATTTGCCATATAACTTTGGTCAAAAAAAGTTTGCATATGCTTTATATAATCATGAAAAAACTGTAAAAGAACAAGCAAATTAATAACATTAGTAACCTTGGAAGATAAAGTTAGAGGGAGAGAGTGACTGCTGGTTTTTTCTTGTACACCTCTAGGTTGTCTGGCTTTAGAATTTAAATGGAAAAATCCAGCAAGCCATCTCTGATAGGAAAAGTGGGGGATGCAATGGTTGGTAAGCAATTAGAGAGGGCTTCAGAGATACCAATATTATATATCTTAACTGGGCAATATGCACTTGGATATTCATCGAATTTATTATTTACGCCAGGAGTCACTAAACTTATTCTGTAAAAGAATATTTCAGGCTTTGCAGTCCATATAATCTGTCAAAACAACTCAACTCTACTATTGCAGCACAAAAGCAGCACAGTTAATAATACACAAACAAATTAGCATGGCTGTGTTCCAATAAAACTTTAATAGGCTGGATGTGGCTCATGTGCTAGAGTTTGCAAACCCCTGGTTTACACCTTTAAATATTATGTATACTCTTCTTCAAGTGGGAAAAAATTTGAATAATTCAAAAAGATCAAACACATACAAGCAAAAAAAGCTATCAAATCCTTTCCCAAAAATGCAAAATCCAACAAAGTATAATAAAAGAATTCTGCACAAAACAATTCAGTCTTAAATCTATAATCCAAACTAACA